>NC_079194.1:188088119-188710619 GCF_029499605.1 Hyla sarda
TGTAGTTTGAGCTATTTCTCTTTCATATTTTCCTAAATCAGTTGATGGCCTCAGAATTGTTATTATCACGATGGCTTGCCTTTCAAGCTAAAATGATGCTTATAATAGGCCTGAAGAAAAATTGATTTGACGCTCTGCCCTGCAGGTGTCAATGTCTAAATACAGGTACCGTATGTGGCAGCCTAAAGTCTCTAGATGAATCGTGCAGATCAAATTAACACACCATGGTTGTAATGTCCCATCCAAAACTCACGCTTCAACCACATTACAATATATCCTTTTTGTAGGTATCCTCTTAAAACGGCTGCTGTATCACACTGGAAAAGAAAATGTAAAAAAATTAAAAATGTACCCCCTTGTATTCAGCATTACAGTACACATTGCCATGATGGGGAACTTAATATAGACAATAAAGTGTAGACCAGTCAGCAGGTCAACAAGTCAACTATCTTTATCCCGCATACACGTTTTGTTTCTCTACGTCTTGAAGCTTTATTAAAAATCAGTGTGCCCTCCCCCACATTCTATTTTCTCCTTCTTTTTCATATGTCCTCCCACCATGGGAGAACCCACCAGGACCATCATTTTGATGTCTATTATTTTTGGAGATTAGACATGCTAAATAAAGTGATTATTCAAGCTTCAGATGAACAGCTGGTATTTTAAGGCTTCTCTGCTTACAAAAGTGGAGGATCCGATCTTTGCTTCTATCACATCATTTTTTTCTGACCTTTGTGGTCGACTTGGCCTTGATGAGTTTCTGATGGAATGTAAATTAACCTTTCTCTGGCCTGTGAGGATTGTTGTAACTAACTTTCCGTAAGGTCTTCTTGTGACCATCCGAGCTAAGACCTATCAATCTTACTATCCAGAGCTGTTTATTTGAGAGTACATTCACACCATGCTGACCTTCTGGGAGGAATGATGAAAAGAAAATAACCTGCTCACTTTAATGTCTCTGAGAACCTAAAATAACAAAACCCTGGACACATTCAATGGTGTTCTATTTTCATAATATGTCCATGGCTTTGACATCTCATTTTTCAGCATTTCGGCTAAGATCACACCCGAGTTTTGTTACAATTTTTGACTGATCTTTTGTGATGCTTACATGCTCAGCAATGGTAGCTTGGTATACTGCACAACATACGTTAAACACACATAAACAGTCAAAATAAAATTGTACATAGGGGAAATCAAATGTAAAGAATCCCCAGAAAAGCAAGCAGAGCAGCCTGTATAGTGATTTACACCAAGAAATGTTGCTGTAGTCTGAATGGGACTGTTTATTCATCTCCTGTCATGGGGGGGGGGGAGTAGATATTGATAAGGGTCTTATAATTAAGTTGTTTCTTCTAATTAGTTATGATCAACATGATTTGTATCAATCAATAATCTTCAGGAGCTATACAATGTATATGAAGCTGCATAAATGAAGCATGTTTAGGTCTACACATGTAGCACAGTTGATGTTGTAGTCATGTGGCTCAATGTTTTCCATAAACCTGCCGGTAAACATAATACAGTAGATTTACTATTGCAAATTTACCAGAATTCACATGTAATTTCAGAGCCATAGCTGCCATGAGGCAACTGAGCCATTCGCCTCAGGCGCAGCTACATTCTCTTTAAAGGGGGGGACGCAGACGTGGTCCCCCTTTTTTTTTATCCTGCAGACGGCCGCAGCAGAGCCTCTGTATAGGGAGCGCAGATGCGCTCCCACTTTTTGTTCTTTGTTACCTCCCAGTGGCTGTCTGGGAGTAGTGATCAGTGATGACGTATGACATGGTGCCAGCAGAGAGGAGGGCGCGGGAGATGCGCATGCTCCCGCCGTCAGTTTCATACCCTTACCGCATCTGTTCCTGCACCACCGTGGCACCGCTTGATTGACTTTCTGTGCTGTTGTAGCGCCAGGCCTCCCGCTAGTGCCGCCATAGAGGTAAACCCCCCACCAGCATGCCCCCTCACCTACCTACATACCTACCTCCCCCACCTGCCTACCTCAATAAAACCTGACAGTGCCACCATATAGGCAACCCCCCACCAGCCTGCCTCCCCTTCTACTCCCCCACCCCCCCCCACCTGCCTACACCCCCTTCTACTCCTCCCACCTGCCTACCCCCACACCCGCCTACCCCCTTCTACTCCCCCCCACCTGCCTACCCCAATAACCCCTCCCCCCGGCCCCACATACCTAACCACCCCACCCACCTTACTACTTAATTACTGCATCCTTAAAGGGGTACCTAGGGTTAGGAAAATGTATCCCTTATCCAAAGAATAGGGGATAAAAGTTTAATTGGGGAAGAATTGTGGGTTGTGGGATACATTTCCTTACCTGCAGTACCCCTTAGGGCCTAACCCAGTGTTTCCCAAACCAGGTGCATCCAGCTGTTGCAAAACTACCTGGACAGCCTTTGCATGCTGGGAGTTGTAGTTTATCAACAGTTGGAGGCACCCTGGTTGGGAATCACTAGCCTAACCCCTTAAAGTAGATGTGTCCAGATCTTTTTTCAGCCATTATGCCCTGGCTGATATTATATAAAACAAACTGGACTTTCCTGGCTGGCTCTTTTGGTGTCCCGGCATCACCACTCCAGTCATCCGCTGCTGTCTTCCTCCTGGCTGGTTGCCCATGGTCAATGCATCAAATTCAGCTCAGCTAATCACTGGCCTAGGGTGGTGATAGGCTGAGCGACAGTGTGATGCATTGAGCCCTGGCACTGGTCTTCTTCATGCTCAACTTATCAGCTGACTTGGCGGGACATCGGTATGGCCAGTGATTACCTGTGACATGTTGACCAGGGGCAACCAGGAAGGAAACAGCAGCGGAGGACTGGAGCGGTAATACCGGGGCACCAAGGAAGCTACGACAGAGTCTCGTTCATTTTTTTTTTTTATATGCAGGCACAATGGTAGGAAAGTACCATTTGAACTTTAAAAAAAGGTCCATATGATTACAAAAATACCCAATTTATACAGGTTTTGTTCTATTTCACTACTTTACTACTGTAAAAAATCAATTTTTTTTATAAAAATCAGTGTGCCTAAAATTGTCATCTTCTGACCCCTATAACTATTTTACTTTTCCATATACAGGGATGCATGAGGACTCACTTTTTGTGCCATGATCTGTAGTTTTTAGATTTACTATTTTTGTCTTTATTGGATTTTTTGAGCAAGTTTTATAATTTTTTCATGGTATATAAAGTGACCAAAAATCATCAATTCTGGATTTTGGCATTTTTTTATGTTTACACCTTTGACCGTGCGCTTTATTTAATTAAAGATATATTTTAATAGTTTGGCCATTTACACATGCAACGACACCACATATGAACAGATCAGGACACTGAAATTTTGCTACGGTGGACCTGATCAGCTCAGAGTGCGTTTTAGATAAATGTCCATTCTACAGGTATATAAAAAAATAAACCTGTACTCACCTCCAGCACTCCTGCTGTGTCCTGCTCCGGTCCCTGGGTGCAGTCCTTTTCCTGAGCTGCAGTGGGACATCGGGCCCCAGTGTGTTATGCTTCTGCTTACCTGGCCGAGGCGGGACATCACTACGGTCACTGGTTGGCTCAGCAGCAGTATGACACACTGGACCATGATGTCACTCTGGGAAAAAAAAAACATGCTGCAGCTCAGGAAGAGGGTTACACCGGGGGACTGTTGCAGGACACAGCGGGAGTGCTGAGGTGAGTATAGGTTATGCAAATAAAAAAATGTTGCAGTATCTTGTTATATCTTTTTTACTGGACTAACATAATTTTGTAGAGACAAGCTTTCGGGATTCCTCTCTTTATCAAGTCCAAAGCAAATCTAAGCTCACAAGCAGAAGATACAGGTTACATCTCACAAATATGCAGGGGTTAAGACAATAGATGTGGATAATTCACACTAAGATGGGCCATAAATTGTTCTGCTATAGGAACATAGACTAAATAGATCCTTATCTTCCTATAGCAGGACAAATTCTGTTAGTCCAATAAAAAAGGTATTACAAGATACTGCTAAATTTTTAGATTTGCATCTGCCTCATTGGACTAATATGGCTACTCAAATTTACAAGATAAAACATTCCAATAATTATAAATGACACCATAACAATAATGCAAACAACAAACAATATATACAAGTAATGAGTCAATATAAGTCCTTATATGGGCACTGTCACAATAATTTTTTTTTTTTTTATGTATGTTGTAGTACTTATGTACTACAACATATCTCTAATATACTTTAATTTTTTTTCCCATCAAAATTGTTGAATTTACACTTAAAAACCGGCCACTAGGGGCCTCCTAGTGGCCGCCTGCAGCCTGGCGTGACGTCACACTTGAATCGGACCGATGCCGGCTGGGCATCACTCCGAATTGAGTCAGGCTCCGCGCGCTCCCTGCCTGTCAATCAGACAGGCGGGAGCGAGCGCTTTGAAGGAAGAGGATGCGTGCAGGCTCCCTGGCCTCGCACACCGGCCCTGGCTCCCGGGGACAGGTAAAATTTTATACAGTATGCTTCCTGTTTCCCCACTGCAACTCCCAGCATGCCCTGACAGCCAATAGATGTGGGGAAACAGCTGGAGGCTGCCTGTGTAGGTGAACTAAGGGCGGAAGTTTACCCCCCCAGCAGGCATCAGTGATGTTGTGCCTGCTGGGGAAGTCTGCCTGGTAGTGAGCACACTACCAGGCAGATAAAAGGCATTTTTTATATGTAAAAAATAAATAAATTTAAGGCAGGGAGGGGGTTATGGATAGATGGGCAATAGGCAGGGACAGAAAAAAAAAGGGATGGTGGGAGCTACCCTTTAAATGTCCATCAAAGTCTTTACTGGTCCAGCCACATTCTCACCAAACACACCACTATGATACCAACCCCACAAATGTAAACTACTAAACACTACTTAATAATATTAAATAATAATAAACCATGAACCAGTCCAGAATTTTTTGTATGCATAAAGTCCTATAGAAATCCCCCCTTTTCCCACCACCCAACATAAACTTAACCCCAACACAGTGTGATAAACCAATTAACCTAGAAAAAAATGTGTATGGTAATATAAACAAACATTAAATATGTAAACACTAAATATATAAATAAACAATCAGAAATATATACAAAAATAGTACAAACTAAACAAGCCAAACAACAAACAACAATGAGGCTTTCCAGCCACACAAAGGCCAAGTTCAGCGCCTGCAAGCTCTATATTACCATATACATACAGCAAAAAACAAAAAACTAATGTGTCAGCATCAGCCCACCACCAGGGGGAGACAACAGCCTAAGGCACTTTAAAGGCAGAACCCTTCCACAGACGAGAAGCCCTGCCAGCACCTAGCCTCTTGTACTCCAGAGAACGCACCTTCACCAAGTCACCCAGTATGTTCCTAACCACCTCACCCACAGGGAGGATTTTACGCTGTGTCGACACTAAACACTGTGCGTTCCACGTGTAGTACCTGACCCCTGAGCTAACTAGGAATAAAGTGCGCCGGTCCCAGCCTCCAAGGTTTCTGGATGCCCCATAGGCCCATTGCGCATAGGAGAGACTGGCCAGCCTAGGTCAACCAATGGAGCCGCCCACCCTGTTGTAAAACTCTGTGTTAAAAGGACAATGATGCAGAAAATGCTCCATGCTTTCCAGCATGCCTTCACACTCTTCGCGGGTACATCCCCGGTCCTCAGAGCTCTTGCACTTCAGATTGTCCCTCACACACAGTTTCCCATGTAGGCAGCACCAAGTCAAGTCCCAAAACTTCAAGGGGATCCTGATAGAATTCAAAAGCCTCAAACCCACCTCCAGATCCCGATTTGGACAATCCTTGAGTGCCAATGGCTTCTCTAAATGAGAAGACAGAACCCTCTTGTCAAGGAATTTCCTCGATAGATTCCTAATCTCCCACATCCCCAGACCCCACCGATGAATAACCTTCAGAACAGGGGTAGCATAAGCCGGGAGATGCCCATGTGGTGTGCGAAGATCCTTCACTTGCCCTCCGGTCTCCCATTCCTGGAAGGAAGGCCGAAACCATCCCCTACAGGAGGACCCCTCTCTTTCCAAAGGATTGCAATATTGGTCCTAAGAAAGGTATTCACAAAGAATACCACGGGGTTGACCATACACAACCCTCCTAGTCTCCTCGTACCGTAAGTAACCTCCCTCTTCACTAGGTTCAGTCTATTCCCCGATAACAATTGGAAGAACACACTGTAGACCCGGGTCCAGAGAGGTTCTGGCAACATGCATACACTGCCCAGTTATAACAGCAAAGGGAGCAGGAATGTTTTGATCAGGTTAACCCTTTCCCGGAGGGTCAATGACCAACCCTTCCACTGATCCGCTTTCTGAGCGGAGATCTTAAGCCTGCTGTCCTAGTTTTGCTTGGGGTAATCCCCTTGGCCAAATTCAATGCCAAGGACTTTTGCAGATTACTGGGGCTCTGGAAGGGTGTCCGGGAGATGAAAACCAGGACCTCCCCCTCTCAGCAAGAGACTCTGACACTTATCCTGATTTATCTTGGACCCGGATGCCTCCGAGTAGCGGTCCACCTCTGACATCACCCATTGACCTTCCTCTTGTGAGGAGACAAACACGGTGACATCATTAGCATATGCTACCGCTCTCAGAGCTGAATCCGTCACCACCAGGCCCATTCTCCCCCCCGCCAACGGTCCACAATCAATTCTCCTAAGGAAAGGATCAATTGAAAACACCTACAGCAACGGGCTCAAAGGACAACCCTGACGGACACCAGATCCAACCTCAAAAGAGCAGCCAATCCAACCATTCACAAGCAGGAAGCTCTCTGCCCCTACATACAAGGTCTTAAGCCAATCAACAACCCCCCTCCCCCCGGCCGGCCATATCTCAGAACAGACCAGAGGTACTCATGGTTAACCTGATCAAACGCCTTTGCCTGATCCAAGGACAGCAAGTACTCCTTCCAGTGGCCAGCCCTACCCTGCTCCACAGCCTCTTGGACACTGAACACAGCACTAAATGTACTGCGGCCCGGAACAAAGCAATGCTGAGCCCCGGAAAGGAGCCAGGGTGCAAACTCCACCAGTCGATTTAACAGCACTTTAGCCAGAATCTTTCTGTCCACATTGAGAAGCGCTATGGGATGCCAATTGTCAATGCGGGATGGGTCTTTACCCTTTGACAAGATGATCAGTGCTGACCTCCTCAATGACTTCAGCAGAGTGCCCGAGGATAGACACTCATTAAATACCTCAGTCAAGAGGGGAACCAAAGTGTCATTAAAGTTCTTATAGAACTCAGATGTTAAAGGGGTACTCCGGTAAAAACCTTTTTACTTTTAAATCAACTGGTGGCAGAAAGTTAAACATATTTGTAAATTACTTCTATTAAAAAATCTTAATCCTTCCTGTACTTATTAGCTGCTGAATACAACAGAGGAAATTCTTTTCTTTTTGGAATGCTCTCTGATGACATCACAACCACAGTTCTCTCTGCTAACGTTATTAGAACAATAAAAACGCTTTATTTATTGTTGTCCTTAGTGGGATTTGAACCCAAGTCCCCAGCACTGCAAGGCAGCAGTGCTAACCAATGAGCCACCATGCTGCCCTTAGCATGCATCTGCTATGCATCTGCTATGTATGGTTGCTAAAATGGACAGAGATGTCAGCAGAGAGCACTGTGTTCGTGATGTCATCAGTGTTCCAAAAAGAAAGGAATTTCCTCTGTAACATTCAGCAGCTAATAAGTACTGGAAGGATTAAGATTTTTTAATAGAAGTAATTTACAAATATGTTTAACTTTCTACCACCAGTTGATTTAAAAGAAAAAAGGTTTTCACCGGAGTACCCCTTTAAGCCATCTGGACCAG
Organism: Hyla sarda; assembly: GCF_029499605.1. Taxonomy (NCBI): domain Eukaryota; kingdom Metazoa; phylum Chordata; class Amphibia; order Anura; family Hylidae; genus Hyla; species Hyla sarda. Next base: position 188,095,982 of record NC_079194.1, read on the forward strand.
TTGACTTCTTGAGGGCAAGCCCATCAGTCGCCATCCTCCCTTCCTCTTCCCAGATCATATCTGTCAAAACATCAAGAGAGGGGTCTACTCCTGGTTCAGGGACAGCTGCAGCCAAGAAAGCTGATATTCCATCTCAATCTAGATCCTTCCTTCCCAAGAGGTGCGAGTAAAGTGATCTGATGAATTTCAGGATCCCTGATCTGGATCTTTTCAAGGATCCCGTACTATCAATCAGTCCTGAGACTACTTTACTATTCACTGACATCTTGCAGTTTCTGTAAGGGTCGGGCGAGCGGTACTTCCCATGATCCTTCTCAAAAACAAAAGATGCGTGTCTGTCATACTGGCACTTGATCAGCAAGGACTTCACTCTGAAGATATCATCACGAATACCTTCCGTCGAGACAAGGTGTTCAAGTTTCTTCCTCAGGCCCTGGTACAAGTGCGGTGTCCCAGCACTGTATCGTATACATTACCTGTATAGAGGTCCCCATAGTCAGAGTCCCTAGGACGTCGGGGTCCCTCTTTTGTAGTTTTCCCCTTGTCACCTTTCACTTAGTCGATGACTATATAGCAGTTCTATTTAATATAAATATAAGTATAAGGATAAATATATGTATATATTTAGTTATCTACCTGTTCGGAGCGTAGCAGGACCTGCGGGTCATGTGATCAGGTTGAAACTCTATGGTTTTGCTAAAGGACTTTTGGTGCTTGTAGTCAGGTGATCACCCACAATGCAGTGTAACAGTGAGTGACAGCTGATAGGACCAATCCAAAACGGCTCAGCCCCTGCCCATATAAGGGAGCTGCATCCATTAATCTCTCTCTTGTTCCTGTGCTGCCAAGGAAGCAGCATCTCTCTTCTCTCTTGGGTTGCTGACTCTGGAAGAGGTAGGACCTCCGTAGCTTACAAGACGATTTGCTAGGCCAGAGCCTTGCGGCCTAGGCCTCTAACCTAGCGGATATAGTAAGCAATTCCCCGCTACTCAGCACAAGATCACTGGACCTAATTACTCCCCTAAATCCAGCGGATCTCTGCTATACAATCCTTCAGAAGCTAAATAGGGCTTACCTGATCCCAACCGACTGTCAATCGCTGCTCGAGTTTTATGTAAAGAGACTTTGTTATCTGGACTGTTACTACATGCACAGAAATTCCTCAGTAAAAGTTCCTGCAAGTTTTCAGTTAACAGCGGTTGTGGACAATCCTTTATTTCTACATCACCTATTGCTCTTGGGAAGGGTGGCAATAGGCCTATCAACAACACAGCATTTAACCCTCACCCTGGCGTCACGAGTGACAAGGGTTAACAGTGCCCTTAACTATCCCGCACAGCAACACCCTAAAACCCTACACTCCCACAAGACAGTATCCTCTCATCCGCCACCACACAAGACTTCTGAGGCCAGAGAGCTGGCGGAAGAATCTCGCAACCCTTTTTTGGAACATCTCCCACCACTGTGACGTACTGCTACAAAAGCCCTGCAATGGTACCTGGCTCTGAAGAGAATTCTCAAAAGACTGTCTTATATCCTCTTCTTCCAAGAGAGACACATTGAGCTTCCAATTGCCTTTACCCATCCGGGGGGGGGGGGGGGTCTTTGTAACATTCAGAGAAAACTAAATTAAACAGTGATCGGAGAACTCCACCTCAACAACAGACATTACGGAAGAGACGGCTTCCTTCTTTAAATAAAACCTGTCAATTCTGGATCTACAACTACCCCTATGATAGGTGAATCCCGCGTGGCCTGGGATGTGCCGGATGTGGAAATCCACCAGGCGAGCCTCATTAGCTACATTATTAAGGGCGACACTATCATAAGTTAGCTTGTCTCTGGAACCTCCCCTGTCTTGGGGCCTCGTGACAGCATTAAAGTCCCCTCCAAAGACCACCTGCCGACTTGTAAAAAGATAGGGCTTGATCCTCATAAAGAGACACTTCTGGTCCCACTTAGACTGTGGACAGCAGATGTTAATAAGGCGAAGTTCTTGTCCCTTCATGAGGACATCTAAGATCAGGCACCTCCCCATTTCTAACTCGATAAAAATGACCGCCACTTCGCTATACGGCTCTGCCGCAAGACACTAGTAGGAGGGCCCATTCCTCCACTCTCTTTTAGCCTTATATATAGATGACATGTCTGTAAGCCTGGTCTCCTGCAAAAATAAAATATCAGCATTAATATGGGCATAAAAATCATATGCCGCAAATCGAGCCATATCTGACGTAATGCTGTCAACGTTAATGGATGCCAGAGTCAACGGAGAGGGTGCCGCCATGAAGGGTGATTGAGTTAGACAGCTTTCTATTTCCCACCATCCTTCCCATCCACCGCACTACCCTCCTCATCAGATGATGGTTTACCCCTTTTTAGTGAGATGGATGTGTCCATTTTCCCTTTATATATATTTTCTTCATCCCCTGATTCCAGTCCAGTCCCCTCCTGAAGACATAGGTTCCCCAGGAAGAGAGGACTCAGAATCTGCTGTGGGCCCCACTGCAACATCCAGAACCTCACCCCCAGCCTCCTCTTTCAAATGGGAAATGTCGCAGAGGGCTTGGAACCTGTTGGAGAGACCAATCAGAGGGAGGTCAGTTGTACCTTCCTTTGGCATCTGTTGGGTGGGAGATGATCTTAAATCTCCCTTTTTATTATTCCTCTGAGTACCCCGCCTTGTTTCTGCCCGTCTCCCACTGTCCTCATCAAACTCAGGGGTACCATAAGGATGTATAAAGGCGTAGATGTCAGCTTCCTTAAAGCCCAACTTCAGCAGAAGCTCAACAACTTTAGATCTGGGAGGACATGTATCACTGCCTCTCCACCTCAGCTGGACCACTTTCCTTCGGAGACCACCTGGTCCGGCTGTCGGGAGGGACCACACAGTACACCCCCCTTTCCTCTTGGAAGGCCTAAAGACTATGTCCCTACCCTCTACATTTATTGATCTTTCCCATCTCCTTAAGGCCCCCAAGAGACGTTGCTGCAAATTTCTCTCCCCAGAGCCAGAAGACGAGGAAGGTTCCCCCCTCCCCTGCTGCCACTGGGGTGCAACTGGACCAGGCCCTACATCCCCACCACTAATCTGTGCCCCTTCACCACCCTCCTCCACATAATCCATACTCAAACCATTATTATCTGTTTTAGCTGATGTGACATACCTCCACCTGTACTACAGCCCATACCACCATTCAAAGCCCCAGACAGATTTTTTTTAACACATCCACTCCTTCAGTCACTCCAACATTAACCTTCTCATTCATATTGGCTGGATCGGTGCGTTCTGGGGAAAATATTGTACAATCAGCATTGGGTATCAGAGCTGGAGCCACTGCCACGGGACAGGTCACCTGTCCTTTATACAAGGACCGTGAAGCCTGCCTAGCCTGTTTATTAGCGACCCCAGCCCTGTTTTTGCTATTACCCTCCGCCTCATCAGTACTGGAGTTTCCTGCTCTTGGGCACAGCTGATCCGGATAAGCGGCGCCAATACAAAATAGAGGTTTAAGTCCAGTTTTTCTGAGAGGCAAAGGTATCTTAGCCCCGGAAGCTCCTCCACGATGACACCGGTGCTCCAAAGGAACGGCAGTGTCAATGCTCAGAGCCACCGGAGCTCCTGCAGCCGACTTTGGCACAAAGCCAACCCACCTCCCGTTAGGGAGCAACCTAATGTGCCTGAGCCTTTACTACCCATCGCTGGGCCAATATCTTTGTCCGATTTCACAGCTGATACATTGTCTGCTCCACCACTGTAACTACAAACAGCAACGGAGCTCACCGCCACACTAGACTCCATACTATCCCCATTCTCTTGCACTAAGTCCACAGAACTCAGGCTGGGCTGAGAAATGGGGTTCACACAGTGAGCTGACCCTGCGGCCAGTCCGGGGGGCTCAGGGAGGGCGGTATATACAAATGTTACCTGCTCCTGGAGCTTGTTCCCCCAGGTGCCTCCTCTGGTAACTCATTCCCAAACGTGAAGTCCTGGAGGTGACCTGGGGACTCCAGGAGCTGGATCTGGGCCATCAGTGTCCCTCCCTGGTGACTTGTGCTGCTATCATCCCTCGAATCCCCAGAGCCGTGGCCAGATGACATTGCCACTTGTCTTGCAGGGAGCCCACTATATGGTGTCAAATGTTACAGACCCTCGGATTGATTCGGCTCAACATTATCGGCCTTCGCAACGTCTCCTTCCTCCTCCACCTGTGGCTGAAGCCCCCTCATCTTTCTTTGCTTCTCTCTCTCCATTTCTGCAAAACAATCTTCATTCAGAAGCTTTTCTTTAAATAGCCTGCTGTTCTCCAAACTAAACGTTTTCCTTTTCTTCAGATTGCTGATGCTGGCTTTTAGCTGTTTAATCTGGGCTGACAGCTCAGCCTTCTGGCATTTGGACGCAGTGTCCATCTATGGAGCGGCTGTCACGTGACAAATATAGACCAATGAGCGTGTAGTCAAGGACGCGTCGCTAGGAAGCGGCCGTCACATGACCACAGGGAGCCAGACAGCATACGGAGATATCGGCATAATGTTTATGTGCTGTCAGAGGATATTAGACGGTAATATGAGGCTCTGGTATATGTGTGCAGATCGGACTATAACATAAATCAATATGGTTAAAGGTAAGTATGCTAAAAGAATTGTTTATTCTTGATTTTTGTGTTCATCTGTATACTTTTATACATTGTACCATGTGATGCATGTTTGATTAGCTCCTCCCACTTAAGTGGTTGGCGCCCACTCTGTATGTATTTAACCCCTTAAGGACTCAGGGTTTTTCAGTTTTTGCACTTTCGTTTTTTCCTCCTTACCTTTTAAAAATCATAACCCTTTCAATTTTCCACCTAAAAATCCATATTATAGCTTATTTTTAGCATCGCCAATTCTACTTTGCAGTGACATTAGTAATTTTACCCAAAAAATGCACGGCGAAACGAAAAAAAAAATAATTGTGCGACAAAATTGAAGAAAAAATGCCAATTTGTAAGTTTTGGGGTCTTCCGTTTCTAAGCAGTGCATATTTCGGTAAAAATTACACCTTATCATTATTTTGTAGGTCCATACGGTTAAAATGATACCCTACTTTTATAGGTTGGATATTGTCGTACTTCTGGAAAAAATCATAACTACATGCAGGAAAATTTATACGTTTAAAAATGTCATCTTCTGACCCCTATAACTTTTTTATTTTTCCACGTACAGGGCGGTATGAGGACTCATTTTTTGCGCTGTGATCTGAAGTTTTTATCAGTATGATTTTTGTTTTGATCGGATTTTTTGATAACTTTTTATTCATTTTTTTGCGCGTACGCCATTGACCGTGCGGTTTAATTAATGATATATTTTTATAGTTCGGTTTTTATAGTTATGTTTATTTTTATTTTTTTTACACTGTTTTATTTTTTTTTATGGGAAAAATAATTAAATATAATCAAACTTTTATTAGGGAAGGGGTTAAATGACCTTTATTAACACTTTTTTTAAACTTTTTTTTGCAGTGTTATAGGTCTCATAGGGACCTATAACACTGCACACACTGATCTTTTACACAGATCACAGGCGTGTATTAACACGCCTGTGATCAGTGTTATCGGCGCTTGACTGCTCCTGCCGGTGTCCTGCAAGCTGTTCCCCGAACAGCCCGACTGAGCAGCCGGGTCACTTTCACTTTAGAAGCGGCGGTCAGCTTTTACCGCCACTTCTAAAGGGTTAATACCGCACATTGCCACGATCGGCGATGTGTGGTATTAGCCGCGGGTCCCGGCCGTTGATGAGCGCCGGGACCGACGCGATATGATGCGGGATCGCGGCGCGATCCTGCTTCATATCGCGGGAGCCGGCGCAGGACGTAAATATACGTCCTGCGTCGTTAAGGGGTTAAACCCTGTCTGCATCTTGCTGCACATACTCTGATCTGAAGAAGGGGATGGCTCCCCCGAAATGCATAATCTGTATTTTATTGTTTAATTTATTACAAAAAAACTCCCAGTGCCTTGTACTATTACTGCATCTCTGGTCTGGTTTACTTCGTGGGAATATGCAGCGCCTATTGAGGTCCTTTTGTTCTATACGTCTAAGCTTCATCAGGATTGGTTGTTCTTCCTGCCCTGTGACCTCCAGCTTGGCAGCAGCCCTACCACCTCTGCAACTTCTGCAATCTCTGGTAACCCCATTGTGTGTTGATATGTAAGTTTTACTTGCTCTCAGGTGAGCAGCCACTACCAAGGGATGTGTCCTATCTGACCCCCTATATTTGAGTCGCTCACCCATTTTACAGGCAACAAGAGTTGTGTGGCATTATTAAAAGGGTTAATGATTTAAGATGCCTCACCATGAGCCGGAAATACACCAGAATTCTGATGTAGTTTAAGCCAACTAATAGTTGGTCTAAGCTTGGATGAGACAGTCTTAGAATACAGCAGGTTTATCAAACAACATTATAAATCTGGCGCCTACTTAGACTGTCTAGTGTAGACAACACTGTGTAAAAATTAGACAAGTTTAGTCTGGGCATATGAGTTATCTAAACATGTGAATGTTAGGCTGTACAAAGAAAACAAATGACAGACACAGCTTGGTGACATCAACAAAGGGGGGCCATAATGTCACTTTTAATTACCTTTTCTTGGAATTATGACAGCAAGGGATGGTGTTAATTGAATGTGTTTACATAAACTCATATGGATGGATTCATGCACATATCTTTATGTGTTGTGCTATCTCTCTGAATATACATGTACAGTATGTACAGATAGAACATGCAAACAATATCATTTTTGACTTTGCACAGGGTAACCCATCAGGTCAAATGGGTGTCTGAGATTAGAAAGTGTCATTCTTGCTCATGCAGCTCAGATAAATTTTCTTCTTCTTTTCAATGCAATTGACGGTATACTTCAGATTTGTTTACTAAATTTAAGAAATTTAAGCCTTCAGAGCCACAGCCGATCAGTGGCAATTCCAGCAGGAGTCGCCATGGGGAGGCTAAAGGGGCTGTAGCCCTAGGTCTGATACCTATAGCCCCATTTCTGACTGGTTCACAATATGTTATTGCAGAAGGTGGGGGATAAGATATAAAGCAGGATACTGGGCTCAGACCTCAGCAGTACAACGAGCAGTGAACTTATAATGGCCTCTGACGTCTGATGTCCAGATCTCCAGTCCCTTGTCTCCCAGAAGTTAAGGAATACCAATACCTTCACTTACTGCTGCTACTGAAAAGGAAGACAAGTGCCTGTCCTCCTCTTCTAGACACACCTCTCTGATCAGCCAAGCTGACATTACTGGGTGTATGGTGAGTAGTGGGTCTGACATATGTGACATACGGGGTGAGTCCGGGGCCTGTATGTGACATATGCTGTCTGTGTGTGACATATGGGGTCTGAGTCTGGGGTCTCTATGTGACATGGGGTTTGAATTTGGGGCCTGAATATAACACATGGGCTCTGTATGCGACATATAAGGTTTGTGTGTGACATATTTGGTCTGTATGTGACATATGCTTTCTGAGTCTGGGGTCTCTATGTGACATGGGGTTTGAGTTTGGGCCTGAATATAACACATGGGCTCTGTATGCGACATATAAGGTTTGTGTGTGACATATTTGGTCTGTATGTGACATATGTGGTCTGTGACATATGGGGTTTGTGTGTGACACATGGGGTCTGTATGTGACATATTCGGTCTGTGTGTTACATATGGGGAATGATTCTGGAAAATGTATAAAATCTGTAGTTGATTCTTGTTGGGTTTAGAAAAAGGTTGCGGTGAAGGTGTGAGCCGTGTGACAATTTATAAATGTCGCACAGACCTCAACACAATTGCCTCATAGAGTTATATAGGGCAGGGTTAAATTGCCCTGTGACAACTTCTAAATCTGGCCCATGTGACTTCTGTGTGACTTTTCACAAAAATTGCACATGATAAATTAATGACCACTGCACAAAATGATCTAAATAAGAACACTCTGCAAATTTTCCTGGGACAAATTTAGATGAAAAAAGCTGGTTAATAAATTCCCCTCATGGTGTCTGAGTGTATGTAAGTATGTAGTTATGTAGCATGGGTACTACATATGAGTGCATTGTACAGCACTATTATTATTTAAGTCATCAGTTGTATTATTTGTATATAATATCATAACAAACCAGGGAGGGGAAGATTCAAGATAAGTAGTTTATACAGCCTTGCCTGCACCAGAAGCTCAGAGAGGAATGGAGCTGCAGGGAATCCAGAAGGACGGAGAGGAGCTGTTATTTCAGGTAAGTAGTTTTTGTTTTGTTTTTTCCCCACAAGGGGGCCTGTTCTATTCTTACAAGGAGACCTGTACTAGTTACTACTAAATGGTGCAGCTTGTACTATATGGGGCACAAAGGCAGCCTGCACTATATAAGGGCACAGAGGCATCCTGCACTTTATGGCGGCAAAAAGGGGCCTAACTACTTTATGAAGTTACAGAAGGGCATATATACTATGTGGGGACAAGTAGTCTGAAGCAATGCACGTGTGAAGTTTGAGGTTGGCATATTGCTGGAGAAAAGAGCCTTTGAGGTCTTGGCCAGATAGAGAACAACTGAAGAAGTGAATGACTCCATCACCTCTGTCACCTAATATGGTCTGAAGAGCCTGTGTACAGCTGGTATTTATCACTATATGGTATCATGTATGGGCATCACAGGATACAACTGCACTTATATGGTCTGGCATGGTAATTACCGTACAGCTGCTGTTTTCAGTCTATTACCTCAGTAAAAGAGTTTTTTCCTAATGTCAAATGACAGGCTGACAACATTATTACTAAAAAGAGGTTTTCCATAATTAAAAGTAGACCACCTCTATAAGGGGATCACTTTAAAGATGGAAACAGAAAGTTAAAATATACTCCAAGGAACTGCAGATTTCTGTTTAAGGATACAGAATGAATGAAACCTATTTCTCAAGTTGAAATTGCTCACTTCCCTTCTACCTTTCAAGTTCCTTTGTGTTCTTTTTGAGAGATGGAATCTTATTATCAGGAGAAAGTTCACATTATATATAAGGAATAGGGTATTCTCAAACAAAGTGTGTGCCTCGGGCTGTCAGCTCTATGTGAGTTATAGACTCACTTTGTCAGGCTGGAGCGGACACTTTGTATGCTTTTCAGATTAGGTATTGCTTACCTACTGTCACATCTCCACTGTTGAGGAAGAAGGACACATAGCTGACAGATTGTTGGATCTGCATGCAAAACACTAAACTCTAGCTGTCACATACTGAATAATCACTGGATATCCATTCAAGTCTTGATGTGACCCAAGGGTTTCCTCAGTCAATGTTTAGGCGCAATTCATTAAAAACATGGATCAGTAAAGGGTAAACAGAAATTTACATATACAGCAAATCTTAGTCCAAATCCATAACTTTTTTAAAGTAGTTTACAGTCTCTGTGTAACCTATTTGGACCCTGTATAGCACAAAAATTGTAATTATTTTAATGGGCACCAAAGAAAAGACACAACTATGCCTTTTTTGCTATTAACTGTGTACCCATCAGTCCTGTTAACATCTCGAGGCCTGCGAGAGCTTATAAATTCACATCATGTGAAAAATATGAAAATGGGCCCATGCTATGATTTGACATTTTGCCACCCAGAACAAATAGCATGGTGTTTGTTTCCCCTCCACAACCTTTCCATGAACTAGAAGGTTGTGGGTTGTTCTTCAGTAGTAGCCAGATGGTTGGGGTATGGAGTAAAAAAGTATTTCCAAATTACAACTTTACCTTTAGGATAAACAGTATACATAAATCACACTCACATGGTCTTATCTGTCATTAAAAAAAAGCATAACTTCTGTAATAAGCTGCACAATATGCCTATTTCACCATGAAAACGTAACTGATTTAATGCACTTGTCACATTTTAACCCAAAATCTCATTTTGTAAATGTAAGGAGAAATATCAATAAGGCAGTATTGATTGGAAGAGTCCTCGAGAGAAGAATACATAAAATGCAGCGATGTAGGAAATTGTACTATATCATTCAGAGGAGAGAAATATTGTAAAGACAACATTTATATTCACGAGGAGCCACAGAAGTGTCAGTATTTAGGCAGTCACTTCACCAACTCTTTTCATATCCAACACACCAGTGTTCAGTTCCCCTGCCGCTGCTGCAGAGAAACAAGACAGTGTTCCGATATACAATCCTAGGTCGACTATGCACTCTTCCTTCCCCTTAATACCAAGAGCCCTGTTTTATTATTACCAAGCTGGTGTGGTGGCGTGGTGCACCAGCATGTGCCTATATTTTTGCCTAGATCTTTTAGAGTATTTACCTATTTATGCTTTCTTTCTGGCAGTGGACAGCACAGGAGACCTTCATCTCCGTTGCCAGTCACTGCAATCCAACAAGACAGCACATGGTCTTGCAGCACCCTAAATGAAATAGAACACAACATATTTAAAGTGTGGGAAATAACAGGGGTGCAGGAGTAGCAGCTGCACCCCGGCCTAGTGCCTGAGGGAGCCCCAAGATACCTCTGTCACATCAGTATTATAAATGATACATGGTAAATAGGTACCCTGCTACAGAAGTTGCACTGGGCCCCAGAAGCTTCAAATGTAATGGCCCTCATTTACTATTGCAAACCCAACATGTTTTGTCAGGTTGTGCGCCAGATTCTGGCACATTGCGCCAGAAATTCTGTCTGCGCAAAAATGTGCTTCAGAATTTGTGCCAGAATTGAAAAAACCCGACTAATCCAAGAAATACTGAAAAAGGGGGGTGGCCATCGGGAAAAGGGGGCATGTCACCGAAAAGGGGAGTATTCCCAACATTTTCAAACAAAGCCCAACATATTTACTAAGGTTTCCACAGAAAATGTGGTGGATTTGAGCTGAAGAAAACTCAACAGATCAGAACATGTGTAAAAAAAGCAAAGTGTAGGGAAAGTGCAAAATGTAGGGAAACTTTAGTAAATACCGTGGAAAAAAATATAGGGAATTAAAACCCAAAGGGAAACCTACACTTCACTATTAGTAAATCAGGGCCAATATGTATAATTGTAGCTATATTGTAGCTAACATATATATATATATATATATATATATATATATATATATATATATATTCAAGCAAAGGAAACTTCCTTCATCCATTACAGATCACCGAGGGGTTCAGGAGTCTGACATGTTTTGATCAGCTGATTACCAGGTGATTCTATCCATTAAAAGTAATGGCTGACCAAGTGATACATGGAAGAGCAAGATACGCCAAAGACACTGCTGCTCTTCTTTATTGGCTCTACGTTTTAAGTTATTAAAGAGTTCCCTATATACTCTAAAAGGGAACACAGATATCATGGATGCTTTAAAGGGGTACTCCGTTGCTCAGCCTTTGGAACAAAATGTTCCGAATGCTTAGAGCTGGCGCTGGGAGCTTGTGGCGTCATAGCCCCGCCCCTCACGGTGTCATGTCCCGCCCCCTTAATGCAAGTCTATGGGAGGGGCGTGCCAGCCATCATGCCCGCTCCCATAGTCTTGCATTGAGGGGGCGGGGTGTGACACCATGAGGGGCGGGGCTATGATGTCACAAGCTCCCAGCACCAGCTCTAAGCTTTTGGAACATTTTGTTCCAAACGCCGAGCAGCGGAGTACCCCTTTAATGAGCCCATTTAACTCTATTGGTAGGAATATGTTAAGAAGACAGTCCTATGTCTGATTTGTGGGATTCCAGAATCTAGAAACAATTTTCACACTATCATAATTATATAGTCAGATGTAAGATTAGATGACGCTTAATGCAAAAATAAAAAGTACAAAATATTTTTACCATCAGGCTTTTGATATTGTATCAATGTGATCAAAAAGGGTTAATCCTATTTTACCATATCCATGTCTCTCGCTAGTGACAGTACTAGATATATATATTATGTATACATTATTACTATGGTCCCAGCAAGACATTCCTATAATAAAACTATTGAACCTCACAAACTGGAAATCTGAGTCTCTATCTGCATGCAGCGTTTTCTCATATTGTACAAATTCCATCTTCTAGCCAAGCTATGACTTCATTAGCCGTGTCATCAGGAGTCTATTTCCATAGACAATACTATGACATATATTACTTCCACAGGTGATTGGGCTTTGAATTACACGCCAGGCTCTCTTGTTTATTTCTAACTAAACACGAGTCGTCTGGAAGGCGCATCCTGTGCCTCGGATTGTACCAACCTGTAATATGACAAAGCACTTGAAGCAAAAATAAGGTTACAGGATGGTTTTTAATCAAAACAATGTTCTTTAGTCAAGGCAATGTCATTGATTTGGAGAAACCCAATCTTCCATGAGATTTTCTCAGCAATGATTCTTTCCTACAAAATGTAAGTCGCAAACTTTTGATTTGCATAATGTTAGTCTACGCTGTTATCGCCTCCTGTGTGCTGATTCTTCTTCATAGGGAGCATTGGAGAAGTATTTCTGAACCCTCAGTTCTAAAAAAAAAAAAAAAAAAAAAAAAACATGTTTGCGGCTTATAAAGCAAAGTCTTTCTTATATAATAATGGATTTCTTAATTCCTGTGATTATGACACTCTGCCATTTTAATGAGGCATCATTCAAGATGACTTGTTAGTAAAATTATGTAGCGAGAAAATGATTAAAACGCAAACAATAGGCCTTTCTGAAATGTTTGCCGCATCTGCACATGTTCAAATAATTTACTAGAAACATGATAAACTCATTAAGCACAGCAAAGCAAACTGTTATGGAAAACAAAAGGTTTCTTAGAAATAAATGACACATGGAAATCTAGTCATTAATATATCACAAGTGAAGCGCAAAACTGATTAAAGTCTCTTTACTGTAAAGGGTTTCTCTTGGATTCTGAGCTGACAGTGATTGGAGGGGGGGTTCTCATTTATGAACCTCCTCTATCTACCAAAGGACATCTTACCAATAAGATCCAATAGTTTGTATTTGAACAGACCTCCGTGGCTCTACTCCCCTTTATTTCAGTCTTGCCCCCTGACAAAGCTCTAAGCAAGCAAAACAGACATTGGCAGGTGTGTGGGAAGATATGATCTGGCACTACACATAGTTTTATTTGTGTTTTTGGCAGGTTTGTTATTACCGTATATACTTGAGTATAAACCAACCCGAATATAAGCCAGGGCCCCTAATTTTACCCCAAAAACCCAGGAAAAGTTATTGACTCGACTATAAGCCTAGGGTGGGAAATACATCATACCCCCCATGTAATCATCCAGACCCCCGTCATCATCCCCCCCCTTCATCAGTGGTCTTTGGCTGTCCAGGCATGCTGGGCGTTGTAGTTTTGAAACCTCTGGAGGTCTGCAGGTTGAAGACCAACCACTGTGGCCTTCGTCATCATACAGCCCCCCCCCCCTTTGGTTTTGTACTTACCTCCCCTCGGCGGGAAGTTAGGGTGAGCTGGTCCGGGCCATTTATGCTGCAGGGACCGTCCAGTGGGGAGGATTGATCTTTGCGGGCTGTCCATTTTCACCGGGGGGCCCGGCCCAGGACTAGTGACGTTGCCTTGACAAAGATGCACAGGGACATTGCGCATGAACAAATGACAATGGATAATAACAACGGCCGCGGTGGTCTTCAACCTGCGGACCCATGCCCCCTGCGCATCTTATCTCTCTCTTGTTCCTGGGATAGCAAGCAAGCAAGACCTGTATAGCAGTAATCGCAGTGAGTTAGGCCTGAGCCTTGCGGCAACGGCTGAATGATATAAATTATAGAGTGTGTCATCCCCTAAGCACTCTGCAGTATCACCGGACCCAATATTTCTGCACATCACTCCCTAAATTCAGAGACTATAAGTTTAATGCAAGGTCCGCAACTTCTGCCAGTCGCTAAGCAATCTAAGAACTGTTATATGAGACTGTTACTACGCATTGGATATTGCAAGCACTGCAGTAAAGTCATTCAAGTTCAAGTTAAATCTGCTTGTGGACCTCCAGTCATTTCATTGCACCTATCGCTTCTGGGAAGGGCGGCGATAGGCCGGAACATAGATTCAGCATACCAGCCCTCACCCTGGCGTCACGAGTGACTGGGTTAATATTAACCCCTCATATACCAACCTCATACCATCCCTACCATACACCCCCCCAAGGGCTACCACATGGGCTTCTGTAGTTATTCACATGCATGACCACGCAGTATACAATCATCACTGACTTTGGTAAATCCAGTAGTAATATATCCATATTTAAATAATGACCTAGAATGGCAAGGGTCTCACTGTCTCCGACCGTGCACTCTGGTGCTCTGTAATGGCCATTAGTTGCCACTCAGCTTCTTATCTCTACCAGACCCCTGTGAGATAAAAGCAAAGAAAATAGTTCATGGGAAAGAAGAACATGTCTGATCTTTTCAGAAGTCTAAAGATTAGAGGCAGATTTATTAAAACGGTATAAAAGTAAAAATGGCTTTGTTGGCCATAGGAACGAATCACAAAGCAGTTTCCATTTCTTTACCCTTTACGGATGCAGGAGGGTTCAGCCTCAGTTTTTCTTTATGTGCCTTCCAAGAGCCATAATTCTTCTATTTTTCAATCTATACAGCCATATGCAAGACCAATTGTACTTTGAAATAACAGCTTTTATTTTACCTTAAAAATTACATATGGAGTACATCAAAACCAGGGTACTTTATGGTAAAACTGACAGGCTATCTTTATTCTGTAGGTTAGTTCAATTACAATGATACCTAAATTCACATAGGTTTTGTATTATTTTACTACTTTGAAAAAGTAAAACTTTCTTTTACAAAATGAGAACAGTGTGCTCAAAATTGCCCTTTTCTGACCCCTAAAACTCTTTTTTTACTTTATTGTCCATGGGGCTGTTTGATGGTTTATTTTTATGTTGTGATCTGTAGTTTTATTATTATCATTTTGGTGTAGATAAGATTTTTTGAAGTAAGGCAACTGCACAAAACAAACTCTTGTCTTGTGTGCTGTATCTGGTCATGTAAACTACAATAAATGGAAAGATTTTAGCTACCTTATGCTTAGTGTCCTTTTAATATTCCTTATTATGTATATTATCAGCTGTATCTGTGAACTTGGTATAATAGCTGAGCACCATTGAAAGGGATGGAATTCGCTGTTGAACTGGCGTGAGCACTGCATTTGAATAGGGGGATATTGCTGGTATGCTACTAATCTTACAAAAAGACTAATGTCCTTTTATATGGGTCGATTTTCTACCCTTAACAAGCACCAATTGACAATAATGTTTACTTTAATTTTCACAGAGCGAGTATCTGGAGGGGTGTTAATGAATAATCATTGTTGTGATCTGTCATCCAAACCCCTCTGCCCATAGATATACACTGCCGGCAGTATACACCTTGTTTACATGGGCAGATGTGCTGCTGAAAACTTGTGTTTTTAACCCTCAGGGGACAATGAACATACATGAACGTCCTGCCCAAGGTAGGTCCTGGCTGAGCTGGTAAGAAATGGCTACAGTCAGCAACCAGGACTCACTGCTATTGCCAGAAATTAGGGATCATGCTGATGTTCAGCATTAACTTAGCTTGAGGCATCTAAAGGGTTAATGGAAAATCAGTGTTAAAAGTATAAACTATTGGTACCAGTCAGTTAGGGGAGGGTGATCAGGACTTCCACAGCACAATTGCAGGATCTTGATCAGCTAAGATGGCAGCTGGAGACCTCTCACCCACCTCTGTGCCGTCCGACCGTTGTTCTCATAATACAGTCTGTTTCATCAGGCTGGACAAGCAGAGCGCCAATAACACTGATCAACGATGTACTATAGAACATGTAAACAAGAAAAAAAACATATTTGGTATAGCTGCATTCAGAATTGTTACAATTATTACAATATAATGCTTATATGGAAAGATAACAAAGTTATAGGGGTCAGAATAGGACAATTTGAGCATACCTTCTTTTTTTTTGAAAGTGTTAAAAAATTTTAAAAGTAACAAAATAAAACAAAAACTCTATAAATGAGGTATCAGTGTTATTGTAATGACCTACAGAATAAAGATAATTCTTACCTGTAAAATGTACTGCATAGAAAAAAAATATTTGCATAATGTTTTTTTCTTTTTTGTTCCACAAATAACTTTTTTGGGGAATTTCACAATAGATTTTGTGGTAAAATTAGTGATGTCATTACAAAGTACAATTGGTCCCAAATAAAACAAGCTCTCATATAGCCCTGTAGGTGGAAAATGAAAAGAGTTAGGGCTAAAAAAATGAAAAATAAAAAACACAGGGGAGGGAGGGAAAAATCACTGTTTCCTCAAGGTGTTAATGTTCACATAAAATATGTGACCAGGCAGCAAACTCATTTGGCTAGCAACATTTTCATGCGTATGGAAGGATCAGGAAATGTTTTCCTATAAACATGTTTAACCATATATACATACATTTTAAAGAAGAGATAGAGACAAGCCACTGTCCTAACAGAGGAAAGAATTATGCTACTGTGGGTCTTGAGAGAGGCCTTGTAACATTGATGGGATTTGGTCATTTACACTCACTGGCTACTTTATTAGGTACATCTTTCTAGTACCAGGTTGGACTCCCTTTTTTCCTTTATGATTATCTTCATTCTTCTTGGCATACTTTCTTCAATATGCTGGAAACATTCCTTAGAGATTTTGGTCCATATGGACATGATGACATCACACAGTCGCTGACAGTGAATTAATTGTCATGTTCGGGAAACCAGTTTGAGAGGATGCTGGGAGAAGCCATCAAAAAAGGGCACACCATGGCCATGAATAAATAGACATGATCAACAATAATACTCAGGTAGGCTGTTGTATTTATATGATGCTAAATTGGTATTAAGTGGCCTAAAGTGTGCCAAGAAAATGTTAACCACACCATCACCAGCCTGAACCGTTGATACAAGGAAGGATGGATCTATGTTGTTATGTAGTTTATGCCAAATTCTGACCCTGCCATCTGAATGTCGCAGGTGGAATGGGGACTCATCAGACTAAGCAATGTTCTTTCATTCTTCTATTGTCCAATTTTGGTGAGACTGTGCGAATTGTAGCCTCAGTTTCTTAGGCTTTTAGCTGACAAGAGCAGCACTGGTGTGGCTTTCAGCTACTGTAGCCCATCTGCTTCAAGGTTGGATGTGTTGTACATGCCTAAATGCATTGAGTTGTTGTCATGTGATTGGCTATATTGTTAACAGGCAATTGAACAGGTGTAGCTAATAAAGTGGCTAGTGAATGTATATATGCATTGTGGTTGTCTCAAAGAAAATGACCATGGGTAAGCAGGCTGAAGCGGCAATACCCTTTTAAATATATATATATATATATATATATATATATATATATATATATATTAGCTGAGTACCCGGTGTTGCCCAGTTTTTCCACCCTAATCCTTGTTGGGGAAGAAAATAAACAAAGGAGGAAGCTTTTGACTTCATATCCAGTTCTCATATATGGTTGTCATATCCCAACCCCTATGTCCTGTCATCATATCTCGATCTCAAATCCCGTCCTCATATCCCGGCCTCCTATCCTGTCCTCCTATCCCGACCTCCTATCCCGTCCTCCTATCCCGACCTCCTATCCCAACCTCCTATCCCATCCTCCTATCCCGTCCTCCTATCTAAACCCCTATCCCGTCCTACTATCTCCACCTCCTATCCCGTCCTCCTATCCCGTCCTCCTATCTCAACCCCCTATCCCATCCTCCTATCTCCACCTCCTATCCCGACCTCCTATCCCGCCCTCCTATCAAGTCTTCCTTTCCCGACCTCCTTTACCGACCTCCTATCCCGTCCTCCTATCCCGTCCTCCTATCCTGTCCTCCTATCTCCACCTCATATCCTCATATCCCGACCTCCTATCCTGTCCTCCTATCTTGAGCTCCTATCTCGACCTCCCATCCCGTCCTCAAGTCCCGGCCTGTAATATGTGTACCAGGTATTGAAATATCTCCAGCCGTACAGAAGTTATGTGAGAACATACATTTCCCATTGATTTGCATGGGACTTTAAATAAAAGCCCTGACCCTCACAAATGGGGGTAGTTAAGGGTTAAATTAACTATCCTGTATTTTAAGTGGACATATAAGTAACATGTGACCAAGTATTATCGAAATATCTCCTGCCGTTTGGAAGTTATGCAGTAACATATATTTACCATAGACTCGTATAGGACTTTAAATATAAACCCCGCCTCTGGCAAATGGGGGTGAGTAAGGGTTAAATTACCTATCCTATGTTTGTTGTTGACCTATAAGTAACATGTGTGCCAGGTTTCATGTTAATCTCTTTAGCCGTTTGGAAGTTTTTGTGGAACATGCACACATACGCACACACACACGCACACACACACACACACGTTGAGTTTTATATATATATATAGATAAAACACAACAGCCAATTGCCTAAAACACACTTTTGTTGGTGCTTCAAATGAAATCTGTAAAATGACCA
The DNA here is from genome assembly GCF_029499605.1 of Hyla sarda. Lineage (NCBI taxonomy): Eukaryota > Metazoa > Chordata > Amphibia > Anura > Hylidae > Hyla > Hyla sarda. The sequence continues at coordinate 188,114,445 of NC_079194.1, forward strand.
AGAAAAAGGCAAAAACTTGCCACTTCTACTCAGAATAGAAGCCTTTATGGGAATTGTCACATGCCCAATTACCTAATACGATTTTCCCACCCACCAAAAGCAGTCCTAAGCTTTGAAGATTCACAGCTCTATGCCGATTTTGTGTTTAAATTTGACATTAATTTAATAGATCTGTGAAAATGACAGAAAACAACAGAATGTTATAGAGTAGACCAAATAAAGAGATGAGCCTCCTTATTCCGTGGGCAGCATTTATCAGTTGTATTTGTGCTGGGAGTGAGACAGACTATACAGCACATTTTTGCTCTGAGTGTTACTAAGCTGTTAGGCTGGCCTTGTGACTCAGTGTAAAGTAAACTGTGGGAAAATATGGCAAATTTAACACATACTGAAAGCTGTTGTGTGAATGGGCAGAAAGCTCCCCAATGTGAAGCTGTTCTTTGTGAAAGGTTACTTTTCCAGCAGTTAATACAGTACAATTTAATAAGGATCAACTGTTTTATAATGAAAAGGAATGGATATTTTTCTTCTAACAGCTATGGAAAATTACTTAAATGTCAAATATTATAGTATCTATAGCTCAAAAACAAACAATGACAATACTCCATAGAAACCTGTTTTACTTCCACTGGTATAAGACATCATGGCTAGTTTAAAGGGACAGCGCTATGAAGTTCATGCTGCCTGAACCAAGAGTCACCAGCTGTCTCTGGTGGCTTCTCCAGGCCCGCCAGCCTTAATTGATAGATCTTTCCCTGTTTGGGTTTAAATGTGAATATAGAAACAATGGACAGGGAAAGGCACTATCTAGTGCTGATAACATTATAGCAAAAAGGTTTCAAGTGTGAGAATAATCTAAGAAATGCTCACCTTTTAGTGTTACACTACCAGCATAACAGTGTTAAAAGGTGAACTCCGCTGCTTAGCGTTTGGAACAAACTGTTCCGAACACTAGAGGCGGGAGCTCATGACATCATAGCCCCACCCCCTCATGACGACATGCCCCACCCTCTCAATGCAAGTCCATGGGAAGGGGCGTGATGGCTATCATGCCCCCTCCCATGGACTTGCATTGAGGGGGCGGGGGGGGGGGGTGAAATCATGAGGGGGTGGGGCTATGATGTCACGAGCTCCTGGCACCGGCTCCAGCGTTCGGAACAGTTTGTTCCTAATGCTGAGCAGTGGAGTACCACTTTAAGAGCTTAGATATTACCAGTGTCTTTGTCCAGGGGCTGGGAGCTGCTAGCCACCAATACAGAGTCTCTTTGGAAGCAATGAGAAGACTTGGAGATGCAGAGCAGAGAATTTTGGCAAAAACTTCTCTAAAAATGTGGCTTCTGGCAAGACAGCACCCACCTGTAGAGGCAAAATTCACATAATGTTTGAGTTTAGGGTGAGATCTGTAAATGAAGGTTGGCAAGGTGGGTAGAAGCCACCAAGGACTATCAACTCATGGCTCAGGCAGTATGAAAGTGATAAACAGTTCCTTAAAAACTAGCCATCATCTCTCCACATTTCCAGATTTGATTGATCCTCCAAACAGGGCAAGATCTATTATTCAAAGCTGACAGGGCCTAAAGAAGCCTCTTAGGACTGCCCTCATGACTTGTAGTTTGGGCAACACAAAAGTGATGGCAGATTCCTTTTAAGGGGGTAATAAACTTGGAAATTGTCCAAGGCCCTCTATGTGACATGTGTAATGGAGTCTTTTGTGTTGTCCATTATCTGTTTCCCAAGGCCCTGTTTTTTACATACCAGCCCTATAGACTATGTTCATCCATATGACTGTGTATTGGTTGTTTACCATTTCCATGTTAGTCTACTGGTTGTATGATGGTCTCAAGAAGTGGACAACATTATACAAATGCTTTTCACAGTACTGATACATATGATTCACATATATTCTAGTATATGTGGCACCATAGTAGCTATCTAGGGTCCTGGTTCCATCAAAACCATGCAAAAATAGTCCTGACAGATAAAGTTATATAAAGATCATACATATGTCTTTCAAGGAGATGTAGAGAATGACAGAAATGAGGACTCAATATTACATGCAGGTATGCGATACTGGTAAATAAACAATGCCTGGGATGCTATTACGATAATTGAGCTGGATGTCAATAAGGAAATATAATATATACTCCCTGTAGCACAGGAAACTCTTCACATGCACATCTGTATTTTCTTTGATTTTTGTGCTATTTATTTCATTTACTTCAGTTATCAGTTTTTTTTTTATGTGAACAATGGAACCAAGGCTAGATTATAGATAGGACAAATGGAGGAAATGCTCTATGGCCAATGTTGCTTGTAGTTCTAAGAGTCCTTCAAGCATTCCCCAAAAAACAGATTCAGATAAATGTTATTCACCGTGGATTAATAGTGTTATCCTGAATTTGCTGTGATCAATGGCGCAAGGTGCTTAGTTTAATAGGTAATGACATGTGCGTGGGTCCATACCTACAGTCATCCAGTCCTAAACTGAGCATTTATTATTATTATTATTAACCCCTTAAGGACCAGGGGTTTTTCCATTTTTGCACTTTAGTTTTTTCCTCCTTACCTTAAAAACCTTAAAAAATCATAACTTTAAATTTTGCACCTAAAAATCCATATGATGGCTTATTTTTTGCGACACCAACTCTACTTTGTAATGACATCAATCATTTTACCTATAAATCTACGGTGAAACGGCAAAAAAAAATCATTGTTTGACAAAATTGAAGAAAAAACTAAATTTTTTAACTTTTGGGGGCTTCCGTTTCTACGCAGTACATTGTTCAGTAAAAATAACACCTTCTCCTTATTCTGTAGTTCAATATAATTAAAATGATGCCCTACTTATATAGGTTTGATTTTGTCGTACTTCTGGAAAAAATCTGAACTACATGCACGGAAATGAATAAGTTAAAAATTGTCATCTTTTGACCCCTATAACTTTTTTATTTTTCTGCTGACGAGGTGGTATGACTTTTTGATCGCTTTTTATTCATTTTTTCATGATGCAAAAAGTGACCAAAAATACGCAATTTTGGACTTTGGAATTTTTTTGCGTATGCGCCATTGATCATGCGGTTTAATAAACGATACATTTTTATCATTCGGAAATTTCCGCACACGGCAATACCACATATGTTTGTTTTTATTTACACAGTTTTCTTTTTTATGGGAAGGGGTTAAATGATCTTTATTAACTTTTTTTTTCACTTTTTTTTGTAATGTCATAGCCCCAATAGGGGGCTATAACACTGCACACACTGATCTTTTGCATTGTTCATTGTTATCCCATAGGATAACATTGATCAATGATTCTGCCGCTTGACTGCTCATACCTGGATCTCAGGCACTGAAAAGTCATTCAGCAATCGGACACACAGGAGGAAGGTAGGGGCCCTCCTTGCATGTCCCGAACAGCCAACTGAGCTAGCCGGGAGTAGTTTACTTTGACTTTACACATGGCGATTAACTTTCAATGCATGCGTCTAAAGGGTTAATAGCGCGCGGCACCGCGATCAGTGCCACATGCTATTAGCCACATGGCCCCGCTTTATAGAAAGTAAGCGGACTCAGGGCGTTTTTTTGCAACAAATGTGTCATGTGTGAGTAAACACTATGAAGGAGATTAATCATTCTTTTCTAACGTATGGCTTTTATATGACAATTTTTTTTTACTTACTTTTGCTTACATGCAACCTATTTATCAAATAGTCGCACGAACTTGATAAATAAATTGCACGTAAGCAAAACCCGGGAAACCCACTTACAATAGCATTTTTTAAAGCAGAAAAGTTTTCCCTTTATTACCAGTAGCGTTGCTAGAGAGTGACGGGGAGAGGGGGGGAGGGCGTACCGCATCAGGTGACACCCTGACTGGCCTGCCTGGCACTAAATAGCTGCACTCCAACTATCCCGCAACAACCCCTCCACCTCTAAATAGCGACTATCACCTTTGATAAATACATGACCATTGCAAAGTAATTTAAAAAAAATATTACTAGGTGAACAGATTTCAGAAATGTGCTTTGGAATAAGCAAAAATCAAAAAGTCGCAGCATGTATAGAAACGTTACACGTGCGCAAGTATGTGCAACTTTTTTTTACACAAAAAAAATCTACTACGGAGCTTGATAAATCTCCTTCTACTTGCTACAATTGTTTAGTAATAAAGATTTAGAAGGAGATTTATCATTCTTTTCGATGGCTTTTATATGACATTTTTTTTTAACTTACTTTTGCTTACATGTGCCCAATTTATCAAATAGTCGCACAACCTTGATAAATAAATTGTACGGAAGGAAAACCCAGGAAACCCGCTTATAAAAGTATTTTTTAAAGCAGAAAAGTTTTCCCTTATGTTAATAGCCGAAGTTCTTTATCTACCCTCTATTACCAGTAGCGTTGCTAGAGAGTGACGGGGAGGGGGTGCGTACCGCATCGGGTGACTTCTGGCACTAAATAGCTGCACTCCAACTATCCCACAACAACCTATCCACCCTCCTCAGAAAATAAAAAATATTAAAAACATACTATGCCGCACCATGAATATCCGTACTCTGGAGGCCTTTTATTTAAATTGTGAGCCCGCATTTTGTGACGGTGGGGCGGAGTCTAGCGTCGCTGCGCTGAGGCCAGGAAGGAAGACAGCACAGCACCAGCAGGCACATAAACAATAGTGAAGCCACAAAAAAATATTTATAAATAAAATAAAATGGCTCTGTGTGTTACCCACCTCAAAATGTGCATGAAGATGTATTACTATGGATGTTTCTTTTTTTAAGGAAAAATTTTAGTGCCACAAATGGGTTATTTACATAGTCTGTAAAATTTTTTACCCAATTATTTTGTGCCTTATACTAATTTAACACAACATTAATTTTAAAATTTAGTGGGTACGACAGCATGTACGTGTCCTAAAATTAAAGGTGTACTCCCGTGGAAAACTTTTTTTTTATTAAATCAACTGGTGCCAGAAAGTTAAACAGATTTGTAAATCAATGCTTGTAGTGAGAAACAGCGTTCGGCACAGCCAACCGTGCAGCCTGATATTCGCTCTTGGTGGAACAGGTGTGTATGTATGTCGCTGCTCGTGGGGTGCTCAGCCAGGACAGAGTCATGAATCAAACATTTGAGAGAGCATAGAAAATAAGCGGCACTCACCACAGACAGCTAGCGACAACTTCTTTATTTCTTAGGCGTGCAGTAAAACATGCAGGTGCAGGGAGACAAGGACGCCGGGGAATCCGGCTGACTGGTGACAGCCGTATCGTGCTTCCGCACTTCGTCAGACCATGGTGTCACGCAATGTCCCCGCTTCATATTGGGTCGGTCCCGGCGGCTATCAACGGCCGGGACCCGCGGCTAATACAGGACATCACCGATCGCGGTGATGCCCTGTATTAACCCTTCAGATGCGGCAATCAAAGCTGACCACCACGTCTGAAGTGAAAGTGAAAGTAACCTGGCTGCTCAGTCGGGCTGTTCGGGACAGCCGCAGTAAAATCGCAGCGTACAGAACAGCTTACAGGACACCGGGAAGGCCCTTACCTGCCTCCTCGGTGTCCGATCAACGAATGACTGCTCCGTGCCTGAGATCCAGGCAGGAGCAGTCAAACGCTGGTAACACTGATCACAGGCGTGTTAACACACGTCTGTGATCTGTGTAAAAGATCAGTGTGTGCAGTGTTATAGGTCCCTATGGGAGCTATAACACTGCAAAAAAAAGTTTAAAAAAAGTGTTAATGAAGGTCATTTAACCCCTTCCCTAATAAAAGTTTGAATCACCCCCTTTTCCCATAAAAATAGATAAAACAGTGTAAATAAAACTAAAAATAAACATATGTGGTATTGCCGCGTGCGTAAATGTCTGAACTATAAAAATGTATAATTAATTAAACCGCACAGTCAATGGTGTGCGCGCAAAAAAATTCCAAAGTCCAAAAAAGCATATTTTTGGTCACTTTTTATACCATTAAAAAATGAATAAAAAGTGATCAAAAAGTCAGATCAAAACAAAAATGGTACCGATAAAAACTTTAGATCATGGTGCAAAAAATGAGTCCTCATACCGCCCTGTATGTGGAAAAATAAAAAAGTTATAGGGGTCAGAAGAGGACATTTTTAAGTTAAGATTTTTAAAAGGTAAAGAGGAAAAAACTAAAGTGCAAAAACTGAAAAACCCTGCATCCTTAAGGGGTTAACAAGGTGTGCAGTGTGTATTTTCATCCTTAAAATTAATAGAAATATTAGTTATATAATAATATTTTTCTATAATTTTAACATTAATGTAGTAGCTTTGTTTCATGATGAACAAGAACAGTTGTTAAAGTGAGTGTTAATTTCCTTTTCTGCGGACGTATGTACTTTCTGTAAGCCAGGTTGAACCTGGAATACATATGCGACTTTTAAATGGAGATGCAACTTTTTTTCTTCATAAATAGCAATTAACGCATTTGATAAATACATGACCACTGCAGATTTCAGAAATGTGCTTTGTAATAAGCAAAAATCTAAAAGTCGCAGCATGTATAGAAAAGTCGCACGTGCACAAGTACGTGCAAAATCTACTACGGAGCTTGATAAATCTCCTTCTTTTTTGTGTCAATTCCACACTAAAGATCTTGAAAAATTCAAATACAATATATGTGGAGGGTGATTTAAACTTTTATTCACTTCTGTGGCAAAATTCAGTTAGAATTTATGGCATGCTGCAAATTTTCTTATATGAATCTTATCAATTCTATTGCAGTACTGACACCAATCTTTACTAGAGGGTTTACCCTCTGCCATCCAAAAACAGATAAAGTTTACACATAACATTTCTGGATTTCAGATTTGTTGCAGATGGCAAAATTGCAGAGAAATCTCTGCTACATCAGGACTTAGGATTTATCCTAATTGTCCAGTGTAAAAGGGTACTCTTAAAAAGGTTTTCCTTTTGAATTTCTTTCCAGTCTGACCACAGTGCTCTCTGCTGACACTTCTGTCCATGTCAGGAACTGTGCAGAGCAGGAGCAAATCCCCATAGCAAAACAGGCTGCGTCCTTAAAGGGGTACTCCACCCCATAGGATTGGGGATAAGATGTCTGATCACGGGGGTCCCGCCGCTGTGGACCTCCACAATCTCCCTGCTGCACCCGGCGTTTCCTTTAAAATATCGGGTGCAGTGCTGGAGGATTGTGACATCACGCCCCACTCCCTCAATGCAAGTCTATGGGAGGGGGCATGATGTCCCACTTGCATTGATAGGGTGGGGCTGTGACGTCACGAGCGGGGCGTGGGAGCGAAGTTAGGGGATAAGATGTCTAGGGACAGACTACTCCTTTAAGGGGTTATAGGACCAACAGAAAGAAGACAACTTCATAGCAAAGATCACAATGAGCCCCCATTAAGAAATTAAAGTTTGCTACCAGGTACAGAAGGACTGGATGTTTGGTTCCCCTTTCAAATCCCTTCTATGACTTTTGGGCCATTTCTTACATCCTTATTTGATAAGAATGCAAGTCCCCTGGAAAGAGTAGTCTTCACTGGTTCAAGCACTTTCAGTAGACTACAGATTGTGTGAATTATGGCCATAACCAATTACCCCTTTAGAATTCCAATTTAATGAATTTTGGGTGGTTGTTTCAAAGAGGGTTCACTGTATCTTTATTTCAACTCCCACTGAGTGAATAGATAACTTATACAGTTTTGCTTGTCTGATCTGATAAAACATTTTACCAACATTACTTGGCCCTAATCCCAGGTATTGGGGAACATACTGTATAAGAAGCAAATACTAGATAGTCCTTTGATATGAATGGATCAATATAATACCAGAGCCAGATAGTAATTCACTTAAGCCCAGATGTAGACTTCAAAACCCTGACCTACTTGAAGCTATAAGAAATTTTGACCTTTAAAATCCCCTTATGTGAGGTTATAGGCCACTCTCATATCTGTAGAAAATTCCAGTAACCATGATTCACAGAAACCTGGTAAGTTCAGCAGACAGTCGGCTTTGTTGAAGTATAAAGTACTTAAAGGGATAAAGTCACACATGAAGAATCTACTGCGAATGACTTAAGCCACACTTGAGTCATTTTTTATTTTGTCTTTGATCTTAAAAAGCCATAGCCCCTATGGGTTTTGTCTTTCTTGCTGCTTGTTGTCATGATTTCTCTTTCTCCCTGGAGATCATGTAGACAATAAGCTTTGAGGTTGGAATCCATTCATGGTCATTAAAAGGGGTTTCCAATACTTTAATATTTAATATGTAAATGAATGGGACTGATCTGTAGTTCAAGGAACAGCCCCTACAAAAGACAAGAATTGCAGTGTAAACAATAAAGAAACCAGTTAAGATGCGTACATTAACCCCTTGAGAACACAGTTCGTTTTGGCCTCCAGGATGGGGTTATTTCTGTCTGCCTTTCCAATGCCATAACTTATTATTTTTTATTTTTCTGTTGCTGTGACCTTATTCTGTGGAGCAGTCATGATTACAGCAATACCATGGGTCCAGCTATAACAGACCACGATAAAACAGCCAGTCCAATGCTCCTCTTCATAAATGACTTTAGTTTCTGAATATGACGATGCTTTAATCCTGCCATTTAACCACTTAACCGTGTTTGTGACTGTTCTAGTAAGTCTATAGGAAACTTGTTAAAAGAACAAATATAAATACATATTGTGTTAGCCAGTAGATGGCGATGGTAAAAATTGAGAGTTCTCAGTAGTTCATACCTTTTGGAGGTTAATTGAAATAGATGATGATGAAAAGCAAGCTTTTAGGGCATGTTATGGCCCCTTCATCAGGCATAGTTTAAGACAATATATGAAGAGAAGATATGAATAGGGTGGTGCATAACTTGTTGTCCAGTTTGATCCCCTCACAACCTCTGAGTGTGAAAGTTTTGATGTCCTATGATTCTTTAAAAATAATAATAATAATATCATATTAATATTTTTTTTATTATTATTATTATTATTATTATTAATAATAATCATCATCATCATTATGTTGCTGATGATAATTATTATTATTATATAGCCGCAACAGATTCCACAGCACTTTACAATTTTGGAGATGCAAATAAAGACAAGTTTCAGACATTACAATATTACATACTAAATATTCAAACAGTAGGAGTGAGGGCTCTGCTTGCAAGAGCTTACAGACTATGAGGAATGGGGTTAAGACAAAAAGCAGAAAGTGGTTTATGGATGCAATGGTCCAGCCATGTTTTATAAATAGGGTAGTTTAGTCACCAATTAAACTTTGAATATACAAAGTACAGAGAGTGTAGGGGAAGACTGCAGAACAGGGCAATTTCAATATCTCCAAGACCCAGAGGTCTCACAAGGGAGCTATGTGATAGAAGGGGAGACCAGTTAGGTAATGTTATAGGCTGACTTGAAGAGGTGCATCTTTAGGGCATTTTTCAAACTTTGGATGTTGGATATAAGTCTGAGGGTTTGGGGTATCACATTTCAGAGAACTGGTGCAGCATGATAAAAGTCTTAGAGACTGGACTGAAGGGTTCAGATTATAGAAGATGTTGGCTTCAGGTCATTGGTAGAGTAGAGAGCACATGTAGGATAGTAGACAAAGATGATGAAGGAGATATAAGGAGGTGCAGCTTTGTGGAGAGCTTTATAGGTGAGTGTAGATTTTGTACTCAATTATGGACTGAATGGGTAACCACTTCAGTGACTGACTGAGGGGGACGCATCAGTGTAACAGCTGGAGAGGAAGATTAGGCTGGGTTCACACTACGTTTTTCAACTACGGTTCCCGCATATGTTTTCATTAGTGAAAACGTATGGCACGGTATTGAAAACCGTATACATAGGCAAAGCATTGCAAACCGTATGCACCCTGAGGCATACGGTTGCGTACGGTTTGCTTGCAATACGTTTTTAAACAGTACTCCAAACCGTGTTTGACCACATACAACTGCATACCTTTTTTTTAACATTGACGTCAATGGGAAAAGCACATGTATGCAGTTCCATACGGCAAAACCGTATGCGTTTTTTCTTTGCACATGCGCATTTCCATCCTAAAGTCTCCTCCCATGACCCCTCCCATTATAAATTGACCGAATTTTCAAAAATGTATGTTTTTTTTTTTATGGTATCACCGTGATCGGTGATGTCTGGCATTAGAGATGGGTCCTGGTGGTAGATAGCCACCAGGACCACCCAGTTATGACCAGCTCTCAGCTCCTGAGCATGTGTAATAGAGTGGGACGCCGTTGTCCACAAGAAGTTAAAGGTTGAATTGTGGAAGATAGAAGTGATTCTCATATCTACTGGTAGGTGGTGTAGCTTTTCGCCTAAAAAAAAGTACCATTGCTCAAAAATTTTCGACTTTTGACAAAAGTCAGTAAGGATAAATACGTGACCACTGCATGATCAAATAGAAAACGTTCTACAGGTAGGAAAAAGAGTTAAACTGTCTATATCAAGCATAAAAGTCGCTAAATATGCTGCTTGCGCCAAAACATAGACAAAAAAATTATCTAAAAGCAATGATAAATCTCCCTCAATATGTAATAATTATAATTCTAAAATCCACCAACACAAAAAAAAGTTATTTCCCATGAATAGTAGACAGACATGAATACGACAGTGAGATCTACATTTGGATTACTATATTATGTACATTTTTTTAAGAATTAACACCACGACTAATAGCAATATGACAAAAGAGCTGAGTGTAAAGGGTATTACCCAGAATAATTAACATACACAGATCTATAATATATAGCATTGTTATTAACACATGAAGTGGTATAACTCATATGAAGTGTATTGTGAGAGGTATTTATCAGGCAGCACAATCCATATAAAAAAAATCAAACAGAAACCACATATAAAATAAAGTACTAGTAACTAAAGGAAGGAAAAACTTTCCCTAATTATGAACAAAATTCCCAATGTACGCTTCTGCCACCATGAACACTTTATTAACACATGGGGACGTCCTCAAGGGAACAAGACACTTATTCAGGAAGTGCTAGATGGTGACATACACACACCCCTGATGCGAGCAAATTATGCATAAAATATATGGCAAAGAATAATGTAGTGCGCATGGTAAATGTAGTGCTAATATTTAAAAAGGGGTCAAAAGGTGACCCTGGGAAATATAGGCCTGTTAATTTAACCTCGGTTGCATGTAAATTGTTTGAGGGTTTTCTAAAGGATGCTATTTTGAAGTATCTTGATAAAAATAAATGTATGACTCAATATCAGTATGGCTTTATGAGGGATCCGTCCTGTCAAACTAACCTGATAAGCTTTCATGATGAGGTGAGCTCTAGACTGGACCAGGGGCAATCGCTGGATGTCGTATATCTGAATTTTTCCAAAGCATTTGATACAATGCCACATAAAAGATTGGTGCGTAAAATGAGAAGGATAGGGCTGGGGGAAAATGTGTGCAAGTGGGTAAGTAACTGGCTCAGTGATAGGAAACAGAGGGTGATTATTAATGGTACTTATTCTGATTGGGTGACTGTTACTAGTGCGGTACCACAGGGGTTAGTCGTGGGTCCTTTTCTATTTAATATATTCATTAATGACATTGTAGAGGGGTTGAAGAGTAAAGTAGCAATCTTTGCAGATGATACTAAATTCTGTAAAGCGGTAAACACTATAGAGGACAGTGCACTGTTACAAATGGATCTGGATAGGATGGAGGTTTGGGCTAAGAAGTGGCAGATGAGATTCAACACTGATAAATGAAAGGTAATGCTCATGGGGAAGAATAATCCGGGCTGGGATTATGTATTCAATGGGAGCACACTTGAGACGACTGATGTGGAAAATGACTTAGGAGTCTTAGATAACAGTGAATTTAGCTGTAGTGACCAGTGTCGGGCAGCTGCGGCCAAGGCAAATAAAATCATGGGGTGCATCAATAGGGGCATAGATGCCAACGTCAAGGAAATAATTATACCGCTGTACAAATCACTAGTCAGACCACACATGGAATACTGTGTTCAGTACTGGGCACCAGTGTACAAGAAGCAACTGGTTGCAAGATATGGATAGCAACTTACCCAATGAATGCCCAATGGCATTCTGCAGAGACTTTTGACCACACAAGCTGTTTTCTCGTAATGGTAGGATGCCAGTATCATTCCCTAGCTTATGCACCTTTTGTGTTTAAGGTTGTTGCTTAGTATAGTGGGGCAAATATCTCAATGCATGCCTCCATTATCACTTCAGAAAGTTACTAGCTATTCTGTAATATGTGTAAACCTTTCAAATATTGGTGCTTGGCACTTGCTCACTTTCCTTGAGGTGTGACGGCTGGTGTCAGCAGAGGTGTACTGACTGGTTGTCTCACAGGGGGAGGAACAGTGTCAATGTGTTTGAAATCTTATCCACACTTTGCTGGAGTGCACCCCTGGGCTTTCCTTTATTTGAACGATTTGGCACTTTGAAATATAGTAATCCTTAGGAATAATAGCCGCTTATGGGTGGCATATAGTCAGTTGTAGAGTTCAAGCAAGACATGTTTTGTGGTTCGTTCTGGCCCTCTTCCTCAGTAAAGCAAAAATGTCCTACCTTAATAGGTTGACAGACATGTGGCCAGCCACATCAGCAGCCACTGTACTCGTTTTCATCTTAATGACAACAGCCAATGTACTTAGTTATTCTTGTCATCATCATAGGCATAGAATGAATTGACAGAGAGCAAGCTCCTCCTCACTATAGTCATGCAGGTGGCTCAGGACTCTTTTGTAGTGATTGATGGGGATTCCAGTTGTAGTCCCCTTTGGTAGTACCAATATCTAGCCTACGGTAATAGGTGATACAAATTCTTTGTGGGATAACATACTGAATCTAAATTCTCTGCCAAGAAAAGGTTAAAACTACATTAAGGTATTAACTTCATCCTGTTTGCCATCTCCTCTCTCCGGACCTTTGTACTTAATTGTTTCTTTGTTTAATAACTTCTTTTTGCAAGTAATATGCATATCTCATCTCACTTACAAATGACTTTCCATGTAATTCTACAATACAAATGCGTTCCTCAAAGTTATATAAATAAGAAGCTGAAGACAAATATTTGCTCTCATCTACAAGTTGCAGACAGTTCATCCAGAAAAGACACAATACATAAAAACATCCAAGAAAATAAACGGCTTGAATTTTACGATTCACATAGAAACCGAGAAGAAAGTTATTTATTACTTTCTGTAATAGATAGCTGAGGGCACTGATCCCAAATAGACTGCTTAAGTTCCTGCTGCCCAAGTGTAAATTTAAAGGGATTGTTTTCTTTTTTTTTTGATCCAGATCCTTCATCTTTTAGCCACAGAGAGGAATGGCTACAAAAGCCTCCCCTCCCTAATAGAGCAAAGTGCATACCTCCCAAATTTTGCTGAGAGCAAAAAGGGGCAAGCCACGCTCCCTTACCATACTTGCAGCCACACTCCCTAACCTCACTTGCAGCCACGCCCCAACCAAGCCTTCACCTGCAGAATGGGAATACCTCTTTAACATCAATAATGTTTGGGTTCATGGAGAACTGGGCTGACTTCGCTGTCGGTTACCGGCTCTACCCTGGAATGGGCTGCACCTCAATGGGGAGGGTGCAGCTGTTCTTGGGGAGAAGATGGCTAGAAGGGTGGAGGAGTGTTTAAACTAGGGACTGGGGTGAGGGTACCTACAACATAGAAGGGGAAGATAGTGTAGATAGAGATGGGGGACTTATTAATGCACCTGGGGGGGGGGGAGCGGAGGGAGGGGTTAGAATAGGTATTAGGGATAGGCTTCATAGGAAGACAAAACATACACCATTGAAATGCATGTTGACTAATGCCAGAAGTCTGACCAATAAAACTGACAAACTGGAGTGGTTGATGTCTGAGGAGAATTATGACATAGTGGGCATAACAGAGACTTGGTTGGATGATAGCTGTGACTGGACGGTCAACATACAGGGTTATAGTCTATTCAGGAAGGATTGGACAAACGGAAAGGGGAAGGAGTTTGTCTTTATGTAAAAACCAGTCTGAAGGCCGCACTGCGGGTGGATATACGGGAGGGAAACGATAATGTGGAGTCACTATGGGTAGAAATATATGGAGATAAAAAATGAAAAATTCTGATAGGGGTTTACTATAAGCCACCAAACATAATGGAAGAGGCAGAAGATCAATTACTGAGGCAAATAAACAAGGCAGCAAATTAAAACGAGGTGATAATAATGGGGGACTTTAACTATCCTGATATAAACTGGGAAACTGAGTCCTGTGAATCTCATGAAGGAAACGGGTTTCTGACCATAGCTAAAGACAATTATCTGTCCCAAATGTGTAGGGCCCGACCAGAGGGGGAGCCTTACTAGACTTAATATTAACCAACAGACCTGACAGAGTAACTAATGTGCAAGTAGATGGATACCTAGGAAATAGTGATCATAATATAATACATTATAACTTGTTCTTCAATAAGAGAATCTTGCGAGGGGCCACAAAAACAATGAACTTTAGGAAGGCAAAGTTTGATCAACTCAGAGAAGCCCTTAACAATATGAAATGGGATAATGTCCTCAAAAACAAGAATACTGACACTATATGGGAGACTTTTAAAAATATCTTAAATTCTCACTGTAAGATGTATATACCTTATAGGAATAAAAGGGTCAGGAATAAAAGAAAACCAATATGGATGAATAAAAATGTTAAATGGGCAATAAATGACAAAAATAAAGCATTTAAACTACTAAAAAAGAGAAAAATGTAGAACATGTAAAAAAACTGTTAAGAATCATAAAAATAGACAGAAAGATTAATTGCCTAAGAGAGTAAAACTAACCCCAAAATGTTCTTTAACTATATAAATAGCAAAAAGGTTAAAAATAAAAGTATTATAAACAGGGATCAGGAAAAAGCAAATATATTAAACAAATTCTTCTCCACTGTATTCACCGAGGAAAATGAAATGCCAGGTAAAATATAGCAAGATAAGGAAACTCCCCAGTACAGGTAACCTGTATAACCCAGGAAGAAGTACAGTGCCGCCTACAAAAAATAAAAATAGACAAATCACCAGGTCCAGATGGCATTCACCCCGTGTTCTAAAGGAATTAAGTAAAGTAATAGACAGACCCCTATTTAATATTCAGGGACTCTATAGTTACAGGGACTGTTCCCCAGGACTGGCGCATGGTAAATGTAGTGCTAATATTTAAAAAGGGGTCAAAAGGTGACCCTGGGAAATATAGGCCTGTTAATTTAACCTCGGTTGCATGTAAATTGTTTGAGGGTTTTCTAAAGGATGCTATTTTGAAGTATCTTGATAAAAATAAATGTATGACTCAATATCAGTATGGCTTTATGAGGGATCCGTCCTGTCAAACTAACCTGATAAGCTTTCATGATGAGGTGAGCTCTAGACTGGACCAGGGGCAATCGCTGGATGTCGTATATCTGAATTTTTCCAAAGCATTTGATACAATGCCACATAAAAGATTGGTGCGTAAAATGAGAAGGATAGGGCTGGGGGAAAATGTGTGCAAGTGGGTAAGTAACTGGCTCAGTGATAGGAAACAGAGGGTGATTATTAATGGTACTTATTCTGATTGGGTGACTGTTACTAGTGCGGTACCACAGGGGTTAGTCGTGGGTCCTTTTCTATTTAATATATTCATTAATGACATTGTAGAGGGGTTGAAGAGTAAAGTAGCAATCTTTGCAGATGATACTAAATTCTGTAAAGCGGTAAACACTATAGAGGACAGTGCACTGTTACAAATGGATCTGGATAGGATGGAGGTTTGGGCTAAGAAGTGGCAGATGAGATTCAACACTGATAAATGAAAGGTAATGCTCATGGGGAAGAATAATCCGGGCTGGGATTATGTATTCAATGGGAGCACACTTGAGACGACTGATGTGGAAAATGACTTAGGAGTCTTAGATAACAGTGAATTTAGCTGTAGTGACCAGTGTCGGGCAGCTGCGGCCAAGGCAAATAAAATCATGGGGTGCATCAATAGGGGCATAGATGCCAACGTCAAGGAAATAATTATACCGCTGTACAAATCACTAGTCAGACCACACATGGAATACTGTGTTCAGTACTGGGCACCAGTGTACAAGAAAGATATAGAGTAGCTGGAGAGGGTTCAAAGACGGGCAACCAGGGTAATACAGGGAATGTGAGAACTACAGTACCCAGAAAGATTATCAGAATTGGGGTTACTTAATTTAGAAAAAAGAAGGCTTAGGGGAGACCTAATAACTATGTATAAATATGTCAGGGGACTGTACAGAGATCTCTGCCATGATCTATTTATACCCAGGACTGTATCTATAACAAGGGGGCATCCTCAACGTCTTGAGGAAAGAAGGTTTCTACACCAATTAACCAAAAGATCACCGAAGTGATCCACTAATTCCCTATACTTCCCATATATTTTAAAAGGTGTATTCTTTATTAACTCATAACACCAACAGAAAAGGTTAAAAGTTTCAGTGTATCTCTCCTTCCATATTCACAGTGCTCATTCTAGTGCCAATCAGGCATCACCTATTGTCTATCTGTGTGTACCTGCAGTGTGCACACAGTTAAATGGGATGTGAAGAGGTTTTAGGGCACCTGTGCACAGTGCACTAAAACCTCTTGACAAAGCCGCAACCTGCGGCAAACATGTCGAGGGGGGCATAGGACTGGTTTTAATATACAGTGCAGACTCCCCCATTTAAGTGCACACTGCAGGTACACACAGATAGACAATAGGTGGTGCCTGATTGGTACTAGAATGAGCACTGTGAATATGGGAGGAGAGATACACTGAAACTTTTAACCTTTTCTGTTGGTGTTATGAGTTAATAGAGAATACACCTTTTAAAATATATGGGAAGTATAGGGAATTAGTGGATCACTTTGGTGATCTTTTGGTTAATTGGTTTAAAACAACCCTCCATATAATGGTCCGCAATTGGATCAATGTTTCTACACCAGCACAGACGGGGGTTCTTTACTGTAAGAGCAGTGAGACTATGGAACTCTTTGCCAGAGGAGGTGGTCATGGTGAACTCTGTAAAAGAATTCAAAAGGGGTCTGGATGCATTTTTAGAGAATAATAACATTGCTGGTTATGTATACTAGATTTATAGGGAGAGAACATTGATCCAGGGATTTATTCTGATGCCATATTTGAAGAATTTTTACCCCTAGTATGAGGGTTTTTTGCCTTCCTCTGGATCAACTCAGTAGGGGCTCATTAGAGATATAGGTTGAACTTGATGGACTCTGGTATTTTTTCAACGTTATTAACTACCGTATATCCCGGCGTATAAGACGACTTTTTAACCCCAAATTTTCTTCTGAAAAGTTGTGGGTTCGTCTTATACGCCGGGTACTGGGGTCCTACCTATGATTATCTGCCCGGCCCGGCTCCCGTGTACGGCTGCAGGTGGGGACCAGCCAGAGCATGTAAAAACTAATTACTGATACTAAAAACCAGGGGGCCTCCAGGTGTTGTGAAACTACAACTCCCAGCATGCCCGGACCGGCAAAGGCTGTCCGGGCATGCTGGGAGTTGTAGTTTCACAACAGCTGGAGGCCCCCTGGTTTTTAGTAGACAGTATTAGTTTTTACCTGCTATGGCCGGCCGACGCCTGCAGCCGCACACGGGAGCCAGGCCGGACACATAAAAAGAAGTATTCCTATCCCGGACATCCCTGTGTCCGCCGGTCACTTGCCATTCCCTGGCCAACGCGCGTCCTCCTGCGATGATCCTCCGGTCCTCCGCCTCTATGGTTGTACATCAGTGATGTCCCATGCGTACAGCCATAGAGACGCAGGAGGACCAGGAGGACCGCAGGATCATCGCAGGAGGACGCGCGTTGGCCAGGGAATGGTAAGTGACCGGCGGCGTGTTATCTTCTTCAGTGTTCCGGTCACCGCTCCCCGGTACTGGCACCTCCTGCTATGGTCCATAGGCCATAGCAGTAGATGTGACCCCGGGCCGGAGGAGCGGTGACCGGATCACAGTGGGGGCAGTACAGAAATACAGCCTCCAGCCATACACTTTATATGGCTGGAGGCTGACGCTGTATGTCTGTGGGGAAGGGGGGGGGGGTGGAGCTGACAACCTACTGTGGGGGGAGCTGCCTACTATTATGGGGGGAGCTGCCTACTATTATGGGGGCAGCTGCCTACTATTATAGGGGGAGCTGCCTACTATTATGGGGGGAACTGCCTACTATTATGGGGGGAGCTGCCTACAAATGTGGGAGGAGCTGCCTACTATTGTGGGGAAACTGCCTACTATTGTGGGGAAACTGCCTACTATTGTGGGGAAACTGCCTAATATTGTGGGGGAGCTGCCTACTATTATGGGGAGAGCTGCCTATAAATGTGGGGGAACTGCCTACTATTGTGGGGGGAACTGCTACTAATGTGGGGGAGCTGCCTACTAATGTTGGGGAACTCCCGACCTAATGTTGGGGAGCGGGGAACTGGCAACCTAATGTGGGGGAACTGGCAACCTAATGTGGGGGAACTGCAACCTAATGTGGGGGAACATGCTGCATACCTAATGTGGGGGGGAACTATACTGCCTACTTAATGTGGGGGGAAACTATACTGCCTAACTTATGTGGGGGAACATGCTGCCTACCTAATGTGGGGGGAACTATACTGCCTACCTAATGTGGGGGGAACTATACTGCCTACCTAATGTGGGGGGAACTATACTGCCAACCTAATATGGGGGAACATGCTGCCTACTAATGTGGGGGAACATGCTGCCTACCTAATGTGGGGGGAACTACAAGGTACTGTACATTGCGGTAGAGGGGTAGTCTTATATGGCAAGTATATCCCAAACTCTACATTTTAATTGTAAAAGTTGGGGCTTGTCTTATACACCCAGTTGTCTTATATGCCGGCATATACGGTATGTTACTATGTTATTAATGTTGTCAGTCTGTCACCTAAGTTTAGGAAGACCTTCATTACCACTACACATTATGTAAGTGATTACATACAGTTAGGCTCCTTTCAAACTATGAGCATTCATCCCTTATTAAACATCCGTTTTCTGTGTAAAAACGGATGTATAATAATGGCTGAAATAACGGGTGCTAACGGCTGAATAATGTCTGTCAAAATATTCATATTCATCCGTTAAGACCTGTAATAACATCCCTCATGTACGGCCGTTTTAACACCTCTGCCTACAGACTCCAACAGCCGGGACTACTACTACTCCCATCATGGAACAGACTTGTTTCCATGATGGGAGTAGTAGTTTCCCGGCTACAGGAGTCTGCTGGGGAGGCTAGATTAGTGTTTGTACTACTACCCCCGTCATGGAACAAACTCTGTTCCATGATGGGGTTTGTAGTACAGGGCTGAGGGATTGATCGCACTGGGACTCCTGAGACCTGATGCGATCAGAAGTTATTAAGCAGGGGAGCAAGCAACATGGTCCGCAACCCCGTGATGTATGGTGTGTTTTAACTTTCATTTTTAGATTCCCCCTGGGGAGCCCTGAATGGCCGTACCGAGGAGCCATTAAGGGCTCCCAGTGGGAATTTTTTAAATGAACATTGTGATTGGCAGCGGGGACCATATGTATATTAAAAGTGCTGTGGGGGGCAAGATATTTAGTGCTGCAAGAGGGGGCAGGCATATAGCCTATATAATCTAGCCCCCCAGCGCACATATAATATGCTCCCCAGAGTGCATTAATAAAGATATGACCCCCACCAGCGCATATATATATACCCCTCGCCGGCACATTAATAGAGATATGACCCCCGCCAGCGCATTTATATATATACCCCCCGCAGCGCATTAATAAAACATGACCCCCACAGTGCATTTATATATATATATATATATATACCCCCCTTCCGGCACATTAATAAAGATAAAGATATGACCCCCCCACAGCGCATATATATATATATATATATATATATATATATATAGATGGGTCGAAACTTCCCTTTTGGGGAGTAGTCTGGCTTGGCATATATCCCGTTCAGCTTTTTATATTCCTTAACAGGAGCTAAGCTGATACCAGGGAACACTACCTGAAAAGGTTGTGTAATGAGCTGCTTTGCATATTTCCCTATATATATATATATATATATATATATATATATATATATAGAATCAAGTAGAAGCGGCACACCAGTATACCAGTGAAAGCGTGGGTTTATTCACACATCTGTGCAGGAAAGCTACGTTTCGGCTCGACAATAGAGCCTTTCTCAAGCATATCAAACATTATACAAGCATGTGTATATATAGGCCCTTCAATTGGATACACAAATGAGGGGGGTGTGCCCAAACCAAAATCAAAACAAACTAGAAAAGTACTCCAATAGACCATCATCGGTCTCATATACATGTGTTATAAATACAGCGGTATACAATCATATATAGTGCTTACATATTATTCATATAATACAGTGATTCAATAGTGTACCGTGCATATAAACTCTAATAAATTCATCTGAGGTCCGGTTCAAGAGGCGGCGTTCACCTGTTGACAGCAGCGTGGATGTCCAATCGGTGTCAACTTCCGTTGAGAGCAGGGTGTTGGTACACAAACCCAGTACGCAGGTGCCGATTCGTTACTTCCGGTCGTCGCCGGAAGTCGTCACCAGTTGCCGGGTAAGGTGTCCATATCTCCACAGCGCATGTGCCAATATTCTGTGCGCACGCGCACATCAACAACTAAAGTACGGGCGCCATGTTGAGTACTGGCAAGTTTAAGGGCAAGGTAAAGTACTGAGGATGACCATACTAACCTATAATTATGGGCAAGAATCATTTTTAAATAAATGTATCATATATTCAGCTCAAAAGGTATAGCACCCTACATTGTATATGGTTTGCGGCCATGGCTCATTTTACAGGGGTCTGTCCTATGGACAGAAACCAGTGGTGTCGGCAGCCTAATCTGACCACTTTCATATCAGGTCTAAAGCCTGTTCTCAAGGAACCATCTCCGTGTTCTGGTCCCACAGCTAGGACTCCTTCACTATGTGGTTCCATATATAGTTCGGCAGAGCTGCCCACTGGGACATGCATAACCCCCATTATGCGCTCCCTAATACAATGTGATTAAATAAATAAATATCTTAAGCCCTTTTCTAAACTAGGTCATCCCCAATACTATGTCCAAGATCCCATAAAGCTGCAATCAAAAATTGGTGTGGGATGTTTGACATCCTAAATTACCCTGTATATTCAGCAGAATCCTTATGGTGGTCACAGGTGTAACGCCAACTCATCTCCGGACCCAGATGGTGAGTATCTAGAAACATAGAGAGGCATAGTGTAATTGACAAATATAAAAAAATCGTAAAAAAGTTATAGCACCATTACTACGGAGTAGCTAACAAAACCTATAGAAATAGGGGAACATCGCTGGCTCTGCAATTTCAAAGTTCCTAAAGAATCACGGAGACGTAGAAATGCCTAATTAAAGGCACGAACAGGAAAATCTATATCAAGGCCGTTTGGATGTAATGAATTTAATTTATCAATCCACATCACCTCTTTTTGTTTAAGAATTCTTTGTCTATTCCCTCCTCTTTTGGGCATGGGGACATGTTCAATAATAGTGAATCTAAGTTGATTCACATTGTGACCAAATTCTAGGAAGTGTCTTGGGATGGGAGACAGATTATGTGATTTATGTGATTATTTGCCCCTGCAATTTAATCTATGTAGGGGAAACCAGCAATTCATGCAAGACTAGACTCAACAATCACAAATCTTCCATCAGGACTAAAAAAACGGAACTACCCATCCCAAGACACTTCCTAGAATTTGGTCACAATGTGAATCAACTTAGATTCACTATTATTGAACATGTCCCCATGCCCAAAAGAGGAGGGAATAGACAAAGAATTCTTAAACAAAAAGAGGTGATGTGGATTGATAAATTAAATTCATTACATCCAAACGGCCTTAATACAGATTTTCCTGTTCGTGCCTTTAATTAGGCATTTCTACGTCTCTGTGATTCTTTAGGAACTTTGAAATTGCAGAGCCAGCGATGTTCCCCTATTTCTATAGGTTTTGTTAGCTACTCCGTAGTAATGGTGCTGTAACTTTTTTACGATTTTTTTATATTTGTCACTTACTCTATGCCTCTCTATGTTTCTAGATACTCACCATCTGGGTCCGGAGACGAGTTGGCGTTACACCTGTGACCACCATAAGGATTCTGCTGAATATACAGGGTAATTTAGGATGTCAAACATCCCACACCAATTTTTGATTGCAGCTTTATGGGATCTTGGACATAGTATTGGGGATGACCTAGTTTAGAAAAGGGCTTAAGATATTTATTTATTTAATCACATTGTATTAGGGAGCGCATAATGGGGGTTATGCATGTCCCAGTGGGCAGCTCTGCCGAACTATATATGGAACCACATAGTGAAGGAGTCCTAGCTGTGGGACCAGAACACGGAGATGGTTCCTTGAGAACAGGCTTTAGACCTGATATGAAAGTGGTCAGATTAGGCTGCCGACACCACTGGTTTCTGTCCATAGGACAGACCCCTGTAAAATGAGCCATGGCCGCAAACCATATACAATGTAGGGTGCTATACCTTTTGAGCTGAATATATGATACATTTATTTAAAAATTATTCTTGCCCATAATTATAGGTTAGTATGGTCATCCTCAGTACTTTACCTTGCCCTTAAACTTGCCAGTACTCAACATGGCGCCCGTACTTTAGTTGTTGATGTGCGCGTGCGCACAGAATATTGGCACATGCGCTGTGGAGATATGGACACCTTACCCGGCAACTGGTGACGACTTCCGGCGACGACCGGAAGTAACGAATCGGCACCTGCGTACTGGGTTTGTGTACCAACACCCTGCTCTCAACGGAAGTTGACACCGATTGGACATCCACGCTGCTGTCAACAGGTGAACGCCGCCTCTTGAACCGGACCTCAGATGAATTTATTAGAGTTTATATGCACGGTACACTATTGAATCACTGTATTATATGAATAATATGTAAGCACTATATATGATTGTATACCGCTGTATTTATAACACATGTATATGAGACCGATGATGGTCTATTGGAGTACTTTTCTAGTTTGTTTTGATTTTGGTTTGGGCACACCCCCCTCATTTGTGTATCCAATTGAAGGGCCTATATATACACATGCTTGTATAATGTTTGATATGCTTGAGAAAGGCTCTATTGTCGAGCCGAAACGTAGCTTTCCTGCACAGATGTGTGAATAAACCCACGCTTTCACTGGTATACTGGTGTGCCGCTTCTATTTGATTCTACATATTACTTGGGAGTTGGTCGGTTCCCGAAGCTTGGCACCCGGGCGGATCTGGAATCCTGGTGCACGGTGCTCCCCTTGACTTATTATTTCTATATATATATATATATATATATATATACATATACCCCGCAACGCATTTGTCATAATATGTCATCGCAGCGCTATATGTGAAAAGTAGTCTTTACTGTCGACACATAGCGCTGTGGCAGCATATGTATATAGATGCGCTGTGGGGGGGGCAGATAACGCTATATGTCTGCCCCTCCAGCGCATCTATATACATATACCCCTGCAGCTCTATGAATGAAAAGTATATGTATATAGATGCGCTGGGGCAGACATAAAGCGTTATCTGCCCCCCACAGCGCTTCTATATACATATGCCGTCGCAGCACTATGCATGAAAAGTATTTTTATCAGCATCATCAGGCCGGCTCTGTGCTGCTAATGCTTTTCATTCATAGCGATGCAGGGGTATATGTATATAAATATATATAGATATAGTGTTATCTGCCCCCCACAGCGTTTTTCATTTATAGTGCTACAGTGGCATATTATGACAAATGCTCTGGGGGGGGGGGGGGGGGGGTTTACATTATAAATGCGCTGTGGGGGTGTATATAAATATATATATATATATATATATATATATATATATATGCACTGGCGGGGGTCATATCTTTATTAATGCACCGGCGGGGGGTATATATATATATATATATATAAATGCGCTGGCGGGGGTCATATCTTTATTAATGCGCTGTGGGGGGCATATTATAAATGCGCTGGGGGGGGCTAGATACAAAGGCTATATGTCTGCCCCCCCTGCCGCGCTATATATCTTGCCCCCACAGCGCTTTTAATATACATATGGCCCCTGCTGCCACTCACAATGTTCATTTTTAAAAAAAACACGGAGAACCCTGAATGGTTCCTCAGTACCGGCCATTCAGGGCTCCCTGTGGGGGATTTAAAAACACACAATACGTCGCAGGGTTGCGGACCATGCCGCCCACTACCCTGTTTAATAACTTCTAATCGCATCAGGTCTCAAAGTGAGACCCGATGCGATCAATCCCTCAGCCCTTGTACTACAACCCCCATCATGGAACAGACTCTGTTCCATGATGGGGGTAGTAGTATAAACACTAATGCAGCCTCCCTAGCTGTCTTCAGACTCCCGCAGCTGGGGAACTACTATTCCCATCATGAAAACAAGTCTGTTCCATGATGGGAGTAGTAGTAGTCCATCATCGCTGCAGAAGTCTGCTGATTTCACCTCTTCTGAGCATGCTCAGAAGTAATAATGGATATTATAAACCAGGTCCAAACGGATGACATAAAGGCTCATCGATTTGCCATAGACTTCCATGTTAAAAATAACGGCCGTTAATTTATCCATTTCTTGTGACGGAAGAAAAATTAGTGCATGTGCTGTTTTTTTCTTCCGTCGTCATAATCAAAAAATCCCATAGACTTGAATGGGATTTTGGAAAGGATTTTGTAAAGGACGTTTAACATCGGTTTTTAAAGCTTTTCTAATGGAAGTTTATAACAAATCTTTATAACTTTATAGTGTGAAAGGGGCTTACATCTCTGATCAGAGTGGTTCACTTTCCTTTTTTATCTCCATCCTGCTCAGACTGCCATGAAGGTTTCTTCCGGCTATGACTCATCTCTGGAGAACATGACAGGAAAGTAAAAAATC
The DNA here is from genome assembly GCF_029499605.1 of Hyla sarda. NCBI lineage: Eukaryota > Metazoa > Chordata > Amphibia > Anura > Hylidae > Hyla > Hyla sarda. The sequence continues at coordinate 188,139,460 of NC_079194.1, forward strand.
ATTTCAGGTTCCGCATGCCTTCCTTATTAGAATGGATAGCAGAAGAATCCCCCTATAGTAAGCAGCAGATTCCCTCCCATAGTAGGTGGCAGATTGCCCCCATAGTAGGCAGCAGTTTTCCCCCCTAGTAGGCAGCAGTACTCCCATAGTAGGCAGTAGCTCCCCATAGTGGGCAGCAGTACCCCCTTTAGTTGGCAGCAGCTTCCCCATAGTAGGTAGCAGTGTCCCCTATAGTAGGCAGCAGGTTCCCCCATAAAAGGGAGCAATACCCCCCTTTAGTAGGCAGCAGTTTTCCCCTATTAGGCAGCAGTACCTCCATATTAGCCAGCAGTTGCCCCATGGTAGGCAGTAGCAGTACCCCCATATAAGACAGCAGTACTTCCATAGTGAGCAGCAGCAGTTCCCCAATGATAGGCAACAGTTTCCCCCATAGTAGGGAGCAGTACCCCCCTTTAGTAGACAGCAGTTCCCCAATAGTAGGCAGCAGGTTCCCCCATAAAAGGGAGTAGTACCCCCGTTTAGTAGGCAGCAGTTTTCCCCTATTAGGCAGCAGTACCTCCATATTAGCCAGCAGTTGCCCCATGGTAGGCAGCAGCAGTTTCCCCCTTCTCCCTGCCGGATACTTACCTTTTGCGGCTCTTCTGTCTTCTTCCCCTGTCAGCTCCCTCAGCTAGGCCCCTTCTGTTCCTTCTAATGACATCACTTGTGCGCCAGACAGTAGAGGAATATTTTGAACTCTTGGCCTGACTTGATGTAGCCAGCACAAGAATGATTGACAGGGTGAGGAGCCAATGGCTCTTCACCCTGTCAAACTTCCCCCTGAGTGTCACATTTAACTGTATGTGGTTCATAAGAAGACATTTACAGTTAAATGCAGGACATGTAGGGGCCATTACGGGATGGCAGGACATCACCCCAAAAGCTGTAATGTCCCACCGGATCCGGGACAGTTGGGGGCTATACAAAGTGCGTTTTCCACAGCAAACAAAAATTTATGGCACTCTGCTAAAATGTTGCAGACTCTTTTGGGTGCAAATAATTATAATGTATTTATTTTTATAACTTACTAACATAAGCTTGATAGTTGCTGATTCTTTAAGAGCTCATTCAGACTGCCACCGTGCTCTGCTAAAGGGAGCACAGTCCGTTGGAGAAAGAAAATTGTAAGGGTCCCTTTACATATATGCGGCGTACGTTGTCAGTTCCCTCTGGTGCTGCAAAAGCTGCACCGGAGGGAAAATGAAATCAGAACCGATCCCATTAATTTGAATGGGACAGTTCCCAATCATCCGACATCTTAGTTTAGACACCAGATGATTTGACTCACTGGACCGTCACAAAAAGGGGAATGCATCTTGCGCATACCTGTCAGACGGCTTCAGATGTCGGACCCCGTGTTTGTCTATGGAGTGCGGGAGGCATCATCGAACAAAACTGAAAACATATTGCAAGCATCGGCTTTTGCCTCCGGCGCTCCATCTCGGCTGTCAGTGGAAGTGATTTTGGGAGGGATCACTGTTCAGGAAGTACAGTCGAAATTTGGAGTACTGGTACAATGAATACTACACAACCAGGGTACCTCCTGCTGTTGCAAAATTACAACTCCCTGCAGTTCCCAGCGGGCATGCTGGGAGTTCTAGCGCTAGAGGCACCCTGTCTAATGCTAGAGAAACCCTGGTTTGAGCAATTACAGTTAGTTTTTTTTAGTTTTTTTCAAGTTTTGTACCACTAGCCCACCAGGATTGATGATGCATACCTTTCCCCACGGCTTTATTTTCAAGGTAGGCATTGTTAACCCTGGTGGGCTAGTGGTGCAAAACTTGAAAAAACAAAAAAATCCTGTAATTGCTCAAACCAGGGTGTCTCCAGCACTAGAACTCCCAGCATGCCCGCTGGGAGCTGCAGGGAGTTGTAGTTTTGCAACAGCAGGAGGCACCTGGTTGTGTATTATTCACTGTACCAGTCTAGAGCCAGGATTTTTATTAATTTTGGCACGTAATGTTCATCGCCATAATGCTTTCAATTTCATACCTACTTGACTCATATAAGGGTTTTTTTTTTTTTTTCGCCACCAATTATACTGTATGACATCACTCATGTTACCACCAAATCTACAATGATAAGCTGTGCTTTAAAAGAAAAAAAAAAATAGTAAAAAAAAATATTGAAAATCAAAGAATGTTTTGGAGCAGCTTTAGTTTGAAGTGCACTAAAATTACAAATTCTTTATTCTGTAGGTCCATACAATTACAAAAATGATTTCTTTTATGTCTGGTATGAAGTGACTAAAATACACAATTAATCCCCTTATTTTGAATTAAGCAGGGGCAAGAACCCCACCCCCTACCATTTCCCATCATGGAAAAAACTGAGGCTCTGAATAACTGATGGAACCTGATGACAAATGATGGCAAATGATGGTTTTGACTGATGACAATTTATGCAGTTTTTGAGCATCAGTCGTGCCATCAGCTGTGAACAGTTTAAAGGGGTACTCCACCCCTAGACATCTTATCCCCATCCAAAGGATAGTGGATAAGATGTCAGATCGCCGGGGTCCCGCTGCTGGGGACCCCCGGGATCTCGGCTGCAGCACCCACCTCAACAGCTTCCAGCAACGCTGGAGGCTTCGGATCCCGACCAGAGCGTGATGTCACGACTCCATCCCCGTGTGACGTCACGCCCCGCCCCTCAATGCAAGTCTATGGGAGGGGGCGTGACGGCCATCACACCCCCTCCCATAGGCTTGCATTGAGGGTGCGGAGCCGTGATGTCACAACGCTCCGGCCCTGTGATCATGCTCCAGGGACTGATTTTAACGGGGTAGGCGTGCAAGATCACGGGGGTCCCCAGCGGCAGGACCCCCGCGAACAGGCATCTTATCCCCTATCCTTTGGATAGGGAATAAGATGTCTAAGCGCCGGAGTACCCCTTTAAGTAAAAAAACAGAGCCTGACACAACTGACATATGATGGACATATTGACTTCTCCCCAATCAGCGCCACGAAAATTCCCGGTCCATTGTTGTGTATGCCGGTCTCTATATAATTAACATCCAGCACGTGTGATTCTCCACAGGGAGCACCTTTATGTTGCTTTTATATTTCACAACTGACATATGTAAACCTAGCCTAAATGTCCTATTTTATTCTCTGCTCAACTCCCGTAAAATACCGGACAACCAACAGACCCCATTCAAGTCGATTGGATCTGTCGGGACCCAGCAGTGCCAGTTGTTGTCGACCCATTCAGGGTTCATTTGGCACAAAAAAAAAAAAGTCCGAAGCACAACCTAGCCTAACCAAGCCTAAGTGATACAATATTCTTGCTGTTTATTATAACTCTTGGTGGGTAAATACTCTTGAATGTTGCAAAAAATAGCTTAGGAATAATTTTAGTGATCTCTAACCAGGGCCTGGGGGACCGTGACGCAACATCACTGGTCCATAAGAAGGTTAGTTAGCCCCCTAGATGGCTCCTGGCTCCCAACTGTGGGTCCAAGCCCAGGTGGGTCTAGGTGTTATTCACTGGGTTGCCCCATTCCCCTGTCTACTTTAAGTTTCCACTTCCACAGGTCCTTAAAAATTGTTAGGATACTACCTTTTATAGTTATTACCCCCAACTACCCATGAATACATACTCAACTAAAGTGTAGTAGACCAAGACAATGTCTGTATTATACATACAATAAAACAATATATATACATATATATATATATATATATATATATATATATATATATATATATTTATATATATATATATATATATATATGTACTCATTGTGTGTGTGTGTGTGTGTGTGTGTTACTCACCCTCATTTATAAGGGTCAGATTTTTGTTTAAAGTCCCATAGAAGTCTATGGGAAATATATTACTGCATAACTTCCAAATGGCTGGAGATATTTTGATAATACCTGGTAAACATATTACTTATATGTCAAATAAAAATATATGATAGTTAAATTAACCCTTACCTACACCCTTATATAAAAGATGGTGTTACGCCGAGCGCTCCGGGTCCCTGCTCCTCCCCGGAGCGCTCGCAGCATCCTCTCATTCGCAGCACCCCGGTCAGACCTGCTGATCGGGTGCGCTGCAATATCACTCCCAGCCGGGATGCGATTCGCGATGCGGGAGGCGCCCGCTCGCGATGCGCATCCCGGCTCCCGTACCTGACCCGTTCCCCGTCTGTCTTGTCCCGGCGTGCGCGGCCCCGCTCCTTAGGGCGCGCGCGCGCCGGGTCTCTGCAATTTAAAGGGCCACTGCGCCACTGATTGGCGCAGCAGGCTTAATCAGTATGTTCACCTGTGCACTCCCTACTTATACCTCACTTCCCCTGCACTCCCTCGCCGGATCTTGTTGCCATTGTGCCAGTGAAAGCGTTTCCTTGTATGTTCCTAGCCTGTGTTCCAGACCTCCTGCCCTTGCCCCTGACTACGATCCTTGCTGCCTGCCCTGACCTTCTGCTACGTCCGACCTTGCTCTTGTCTACTCCCTTGTACCGCGCTTATCTTCAGCAGTCAGAGAGGTTGAGCCGTTGCTGGTGGATATGACCTGGTTGTTACCGCCGCTGCAAGACCATCCCGCTTTGCGGCGGGCTCTGGTGAATACCAGTAGCAACTCAGAACCGGTCCACCAACACGGTCCACGCCAATCCCTCTCTGGCACAGAGGATCCACCTCCTGCCAGCCGAATCGTGACAGATGGGTTTTTGTTTCAAGTCCCATGGAAGTATATGGGACTTCCAGTACCTTACTCCACTAGCTCAGCTCTGCATCTCCTGGTGAATGTGTCAATACAGCTTGCAAGCCACATCCCATCTCGCAAAGACACGCCCACATGTAAGTCCCACCCCTTTTATTATCTACCCTTTTTGTGCATCGGTCTGGCTTGCAAATCACGCCCAGTCCCACAAAGCCATATCCCCTTCTATTTTCAGCTTACAATATCTTCATCACAAATCATTCCCACCTAAAGACAGGATATGAGGATGGGACATAAGGACGGGATATGAGGTCGGGATATAAGGACACTATATGAGGACGGGATATGAGGTCGGGATATGAGGACAGGATATGGGGACAGAACATAAGGACTGTATATGATGTCGGGATATGAAGACAAGATGTGAGGACAGGATATGAGGATGGGATATAAGGATGGTATATGAGGTCCGTTTATGAGGACAGGATGTGAGGATGGGATATAAGGACGGTATATGAGGTCGGGATATGAAGACGGGAAGTGAGGACAAAATATGAGGACAGGTTAGGAGGACGGGATATGAGGTCGACATAGGAGGATGGGATATGAGGACGGGATATGAAGATGGGATATGAGGTCGGGATTGGAGGTCGGGATAGGAGGTCGAGATATAAGGATGGGATATGAGGACGGGATATGAGGACGAGATATGAGGTCGAGATAGTACAGAATAGGAGGTCAGGATATGAGGACGGGATATGAGGTCGGGATAGGAGGTCGGGATAGGAGGTCGGGATATGAGGACGGGATATGATGTCGAGATAGGAGGTCAGGATATGAGGACGGGATAGGAGGACGGGATATGAGGTCGAGATATGATGACGGGATATGAGGTCGGGATATGAGGATGGGATATGAGGATGGGATATGAGGTTGAGATATGAGGATGGGATACAGGGTTGGGATATGAAAACAATATATTATTGATTTTACTCCCCAACAAGGATTAGGAAGGAAAAACCAGGTAACGCCAGGGACTCAGCTAGTCTATATATAAAGATAGTAAGGGAGATTTATCAAAACCCATACAGAGGAAAAGTTGCTGAGTTGCCCATAGCAACCAATCAGATCGCTTGTTTCATTCTTCAGAGGCCATTTCAAAAATAAAAGAAGTGATCTGATTGGTTGCTATGGGCAACTCAGCAACTTATCTTGTGAACAGTTTTTGATAAATCTCCCCCCAGTTTGTTTATGAACACTTACTGTATGTCTGAAAGTTCAAGCAGATCCAAAACTCATTGCATATGATCAAGTGAATAAAGCTCTTAAAATAAGTATGTGTAAAATTTGGGATATTTGGATCTTTAACAGAGCCTGACCATAGTTATAACAAGCTGTAGTGCCTTGACTGCCCAGGAATCAGTAATATGGCTGTTGTCCTGGCCTTTACTACATGTTCAGCTTCTCCTCTGCATTGTGCCCATCTGAGTACATCTCTTAAAGGTTAGGGTATTGACATATATATATGCTTTACTAGTTTAGTGGATTGTGGTCATATTACACCATGAGCACTTCTCTTGTTAGGTACTCAGTTAGAGTGTAACCCATGACCACTATGTGGCCAACACACCTCTTAAAGAGAACCTCTCTGCTTAATGTAAAACAACAATAACATGGTGACACAGTGCAGTATGTATCCATCACTTTGATCATTTCTTAGGACTTTCATTGACCCGAAGCTTGCAGAACAGGGATACGATATTGATACTAGTTTAGCCACTAACTGGTTTAGCTAACCACAGAAGCATTCTCATGCTACCACCATAAAATGTTTATCCACACTAACAAGGTTTACATTATGGGACTTTTCTTAGGCCTCCAGGCAGCCTATAGTAAGTGCTATCAGATACTTAATGTGAACCTGACATTCCAGGTGACATTTCAGGATAAGCTTCCACATGTGTATATATGGACTATAAAAGGACTTCAGAAACTAACAGGATACCCGGCGCTGTTCAGATATAAAAATGCATGGATCAGTGGATATATCAGAAGATATGTGTATATGTGAGATGCAGCACCATTTCTGACCATAAAATATAACTAGTACTAGCAGAGTACCCAACATTGCCTGGCCTTCCTACCAAAATCTTGTGGGAGAGGAAAAGCAACAATGATGCTCTTGTTCACATATCCCAACTTCATTAACTCTCCTCATATCTCAACCTCATATCCTGTCCTTCTATCCCGACCTCTTATCTCATTCCAAAATCCCGACATCATATTCCATCCTCATATGCCGACCTCATATTCCGTCCTCATATCCTGACCATATATTTCATCCTTATAACCCAACCTTATATGCTGTCCTCATAACTCAACCTCACATGCCATCCTCATATCCTATCCTCATAACCCAACCTTATATCTCATTTTCATAACCTGACCTCACATGCCATCATCACATCCTGCCCTCATATTGAATCCTAATATCCCAACCACATATTCTGTACTCATATCTCAACATCATATCCCTTCTTCATATCTTTACCTTATATCCCATCCTCATATTCCATCCCTCTCACTAACTATTCTCTGCACCTGCCCTCCAGACAGCCAGTAGAATGTTTAAAAGTCCTGGGCAATCTCTGTAGCCTGAGAATCCACCTCCAGAAATAGCTGGCCAGCCTTGCTAGTCTCTCCTATTTAATACAGCTTGGCTACGCTCTTATGGGGTTACTTCACACTTTAAACGGTGGTGCTCAACTTAAATGGGCACTGTCAGATACAAAACTTTTGATATGTTGTAAAGCATGCAAAACCAATAGGTTTTGCAATTGTTTTCATTAGAAAATGTTCAGTATTTCATACTGAAAAAGCCAGTCAAACAACTGCCCCCCTGCCTGCTTGGACACATACTAATCCTGCTGTGTCCATGCATCATCACCATGTCATGGACACACTTCCTTGATTGACAGCTGTGAGTGCAGGGCTCACAGCTAGAGGAAAAATCCTCCCAGTGTCAGCTTGTGTCCCGCTACTGTCAGTGAGGACAAGCTGGGAGTTTTAGTTTACCTAATGCTAGGGGAGATGTGAGCAGACAGCATACTGAGGGAGGGGGCGGAGACCTGCACAGTGAGGCCACACCCCCTCCTTTTGAGAGGAATTCAGACTAGTGAGCTAAATTAAAAGTGTAATACAAAAATAAAGATGCTAGACACATAAAAATAGGTACTGAGTGATACATTAAAATTTTTTTTTGGGTTGGATCTGACGGGTACGCTTTAAAAGAGCCGACAATTCAATATCCAAATACACATGTAGGAAATTAAAGTGGCACTCACCCATCCATTTTCATATTCATACTTTGTTTAAGTCAAGTTAAAGTGTTCATTGTTCTGCTGTGTCTAAGGCAGATGCCAGTGTGTTCAATGCTGAGTGATGACCACTCAGCATTGAACACACTGGTGTCCACGTCCAGTGGTCTCATGAACAAGAATCCTGGACTAGAATTTGGCGATGAATCCAGATTTTGTATATGAATCGATGATGGTAGGTTTAAATATGGGAGCCTCTTGGCGAGGGTGTCAATCCTGCCTTTGCTGTCAAGTGACGTGGACTGTAGATCAGGGGTCCCAAAGTCGTGGCCTGCAAACCAATTGAGGCCCACGGGTAGGGCTGCACGATATATCGCAAAAGCAATCGAATCACGATTTTTGCTTTTTGCGATATAGCGATACGCCCCCCGGGAAAACATGCGATTATCTGCGGGGCCAGCCAGAGCAGGTAAAATCAAATGTAAATACCCATATTTATCAGCGTATGACACGCACCCCTGCCTGCGTGTTATATGCCAATAAATATTATGGTCGCTGATTTAAAACAGTCGCAGTAGCAGCTGCTTCCCGGCCGCGGCCACTTTAAATCAGTGACCAGCGGCAGCTCCTCCCCACTGTGCATTTAATTTTCCTTATCTCTCCCCCCCCCCCCCATCATTCCCCCCTTTCCCCTGCTTTTTATATATATTTTTTTATATTCCTTACCTGGCTGCGCTTCGGCAGAGTGCGGCGACTGCAGGAAATGAAAAGTGACGTAACTGATGCCCACAGATAAGCCGGCAGAGGACGTCACTCATCTGTTTCACTGACCACAAAGCCTGCAAGACCCGCCGCCTGACCTGGCCTGCCGAAATGCAGCCAAGTAAGGAAAGTAAAAAAAATATATATATAATAAGCAGGGGAAAAGGGGGAAGTGATGAGGGAGGTGGGAGGTAGGGAAAATAAAAAAATATATATTTAAAAGGAGGGGGGAAGTGATGAGGGAGGGGGGAGGTAGGTAAAATAAAAAAATATATATATGAAAAGCGGGGGGAAGTGATGAGAGAGGGGGGAGGTTGGGAAAATAATAAAAATATTAATAAAAACAGGGGGGGGAGTGATGAAGGAGGGGGGAGGTAGGGAATGTCACGATTCGGCTCACAGGTTGTGGATCCACTGTGTCAGCGAGGGATTGGCGTGGACCGTGCTAGTGGACCGGTTCTAAGAGGCTACTGGTTTTCACCAGAGCCCGCCGCAAAGCGGGATGGTCTTGCTGCGGCAGTAGCAACCAGGTCGTATCCACTAGCAACGGCTCAACCTCACTGACTGCTGAGAAGGCGTGGGACAGAAGGACTAGGCAGAGGCAAGGTCAGACGTAGCAGAAGGTCGGGGCAGGCGGCAAGGTTCGTAGTCAATATGGATAGCAGGAGTTCAGGTAACACAGGCTTGGACAACACTAAACGCTTTCACTGGCACAAGGCAACAAGATCCGGCAAGGGAGTGCAGGGGAGGTGATCAGATATAGCCAGGGAGCAGGTGGAAGCCAATAAAGCTAATTGGGCCAGGCACCAATCATTGGTGCACTGGCCCTTTAAGTCTCAGAGAGCTGGCGCGCGCGCGCCCTAGAGAGCGGAGCCGCGCGCGCCAGCACATGACAGGAGGGGTCCGGGACGGGTAAGTGACCTGGGATGCGACTCGCGAGCGGGCGCGTCCCGCTGTGCGAATCGCATCCCCGATGGCCATGTCAGTGCAGCGCTCCCGGTCAGCGGGACTGACCGGGGCGATGCAGGGAGAGAGACGCCGTGAGCGCTCCGGGGAGGAGCGGGGACCCGGAGCGCTAGGCGTAACAGTACCCCCCCCTTAGGTCTCCCCCTTTTTTTGTCCGACAACTGCTTTACCTGGGACGAGGACACCGGGAGTGAATGGAGGGTTTCCTCAAAGGCAGGCAGTACAGCAGGAGTGGGAATGGGGAGGGAGGGCAGAGGGTGAAGCTTGGCACGGGGCAGGGTGACACAAGGACGTGGGCCATGAGGAGGCACTGAGGCTTGCCTGACGGGACTGGGAGGGGGGGAGAGGCATCTCTTGTGGCAAGCAGAGTCCCAGTTCTTGATCTCCCCGGTGGTCCAGTCAAGGGTGGGAGAATGAAGCTGGAGCCATGGCAGACCGAGGAGGACCTCAGAGGTGCAGTTGGGGAGGACGAAAAATTCAATCCTTTCGTGGTGGGGTCCAATGCACATCAAGAGGGGTTCTGTGCGGTAACGCACGGTGCAATCCAATCTGACTCCATTGACCGCGGAAATGTAGAGCGGCTTAACGAGACGGGTCACCGGGATGCGGAATTTATTCACAAAAGAATCCAGAATAAAATTCCCAGAGGCACCAGAGTCCAAGCAGGCCACGGCTGAGAGGGAGGAGTTGGCTGAAGGAGAAATCCGCACGGGCACCGTGAGACGTGGAGAAGCTGACTTTGAACCAAGAGACGCCACACCCACGTGAGCTGGGTGCGTGCGTGCGTTCCCAGACGTGGAGGACGAATAGGGCAATCCACCAAGAAATGCTCGGTACTGGCACAGTACAGACAAAGATTTTCTTCCCTACGGCGATTCCTCTCTTCCTGGGTCAGGCGAGACCGATCCACTTGCATGGCCTCCTCGGCGGGAGACCCAGGCGTAGATTGCAAAGGATACTGTGGGAGAGGTGCCCAGAGATCTATGTCTTTTTCCTGGCGGAGCTCCTGATGTCTCTCAGAAAAACGCATGTCAATGCGGGTGGCCAAATGGATAAGTTCTTGCAGGTTGGCAGGAATCTCTCGTGCGGCCAGCACATCCTTGATGCGACTGGATAGGCCTTTTTTAAAGGTCGCGCAGAGAGCCTCGTTATTCCATGATAATTCGGAAGCAAGAGTACGAAATTGGATGGCGTACTCGCCCACTGAAGAATTACCCTGGACCAGGTTCAGCAGGGCAGTCTCGGCAGAAGAAGCTCGGGCTGGCTCCTCGAAGACACTACGGACCTCAGCGAAGAAGGACTGGACTGTGGCTGTGGCAGAATCATTGCGGTCCCAGAGCGGTGTGGCCCAAGACAAGGCCTTTCCTGAAAGAAGGCTCACTACGAACGCCACCTTAGACCGTTCTGTAGGAAACAAGTCCGACAACATCTCCATATGCAGGGAACACTGAGACAAAAATCCACGGCAGAGTCTAGAGTCCCCATCAAATTTGTCCGGCAGGGACAAGCGGAGGCTAGGAGCGGCCACTCGCTGCGGAGGAGGTGCAGGAGCTGGCGGAGGAGATGGTTGCTGCTGTAGCAGAGGCAGAAGTTGCTGTAACGTGGCGGTCAACTGCGACAGCTGCTGTCCTTGTTGGGCAATTTGCTGCGATTGCTGAGCGACCACCGTGGTAAGGTCAGCGAGACTTGGCAGCGGCACCTCAGCGGGATCCATGGCCGGATCTACTGTCACGATTCGGCTTACAGGTTGTGGATCCACTGTGTCAGCGAGGGATTGGCGTGGACCGTGCTAGTGGACCGGTTCTAAGAGGCTACTGGTTTTCACCAGAGCCCGCCGCAAAGCGGGACGGTCTTGCTGCGGCAGTAGCAACCAGGTCGTATCCACTAGCAACGGCTCAACCTCACTGACTGCTGAGAAGGCGTGGGACAGAAGGACTAGGCAGAGGCAAGGTCAGACGTAGCAGAAGGTCGGGGCAGGCGGCAAGGTTCGTAGTCAATATGGATAGCAGGAGTTCAGGTAACACAGGCTTGGACAACACTAAACGCTTTCACTGGCACAAGGCAACAAGATCCGGCAAGGGAGTGCAGGGGAGGTGATCAGATATAGCCAGGGAGCAGGTGGAAGCCAATAAAGCTAATTGGGCCAGGCACCAATCATTGGTGCACTGGCCCTTTAAGTCTCAGAGAGCTGCAGCGCGCGCCCTAGAGAGCGGAGCCGCGCACGCCAGCACATGACAGGAGGGGTCCGGGACGGGTAAGTGACCTGGGATGCGACTCGCGAGCGGGCGCGTCCCGCTGTGCGAATCGCATCCCCGACCGCCATGTCAGTGCAGCGCTCCCGGTCAGCGGGACTGACCGGGGCGATGCAGGGAGAGAGACGCCGTGAGCGCTCCGGGGAGGAGCGGGGACCCGGAGCGCTAGGCGTAACAGGGAATATAATAAAAATATTAAAAAAAGCAGGGGGGGGGAGTGATGAAGGAGGGGGGAGGTAGGGAAAATAAATAAATATGTATGTAAATAAAAAGCAGGGGGGGAAGTGATGAGGGAGGGGGAGGTAGGGAAAATAAAAAAATACATATAAAAAGCAGGGGAAAAGGGGGAATGATGAAGCATGGGGTGGGAATGATGAGGCATGGGAAGAATGGCATAGGAGGAACATGATTGGGGGGATGATGACACAGGGGGAAATGATGAGGGGGGATTATAAGACATGGGGGGATGATGAGACATGGGGGGTGGCGGTGAGAGGGGTAGATGTGGCACAGTGACTGATAAAAGGGGAGGAATGATTTGACACTGGAGGGGACGGGACCAAACTGAGGTGCATAAGAAATCAAAGTTGGGGGGATGATGTGGCATTTAGTCCAAGTCATTTATATTACATTTATTTTATTTTTTTACTTAAATTTCCCTTTTAAAATGTGTGTGTGTTATACGCCAGTGTGTGTTATACACCGATAAATACAGCACTAAAAGCCAGTGTTTCCCAACCAGGGTGCCTCCAGTAGTTGCAAAACTACAATTCTCAGCATGCCCGGACCAGCAAAGGCTGTCCGGGCATGCTGGGAGTAATAGTTTCACAACAGCAGGCGGCACCCTGATAGAAAAACACTGAGCTAAATAAAAGGGCGCAGGGAGAAAAAAAAAACCTTCTGCTCACCTACTCCCGGTCCCTGCAGATGCTGTTCCCCTCCGTGCGGTCCGGGGTGTCCTCTCTTCCCCATTCAACTAGTAGGACCTTACCCTTTTCAGCCAATCACTGGCTGCAGTGGTGTCAGATGTGTCAAGCCAGTGATTGGCTCATGGGGAAAGGTCTTTTTCGGCAGCAAACACACTAGGTTTCCCGCAGAAGATTTGAAAATCGCCAGGGAAACCTAGTGTGTTGCTGCAGTACAAGAATGTGACAAGGGGGAGGAGAATGTGACAGGGGTGGGGGGGGGGGGGAATGTGAAATGGGCGGTGAGCATAAAATGGGTAGGTAGGTGTGAAATGGGGAGATTGGACATGAAATGGGGGGATTTAAAAAAAATTTTTTATATCGCATCACATATCAAAATCACAATTTTTAGGCCCAAAATCGTAATCGCACATTTTCCCCATCCCATATCGTGCAGCCCTTCCGTGCAGCCCTACGGGACATAAGATGTGATACACAGAAATGTGGGGGTTGGGGGGGATGATAATGCAGACCTGATAAGACACAGTACTGTGGGGGCTTGGGGTGATGATACATACATGAGGCACAGTAATGGGGGGGTTTGATAATGCAGACATGATGAGGCACAGGTATGTGGAACTTTTGGGGGGGGGGGGATTAGGCTAATATGATTCTTATCAACCTTATCCCCCCCCCCCCCCCCAAACCTGCTCATTACTGTGTCTCATCATGTCTGGCTGCTCAGGGTGTCAACCCACTAGAGGGTGTCACCCGATGCGGTCTAGTAGTACAGTATGGGTTATGGTGCAGCATGCTGGGAGTTGTAGTTTTGGGTCACCTGCAGAGCTATAGGCTGTATTAGGGCATGCTGGGCACTGTAGTTAGTAACTGCAACTCCCAGCATTCCGTGCAGCAGCCTATCACTCTCTTTTATAAAATACTCTACCTCCAACAGCCTCTACCTTCAACAGCCTCCAGATATTTTGAGTTTGAGACCCCTATTGTCAATAGAATTTTAGGGGAATGTTCAGAACCTTCAGCGGGTGAAGGTCGATAGAGATAAAAAAAAAATTCCTCCTATATGACAAAGAAGCTGCAATATGCTAAAAATAAACCTGATCTAAGATGACATGTCTGAGAAATTCCAGCAAGTACAGTTTATTCTTCTCACAGTTGCAGAAAATCTGTTTGTTTTCTTTTAATCCCAAAATGGAGAGAGAAATGTATTTGCCAATAGTCTGCTATCTCCACCTTCATAACACTGCCAAACCATGCGGTAGGTTGGATGTCCCAGGACAAATGAACTGTCCAATTTATTACGGTTAACTCAGCAAAATGTACTGTAAAATCTCTGCATATTCATTCATTTTCTTAGTTTTCCGAACTGCTGCCTCCCGTTCTTGCTCCCTCCCTGTCTCTATAGTGTATAAGTATATATGTAGAAGTATATATAGTAGTATGCATTTCTATATACCGGTAGTGGTTATATTCACTAATTCATAAAGCAGTGTTTCCCAACCAGGGTTCCTCCAGCTTTTGCAAAACTACAACTCCCAGCATGCCCGGACAGCCTTTGGCTGTCCGGGCATGCTGGGAGTTATAGATTTGCAACAGCTGTAGGCACCCTGATTGGGGAAAAAGTATGGAAATCTCTGCGTTTCCAATTTATCATAATACATGGAATAAGTAATATACAATGCTATTCATTTCAGGACAGAATATTCAAGGCATTACCTGTTTCCACCACTGGAAGTCATGGGAGATAATCCACTGTCTCTATTACCGCTGCTGGGTGACGTAGAATAATATACCCCTTGCATACAATGTGCTGATGTCAGCACTTCCTGAGGATCAGTAACATATGCTTCCAGTGCCGTGACATTTTCTAATCCAGTCTTAACCCATTCTGTCTCTGGTATAGATTACTGATGTTAAAAAAATACAAAATCTGCACATAGGATCCATTAAAGGATAACTGTCAGCCTATTCTGCCGCACTAAACCCAATACACTGGACCATAGTGTGGGTGAACAGGAGTCCAACAAGGAGTCACTTACTAAAATATGTCCAATAGGTCCTGAGATGTCCCCCAGTAGATCCTCTGCTAAAGTCAGTAAATCACGCGCTAGAGGTGGGGCCCTGTCGACTCAATTTACATATTCATTGTCTGTGACTCCACGTCCTAGTGATGTGGAGTCGCTGGTCACGTGAGCGCTCAGTCGGCACATGTGCTCTATAAAAAGAGCAGAATGCTCATGTGACCAGCGACTCCACTAGGACGTGGATCCCCAGACCATGAATAAGTAAACTGAGCCATCGGGGCCCTGCCTCTAGTGCGTAATCCACTGAATTTAGCAGAGGATCTTCTGGTGGACATATCTCAGGACTTCATGGACATATTTTATTAAGTTACCCCGCCTAGGACTCCTGTTCACCCACACTATAACCCAGTGTATATATTAGTGTGGGTGAACAGGCTGACAGTTTTCCCTCAACAGAATGTGACATCTGTGGATGTAGCAGAACTGAATTTTCCACTTACTGCTTAGAAAACTCTACAACTGTTGTAGTAATGTAGGGTGAGGAGGATAAAACTGCAATGTGATCCCTGTGTCTGTGGGTCCGCACAGGTCGGGTGTCATAACATATCCCCATAATACAGTAACATAGGCAGTAACAGATAGCTGTAGCACCACCCACTATGCTTTCTTTTAAACCTTTACTATCGTTTTATTGAACTTTTTTAAATAATATTATTGTTTACTTACATTAAAAAGACACTAGTTCTGGCCAGATAACAGTCCCATTGTGCTGCTCACTTCTCCTGCTTTCCTCTCCCTAGCAGGGGGCGTGTCTTTGCACATAGCTGGTCTTCACATCTCATGCAGACACTTTCTGGGTCTGTGTCTCTCTACAGAGACACAGATGATGAGGCTGTCGAGTGGATTGCAAAGTGACCTGGATTGGGACATCTAGTGGCCAGAAATATAATGGCTAAATACTTGGTAATATATGCATAATGTTTTACTGACGTACTTAAGAAATTGTTTTAGTCTTATCTTCTACATATCAATAATGAATGATGGTGACATTATTTTCAGTTGGCCACTAGGTTTCTCACCTCAGTCTTTTTAGATATCCTTGTTCTCTTAGTGCTTGTGGCCCCTGATATTACATCATAATCCAATAGGAAGGTGGCACGCTTCTTGAATATTGTTAGTCACGGTATATACAGTCCTTGCACACGCAGACCTGCGATAAGTCTGTGACATTTCTTTACCCATTGAGGCTGCAGCTCCCTTAGATTTAACATTTCAGTAGTATCTTGGTAAATAGGGACAATATAGGAATTGTGTCTTCACACAACCCAAAAAGGCAAGCACCTTTTTTTAAACTAAACAGCTCTATTGTGGCTCCATACAGTGTCATCTTATAAGGCGCTCTGCCTTACTTTTCTTTCTGTACTAAATGTGCTTTCAGGGATTCTGAACTGAATGTGCTTTCTCTTTAGTCTCCAGGGATGTGAGAAGAATACAGTCCACTCTAACAATCAAAGCTTAGTCCTAAAATTTATGTACAGAAGAAAAGCAAGGTCAAATTTAGCCTGTGGGGAGAAGTTAAGTAAGGGCCCCATAGCTTCGCAATAGGACTGAAGTGAACATCTGGCCAGGCCTAGTGCAGCATGGTCTCCAAGTCACTGATCCACAGATCTGTACCCCACTGTTGGGAATTGCAGTGGAGGTGAGCAGGGCAAGGATTTTTGCCTACACAAGCAAAGCTACATTTTGGCGCCCCGACTACCCTCTGACAACAGCACCCACTATACAGTGCCCCTATATAGTGCCTGTGCCGCATACAGTGCTCAATATATACAGTGCCCCTATATAATGCCCGTTGCCACATATATACAGTGCCCTTGCTGGCTGCCCGCATATATACAGTGCCCCAATATAGTGCTCAATATATATACAGTGCACCCATATATACAGTTCCCCACATACTGTATCTTGCAAAACTCACACTCTTCTCTGGCCTCTCTAGTATACTCTGCTTCTACTGACTTCACTTCAGCTCAGACCAGCAGTATTTTCCTCTGCTCCGCTTCCACCATTCTCTGCTTCTGTGTGATGGCACAGTCACGCAAAGCCTTAGGATACAGTGGTGTTGCTAGGGTTGGTGTCACCCAGTGCGGTAGAAAATGTTGTCACCCCATACAACCCTCCAAAAGTAATCCTAAAGCCTGTTTTGAAGGACGTCAGAGGTGAAGCGCGTTGCAGAATTTTTTTTACAGTATAATATTCAAATATGCCAATTGCCACGTAAAAGGAAAGTGTTAAAGATGTTTTCCCCATGTAAAACTAAAGCCCACAGTATGACCGTAGCAGTGGCAAGTGTATGCTGGAGTTGTTGTTTCACCCATTATTACTGCAGAACTATCAAGTAACTACAACTCTGATGGGACATAGTGAGAATGATATTAGTGACTACAGGTGACATCTTCTCTATAGTGAGGAGAATACACAATGATATCAGTGACTACAGGTGACGTCTTCTCTATAGTGAGGAGAAAACACAATGATATCAGTGACTACATGTGACATCTCTATAGTGAGGAGAATACACAATGATATCAGTGACTACAGGTGACATCTTTTCTATAGTGAGGAGAAAACACAATGATATCAGTGACTACAGGTGACATCTTCTCTATAGTGAGGAGAATATACAATGCTATCAATGATTATAGGTGACGTCTTTTCTGTAGTGAGGAGAATACACAATGATATCAGTGACTATAGGTGACAGCTTCTCTATAGTGAGGAGAATACACAATGATATCAGTGACTACAGGTGACGTCTTCTCTATAGTGAGGAGAATACACAATGATATCAGTGACTACAGGTGACATATCTATAGTGTGGAGAATATACAATGACATCAGTGACTACAGGTGACGTCTTCTCTATAGTGAGGAGAATACACAATGATATCAGTGACTACAGGTGACGTCTTCCCTATAGTGAGGAGAATATACAATGATATCAGTGACTACAGGTGACGTCTTCTCTATAGTGAGGAAAATACACAATGATATCAGTGACTACAGGTGACGTCTTCTCTATAGTGAGAAGAATACACAATGATATCAGTGACTACAGGTGACGTCTTCTCTATAGTGAGGAGAATGCACAATTATATCAGTGACTACAGGTGACGTCTTCTCTATAGTGAGGAGAATACACAATGATATCAGTGACTACAGGTGACATCTCTATAGTGAGGAGAATATACAATGACATCAGTGACTACAGGTGACGTCTTCTCTATAGTGAGGAGAATACACAATGATATCAGTGACTACAGGTGACATCTCTATAGTGAGGAGAATATACAATGACATCAGTGACTACAGGTGACGTCTTCTCTATAGTGAGGAGAATACACAATGATATCAGTGACTACAGGTGACATCTCTTTAATGAGGAGACTACACAATGATATCAGTGACTACAGGTGACGTCGTCCCTATAGTGAGGAGACTATACAATGATATCAGTGACTACAGGTGACGTCTTCTCTATAGTGAGGAGAATACACAATGATATCAGTGACTACAGGTGACGTCTTCTCTATAGTGAGGAGAATACAGTATAATATTCAAATATGCCAATTGCCACGTAAAAGGAAAGTGTTAAAGATGTTTTCCCCATGTAAAACTAAAGCCCACAGTATGACCGTAGCAGTGGCAAGTGTATGCTGGAGTTGTTGTTTCACCCATTATTACTGCAGAACTATCAAGTAACTACAACTCTGATGGGACATAGTGAGAATGATATTAGTGACTACAGGTGACATCTTCTCTATAGTGAGGAGAATACACAATGATATCAGTGACTACAGGTGACGTCTTCTCTATAGTGAGGAGAAAACACAATGATATCAGTGACTACATGTGACATCTCTATAGTGAGGAGAATACACAATGATATCAGTGACTACAGGTGACATCTTTTCTATAGTGAGGAGAAAACACAATGATATCAGTGACTACAGGTGACATCTTCTCTATAGTGAGGAGAATATACAATGCTATCAATGATTATAGGTGATGTCTTTTCTGTAGTGAGGAGAATACACAATGATATCAGTGACTATAGGTGACATATCTATAGTGTGGAGAATATACAATGACATCAGTGACTACAGGTGACGTCTTCTCTATAGTGAGGAGAATACACAATGATATCAGTGACTACAGGTGACGTCTTCCCTATAGTGAGGAGAATATACAATGATATCAGTGACTACAGGTGACGTCTTCTCTATAGTGAGGAGAATACACAATGATATCAGTGACTACAGGTGACGTCTTCTCTATAGTGAGAAGAATACACAATGATATCAGTGACTACAGGTGACGTCTTCTCTATAGTGAGGAGAATGCACAATTATATCAGTGACTACAGGTGACGTCTTCTCTATAGTGAGGAGAATACACAATGATATCAGTGACTACAGGTGACATCTCTATAGTGAGGAGAATATACAATGACATCAGTGACTACAGGTGACGTCTTCTCTATAGTGAGGAGAATACACAATGATATCAGTGACTACAGGTGACATCTCTATAGTGAGGAGAATATACAATGACATCAGTGACTACAGGTGACGTCTTCTCTATAGTGAGGAGAATACACAATGATATCAGTGACTACAGGTGACATCTCTTTAGTGAGGAGACTACACAATGATATCAGTGACTACAGGTGACGTCTTCCCTATAGTGAGGAGACTATACAATGATATCAGTGACTACAGGTGACGTCTTCTCTATAGTGAGGAGAATACACAATGATATCAGTGACTACAGGTGACGTCTTCTCTATAGTGAGGAGAATACACAATGATATCAGTGACTACAGGTGACGTCTTCTCTATAGTGAGGAGAATACACAATGATATCAGTAACTACAGGTGACATTTTCTCTATAGTGAGGAGAACACACAATGATATCAGTGACTACAGGTGACATCTCTATAGTGAGGAGAATACACAATTATATCAGTGACTACAGCTGATGTCTTCTCTATAGTGAGGATAATACACAATAATGTCAGTGACTACAGGTGACATCTTCTCTATAGTGAGGAGAACACACAATGATATCAGTGACTACAGGTGACGTCTTCTCTATAGTGAGGAGAATACACAATATCAGTGACTACAGGTGATGTCTTCTCTATAGTGAGGAGAATAAACAATGATATCAGTGACTACAGGTGACATCTTCTCTATAGTCTTCCTTTATCTAATATAGATGGTATATACTGCCGGGTCCAGCAAAATCTTCTCTCTGCATAACGTGATGCCCAGATGGCATTGGCTCATCACTATGTCAGCGGAGTCTGATCCTCTATATGAAAATGATAATTAATAAAATGCTGCCGGGCACTGTATCCTCTGTGTATAATACTGCCGCATGCTGCGCTCTCTGAATATAACCCTGCCAGACACTATTGTTACGCCGAGCGCTCCGGGTCCCCGCTCCTCCCCGGAGCGCTCGCTTCACTCTCCCCGCGGCAGCGCTCCGGTCACGTCCTCTGACCCGGGGCGCTGCGATTCCGCTGCCAGCCGGGATGCGATTCGCGATGCGGGTAGCGCCCGCTCGCGATGCGCACCCCGGCTCCCCTACCTGACTCGCTCTCCGTCTGTTCTGTCCCGGCGCGCGCGGCCCCGCTCCCTAGGGCGCGCGCGCCGGGTCTCTGCGATTTAAAGGGCCACTGCGCCGCTGATTGGCGCAGTGGTTCCAATTAGTGTTTACACCTGTGCACTTCCCTATATCACCTCACTTCCCCTTCACTCCCTCGCCGGATCTTGTTGCCTTAGTGCCAGTGAAAGCGTTCCTTGTGTGTTCCTTGCCTGTGTTTCCAGACCTTCTGCCGTTGCCCCTGACTACGATCCTTGCTGCCTGCCCCGACCTTCTGCTACGTCCGACCTTGCTTTTGCCTACTCCCTTGTACCGCGCCTATCTTCAGCAGCCAGAGAGGTGAGCCGTTGCTAGTGGATACGACCTGGTCACTACCGCCGCAGCAAGACCATCCCGCTTTGCGGCGGGCTCTGGTGAAAACCAGTAGTGGCTTAGAACCGGTCCACTAGCACGGTCCACGCCAATCCCTCTCTGGCACAGAGGATCCACTACCTGCCAGCCGGCATCGTGACAACTATATTCTGTAAATATGATACTGCCACACACTGCACTCTCTGAATATAAGCCTGCCACACACTTTATCCTTTGTATAGAATACTATCCCACACTGTACCCTCAAAATATATAATACTACTACACACTGCTCTCTGAATATAAACCTGGCACACACTGTACTCTCTGAATGGAACATTACTGCACTGCGCTTTCTGAATATGATACTACTGCACATTGTACCCTCTGAATATAATACTACCACACACTGTACCTTCGGAATATAATAATACCACACACTATACCCTCTGAGTATAATACTGCCACACATTGTATCCTCTATAAATAATACTACTACACACTGCACTCTCTGAATATGATACTATTACACACTGCGCCTCTGAATATAACCTTGCCATAGAGTAAACCTTGCAAAACAAAACACTGTGGGGGTTATTTATCAATAATGGTCTTGGCTAGATCATTTTTGCGATTTATCTAGATGTGTTTTTTTTTGGGGCGGTTGCTGCCCCAAATGTATCATATTGTCGCAGTGGCCATGATAAATTTCATGCAGATCTGCACCCAGATCATTTTCTACCGCCGCTTTCAGATCATGTCTACCCTGCTTCTGAGGAGCTTGTTTGTTTGGCTTTATTTGTTTTAGTTTAAATTTTAGGGTAAATGAATGTGTAAAAGAAGGTTTGTAAAGAGAGTCTCACAATTGAATAGTGGTTTACCTTGCTGCAGGCCAGGAAAAAAACATAATATTGTTCGAGAGATGGAGGTTTTAGTTGAACAGATTTATTTATTTATTTATTTTTTTTAACCTTTCACTTTTTATTTATTTTGTTATCATCACTTTGTCGGATAGTTTTTTAAACTTGGGCACATGAAATTGTTAGATTTTAGCCATTGCTAACAATCTTATTGTTTCTTACATCATTACCATTCCTTTTTTCTACCTTAAAAAATATATCTGATTGTTTCATATGGACAACTGCTTTGCTTTTCCTTTGCACATTTTTTTCTTCTACTTTTTCTGCATTTAAACATTCTTATTCTCTACCTTATTTTCTTTCTCTGTCTCTCCCTCTCTTACATAAAATATAACAATGCCCAGTGATGTCACAGTACAGCGATAAAACACCTAATGATGTCACAGTACAGGGATAATACAGCCATTGATGTCACAACACAGGGATAATAAAGCCAATTATATCACAGTACAGGGATTATACACCGAATGGCGTTACAGTACAGGGATAATACACAGTGATGTCACAATACGGGGGAAATACACACAGTGTTGTTACAGTACAGGGATAATACACATAGTGATGTCACAGTACAGGGATAATACAAAGTGATGTCATCGTACAGGGATAATACACACAATGATGTTACAGTACAGAGATAATACACACAGTGATGTCACAGTAAAGGGATAATACACACAGAGATGTCACAGTACAGGGATAATACACACAGTGGTGTCACAACACAGGGATAATACAGCCAATTATGTCACAGTACAAGGATTATACACCGAATGACGTTACAGTACAGGGATAATACACAGTGATGTTACAGTACAGGGATAATACACAGTGATGTCACTGTACAGGGATAATACACACAGTGATGTCACAGTACAGGGATAATACACGGTGATGTCACAGTACAGGGATAATACACACAGTGATGTTACAATACAGGGGTAATACACAGCAATGTCATAGTAGAGGGATAATACACAGTACAGGGTAAATATGCAATTATAGAACTGTCCAGGGTTATGGCAGGGTTCAGGGCACAGTATTTATAGTGTTACCTTTAACCTACCTGCCATGCCATACCCATCTGTTCTCCTGCACTCTGGTCCTTCCTCTGACCCCAGCAGGCCTCTATGAGTATGTGATCACATGACCAGCAGGGGCAGAGCTGAGCCGGAGGCCGAGATCGCTCAGTGTATGGCAGTGTTTCCCAAGCAGATGCATACAGATATAGCTAAACTTCAACCCCTAGCATGTCCAGAAAGCTTTTGGCTGTCTGGGCATGCTGGGAGCTGTGGTTTTCAACAGCTGGAGACACACTGCTTGGTAAACACTCCTGTAGGGAGGCAGTTAAGGGTCCATATACGCTGCTGACATCATGACCACAGTGCTCTCTGCTGACACCTCTGTCCATTTTAAGAACTGTCCAGAATAGGAGAAAATCCCCACAGCAAACATTTGCTGCTCTGGACAGTTTAGAGCACTGTGGTGATTATGTCAACAGAGAGCACTGTGTTCCAAAAATAAAAGAATTATAAAAGAATTTATGGAAGGATTATGATTTTTTAACCTTTTCAGGACGTACGGCGTATGAATATGCTCCGCATCCCCAGTCCTTAAGGACGTGGGGCGTATGCATACGCCCCTGGGAATTCCAGTCCCCGCCGCAAGCCAGTTGGGGACCGGACCGGGATGCCTAGTGAAATCATTCAGCAGGCATCCCGGCACTTCGCCGAGGGGGGTCCTGAGACCCCCCCATGTCGGCGATCGCAGAAAATCGCATGTCAATTCAGACATGTGATTTGCTCCTTTTCCGGGCTGATCGGGTCTCTGGTGACCCGATCACCTAGAAAATAGGGATGATCGGAGCTGTCAGTGACAGCCCGATCATCCTGAGGGATAGGAGCGAGATTGCAGTGCTGCGATCTCCTCCTATCCCCTGCCATTAGTTAGAAATTAATTCTGACCAATGGCAGCGCACGACAGGGGGTTGCCATGGAAACCCCCCCCCCGCTCTGCCCACCCCTGGATGTCAGGCAGAATGGGGGGAGAAGATGGAGGCGGATACCTGAAGAGAAGATGCTGTGGAGACCGCCGATCATCGGTGGAGACTGCGGAGATCAGCAGCGCAGGTAGGGAGGCGACGATGGGGGGGGGGGGGAGGAAGGGGGCAGTAAAGCAATCTTTACTGCTGCCCTTCTAGTGGTTGCCAAACTGCAACTCTGAGCTATACAATGGGAAAATGCAGATCCTGACCTCTTGCCCCTTAGTTCTACCATATGTGAAACTACAAAAATATGAGCCAGTTATTCACCTCCACTAGGGACAAAACAACCATGACTAGTGGTCTAGAGTGAAGAATTAACAAACTTCATAAACCCTTAGGGTACATTCACACCTACAGTATCCTGTGCATATTTGATGTGCAGGATTTGAAGCTGTGTTCAGTCGTTAAGTTGACCTTAAAAATCTGCAACTTCAAATCATGCTCATTAAATATGTGCAGAATACTGTACATTTGAATAGATACTTAAAAGGTAAAATGGACCTTGGGTAACCTCTGCTCCAGCCAAAGCTAAGCTGGCCTGACTATGTGTTTAAAGGTAACCTGTCATGAGATTTTACCACTATAGTACGTGCCAAAACTTTATATATGGTAAAATATTGTTCCTCACCATTCCCAGGGGACATTTCTGCCTGCAGGGATGGTGAGTATATGAAGTTAGAAAGATTTCGCCTTCAGCACCGTAAGTAGTGCTCTGGGCGTGGAACTATACTTACCTAGTCCGTCCCTCCCCCGGCTATAATCACTCCTCCTCAGCCTGATTGACAGCCTGCGTCACCGCTCTTCTTTCTGAGCAGATAGAGAAGAACAATGACGTGAGCCATGCCTGAGCTGTCAATAATGCTGAGGGGTCATGATTACAGGTGGAGAAGACAGGACTAGGTGAGTATAGCTCTCTGCCCAGAGGGCCGTTGGGGAAGACTTTCTAACTTCATATCCTCACCATACCTGAGGGCATAAAAAATCCATGTGCTCGTGATTCAGCAGAGAGCTCTGTGTTCCAAAAGAAAATAATTTCCTCTGCAGTATTCAGCAGCTATTAAGTACATGAAAGATTAAGATTTTTTAATAGAAATAATTTACAAATCTGTTTAACTTTCTGGCACCAGTTGATGTAAAACTTTTTTTTTTTTTTTTTTTTTTTAATCGGAGTACCCCTTTAACCCCTTAAGGACTCAGCCCATTTTGGCCTTAAGGACTCAGACAATTTAATTTTTACGTTTTCATTTTTTCCTCCTCGCCTTCTAAAAATCATAACTCTTTTATATTTTCATCCACAGACTAGTATGAGGGCTTGTTTTTTGCATGACCAGTTGTCCTTTGTAATAACATCACTCATTATATCATAAAATGTATGGCGCAACCAAAAAACACTATTTTTGTGGGGAAATTAAAACGAAAAACGCAATTTTGCTAATTTTGGAAGGTTTCGTTTTCACGCCGTACAATTTATGGTAAAAATGACATGTGTTCTTTATTCTGAGGGTCAATACGATTAAAATGATACCCATTATTATATACTTTTATATTATTGTTGCGCTTAAAAAAAATCACAAACTTTTTAACCAAATTAGTACGTTTATAATCCCTTTATTTTGATGACCTCTAACTTTTTTATTTTTCCGTATAAGTGGCGGTATGGGGGCTCATTTTTTGCGCCATGATCTGTACTTTTTTTTTATACCACATTTGCATATAAAAAACTTTTAATACATTTTTTATATATTTTTTTTTAATAAAATGTATTAAAAAAGTAGGAATTTTGGACTTTTTTATTTTTTTTCGTTCACGTCGTTCACCGTACGGGATCATTAACATTTTATTTTAATAGTTCGGACATTTACGCACGCGGCGATACCAAATATGTCTATAAAAAATGTTTTTTTTACGCTTTTTGGGGGTAAAATAGGAAAAATGTTTTACTTTTTTATTGGGGGAGGGGATTTTTCACTTTTTTTTTACTTTTACATTTTTTTACATTTTTTTTTACACTTGAATAGTCCCCATAGGGGACTATTCATAGCAATACCATGATTGCTAATACTGATCTGTTCTATGTATAGGACATAGAACAGATCAGTATTATCGGTCATCTCCTGCTCTGGTCTGCTCGATCACAGACCAGAGCAGGAGATGACGGGAGCCGCACGGAGGAAGGAGAGGGGACCTCCGTGCGGCGTTATGAATGATCGGATCCCCGCAGCAGCGCTGCGGGCGATCCGATCATTCATTTAAATGGCGAACTGCCGCAGATGCCGGGATCTGTATTGATCCCGGCACCTGAGGGGTTAATGGCGGACGCCCGCGAGATTGCGGGCGTCGCCCATTGCCGGCGGGTCCCTGGCTGCGATCAGCAGCCGGGATCAGCCGCGCATGACACGGGCATCACTCCGATGCCCGCGGTTATGCTTAGGACGTAAATGTACGTCCTGGTGCGTTAAGTACCACCTCACCAGGACGTACATTTACGTCCTGCGTCCTTAAGGAGTAGTGTTGCTCACGAATATTCGCAATTCGAATATTATTCGCGAATATCGCATATTCGCGAATTCGCGAATTTCGCGAATATAGCGCTATATATTCGTAATTACGAATATTCGTTTTTTTTTTTTTTTTTTTTTTGTTTTTTTTTCACAGTACACATCACAGTGATCATCCCTCTCTGCTTCCAGCTTGTGTGGTGTAAAGAAGGCTCTAATACTACTGTGTGAGACTGGTGTGCGGAAATTCGCATATGCGAAAATTAGCATATGCGAAAATTAGCACATGCGAATTTTCCCATATGCGAATTTTCGCGTCTGTTAATTTTGTATATGCTAATATGCACATATGATAGTTTTCGCATACGCGAATGTTCGCAAATGCGAAAATAAAACGGGAATATAACGAATATGCGAATATTCGCGAATATATGACGAATATTCGTCCATATATTCGCGAATATTCGCGAATTCGAATATGGCCTATGCCGCTCAACACTATTAAGGAGTTAAAGAATTTATTTGCAAATTATGGTGGAAAATAAGTATTTGGTCAATAACAAAAGTTCATCTTAATACTTTGTTATATACCCTTTGTTGGCAATGACAGAGGTCAAACGTTTTCTGTAAGTCTTCACAAAGTTTTCATACACTGTTGCTGGTATTTTGGCCCATTCCTCCAGGCAGATCTCCTCTAGAGCAGTGATGTTTTGGGGCTGTCGCTGGGCAACACGGACTTTCAACT
Source organism: Hyla sarda (assembly GCF_029499605.1). Lineage (NCBI taxonomy): Eukaryota > Metazoa > Chordata > Amphibia > Anura > Hylidae > Hyla > Hyla sarda. The sequence continues at coordinate 188,166,640 of NC_079194.1, forward strand.
CCCTCCAAAGGTTTTCTATGGGGTTGAGATCTGGAGACTGGTTAGGACACTCCAGGACCTTGAAATGCTTCTTACGAAGCCACGTTGCCTGGGCGGTGTGTTTGGGATCATTGTCATGCTAAAAGACCCAGCCACATTTCGTCTTTAATGCCCTTGCTGATGGAAGGAGGTTTCCACTCAAAATCTCAACATACATGGCCCCATTCATACTTTCCTTTACAAAGATCAGTCGTCTTGGTCCCTTGGCAGAATAACAGCCCCAAAGCATGATTTTTCCACCCCCATGCTTCACAGTAGGTATGGTGTTCTTTGGATGCAACTCAACATTTTTTCTGCTAAACACGACAAGTTCAGTTTTTACCAAAAAGTTCTATTTTGGTTTCATCTGACCATGTGACATTCTCCCAATCCTCTTCTGGATCATCCAAAGGCTTTCTAGCAAACTTAAGATGGGCGCGGACATGTACTGGCTTAAGCAGGGGGAAACATCTGGCACTGCATGATCTGATGGTAGCCTTTGTTACTTTGGTCCCAGCTGTCTGCAGGTCATTTACTAGGTCCCCCGGTCAGTGTGGTTCTGGGATTTTTCATCAACGTTTTTGTGATCATTTTGACACCACGAGGTGAGATCTTGTGTGGAGCCCCAGATAGAGGGAGATTATCAGTGGTCTTATATGTCTTTTATTTTCTAATAATTGCTCCCACAGTTGATTTCTTCACACCAAGCTGCTTGCCTATGGCAGATTCAGTCTTCTCAGCCTGGAGCAGGTCCACAATTTTGTTTCTGGTGTCCTTCGACAGCTCTTTGGTCTTGGCCGTAGTGGGGTTTGGAGTGTGACTGTTTGAGGTTGTGGACAGGTGTCTTTTATACTGATAACAAGTTCAAACAGGTGTCATTAATACAGGTAAGGAGTGGAGGACAGAGGAGACTCTTAAAGAAGAAGTTACAGGTCTTATTTTACTGAGGAATTTACCAAATAATTCATTAGAAATCCTACAATGTGATTTCCTGTATTCTTTGCCCCCATTCTGTTTCTCTTAGTTGAAGTATACTTATGATGAAAATTACAGGCCTCTCTCATCCTCTTATCTTTTTAAGTGGGAGTACTTGCACAAATGGTGGCTGACTAAATACTTTTTTCCCCCACTGTATATAGCTGAAATGATAACAGGTTAATGATTAGGGTCATAAGTGTCTTATTAGGATTGTAGGGGTGATAAAAATCTTGGTATGTGTAAGAGGAAAGACTCATAGGGGGAGATGTATCAATGTTGTTTTTGGTAGACGTTTTTTGTAGATCATTTTGTTTGGTCTAAATTTGGAGCAATTTCTCCAAATTTATCAAACTTGTGCAAGCCCCATGATAAATTTCGTGCAATGGTCTAAATCTCCACAAAGTTCTATTTGTAGACCTGTTCTACACCTCACAGGAATAGTGGTGTATCCTGGACGCTGGGCTTTTCTTCTATTGTTTTTCAGGATTCCACTGAGGTTTTTTTTTTGTCCACCAGCAAAAACGCCTGAAAAACGGTCCCAGCTTTTCCTGCATTTTGGTAATTTTTCTTGGGGGAGATTTATCAAAAACTGTACAGAGGAAGAGTAGTGCAGTTGCCCATGGCAACCAATCAGATTGCTTCTTTACAAAAATGAAAGGAGCAATCTGATAGGTTGCTATGGGCAACTGCACCGCTCTTCCTCTACATAGGTTTTGATTAATCTCCCCCCTTGTGTTTTTTCTTGCATTTTTGCTGGTGTGCGGAAACAAACATTTTTGTACCCTGTGTGCATTTTTTTCACTGCAGGTACTACTCCATGGGTCGGATGCAGAGCGCCCGCCCCACGGAGTGTAAGGAGGTAAGAAGTGATGTATAGCATATACATATACAGGGTGCAGAGCATCACTACTTACCTCCGCCCGCTGTATAGTATACAGGGGGCATAGTGTATCCATGTATACTATACAGGAGCCCAGCAAGGAAAGAGTTAACCCACACTGCAGTTCTGAGTTAAATCTTTGTGCGCTCTCCTGTATATACCGCCATCTATAGATGACTGTACATACAGGATACAGTAGGCAGACAAGAACAGTTGGAGGCTCCCTGTTACACACTGCAGTATGGGCGCACTCACCAGGCGAGATCGCAAATGATGTCCTAACCTTTTTTTTTTCTCATTTCAGATACGTGAATGGGGAGGACTACGTCAGATTCAGTGTATTGCGATGATGACCAGCTTTTTTTTATGTCAATAAAAGGTTTAATGAGGGCTGTGTGGGGAGTGTTTTTTTTTTTTTTTAAATACATTTTTTTTTCAATGCCGGGCTTAGCGTTAGCCACAAAAACAGCTAGCGCTAACCCCCAATTATTACCCCGTTACCCACCACCACAGGGTTGCCGGGAAGAGCCAGTACCAACAGGCCTGGAGTGTCAAAAATAGCGCTCCTGGCTGGGGTTATTTAGGTTGGGGAGAGCCAGTAACAATGGTCCTCGCCCACCCTGGTAACGTCAGGCTGTTGCTGATTGGTTGGTATCTGACTGACACTGAAAATATGGGGAACCACACACTTTTTTTTATTACAAAAAAAAACATAGGCTTCCCCCTATTTTCAGTGTCAATCAGACACCAACCAATCAGCAACAGCCTGACATTACCAGGATGGGCGAGGACCATTGTTACTGGCCCTCCCCAGCCTAAATAACCCCAGCCTGTTACCGCCTAGGCCAAGGAGCGCTATTTTTGATGCTCCGGGCCTGTTGGTAACGGCTCTTCCCGGCACCCCTGTGGCGGTTAGTACCGGGGTAATAATTGGGGGTTAGCGCTAGCTGTTTTCGGGGCTAACGCTAAGCCCAGCTTAGTAATAGATTCCGTCTACAAGACGGCTTCCACTACTAAGCCTGAAATTTCAATGATAAAAAACACAACACATGAAATAAAAAATGGATTTAAAAAAACACTCCCCCACAGCCCTCGTTAACCCTTTTATTGACATTAAAAAAATGCTAGTCATCGTCACACTCCACCGAATCTCAGGTAGTCCTCTGCATTCACTTATCTGAAATGACATTTTTGGCGCTCTCCCCTGGGTAGAGCGCACATAATGCAGTGTGTTCCTAAAGAGGGAGCCTCCAATTGTTGCTAAACTACAACTCCCATCATGGGGGCTGTAGGTAAACAACAGCTGGAGTCTCCCTGTTTGGGAACACACTGCCAAAAAGGCTCTGTTCCCATTATGCAAAACGCATAATGAGAACAGAGCCATACTTACCACCCAGGCTTCAGGCCTGGACTGTGAAGCTCCGCCCCCTAATGATGTCATCACTAGGGGGCAGGGGCGGAGAAGTTGCAAGGGGTCTCAAGAGTGAGACCCCTGAGATCCGTCAGTCTGCCCTTGGACTACTACTCCCATCATGGGAAATTTTGTGTCCCATGATGGGAGTAGTTGTAGTACCGCAGTGCTGAGGGATGGCTCTTACACATCCCCCAGCTGCGAAACTGTATTGTGACTGTTAGGACTACTACTCCCATCATGGACAGACTCTGTCCATGATGGGAGTTGTAGTCCTCGGGCTGAAGGACAGATCGCAGCAGGTCATTCTCCAGAGACCCGCTGCGATCTGCATTTATTAACTTAAAAAGCCAGCGGCAACGCTGCACTCCCCTCCCCCCTCCTCCTGTATACAGATGTCACGATTCATAATCCCCGCCACCGGGAGAGGGGAGCTCTGATTGGTGGAAAGCTATTCACCACTATACACCAATTACAGCTCCTGTCTTCTGGTGGGGATTATGAATTGTGACAGGTCTATACAGGGGAGCGAGTGGAGCCGCTTCTACAGTACTGTATATAATTGTTATGTGTATTGTACCCCCCCCCCCAGACTAATACTGACCCCTTCTATAGTGAGCGCTGGGACCGCTGTGTGATTGACAGGTCCCCAGCGCAAGTGTCCGGCCCCACTGACCTTGTTACATGTTGTAAATCTTTATGATACACACTGCCCGTCCTCCTCTTCATTCTTCTGATACCGGAGACGAGCGGCTTCTGTATCATAGTCTATAGACAGAGCGCCCCCTCCCGGCCTCCACACTGCACGGGGCTGGGGTCAGACAACGGCAGGGGGCGCTCTGACTATAGTGAAAGCAGAAGCCGCGCGTCTCCGGTATCAGAAGAATGAAGAGGAGGACGGGCAGTGTGTATCATAAAGATTTATAACAAGGTCAGTGGGGCCGGACACTTGCGCTGGGGACCTGTCAATCACACAGCGGTCCCAGCGCTCACTATAGAAGGGGTCAGTATTAGTCTGGGGGGGGGGGGGGGTACAGTACACATAACAATTATATACTGTAGAAGGGGTCAGTATTAGTCTGGGGGGGGGGTACAGTACACATAACAATTATATACTGTAGAAGGGGTCAGTATTAGTCTGGGGGGGGCAGTACACATACCAATTATATACTGTACTGTAGAAGCGGCTCCACTCGCTCCCCTGTATAGACCTGTCACAATTCATAATCCCCACCAGAAGACAGGACTGATTGGCTAATAGTGGTGAATAGCTTTCCACCAATCAGAGCTCCCCTCTCCTGGAGGCGGGGATTATGAATCGTGACATCTGTATACGGGAGCCGGCGGCAGCGCAGTGGAGCCGCATATACCGCCGGGTTTTTAAGTTAATAAATGCAGATCGCAGCGGGTCTCTGGAGAATGACCTGCTGCGATCTGTCCTTCAGTCCCAGGACTACAACTCCCATCATGGACAGAGTCTGTCCATGATGGGAGTAGTAGTCCTAACAGTCACAATAGAGTCCCGCAGACAGGGGATGTACGTCTCTCAGCGCTCCGGTACTACAACTACTCCCATTATGGGACAGATTCTGTCCCATGATGGGAGTAGTTGTAGTACTGCAGTGCTGAGAGACGGCTCCTGCATCCCCCACCTGCATCTTCCACCGTCTGCCATTTTCTACGAGTCCTTGCTAGCACTCTTAGGTTTAGACTACTTTTCTTGCAAAAAAGCGCAATTGCGCAAAAAAAACCATCTACTTTTTTTTTGCGCAATTGATAAATACCAGTCCACTGGATTAGTTGGTGTACTGTAGACCAAACTGGTGACAACTTTAGAAAACTGTCCACCAAAAAAAACGCAGCTCTATGCAAAAAAAGCGCAATTGCGCAAAATTTGTAGACGGGAAAAATGGTCTAAATGCAATGATACATGTCCCCCATAGTTTCCGACCCACAACACATAAGCAAGCAAAGCAGAAATATAAACTGTGTTCAGTGGTAGGAAAAATGCTTGTATTTTCCAAGCTGATCTGCAGCTGAGAGCGATTGACCGCAAACATCCCTTTATCTTCCTGTGTCTGACATCCCCTACATAAACACAGACACATACAGGACGGAGCGAGGGACCTGCCTACATCAGAAAAAGGACCTTACCCAGCAGAATGGCTGCGGAGATTTCTATCACATGAACAGATGTAGCAGAGCTACATTTGTCATTTTAGGTTTGGTGCTGCATTGTATCAGCTCTCAGACAGTAAGGCAGGTTTACTATCAGTCCTATGTAAAACCACACAATTGTGATATCACTAGATGCAGCGCTGCTGCATCTGACAAACTGAGCTTTGTTATATCTGTAGTTATGTCTTTCTGTACTGAAGGGGTTATTACAATTTATCACCATTTAATTATTGTATATTCATGTAAACAGCAAATAGGGTTACCACCTGGCTGGTATTTTACTGGCACAGACGATATTTTGGCCACCCTGCCGGTATTTTTATATTAAAAATACCGGTAATGCGATGGCCGGTATTTATCCAACCAATCCCCCCAGAGGGCCTCCAGCTGTTGCAAAACTACAACTCCCAGCATGCTCAGACAGCCATTGGCAGCTGGTAGTTTTGCAACAGCTGGAGGCACCCCTGGTTGGGGAACACTGACCTATACTATATACTGTACTACTATGTAGTCCAACATGCCGGAAGTTGTAGTATTCGTTTGGGGCAGCTGTTGAGCTAAAGGTTGTATCAGGGCATGCTGGGAGTTGTAGTTAGTAACTAACTGCAACTGCCAAATTTAATGAAAAAAGCGATCAAGAAGTCACCTCAAAACACAAATGATACTTTTGAAAACTACAGATCGGGGTGCAAAAAATGAGCCAGAAAAAATATATACTGCATTTATCGGCATATAACACGCATTTTTTAGGCTAAAATGTTTTGCCTAAATTCTATGTGCGTGTTAATACGCTGATAAGCTGCTGCAGTTCAATTATTTAAAGCGGGGGCTTTAAATCAATGAACTGCAACAGCTTTTGCAGGTCCAGAGATCTGCCGTCGCTGCATGATTCTCTGCCCTTGCCTATCCTGGGGTCCAGAGACTGCCGGCGCTGCAGCCCCATTGCCTCCCCCATCCCCGGTTTTTCTGACCCCGTAGAAGCCCCCAGAAAAGGGAGAGGGAGAGAGGCCGGCGCTGCCCGCTTCTCTCCCCCTGCCTTTCCTGGGGTCTAGAGCTCTGCTGCCGCCGCTTCTCTCCCCCTGCCTTTCCTGGGGTCTAGAGCCCTGCTGCCGCCGCTTCTCTCCCCCTGCCTTTCCTGGGGTCTAGAGCCTTGCTGCCGCCGCTTCTCTCCCCCTGCCTTTCCTGGGGTCTAGAGCCCTGCTCCCGCTGCTTCTCTCCCCTTGGCTATCGGCGCCGCTGCCCCATTTCCGGCGCCGCTGCCCCATTGCCTCCCCCATCCCCGGTTTTATAATTACCTATTGCCGGGGTCGGGTCCGCGCTGCTTCTGGCTCCGGTGTGGCATCTCCTGCGTCGTTGAAGGCGTCACTCGTCATTGTGCCTGGCAGCGCATAGCAACGACGCAGGAAACGCTACACCGCAGCCAGAAACAGCGCGGACCTGACCCCGACAACAGATAATTTAAAACCTGGGATCGGGGAGGCAATGGGGCAGCTGCGCCGGCAATGGGGCAGTGGCGCCGATAGCCAGGGGGAGAGAAGCGGCGGCAGCAGGGCTCTAGACCCCAGGAAAGGGGGGGGGGAGAGAAGCGGGCAGTGACAGCCTCTCTCCCCCTGCCTTTCCTGGGGGCTTCTGCGGGGTCAGAAACAGTGTATCGGGGTATACACATGCACACACACGCACTCTCATTTTACCAAGGATATTTGGGTAAAAAACGTTTTTTACCCAAATATCCTTGGTAAAATGAGGGTGCGTGTTATAGGCCGGTGCGTGGTATACCCCGATAAATACGGTATTTGTGGGGCAAAATAGAAAAAATAAAACACCATTTTGTAAATTTTGGGGGCTTCGGATTCTTTTATTTTATTTTACTACTTAAAAAAAAGTGTAAAATTGTCATCTTCTGACCCCTATGACTTTTTTATTTTTCCATATACAGGGATGTATGAGGGCTAATTTTTTGTGCCGTGATCTAATGTTTTTATCCGTATCATTTTTGTTTTGATGGGCCGTTCTGATCGCTGTTTATACATTATTTTAGGGTATACAATGTGACCAAAAATAAGCAATTTTTGACTTTGTAATTTTTTTACGTGTACGCCATTGACCGTGCAGTTTAATTAAGATTATAATATTACATTTACACACGTTGAAATACCACATATATTTATTTTTGTTTTTTTTTATCATTTCATTTCATTTTTTTTTTTTTTTTATGGGAAAAGCGGGGTGATTCAAACTTTTATTAGGGAAGGGGTTAAATCACATTTGTTAACTTTTTTTTGTACCCTTTTTTTTTTTTAGTACCCATAGGGGACTATTACATGCAATCCTTGGATTGCATAAACTGTTCAATGCTATGCCATAGCATAGCATTGATCAGTGTTATCGGTGCTCTGCTGCTCCAGCCTGGATCTCAGGCATGGAGCAGCAGAGCGACTATCGGACAGCGGGAAGAAAGGGAAGAAGCCTTTTGCTTTCCTCTCAGCTGTTCAGGGCATCGTGATTTCACTGCGGTGGTCCCGCACAGCCCACTGAGCTAACTGGCAATTGTTTTCTCCCATTTTAGATGCCGCAATCAACTTTGATTGTGGCGTCTAAAGGGTTAATATCAGACATCAGCCCGATCGGTGATGTCAGGTATTAGCCGCGGGTCCTGGCTGCTGATAGCAACCGGGACCTGCTGGGTATGAAGCGCACTCATAACGGGAGGCGACCACGAGTGTAATTATACGCTTGTGGTCGTTAAGGGGTTAATTATGCAAATTAGCATGGCCGGTATTTTTATTTTTTTTCTAAAGAAAGGTGGCAACCCTTAAAGCAAATAATACATAGATTTACATGTTTTGCTATCTCCTTTCTAGTGAATGGGAATAAAAGGCAATTGACAGGGGTGGCACTGTTTCTGCAAAATAAATGTGTGTCTATGGGCCATATAGGCATTAAAGATGTGCTCCTAACAGTATCCTCAAAGGAGTCTCATCTCATTGCTGCTCCAGTGTATTCTACACTGGTCTATCATTTAGTAGGATTGGTCAGTATGCAGCAAGTTCTTTGTCTGCCCTAGTTGTAGTTGAATGTGACCCGTTTTTTTGTCTTTTAAAGAACTCCATATCATGCACAATCACCATCATTAGTCCTAAAATGCCATTTGTTTTATTCCAGTGCATCTATGTGTTTTAATACTACAACTTGGTCATATGATCACAAGCCTGACCCACAGGAAATCACAGTGCTGAATGTGCCAAAGCAGGATGTCAGTCCTGACCAGCTGACTTCCTGTGAACTACAGGATGACATTATCACTAGTGTTGAGCGGCATAGGCCATATTCGAATTCGCGAATATTCGCGAATATATGGACAAATATTCGTCATATATTCGCGAATATTCGCATATTCGTTATATTCTCCTTTTATTTTCGCATATGCGAACATTTGCGTATGCGAAAATTAACATATGTGAATATTAACATATACAAAATTAGCATACGCGAAAATTCGCATATGTTAATTTTCGCATATGCGAATTTTCGCACGCCAGTCTCACACAGTAGTATTACAGCCTTCTTTACACCACGCAAGCTGGAAGCAGAGAGGGGTGATCACTGTGATGTGTACTGTGGAAAAAAAAAAAAAAACGAATATTCGTAATTACGAATATATAGTGCTATATTCGCGAAATTCGCGAATTCGCGAATATGCGATATTCGCGAATAATATTCGAATTGCGAATATTCGTGAGCAACACTAATTATCACCTGCCAGATCCCCTCCTGCAAACTATAAGATTCCTTCCAGAACCATCTGCTATCACTATGTGATCAAAACATATAGAATAAAGAGAACACGTAACTCCAAGCCAATCACACTTCTGTGAAATCACACTGTCCAGTCAGGAAGCAACACTGATTGACAATCAATTTCACATGCTGTTGTGCAAATGGAACAGACAACAGGTGGAAATTATAGGCAATTAGCAAGACACCCCCAAGAAAAGGAGTGGTTCTGCAGGTGGTGATCACAGACCACTTCTCAGTTCCTATGCTTCCTGGCTGATGTTTTGGTCACTTTTGAATGCTGGTGGTGCTTTCACTCTAGTGGTAGCATGAGACGGAGTCTACAATCTACACGAGTGGCTCAGGAGGAGCACTGCCAGAGCCCTGCAAAATGACCTCCACCAGGCCACAAATGTGCATGTGTCCACTCAATTTATCAGAAACAGACTCCATGAGGGTGGTATAAGGGCCCGACATCCACATGTGGGGGTTGTTCTTGCTGCCCAACACTGTGAAGGACGTTTGGCATTTGCCAGAGAACACCAAGATTGACAAATTCGCCACAAGAGCCCTATGCTCTTCACAGATGAAAGCAGGTTCACACTGAGCACATGTGACAGACATGACAGAGTTTGGAGACGCTGTGGAGAACGTTCTGCTGCCTGCAGCATCCTTCAGCGTCACCGGTTTGGTGGTGGGTCAGTAAGGGTGTGGGGTGGCATTTCTTTTGGGGGGCTGCATTTACCCCTTAAAGACCGAGCGTTTTTCGGCCGATCGGCGATGTCTGGCATTAGCCATTGGTCCTGGTTGCTTATAGCAACCGGGACCCACTGGGTATGCTGCGCGCTCACCTGTTAAGCGTGCGTCATACCTCGCGAGCCGCAGATGGATGTTAATGAATGTCCATTTGCGTCAAAGGGTTAATGCTATGAACTGGCCCTCCCGTTCCACAAAACTGAATCCGATTGAGCACATCTGGGACATCATGTCTCGCTCCATCCACCAATACCACGTTGCATCACAGACTGTCCAGGAGTTGGCTGATGCTTTAGTCCAGGTCTGGGAGGACATCCCTCAGGAGACTATCCGCCACCTCATCAGGAGCATGCGCAGGCATTGTAGGGAGGTCAAACGGGCACGTGGAGGCCACACACTTTACTGAGCCTCATTTTGACTTGTTTTAAGGACATTACATCAAAGTTGGATCAGCCTGTAGTGTGGTTTTCCATATTGATTTTGAGTGTGACTCCATATCCAGACCTCCATGGGTTGATAAGTTTGATTTCCATTGATAGTTTTTGTGTGATTTTGTTGTCAGCACATTCAACTATGTAAAGACGAAAGTATTTCATACAATTAGTTCATTCATTCAGATCTAGGATGTGTTATCTTAGTGTGCCCTTTATTTTTTTTGAGCAGTGTAATTCTCCTCAGGCTTTGTTCACACATTACATATTTTACAAGGTATCATGCTTAATGTGCAACTTGTCTTATTTTTGCAGTACCAAAAATGCATTAAAGAAACACATTCAATAACACGTCAGAGATGCCACCAACATTAAAAATGTTAATGTATCTAATGTATCTAAACATTTTCGCGCTGTACATGTAGGTGATCTCTGAAGTATGCGTCTTTTTGCTGTAGAGAAAGTAAATAAACCTTTTAGAGGAAATTGGTTGAGGGCTTTCAGAAATTGGGAAATCCTTGGGATTTACCTTTTTGATTTCTCTCAACCAAAAGCGTTGACTAATCGAACGTACTTCTTCTTCCATTATTGATATATACATATGTATTAACATTGTTAACATGTGTTAGAGCATTAATCACACAGTGCGTTTTCATGCTCATAAGGTAGTGGTGTAATCAGTATGTGTGTTTGTATTAGCGCTAGTTTAGATGCGAGTCCGACTTCCCTTGCAAGGGTATATAAGGGTTAACGTGCTGGTTTTTATCAACCAATTTTCCCACATCCCTTCCTTGTGTTATATATACCAAAATATATCACTCTTTAAAGGGTCAGAGTATCCAAAATGCGTCAACCATGTTGTTCTTTTACTACTTGGATTTTATTTCTACAGTATGTATCCTGTTTTAAAGTACCTGCAATAAAATATGAAGATTTCCTGAGTGCCTGTTTGAATGAGTGTGGCCGGACAACCCGTCCAGAGAGAGCTGACTTCACTTCTTCCTTGTTTGCTTACATATTTTAGCTTTTTTTGCTGTAATTTTCCCAACATTGTGGCAAAAATGGTAATATTTTATCACAATTCTGCAAATTATGGTAAACATTTTTCATTTTTACCACGATTTTAGAAAATTGCAGCAGAAACAGATAACAGGCTGTAAAAATTTGTGGAAAATGATCGGACACAGCCTATAGACTTTAAATGTAAAACAGTATAATGAAGAGGCGTGTCCAGAACTAAAGTCACTAAATATTGTTACTAAATATAACTGGTAGCGATGTTGCTCAGCCTTGAGAAGCAGTATCAATAGTGGACAAAGAAGACATGGAAGATGGCACTCACCATCCAGGAAGGTGCCAAATTAGCTGTGTACATCTGCCCCCGCCTCACATTGCTATACCCGCCTGCGCCTGTGATGCTTCTACACAGTTAATAAAGTACCTTCCTGGATGGTGAGTGCCGTCTTCCATGTCTTCTTTGTTCACTTTAAATGCAAAACACCTAATTTTTCCATGGCCATCTTCACTTCCGTATATGCCATTTTGGGGTAGCAAAGTAGCATTAAATTAAGTTTAACAAACTAGTGCTCATCATTCATCATGTGACATGGCCGGGGTATTGTCAAGTCCCTCAACTTACACCCCCCCCCCCCCAAATAAATACACAACACTGGAATGGATTGAAATTGGCCACAGCAGCCATTTTTTTTTTCATAATAGAAATTTTTATTACATGTTTGACATACAAAGAAATATAACCGCAAGAAAATATACTTCTCCTTCCACAACTTGTGACAGTAATATGGGAATGGTGTGTTAGGCCTGGAAAAAACCCTGGCTGGGGCGGTAGCACGTAATCGCGCTAACAACTTGCTACATCACACATGAGAGCCCCTCAAAATCCTGCCATTCGGGCTGAAGACAAAGTATCGTAGATCGCAAGAAAGTCAGCCTTGTGGGGGCGTAGCGGTAAGCAGGGAAGGGGGCACGAGTAAGGCTACACTAATCCACATATACATTCCCTAGGACCAGCCATTTTATTAAAACATTCCATGAAGAAATTAAAGAATGCACTCACCACGCTGATTTGATAGCTGGTCATTTACTTGGATCTTTATTCAATCCGGGATTGTGAGGTACACAGCTCGACAAGCATTACAAACAGCAGAGACACCGGTCCGGAAGACCTGAAGAAGCGTCCTAGAGACGAGAAACAGTCTGTTGTCTGTTACCCTCCCCTACACGAGCACCTGTGTCCCTGCTGTTTGTAATGCTTGTCGAGCTGTGTGCCTCGTAATCCCGGATTGAATAAAGATCCAAGTAGATGACCAGCTATCAAATCAGTGTGGTGAGTGCATTCTTTAATTTCTTCATGGACTGTTCTACTATTTGAAGCTGCTTCTTTAGAATAGCACCCCACTCTTGACCAGCTTTCACCTATTTGCTCCACGACTGATAACAAGGTTAGCAGTGCCCAGTGACTTTACACCTTTTTTTTGCCAGCCATTTTAGTTGACATTAACAGTAAACAAACATGGTAAATGTGCCACCAACATGACCATCCAAAGCAGAGGTCCTCAGAGCCTAACAAGTCCACTGGCAGTCCCCCACTGACCACACACACAGGTTCTTTACCTCCAGCCGACCCCCCCCCCCACTGGCTCGGAGGCACGACCATAATGAACCTGCATGCCCGACCGAGGACCAAGCCTCCCACCCTTCTTTAACTTTCCCCAGAACCGCCAGCCATAAACCCCTTCTGCCACAGATTTCATAACCAACTTTGGTTACCTCCACCATCTTAAAAACATCTTCCTGATGATTCTGACCCCCTACCCCCAACCAACTGCATCAAAAGGCAAGCCCCCTGCTACCAACAATCCACTCTAGGTCCCTCCCAAGTGCACCAGTAGGAAACCCCCATCCCCACAAACAAAACTCCTGTCCCTACACCAAATAGAAAGGATGGAATTCCAAGAAAACCAAAAAAAGTCTCAGAAAACAAACAAAGGGTGGGTGGGAGATTTACCTGCCACAGATGCAACACCACAAAATGGCTGCTTCAGCTGCCCCCTTACTCTTATATAACCAACTCCCCACTCATTACACCCCCCTGTAAAGCCAATCACCTCCGTCTCCCTAAAGCTGCTCCCCCCTCTTTCCAGCTCCCAGCCCCCTGACCACCATCTGACCCCTAAATCATAATAAACCCTTTTACCCCAGTCCTGCAAAAACCCTGGCATGAGGGCCTCTCCCTAGCTACGCTTCAGTCCAGCCTAACTATCTCATAACATTGGCATTGTTAACTGTAAAGATAGATAATGAAAAAATAGAGTAAAATATTATGCAAATTATACCTTTCCAAATATATCTATGTGGAAGTTTTGGAACACTGAGAAAAAAAAAAAAAGAGCTCCCACTATAATATTGATACGTAAAGAAATGTAGCCCCACACAATTTTTCCTCTATTTTAATTGAAAATGTTTTCTTTAACTTTTGTATTTTAAAGAAATAACTTCTTAGTAAACTCTTTAGAAATTCACTCAAGACATTGGAATTAGGTAAGAGATAAGGTGAGGGGCAAAAAGCTCTATTCATATTAATACCTTATCTGACCTTCCAAGGAATCCCTCTGGTGGAAAGTGGTATAAGGCAATCAATCATCGGCTGAAATAGATATTTACAATATATGTCATGAACTCCATATACTGTAAATGCACTTATTAGATCCAAGTCGAGAGATAATACCTTCCTAGAGCGCCAGCTGATCACATTAATATCCCAAAAGTATAAAGAATAATGTTACCTATCATATATAACTTAGGCATTAGTGCTGTTAATCAGTGTAAGCAATTCAACAGAAATTAACCTGTGCTGTGCCAAAAGGCCTACAACGTTTTATGCTGAAACCATGCATGAACTCAATGTCAATAGCCTAAAACGTGAGCTTAGCTGAGTAATACAGGTTTTAAGGAGAGGCATCAAATTCTAAAATCTCAATGTTTTAAATATAATAGTATGTATTATGCTTCCTTGCTCTGTATACCATTAAAACCTAATACTTATAAAGCAGATGACATCCACAAACCCTGTAATCCTAATATCAGGCTCAATACTTGAGATATCAGGTATGTAATGTTATTGTGTGACCACCATTGATTTTATTTTTGTTTTACTGAGGTATTGTAATTTCAGAAGGAAATCATCCAATACATGTCAATAAACTGAAGGAGAATAGATTTCACATGAGTAGCTCAGTGTCAATGTTATAAATATGGGTGACACATAATTGATGGGAAATCTGATGCAAAAAGAGGAGGTGGTACAAGGCTATTAAATATGCATTATAGGTTATTTATTGTAAATTTACAGATGGCCATTGTGACTGGCGTTTTCATCAAAGGGACTTAATACCACATTTCATCTACATAACCAATGGACCAAGCATAAAGGAGACTGACACGTACTTACCATTTTGGGTTCCAATGTCGTCGATCCTGTCAGCTATTTCCAGCACTTTAGGATCTAGCATTGTGTGTCCGCATGGCTACCAGCCTTGCTGATAGCGGGGCTGGGTAGCCAATCATGGCATTAGAGTGCTAAGCCTATCAGGGCCTGTCCCAGAGTGCCATGCTGCCTGGGCTATTTAAACCAAGCTCCTGCCTATGGCGAGTGCCTGTGATTGTTTCTTCCACAGACTTCTCTAGCTACTATCAATGCATTTTGACCTCCTGTTAACGGATCCTCTTGACTTATGGTTTAACTCTCTGTCTGCTAAATATGTTGTGACAAGATGTTCTGGTAATGACCAGACTAGTTGACTACAATTTACCTCCTATTTTTAATCCCTGTCACCTCTAAGGGAGGGACTGTTCTTTGTTGTTGTGGTTACCCTTATAAGGGAGCTTACTCCAAGAGTTAGGGGTTGAGGGGAGATTAGGGGTTCACATCAATTCCCATCAATTAAGGGGCAAACCACAGTTAAAACATACTTGTCCTTACACAAATATATTGTGTTCATATACCTGCAAATGCTTATACAGGGTGGGCCATTTATATGGATACACCTTAATAAAATGGGAATGCTTGGTGATATTAATTTCCTGTTTGTGGCACATGGGAATTTCACAAGAAAAACAATGATGTGCTTGGTTTTAATGTAACTTCATTCTTTCATGAGTTATTTGCAAGTTTCTGACCACTTATAAAATGTGTTCAATGTGCTGCCCATTGTGTTGGATTGTCAATGCAACTCTCTTCTCCCACTCTTCACACACTGATAGCAACACCGCAGGAGAAATGCTAGTACAGGCTTCCAGTATCCATATCCAGTTTCTCATATCCAGTGGCCTTGAGGTTTCCATTGATGAAGAATGGCCCCACTATCTTTGTACCCCATATACCACACCATAACATAAATTTTTGTGTTCCAACAGTCTTGGAGGGATCTATCCAATGTGGGTTAGTGTCAGACCAATAGCGGTGGTTTTGTTTGTTAACTTCCCCATTCACATAAAAGTTTGCCTCATCACTGAACAAAATCTTCTGCGTAAACTGAGGGTCCTGTTCCAGCTTTTGTTCTGCCCATTCTGCAGCACCTGAAACTATGGATACTGGAAGCCCGGGCTAGCATTTCTCCTGCGGTGTTGCTATCAGTGCGTGAAGAGTGGGAGAAGAGGGTTGCATTGACAATCCAACACAATGGACAGCACATTGAACACATTTTATAAGTGGTCAGCAACTTGTAAATAACTCATGAAAGAATAAAGTTACGTTAAAACCAAGCACATGCTTTTTTTACTTGTGAAATTCCCAATAAGTTTGATGTGTCACATGACCCTCTTCCTATTGAAAAAACAAAAGTTGGATTAAAAATGGCTGACTTTAAAATGGCCGCCATGGTCACCACCCATCTTGAAAAGTTTTCCCCCTCACATATACTAATGTGCCACAAACAGGAAGTTAATATCACCAACCATTCCCATTTTATTAAGGTGCATCCATATAAATGGCACACCCTGTAGATGCTTTTGTGTGCCATGTGTTTGCCACCACAGAAAGGCATTCCTCTAAGGCAGTGCTTCTCAATTATTTTCTGTCATGCCCCCCCCCCCATGAAGAAGAAGACATTTCTGCGCCCCGCGCAACTGTAAATAGTATAATTTGTCTATAAAATTGTTATAAGTACACTTCTGCATAACACTGTATCCTTATTAACGTATATCAGGCTCTGTACACTGACAACAAGCAGGGCTCTGTACACTGACAACAAGCAGGGCTCTGTACACTGACAACAAGAAGGGCTCTGTACACTGACAACAAGCAGGGCTCTGTACACTGACAACAAGCAGGGCTCTGTTCACTGACAACAAGCAGGGCTCTGTACACTGACAACAAGCGGGGCTCTGTACACTGACAACAAGCGGGGCTCTGTACACTGACAACAAGCGGGGCTCTGTACACTGACAACAAGCTGGGCTCTGTACACTGACAACAAGCGGGGCTCTCTACACTGACAAGAAGCAGGGCTCTTTACATGGAGGACAAGCAGGGATCTGTATCTGAGGACAAGCAGGGCCTGTACGAGAGAGAGCAGGGCGTACTGCTCGGTGGCACAGTGAGCTCCGACATGGTGGGCTGCAGCGCTTAGACGTGAGGTCACGTCACCCCGGTGACGTGACCCCACGTCTGAACGTAGCAGCGCGCCACGCCGGAATTCAAAGGGCCTCTCCCAGGCAGTCACACTGACAACCCAGGGCTGTAAGTAAGATCCAGCCGTAGAGTTGCTAGGCAACCAACGCCGTGTGGGACGCCGCTTGCGAGTGAGTCGGGCCCCCCTTTATGGAGCCTCGTGCCCACTATTTGAGAAGCACTGCTCTAAGGACTCATGAGGACTCAGGAATGCACCAAATAAATGTCTTGTGGCAATCTACATAGGGCTTAACTCTTTTGAGGAAAGACACTATCCAATGATATCTATACATCGCTGAATAGTGTCCCCCAATTCTGGGCTGAGCGCTCTACGCTGGCTCAGCACTGACGGTTTTACTAGCAATGCTGAACATTGCTAGTTAAACCCTTCTTGTATGTACAGTATACAGCCATCTATATACAGTAAATTGCTTTATACTGTATACTGTAATATGTTATACACTTACTCGTCCAGGTTCCTGTATGCCTTCTTCTTTCTTTTAAAGCCAAACCTTGCGTGATGGTCACTAGAGGCAGAACTACTGTACTGGAACCCCCACACACAGCTTTTTTAACATGTCTTTTTCTTTGAAGGTATGTTAAAAAGTGAGAGGAGAGTACTCAAAATGAACTAATCATTTTTAAATTATTTTTAAGTACAAAAAAAACATTACACTAAACACTATATATGTCATATTTTAGGTTCTTCAAAGTAGCCACCTTTTGCTTTGATTACTGCTTTGCACACTCTTGGCATTCTCTTGTTGAGATTCAAGAGGTAGTCACCTGAAATGGTTTTCACTTCACAGGTGTGCTGGTGTGGAGGAGGAGGTGTGATGGTGTGGGGGTGCTTTGCTGGTGACACTGTTGAGGATTTATTCAAAATTGAAGGCATACTGAACCAGCATGGCTACCACAGCATCTTGCAGCGGCATGCTATTCCATCCGGTTTGCGTTTAGGTGGACCATCATTTATTTTTCAACAGGACAATGACCCCAAACACATCTCCAGGCAGTGTAAGGGCTATTTGACCAAGGAGGAGAGTGATGGGGTGCTGTGCCAGATGACCTGGCCTCCACAGTCACCGGACATGGACCCAATCGAGATGGTTTGGGGTGAGCTGGACAGCAGAGTGAAGGCAAAATGGACCAACAAGTAGGGATCGATCGATATCGTTTTTTTAGGGCCGATACCGATAATCGGTGGAGGTTAGGGCCGATAGCCTATAACTTATACCGATATTCCGGTATAAGTTATCGGCTATTTATCCCCCCTCGACACCGCTGCAGAACAGTGATTTAAAGCGGGCGCTTTAAATCAATGCACTGCAGTGGCTTTTGTGGTGCCATAGGCCGCCGCAGCCACCCGCTTCTCTCCCCTTACCTGTCAGGGTGTTCCTGGCCATCCATCCTTCCTTCCTGTAGTGTCCGGCGGCATTCCGGGTGGAGGGTGAACCGGTCCGGGCAGTCCTTCTTCTCCGGGGGTCATCTTCTCCACTCCGGGCAGGCTCCGGCCTAGTACGCTGCATAGACGTGCGCAGCGACGCACCTGACGTCACGGCGTAGCAGCGTCTATGCAGCATACTAGGCTGGAGCCTGCCCGGAGTGGAGAAGATGACCCCCGAAAAAGAAGGACAGCCCGGACCGGTTCACCCTCCACCCGTAATGCCGCCGGACACTACAGGAAGGAAGGATTGATGGCCCGGACCACCCCCATTACGGTTAAGTTTAATTTTTTTTATTGACTCGGAGGGTGGGGGAGGGGCCCGACCGGTATAGCGGTATGGGCAAAAATCCATACCGGTATATCGCCCAGCACCCAGCACTACGGTGGGGGGGTGCGACGCGGTGCAGTGGGTCAGGGGGGTGGTCGCGGTGCGGCGGGACGGGGGGCGGTCGCGGTGCAGTGGGGGCGGTGCGTGGGGTGGGGCATTATCAGCTTATCGGCAAGGTAATTGCCGATACCGATAATGCCCAAAATCGTGATTATCGGCCGATAATATCGGCCATACCGATAATCGGTCGATCCCTACCAACAAGTGCTAAGCATCTCTGGGAACTCTTTCAAGACTGTTGGAAGACCATTTCAGGTGACTAGCTTTTGAAGCTCATCAAGAGAATGCTAATAGTGTGCAAAGCAGTAATCAAAGCAAAAGATGGCTAGAACCTAGAATATGACATATTTTCACACTTTTTTGTTATGTACATAATTCCACATGCGTTAATTCATAGTTTTGATGCCTTCAGTGTGAATCTACAATTTTCATAGTCATGAAAATAAAGAAAACTGTGAATGAGAAAGTGTGTCCAAACTTTTGGTCTGTATTGTATATAAAACTCTCCCACACAACCCTCCTTAGCTATTTAATTAAAAGAAATTAGGACATCAAAGTAGTCCTTGGAATTCAATGCAATCCTTATCACTTACAGCATCACTTACCCCATCCAGGTTTTGTATAGTCTCTTCTTTCTTCTGTAGTTTACAGGGTAGTAGGCAAGGTATACAGTGGGCATCTACTGTATATACATAGCTATATATTAGACAGGCCAGAAGGGGCTAATTAGTGATTGTCAGCATCCCTAGTTAAGCCCTTCAATGCTGGGTCAGTGCAGAGCACTAAGCCCAGAAGTAGGGGAAACTTTCCAGTGATCATATGCAATGCTGGATAGTGTCTGTCTGTAAAAGAGTCAACTACGTTTCCTTGCTGGGCAGGAAGTACACAATGTATACCTCGTGTCCACCCTGTACCTTCAGCTGTATAGTTTCGGTAGTCTGGGCCTTGATGCTGTATACAGCAGTGTGCTATGCACAACTGTATACAGCACATCCACATAATTTATCCTTCTATGCACCGCTCACAGAATGATAAATTATGCATACAGCTCTGCCAGCATGACATTGGCTTTTACATAGGAGTTTTGGCCGGTGTGGAGTGTGCAACTTCATGTGCGACTTTTGAACCATTTGTCAAAAGTCGCACATATTTCATTGTGGAATAAACAAAAACTGAAAATCCCAACTATTTCCATAAAAATTCATTTCTACACACACACATAGGAAAACTTAGTGCATCAATAATCACCATCACCATGTTTCACATAGCTCTACTATATTGAAGATAACAGAGGGCTGGAGAGATGGATTACATGACTAATATTCCTAATTCTTCTACAATTACAGCTTCATCTCTCTTCATCTAGTCTTTTATTATGCATATACAAAAAACACTTTATAACACTTCACCACAGTGTGGGATTTATGTTAAAAAAAGACTGTGTTCTGGAATTGTCTTTCATCAGTTTCTTGGGACACATTTAGCTAAAAGTGGCATTGAATTTGACTATGAATGTTTAATCCTAATGACATACCATTAGGGAGAACATCCCAGCATCTAGTCCAGATGAAACAAACACATATGTCATTTTTGACATTAGGTTAAATGTTTTCAATCTGCATGATAATTGATCTACGTATAAATATCTTTGCATTATATAAACATGATATTTTTGTAAATGCAAAAATATTTCTAAAACCAATACAAAGAATCGTCTCTCTTGATGTGACCTTATCATGGACCTGTTCCCGTTAGTCCAAAATATATCGGAATCCATTTGGCAGTACTAAACACTTTTATATTTTACCACTCTATACATAGTGAGGTTTCAGTTCCCAAAATTTCTTCTCCATGGTCAGCAAATGATGAAATTATGGTTCACCAGATCAAGCATGTCTAATGTCTTTAGAAAATTCCTGTACTTTTTGTAGTAATTCAGACTGATTAGTCAATAGTCATCTAATGGCTATGCTCACCTTAAAATGTCTGCTTATAATGAGAAAAAAATGTGAACGCTTTCACGAACAGGATCCCTCATGTCCACAGTACATCCAAGTATAGGTTTTAAAGTTCAGGTAAGCATTGAATAAAAAAACATACAAAATATGTGCTCCAAAATTACCCTTGGTCTTGGCAATAAAATTGCAGTAGCAGTTTAAAAAAAAAAAAAAAAAAAAAACCTGTGGGGAAACCTAGCCTAAAAAACACCCATGGTGGGGAAACATCCCATTAGATGAATGTATATCTACAAATGGAAATACATTTAACCAGCCTAATGCACTGCCATCTATACAGAGTTAAGGGAGGTAGAAAGATTCAAATACAAGAATGCATGTACTACAGGGGACTGTAAAATAAAAACTAATACTGTATATTGCACACACACCCACAATAGCACAACAGCACCCAACGTGTAGCATAAGTATCAACTTATGTGCAAGTGCAGCAAAGTGCAAGTGCAGTGATGTTCCCCCACCTCACTCTCCAACACCTTTTGCCTAGCTTTATCTAGGAGTAGTTAATACAAGGGTTGAGTAGAACTTAATACATGTTTTAAGTAGAAAAACAGTGGGGGGGGGGGGGGGAGATATTCAAAGAATTTAGCCCCACTTTTTTGCTTTATCTGCGCCACATTTGCTTAAAATGTGGCGCACACTATTAGCACCACATATTCAGATATTTAGCCCCTGATTTAGTGCCCTGTTAGCCATTTTTTTAAAGGGTGTGATTAGGGCGTAGTTAGGGCTTGGTTAGGCTTTTTGTGCTATTAGCACCTTATTTTCAAAGGTTTAGCACCACTTTCTGGCGCACAAAGTGTCGAAGCTAATACCAACTATACCTGGTGTGAAATTATTTGCTTTTTGTGCTATTTGCCCCAAATTTTCACAAGCCCAAACACACTTCTGAAAATGAGGCGCAGTTAAAGGGGTACTCCGGTGGAAAACATTTTTTTTTTAAATCAACTGGTGCTATGAAGTTAAATAGATTTGTGAATTACTTCTATTAAAAAATCTTTACCCTTCCGGTACTTTTTAGCAGCTGCATGCTACAGAGGAATTTCTTTTCTTTTTGAATTTCTTTTTTGTCTTGTCCAGAGCAGGAGAAAATCTCCATTGCAAACCTATGCTGCTCTGGACAGTTCCTGACACGAACAGAGGTGTCTGCAGAGAGCAATGTGGACAAGACAAAAGAGAAATTTTAAAGAAAATAATTTCCTCTGTAGCATACAGCTGCTAAAAAGTACTGGAAGGGTAAAGATTTTTTAATAGAAGTCATTTACAAATCTGTTTAACTTTCTGGTACCAGTTGATTAAAAAAAAAATGTTTTCCACTGGAGTACCCCTTTTACACTTTAACCCTTTGTTGTGCAAAAAAAGAGCCCTAATAACACGGTTTTTGAATATTCCCCCCAGTGTGTCTTTAAAGGGAACCTGCCATCACTTTTATATTGCCTAAACCACAAGACAACAGAGCAGTCCCTGGTGGCTTCTCCCTGCCCCCAGCCTTTATTGCTATATCTCTTCCTGTTTAAGTATAGGGGGAGATTTATTAATTAAAGGGGTACTCCAGCCCTAAGACATCTTATCCCCCTATCCAAAGGATATCTTGCATGCAGAACCCACCTCTGGGAGCTGCACGCAGCGCTGCAGCCTCGGAGTCTGCTTGGTCCCGACTACGGGGCTGGAGTATCGTGATGTCACGACTCCGCCCCGTGTGATGTCACACCCGCCCCGCAATGCAAGTCTATGGGAGGGGGCATGACAGCCGTCATGCCCCCTCCCATAGACTTGCATTGCGAAGGCTGACTGGCAGGCAGAAGTCCCCAGGGACCATCTTGATGATTCATGGTTCAGTCAGTAAGTGATACATGTTCCCTTTAATTCATGAGTTGACTTGCCTTGAAGCACTGGCCTGAACAGGATTGTACTCATCACTTTAGCGTCATCCTCCTGCATCCTTTAAGTAATTGCACTGTGTTGCTAGGCAACCTGTGTGTGGAGATGATGTAAATGGAAAGGACATCCATGTGCCATGACAAGCAATGTCCAACAAACTTTGGCAGTGTACCGATATAACACAGCTCAGTGTCTGTATTGTTCTACATTGTCGAGGCCGGTGTTCCTGTGGTTCTAGTAAACGTGGTATTGATGGGATGCACTGCATTTTAATGGCTTATTACTGTTTGCACTGTGCAATTTATGTTCTCTTGAAGTCTGTTGTTTAGTACCATCACAATTTTCGTACTTCCTAACTTCTAGATGGTATGTATGTGAAGTAACCTTGGCATGCCATCTGTGTTATGCATTGTTTCATATCTGTATGAGGTGATATTGCTGAGGAATACCACGTGAGCCCTTCTTTCAGTTGCTATGTTCATCCCATGTGCATTTTTCTTGTAGGTTTTTCTTTATTGTTCTGTTTATGTGGTATGATCACACTTTCATGCTTTTTCAAATGTTTACTTTTCCAGGTTCAGGGATGTGTTGTTATCCATCCAGATGCATTCTCCTTGGTGCTTTCATGAGCTCATGAAGGCATTTTATTTAAACCCAGCCAGGGTCTCACTCATGGTCCTGGTTTTACGTACAATTCTCAGGGTCGTTCCTGATCAATTCTTTCTGGCCTCTGTATTTTTGTGCTCTATCGAAAACTGCCTTATTCCTCTGCCTATTCCTGGCCCCTTGCCTTTTGTTCCTGGTTCTGACCTCAGCTTTGTTTCCTGGCTACACTCCTGCTTTGACCAGGTACTTGTAGTATTTGTATTGGCCCTTACTCCTGGCTGTTCTTGACTATATTATAGCCTAGTTCTTTGGAAACGTAACATGGTTCTTGTAAAGCTACTCCTAGTCCTGGCTACTTACATCTATGTTCCTGTATAGACCCATTGAAAGCTGTACCTGGTTCTTGTGGTAATAAACTACATTTTCCAACATTCCTTACTGCGGAGACTGATGGAACGGGGGCATGGCTTGCCACTATTATGTCAGAAGGGGGCATTGCTTGACAAGCTATTAAAGAGGGGGGGGGGTCGCTTGGATGGATTATATTAGAAAAGACGCATGGCTTGTTGTTATAATATCAAAAGGGGCATGGATTACAGGGCCAGGATGCTGAAAGTCATGTTATAGTGTCGCTTGATCTCTGTCTCAGTTAGGGGTGGGGGGTGGGGTTTGAAGGGAGATAGAAGACAAAGTGGACAGAGGAGGACAGGTTTTTCTTTACTTTCTGTCACAGCTTATTCTAATAGACAAAATGGCTCAGTACAGGTAATAAGTGTATGGACAGCAGTAATAGGTGGACAGCAGTTTCTATCTATTTTCTACATATGTCCCGGGGAAAAGCTTATATAAAAAAAAAAAAAAAAAAAACATATGGCGATATTACATAAAGGTGCCAGGACACTAAATGGCACTTTTTCACATGGCACCATCCAGCCTAAGGCCAGCCCTGCTGGTATCTCCTGCCAAGGGCTTATTCTGCTAAATGTTCATGGT
The DNA here is from genome assembly GCF_029499605.1 of Hyla sarda. Lineage (NCBI taxonomy): Eukaryota > Metazoa > Chordata > Amphibia > Anura > Hylidae > Hyla > Hyla sarda. The sequence goes on from NC_079194.1 coordinate 188,191,087, forward strand.
ATCTTTTGGATTCCCTCTGGCCTGCATCTAGACACTTTTTCTCTATTTCTCTTGCTTCCCATCACTTATGGCCCTGATCTGTCTCTGGGCATTGTTCTCCTAGTTCCATTTCCTTGTCTGTTCCTAGCCTCCATGTTCCCAGGTCCAGCTCCTAGCCTTTCTATGTTCCTGTTTTCAGCTCATAACCTTTTCCTGGACTCTGCATTTCAGTCCTGTGGCCATGACCATGGTTATTTCCTTTTACCTATGTTCTGTTCCACCTTCCATGTTTCTGTCCAATTATCATGGACTTGTTTCATGCTCAAGGTTCCTGATGTGGCCTCATGGTCTTGTTTCACATTCTACAACTGGTCTTCTTTCAGTTCTGTCATTACTGCTGCATCTGGCAGCGATGACAGGACTTGGTTGCAATCTGGTAGCTAGTGGAAAACCTGGGTTAACTATGCCACTGTCCATTCTTCTTCTGGGGGGGGGGGGGGGGTTAGAGGTGGAAATAGGGCATTTCCTGCACTTTGCACTACAGTGTAGATAGTAAAACACTTATTTCTGCCTTAAAGGAGATCTCTGGTGAAAATTAGGATAGGGATTAGTAGCTTACTGTGAAGAGTCCGACTGTTTGGACCCTTCGCAATCATCGGGACAGGACTAGGTGCTCAGTAAGGAGCTCGTGCTGCAGCTGGCACACTTCAATCATTTCTATGGGAGTGCCAAAATGACCCAAGTACAGCTCTCGAGCATCATTGGCACTTCCATAGAAATGAATGGCTGTCTACCAGTAGATGCCACTCTCTCCTCACTGAGAGCGCCAGGGACTCGTCCTGTAGATCACGGGGAGCCCGAGCAGTGAAACCCCCCGTTATCAGCTACTTATCCCCTATCCTGTAGATAGGGGATAAGTTAATTTTTGCAAGAGTACTCCCTTAAGGACAGGGTATTTAAATCACAAGAAATGTGAAAGTGGCATTGTAGCAATGCCAGACACAACCATGGTGCACAGAGTGGCAGAGTGGTAAACGGCAGACCCTTTTTTCTAATGTCAAACATCTCTTTTAAGGCCTTCATGTACATAGCTAAACAAGAACCTGTCTTGTAGCACACAAAATCCCTAAAGCACTCTGTGTGCTGAGTTATAGTATCATTGTACTTCAAAGTACAACATTATATTATATGCAGTTGAGAATTAAACAATTATTTTCTCACTAATTTCATATAATTTATGTGAAAAGAAAAACTTAATTTGCTTCCATATTAAGATAAGAAACATATGAGGTACTGTATAGGCCAGTATATTCCTATGTAATGTCAGACATTCAGATATTCATTCACACAAAGGAAAATTTTACCACCATACAATATGGAAATAGGCAATATTTGTAACTGCTGAAAAATACTTAATAATATTTCCCTGAGTGCTGAAGACCAGTAGATTGGAGCTAATTCCTTCAACGTTTTTTCCAAAATATAATACAAAAATGGTATCTGGTAATCCTGAGCAATTTTTTTTCTTATTCAGCATGGCGGATTAGAACATGTCAGAGGAAAGGTGATGTTTTGCATTAAAATGAAATGAAAACTGACTATATTAATTTTGGTGGCCAATTGCATACCTCAAACCTTCATTAGGATTTGCATTCAGGTACAGCTTATCACCTTGCTCCAGAAGTAGATTGAAAAGGAAAAAATTCTAATTGCAAATTTGTTTTCCTTTTCACTCATTCGACCCAGATCGAATTTCTCCTAATGGGTTACAACAGGTCACGTGAAACTGGAACCCTGAAGTTTCCGAAACATTTTCCACCTGGTTTGTGTTTTTCCTAATGGGGGATGTGGAGGCCCAGGGCCACATCGAATTACACACTATAAAAACCTCACCCTGAGAGGTGACAGGCATCTGTGGAGGGCTCACACAAAAAAAGGGCTTTCTGTTTTCCTAAACACTAATAAAGTTAATAGGTTTTGAATCTGATTTATGGGGATTTGGCACCGGATTTGCCTATTCTTTGCTAGCTCATTAAAATAACCATCACTTGGCTAAGTGGTGGTGTAAATAAAGATGGCCATTTCTTATTTCTTTCCCAGAAACAATGCTGTTTTTCAGTCACCCTGAATAAGCCTCTGTAGTAATTCCCAGTTGAACTTTGAAAACAATACAGATCAGCAATAATCTGATTTGTAGCTTTCTTTTTTTAATTTCACAATTTTTTTACATAATTTCTTACGTTTTATGTTCTCCGTGTATTTTACAACTCGATTTTGTAGGTTACAGATGCTTGTAGGCATTTGAACCCTTTGATATTTTAATATAATAATCGGTTTGGTCAGGGTTCTTGAAACTATAATAGGGCTCTTTTTAAGGTGGAATTTGCAGCTCCTATATCCTAGTGCAAAATCTGTAACAGGCAGAGGTCATGTGGTAAATCGCCATTAAAGAGCTCTAAAGATGCAGGGCTACTTCTGGACCCCGTATAACTGCAACCCTGAAATGGATACCTCAGTGAAGTCATTTGAAATGAGATAACCTTATTTACATGGATTAAACGAGTTTAGGACAAAAGATCTGCTTTCTTATTCCAGAACTAAACACAACCTATGGACAGGAGTGGCACTGTTTTAGAAAGAAAAAAAGAAAGGTTTTATAAACATTAATTAAATGTGAAATGAATAAAAGATTTGATACATTTTTAAACATTTAGATTGATCTGAAATAGAAGAAGAAAAAGCAGTGACCATCACATACTGTATGTCTGGCTGTGTCCATACGCTCAGGTTTCTAATTTATATTACTGAATAGTAAGCCAGGAATGGATTTCAGAAGAGGAAAAACATCAGTCTTGCCTTTACATGTATTCTTCATTTATGATCTGTTCCTAGCTTTATTTTCAATAATTGCAATTACGGACCCGGACTTTTACTTGTCTTAAAGTGCAATATATGGTTATACAGATGGGGAAAACGTCAACTTTTCTCGGTTATGATAATGCCTCCTTGTTCATGCTTATGTACATTATTTCATTATTTAATCTGCTTAAACAGCTTTCCACTCAATTAGCCTTCATTAACATTAATTGTGTTTGACAAGTATGTTATTATCTTTACCGTTTACCTTGCTGCTCGTTGATGGAATGATAAATTTGTAGATTTGTCAATGAGCAGAAAAAGGCGCAAAATGAGCTTTACATATTTGTCAAGATGATTGATGGGTGCTGGAAAGGGAACAGCAGCAACACAGAATACAGCAAAACCAGAAGGTGATGGTGGCTTGAGCAGGAGGCAATAACTGAGCTTTCATTCCAAGTGAATATATGACGCCTGCTGAGAGCTAGCACTTTGTTCCATTGAGGCCATCAGCTTCCAGATGCCTGTCAGCAGTTTATCTCCTAGTGCAAGAAAATATGGAGCCTGTCATTGTTTCCCTCAAGTGCTGTCAGGGTAGTTCTGGATGCTCCCATACACATTACATAATTGTATACCATTAACATTAAAGGGGTACTCCGGTGCTTATACATCTTATCCCCCTATCCAAAGGATAAGGGATAAGATGCCTTATCGTGGGAGTCTGGGCGCTGGGGACCCCCGTGATCTTGCACGCGGCACCCCATTTGTAATCAGTCCCTGGAGCGTGTGACGTCGCGCCTCCGCCCCCATGTGACGTCACGCTCCGCCCCTCAATGCAAGCCTATGGGAGGGGCGTGACAGCTATCATGCCCCCTCCTGTAGGCTTGCATTGAGAGTCGGAGCGTGACATCACACGGGGGCGGAGGCGTGACATCACACGGGGGCGGAGGCGTGACGTCACACGCCGCCGGCCTTGTGGTCGTCGGTAATCAGACCCGGAGCGAACATGCTCCGGGGACTGATTACAAACGGGGTGCCGCGTGCAAGATCACGGGGGTCCCCAGCGGCGGGACTCCCACGATCAGGCATCTTATCCCTTATCCTTTGGATCCAAAGGATAGGGGATAAGATGTCTAAGCACCGGAGAACCCCTTTAAAATGGTAATCCCATCTTAATAACATTATGGTATATATTACTAGGATATGCCATAATATAATTAACGTAGGACATCTGTCATTTGGAACATCTGCCAACCACAAGGTCCCTTTGACTCATTCTCTTCAGTAGGACTTTGTGGAACTGTTTTCTAGTTGCAAGGATGGTGGCTTGGGATTGGTTCTATGCATAAAAATACTGTGTCACAAACTTTAAAGCGGTTTCCTGGGCAGGGCATGCTTTTTAAAATGTGGCCAGGAGTTCAGGGAACATAACAAAGTAGTATATTTACTTGTCCTGCTCCCTTGCCAGTTTCCCATTCGCGGTTCCAATGAAGTTCTGTGAGTACAAGAAATGCCTGCTTGACAGCTGATTAGAATCAACAGCTTAAAGATATGATGCTGAATTGGCATTTTCTGTCTGCACATAACGTCAGCAGAAGCAGTAAAGATGAAAACAGAGTTGAAGGCTGTGAGATTGAAAAATCAACAGCGGTAGGGGAGCGAGACAGGTAAGTATACTTGCTATGTTATATACCCTGCAGGCCAGGAAACATAAGCTATGCCTGGACTACCCCTTTACTCGCATTGCAGCTTCTTTATTCTGAGGTGTGGTGGGGATGGCGATGGTTGCTGCCCCACTCATCAGTGATGGCATGTCCTAACAATACTGTATACCCTCACTTACCATTAAGGAAGTACCCCTTTCATATGGTGGCTAGCATTAGACTAGGCTCCTAATAGTGTGTACTGTTTAACCTGTTAAGGACATAGGACGTTCTCTAATGTCCCCACTACCTGGGCTTTAATGCCCAAGGACGTTAGAGAACGTCCTGTTGTATTTCCGGTCTCTGACGCTCGCCGGACAGAGATCGGAACTGGATGCCTGCTGAAATCCTTCAGCAGGCATCCAGGGCAAACACCGAGGGGGGCCATGTAGGCCCCCCATGTCGGCGATCGCCGCAAATCGCAAGGGAAATCGCCCTTGCGATCTGCGGCGATACCAGGCTGATCGGGTCTCTGGGACCCGACCACCCGGTAATTTCGCATGATCCCGGCTGTCACAGACAGCTAGGACCATGCTGAAGTATCGGAGCGAGGTGGCAAACCTGCCACCTCCTCCGATCCCCTGCGATCTGTCGGTTAGTTAACCGACCAATCGCAGGAGGGGGGGCGGTTACTTCCTCCCGTCCTGCCCGGCCCCTGAAAGTCCGGAGAGGACGGGAGGAAGACCGGAGGACGAGGCGGGGGACGGGGGAGTGCTGGGGACCGGCCCCGGTACTTACCTCGTCCCTGAAGACCCGGATCCCGGCGAGGAAGATGGCGGCGGCGGCGACTGGTGAGTAGATCTTCAGCCGCGGTCGGGCCCTTTACCGCAATGCACGTCGCCGTAAAGCGACATGCATTGCTGTAATGGGACCGTGTATACTACAACTCCCAGCATGCCCAGACAGCCCTTGGCGTCTGGGCATGCTGGGAGTTGCAGTTTTGCAACATCTGGAGGTCCACAGTTTGGAGACCACTGTGCCCTTCCAGATGTTGCAAAACTACACATCCTCAGCATGCCCTTACTGTCCAGGCATGCTGGGAGTTGTAGTTCTGTAACATCTGACCCTTCAGATGTTGCAGAACTACAACTCCCAGCATGCCTGGACAGTTTTGGCATACTGGGAGTTCTAGTTTTGCAACATCTGGAAGGGCACAGATTGGGAACCACTGTATTAGTGGTCTGCAAACTGTAGTCCTCCAGATGTTGCAAAACTACAACTCCCAGCATGCTGGGAGTTGTAGTTCGGCAACATCTGGCTCTAAAGATGTTGCCGAACTACTACTCCCAGCATTCCTGAGAATGTTTGGGAGTTGTGGTTTTGCAACAACTGGAGGCACACTGGTTGGGAAACATTGTCTGTTTCCTAACTCAGTGTTTCCCAACCGTGTGCCTCCAGCTGTTGCAAAACTATAACTACCAGCATGCACTGATAAACTGTGCATGCTGGGAGTTGTAGTTTTGTAACAGCTGGAGGTCCCCCCCTTGTGAATGTACAGGGTACATTCACATGGGCAGGGGGCTTACAGTGAGTATCAGGCTACAAGTTTGCGATGCAGCTAATTTTGCGCGGCAGCTCAAACTCGCAGCGGGAACTCGCTGTAATCCCCCGCCCATGTGACTGTACCCTAAAAACACTACACTACACTAACACAAAATAAAATAAAAGTAAAAAACACTACATATACACATACCCCTACACAGCCCCCCCCCCCCCCCTCCCAATAAAAATGAAAAACGTCCGGTACGCCACTGTTTCCAAAATGGAGCCTCCAGCTGTTGCAAAACAACAACTCCCAGTATTGCTGGACAGCCGTTGACTGTCCAGGCATGCTGGGAGTTTTGCAACAGCTGGAGGCACCCTGTTTGGGAATCACTGGCGTAGAATACCCCTATGTCCACCCCTATGCAATCCCTAATTCAGGCCTCAAATGCGCATGGCGCTCTCTCACTTTGGAGCCCTGTCGTATTTCAAGGCAACAGTTTAGGGTCACATATGGGGTATCGCCGTACTCGGGAGAAATTGCCTAACAAATTTTGGGGGGATTTTTCTCCTTTAACCCCTTATGAAAAGGTGAAGTTGGGGTCTACAACAGCGTGTTATTGTAAAAAAATAAATTTTTTACACTAACACGCTGGTGTTGCCCTTTACTTTTCATTTTGACAAGAGGTAAAAGGGAAAAATGCCCCCCAAAATTTGTAATGCAATTTCTCCCGACTACGGAGATACCCCATATGTGGGCGCAAACTTCTCTGGGGGCGCACAACAAGGCCCAGAAGGGAGAGTGCACCATGTACATTTGAGGTGATTTGCACAGGGGTGGCTGATTGTTACAGCGGTTTTGACAAACGCAAAAAAAAACAAAACCCACATGTGACCCCATTTCGGAAACTACACCCCTCACGGAATATAATGAGGGGTGCAGTGAGAATTTACCCCCCACTGGTGTCTGACAGATCTTTGGAAGAGTGGGCTGTGCAAATTAAAAATTTTGTACAGCCCACTGTTCCAAAGTTCTGACAGACACCAGTGGGGGGGTAAATGCTCACTGTACACCTTGTTACGTTCCTCAAGGGGTCTAGTTTCCAAAATGGTATGCCATGTGGGGGTTATTTTGCTGTCCTGGCACCATAGGGGCTTCCTAAATGCGACATGCCCCCCGAGCAAAATTTGCTCTCCAAAAGCCAAATATGACTCCTTCTCTTCTGAGCATTGTAGTTCGCCCGTAGTGCACTTCAGGTCCACTTATGGGGTACCTTCATACTCAGAAGAGATGGGGTTACAAATTTTGGGGGGTATTTTCTGCTATTAACCCTTGCAAAAATGTGAAATTTGGGGGGAAACACACATTTTAGTGAAAAAAAAAATATTTTTTTTTACATATGCAAAAGTCGTGAAACACCTGTGCGGTATTAAGGTTCACTTTACCCCTTGTTACGTTTCCCAAGGGGTCTAGTTTCCAAAATGGTATGCCATGTGGGGATTTTTTGCTGTTCTGGTACCATAGGGGCTTCCTAAATGCAACATGCCCCCCAAAAACCATTTCAGAAAAACGTACTCTCCAAAATTCCCTTGTCGCTCCTTCGCTTCTGAGCCCTCTACTGCGCCCGCCGAACACTTTACATAGACATATGAGGTATGTGCTTACTCGAGAGAAATTGGGCTACAAATATAAGTATAAATTTTCTCTTTTTACCCCTTGTAAAAATTCAAAAATTGGGTCTACAAGAACATGCGAGTGTAAAAAATGAAGATGGTGAATTTTCTCCTTCACTTTGCTGCTATTCCTGTGAAACACTTAAAGGGTTAAAATGCTGTCTGAATGTCATTTTGAATACTTTGGGGGTTGCAGTTTTTATAATGGGGTCATTTGTGGGGTATTTCTAATATGAAGACCCTTCAAATCCACTTCAAACCTGAACTGGTCCCTGAAAAATAGTGAGTTTGAAAATTTTGTGAAAAATTGGAAAATTGCTGCTGAACTTTGAAGCCCTCTGGTGTCTTCCAAAAGTAAAAACTCATTAATTTTATGATGCAAACATAAAGTAGACATATTGTATTTGTGAATAAAACATTTTTTTATTTGGAATATCCATTTTCCTTACAAGCAGAGAGCTTCAAAGTTCGAAAAATGCAAAATTTTCAATTTTTTCAGCAAATTTTGAAATTTTTCACTATGAAACGATGCAAGTATCGACAAAATTTTACCAATAACATAAAGTAGAATATGTCACGAAAAAACAATCTCGGAATCAGAATGATAGGTAAAAGCATTCCAGAGTTATTAATGTTTAAAGTGACAGTGGTCAGATGTTCAAAAAACGCTCCGGTCCTAAGGTGTAAAATGGCCTGGTCCTTAAGGGGTTAAGTACTAGAGAATACCATTATATGCATTGTATGAATTATTTATCCTGCATTCTTTAGGATCTAATGTAAGACTATCTGAACTGTTATTCAGATCATTTCTGCTATATAAACAGGTAAAAGCAATTCATCATTCTAGAACTATAAGTGCTGATGTTTTGGACACTTATGCCTATGAAGAAAAAGGGTGCACAAATGTGGTATTTTGGAGGGTTTCTATATCGTAAAGATATCAAACAAAAATAAATTGTTAATATTTGTGTTTCATAACCTATAATACTTCTTCACAAATTATTTCTCAATACAGGACAAAGGCCTTTATTTAAATAACTGAGGCTGCTATCAATAGTGGATTGTAGCCATTACAGAGGTCTCAGTGTCTGATGCTCTGTGCAACATGAGTGCACTAACACTAAGCATGAGATGTGACAACTGATGCACCCTGCTGTAGATTTAGGGCTGGGGCTCAGGAGGAGCTTCAAGTTATGTCTTTGGCCACCATGCTATGTCTTTGAGGATCATTAGTGTCAGCCCTACAATGATAAATGTCATAGGGACTATAAATGAAAGTCCTCAGTAATGACCGAGGCTCTGTCAGTCAGTGTGTAAACAGAGAAACCAGAATGCAAACTCAATAATGGCCCCGTAGATCTTGATGTTGGACATGATGTATTGTCCTGTCACTGTTTTGTCTCAGAATTGTGAAGTGGAAGTCAATTTCCCTCAAGGCTCTTTTAACCCCTTGCTTTTGTTTTAAGCTGACTATGCATTCTGCTTTACCTATTGAATCTAGTCTGGTTGCATCTTTACAAGGTTTTTCTTATATACATCTAAAAAAAAAAATAAAATAAGAGAGAGCCCATAATGGACAATGTAAATAATATATTTATGTTCACAGACAAAACAAATCACATTAAAATACATACAACAAAAAGCAAATAAAATAGATAGGGTCAAAGAACCCTAAACACACAGCAGACTGGTGAGGTCCCTGCAAAATAAGTGAGTATGGCTAAACAGTGAAGGGATCTCACCAGTTTCTGTTCTGCTGTGTGTTAAGGGTTCTTTGGACCTATTTATTTTATTTGTTTTATTTTAACCTATATCAAATGTAAAGTGCCTTAAAACCAAGGCCCTATATAATTAAATAAATAATAATATGCACAGAACCCTTTTCTTATTGGGGATAATAATTATCAGTTAGTTCTTAAGGATTTTTTTTTATATATTACTTTATCAATGTTGTAGTATTTTATATGTTCACCTTGTTAATTTTTCTATAATGCAGATCTATTCAGCTAATCATAGTTGATCACATGACTCATGGGTCAAATTCATGTGTTTAGACCAAAAACCAGCAGAGACATAATTTTAAGCTTCTTCACACTAATGTAAAATTTGTAACAGAGCTCCCAACTATCACATACCATTTAGACTACAAAACCCCCCCATTTGAAGCAGAAGAACCTTTTGGGTCTCCTTTGGTTCAGATATTTTGTACTACTGCAATTTCTGTACCCCATATTGTTATCTGTTATGATGTATCAAAATTGGTTACCATAACTGGTTATTTCTGCCCTTGTGTTTCTGGCTTTGCGAGACCCTCTTATAATTTGGAGCTAAATAGTGTTTCTTCATAATGTTTTGGTAAAATGCGCCCCTTTCAATCCTTCAGTCAAATGATGGAAAACCTGAGCGGCGGAGAAGTTACTTATTTACTCATTAGCAGGGGACAGCTCCATGAGTCATGTGTGTTTTATTTCATTTACATGCATCAGTGTCACTCCCTTGTAATGGATTCTTGCAGTGATATCATTAAATTGTCAAATAGAACAGCGGCTCTAAATACAAGGCCTTCTAGAGGGAGAAAATATACTTCTCACTAGGAATGATATCTAAAGAGTATGTTCATAAAAATAAATTGCATTTATTTATCTATTTTATGGGGTAACAAAGGGGGGGGGGGGGCATTTGTCCTGCAGGTACACATAGGAAGGGGTTACTCTGTAGGGGGCAAAAAAGGAGGCAAGATTACTAAGGATGGACACAAAGGAGGGCACTATTTCTGCATGGCTCACAGGAAGGTGTGGAGCCTGTAAGGGGTCCAAGGGGGTGCCATTGTTGTGTCTGGTACAAAGATGGCCACTATTACTGTTTTGGCAACTATTACCATGGAGAACACTATTACTGTTTGGGGCACTATAGTTCAGGAATTTGTGTTAATGTTGATGGAGAGGTGATGGAAAAGAGAGGAACCAAGAAGGTCTAGCCAGAGGCAAACCATAGTTGAAAGGAGTTTAAATAAGACAGTTTCAGCTAATTCCAAACATAAATAGTTAAATCATCACATATGTCACTGGATTGAATTGCATTTTATATGGTCTATGGGGCCCTATGTAACCATGGTATCTCCAGTACATGGGCATTGTATGGGTTATGTTGTTCTTTGTATAGCTGTTCTAATGGTAGCCATATGATTCAGTAGTGTTAAAGTATTATTTTAATTCTAAACAACCTTTGACATGTTATGTTTTGATTGGCTGTGGTCTTATTCTTGAAACCTCTGATCACTAGATACAGCTGGCTTGGCACTTGTTTGGTTGCAAGTGATAGGCTCCACGGACAATAAAGCAATGGCTGCCGAACTTGGAAGCTTCATCTGCCTCTATCTAGCGATTGGTAGGGGTCTTAACACTGAGTAAAAACTATAAACATGTCTACATGACATGTGAAAAGTTTTTTTTTCTTTTATAATGACAGTACTGCTTTAAGTTACAATGTAATCCTATGTGTTCTTGGTTTGATGACCCATGTATTGTGTTATCATTGATCATGCTGGACTTGGTACAGTAAATTTAGTTTGGATAATTATATTATGATAATAGGTATGGTGATAATATTTGTTCCTTGTTCAGTGGTTTAAAATGATTTTAAGGTTTATTGTAAAATATACTAATTATGAGGTCTGGTCTTGGGTCTGATAACAAAGGGGTCTAGGGTCTGATCATTTAGGAGTCTTGTCTGATGTTTGGATACATTTTGAGATATGGTATGGGGTTTAAGATCTTTGGGGTCTCAAATTTTAGGGTACATTCTAGCAACTGAATGGATAGAGATTTGGTCTGGTAACATATCAGTGCTTCATTGTTTGGTATTTTGGTCTTAAACCTGTAAAGGCACAATTGCTAGCCTTGTATGTATTTTATTTTATTCTAGGTGACTTGGCAGGAAACTGTTTATCTTCCCTAACTTTCCAGTAGAGCTGGTAAATGTGCCCAAGGAGTACCAAATTTTGCTGTTAAGCTCAGCCTTTCTAGTTAAGCCTCTGTATATAAATAAAGTGCAAAATGGTTTTTACTCCAAATTCCTTAAAGTGTACCTGTCATCAGCAAAAACTTTTTATATAATGTAGATAATACCATTATATGTATATTTGTAATTTACATTGATAAAAAATTGTGTACATTTTTGGGTGAAAAAAATCATGTCCCTGCAGCTATTGTCTGTGTTTCTCTATGATGAGTCCAAAAACAGGAAGTGTGGGTAGGAAAAGCAGGGATCATAGAGACAGACATGCAATAGCTGCAGGGACAAAAATATACACATTTTTTAACCAATGCATATTACAAAAATACATATAATGGTATTATCTACATTATATAAAAAATTTTTGTTGATGACACGTACACTTTAAAATGGATTTGGACCCTATACTTCAGACTCCAAGGTGAATTTAGATCCCAGACCTCAGAGGCCAATAAGAATTCAGATCCCAGACATCAGACCCTCAAATGATTTAGTTTGCATTTAATTCAAACACCTTTACAAAGTATTTACAAAGTGGTCTGGATCAGGGGCGTACCAAGGGGGGGGGGGGGGGCAGGGGGGTGGACCGCCCTGGGTGCCACTCTCAAGGGGGGCGCCAGGAGCGGACTGACCCGCCGCCGCCGCTGCTGAGGTCCGGGACACTCGTCCCAGATCCCCAGCAGACAGCGCTACATTCTCCTGTATGCGCGATACACGCACATACAGGAGAATGTGTCTCCTCTGTGTGAGCCGCATCTCCAGCTACACAGAGGAGACGTGACCTCCGCCCCCATGCAGCACGCAGTACAGGTGCCGATGACGTCACTCATCCGGCGCCTGTACTGTGGAGGGGAGAAGACGCGGGCCCCTGCTGAGGAGATCGCTGCGTGGGATATCAGGTGAGCATCCTTTTTTTATTTTATTTTTTTAACCCTGCCTATACCTATAGGGAAGGGGGGGGTGCTCTGCATATACCTATAGGGAAGGGGGAGAGGGTGGGTGCTCTGCATATACCTATAGGGAAGGGGTAGAGGGGTGTGCTCTGCATATACCTGTAGGGAAGGGGGAGAGGGGGGGTGCTCTGCATATACCTATAGGGAAGGGGGGTGCTCTGCATATACCTATAGGGAAGGGGGAGAGGGGGGGTGCTCTGCATATACCTATAGGGAAGTGGGGGAGAGGGGAGTGCTCTGCATATACCTATAGGGAAGGGAGGGAGAGGGGGGTGCTCTGCATATACCTATAGGGAAGGGGAGAGAGGGGGGTGCTCTGCATATACCTATAGGGAAGTGGGGGAGAGGGGAGTGCTCTGCATATACCTATAGGGAAGGGAGGGAGAGGGGGGTGTTCTGCATATACCAATAGTGAAGGGAGGGAGAGGGGGTGCTCTGCATATACCTATGGGAAAGGGAGGGAGGGGGGTGTAGCTCTGCATATACCTATGGGGAAGGGGGGTGTAGCTCTGCATATTCCTATGGGGAAGAGGGTGTGTGTGTAGCTCTGCATATACCTATGGGGAAGGGGGGTGTAGCTCTAAATATACCTATGGGGAAGAGGGGGGTGTAGCTCTGCATATACCTATGGGGAAGAGGGGGGTGTAGCTCTGCATATACCTATGGGAAAGAGGGGGGTGTAGCTGTGCATATACCTATGGGGAAGGGGGGTGTAGCTCTGCATATACCTATGGGAAGGGGGGTGTAGCTCTGCATATACCTATGGGGAAGGGGGGTGTAGCTCTGCATATACCTATGGGGAATCGGGGTGCAGCTCTGCATATACCTATGGGGAAGGGGGGTGTAGCTCTGCATAAACCTATGGGGAAGGGGGGGTGTAGCTCTGCATATACTTATGGGGAAGAGGGGGGGTGTAGCTCTGCATATACCTATTGGAAATAGGGTGGGGTGTAGCTCTGCATATACCTATGGGAAAGAGGGGGGTGTAGCTCTGCATATACCTATGGGGAAGGGGGGGTGTAGCTCTGCATATACCTATGGGGAAGGGGGGGTGTAGCTCCGCATATACATATGGGAAAGAGGGGGGGGTAGCTGTGCATATACCTATGGGAAAGAGGGGGGTAAGCCTGCATATACCTATGGGAAAGAGGGCGGGTGTAGCTCTGCATATACCTATGGGAAAAAGGGGGGGTGTAACTCTGCATATACCTATGGGAAAGAGGGGGGTGTAACTCTGCATATACCTATGGGAAAGAAGGGGTTACCTAGCTACCTACCTACCTGCCCTTTTGCTGTGCATGACACCAAGGAGGGCATTATTACAGTTTGTGGGCCTATAGATGGAAAGATTGTGTAGAGGAGGGTACTGAATATATGCAGAGTCTGACATGTTTTTCCTGCAGATGTTAAGAGATCCACATGGCGGTCTTATCCGGATGGAGAAGAAAAGGAAAGAGGACGCCGCTGATCAGAAAAGACGTAATTGTGAGTCCCAAAATGTAACTGTAATCACTTATATGGTATAAACATCCTGTGTACAGCTGACTCTACCGCCATATGGTCCTGTATATAATCACTTATATTGTATACAGATTCTTTATAGTATACTTGTCTGTATATAGTGGTTTTATTCGGTACAGCATTGCGGTATTATCCAGTTATTGTGTGGTTGTATATATTAACTCCTTGTATAGCAGTATTATAGGTCATGGAAATTTACCTACGTTAAAGTGTTTCTTACATATATAAATTTTAATTTATTGTGTGTGGGATTTGGGTGGAATAGGAGCATGGCAGAAGATTGACGAGCTGCAGAGCCTAGCAGGGGCTCTTGCCTTTTTTTTGGTCCGGGGGCCCTGAGTGTTGTCAGTCCGCCCCTGGGGGGAGGGAGGGGGTGTAATTAAGGGGGGTGCGTGTGTGTGTGGGGGGCGGGGGTGCCAAACAAAGGGTCCGCCCCGGGTGCCAAATGCTCTAGGTACGCCCCTGGTCTGGATGCATCTTGCCCGGAATATCTCTTGGTGTGTTCATTGATGAGATTAGAAACAAACCATTGTCTCCTGTAGACTGGTCAAATCCCCAAAAATATGAATATTAACTATCTCAGATTCCGAGATCTTTTTATTCCAGATTGTGAGTAATTGTTGATTACAGAGAAGGAAAAACATGTTTAACAGGAAGTAAATTTTGCTCATTTCTGTTCCTATCATCTGTTCGGCGAAATCCCACAATGAGAAGTGGACGACTGACAATCAATACATATGTTGCCAAAATTGCAGTTTTCTTGCTTCGTGTACAGACTTCCATTGGTAGAAGCATTTTGTGAAATTTATGAGGCTTTTAGCCCTAAATATAGTACTGTGGCAGTAGACAGAGAATAAAACTAAGTCTCCGGGGAGCACTAATTTATCAGCCTCAGGTTACTCATGCACTGGGCTACTGCTCTGGAATGAGAATAGATCACAATGGAATGTCTTTAGAACTCTGCACCAGTAATCTGTTGATTGGTATGTAAATCGATAGGCCAAATAATGCGGCTGTTGGCAGCCAAGAGGGATGAGAGGGAGACAGGGGCTTTTCTAGCTATCACTCTGCTCTATCAGCTCAGCTGCAAGCTCCTGAGATACAATATTTTTGTTATTGATTCTGAAATGTCGGAATGAAAAATTTTCCTTTGCAAGCCACAATAATAGGTTTAAAGTGCCTGATAGTCTTGTAGTCGTGCCGAGGACCATTAAAACCTCCTCCTCTATAATTAATAGCAAGTGTGAAAAGAGTGAAAAGGAAATGACTAAATGAAGGATAAAAGGCATGCATCAGATTCTTGGGGTCTTACGAGTTCTACTGTGTACTGCAGGGGTTATCAGAAGATTGCAGCCATACTGAGGCATTGTTTTATTTAGAATAATAATGATATTTATTTAAAAAAAAATTCTCCCTGTTTTTTGGAGGTGTATATATAGCATCATTGACATTAATTATATTAAGCTGCCTGGTTGAAAAATAAAGTGATATGCATACAATGGAGGCTAACATACATGAGTAGAGTGATGGAGAAAGGGTACAGAGGTATATACCGTAACTACTACATTTTGCAGGAGAACTGTAAAATTACATTTGATCAGAAATTCTCCAGCCTAACTACCTCTATACTACAATGCAGCATAAAACATGACCTGAGGGTTGACCAAGCATGATGACTGTTACGATTCGGCAGGCTGGATGTGGATCCTCTGTGTCAGCGAGGGATTGGCATGGACCGTGTCGGTGGACCGGTTCTAGGTTGCTACTGGCATTCACCAGAGCCCGCCGCAAAGCGGGATGGTCTTGCTGCGGCGGTAGCAACCAGGTCGTATCCACCGGCAACGGCTCAACCTCGCTGACTGCTGAGAAGGCGTGGGACAGAAGGACTAGACAGAGGCAAGGTCAGACGTAGCAGAAGGTCGGGGCAGGCGGCAAGGTTCGTAGTCAATGGAGATAGCAAGAGGTCAGGAACACTGGTAAGGCAAACACTGTAAACGCTTCCTCTGGCACAAGGCAACAAGATCCGGCAAGGAAGGAAAGGGAAAGTGAGGTTATATGGGGAGGTGCACAGGTGGGCGCTAATTAGACAGATTGGGCCAGGCAACAATCATTGGTGCACTGGCCCTTTGAATCTTAGAGAGCTGGCGCGCGCGCCCTAAGGAGCGGAGCCGCGCGCGCCAGGACGTGACAGCCGGGGACCGGGACAGGTGAGTGACTTGGGATGCGATTCGCGAGTGGGCGCATCCCGCTATGCGAATCGCATCCCCGCCGGCAGTGTCAGTGCAGCGCTCCCGGTCAGCGGGTCTGACCGGGCGCTGCAGAGAGAGGAACGCCGCGAGCGCTCCGGGGAGGAGCAGGGACCCGGAGCCCTCGGCGTAACTGTACCCCCCCCCCTTAGGTATCCCCCTCTTTTTGTCCGGTTGACGCTTCACATGGGACGAGGACATTGGGAGCGATTGTAGAGTTTCCTTCTGGAAGACAGAGAAGTCCTGGGTATAGTCATCAAAGGCAGGCAGTTCAGAAGGAGTGGGAATGGGGAGGGGGGGAAGAGGGTGAAGCTTGGCACGGGGCAGAGTGTTACCAGGACGGGGGCTATGAGGAGGCAAAATCTCTGCTCGTTCATTGCAAAAAACCTCGGCATAGTCCTGATAGGCCTTGGGGAGACCAGGTATAGGAGGAGACACTGAGGTTTCGACTGACGGGACTGGGAGCAGACGTGAGGCATTTTTTGTGGCAAGAAGCACCCCAGCTCTTGATCTCTCCGGTGGTCCAGTCAAGGGTAGGAGAGTGGCGTTGGAGCCATGGCAGACCGAGGAGGACTTCAGATGTGCAGTTGGGAAAAACAAAAAATTCTATTTTTTCGTGATGCCGTTCCAATGCTCATGAGCAGGGGATCTGTGCGGTAACGCACAGTGCAGTCCAATTTTACTCCGTTGACCGAGGAAATGTAGAGCGGCTTAACGAGACGGGTCACAGGGATGTTGAACTTATTAACAAAAGAGGCCAAAATGAAATTTCCAGCAGAACCAGAGTCCAAGAAGCCCACAGCTGAGAAGGAGGAGTTGGCAGAAGAAGAAATCCGCACGGGCACAGTGAGACGTGGAGAAGCAGACTTCATACCAAGAGACGCCACTTCCACGTGAGCTGGGTGCGTGCGTTTCCCAGACGTGGAGGACCAATAGGGCAATCCACCAAGAAATGTTCGGTACTAGCGCAGTACAGACATCAATTTTTATCTCTGCGGCGAGTCCTCTCTTCATGGGTCAGACGAGACCGATCAACTTGCATAGCCTCCTCGGCGGGAGGCACAGGGGTAGATTGCAAAGGATACTGTGAGAGAGGTGCCCAGAGATCAAGGTCTTTTTCCTGGCGAAGCTCCTGGTGTCTTTCAGAAAAACGCATGTCAATGCGGGTGGCCAAATGGATAAGTTCATGCAGGTTGGTAGGAGTTTCTCGTGCGGCCAGCACATTCTTGATGTTACTGGATAGGCCTTTTTTAAAGGTCACGCAGAGGGCTTCGTTGTTCCAAGATAATTCAGAGGCGATGGTACGAAATTGGATGGCGTATTCGCCTACAGAAGAATTTCCCTGGACCAGGTTCAGCAAGGCAGTTTCGGCAGAAGAAGCTCGGGCTGGTTCCTCGAAGACACTACGAACCTCAGCGAAGAAGGACTGTACAGTGGCAGTGACAGGATCATTGCGGTCCCAGAGCGGTGTGGCCCATGACAGGGCCTTCCCAGACAGGAGACTAACCACGAAAGCCACCTTCGACCATTCTGTAGGAAATTGGTCCGACAACATCTCCAAATGTAGGGAACATTGTGCCAGGAAACAACGGCAGAGTCTAGAGTCCCCATCAAATTTGTCTGGCAGGGACAAGCGGAGGCCAGGAGCGGGCACTCACTGCGGAGGAGGTGCAGGAGCTGGCGGAGGAGTAGTGTTGAGCGGCATAGGCCATATTCGAATTCGCGAATATTCGCGAATATATGGACGAATATTCGTCATATATTCGCGAATATTCGCATATTCGTTATATTCTCGTTTTATTTTCGCGTGTGCGAAAATACGCGTATACGAAAATTAACATATGCGTATTTCGCATATGCGAAAATTAGCATATGCTAATTTTCGCATATGCGAATTTTTGCACGCCAGTCTCACACAGTAGTATTACAGCCTTCTTTACACCACACAAGCTGGAAACAGAGAGGGGTGATCACTGTGATGTGTACTGTGAAGAAAAAAAAAAAAAAAAAAAAAAAAAAAACGAATATTCGTAATTACGAATATACAGCGCTATATTCGCGAAATTCGCGAATTCGCGAATATGCGATATTCGCGAATAATATTCGAATTGCGAATATTCGCTAGCAACACTACGGAGGAGATGGTTGCTGCTGTAGCTGTGGCCGAAGTTGCTGTAGCATGGCGGTCAACTGCGACAGCTGCTGTCCTTGTTGGGCTAACTGTTGTCCAAGTTGCTCTATCTGTTGAGACTGCTGGGCGACCACCGTGGTAAGGTCAGCGACAACTGGCACAGGACCTCAGCGGGATCCATGGCTGGATCTACTGTTACGATTCGGCAGGTTGGATACGGATCCTCTGTGTCAGCGAGGGATTGGCATGGGCCGTGTCGGTGGACCGGTTCTAGGTTGCTACTGGTATTCACAAGAGCCCGCCGCAAAGTGGGAGGGTCTTGCTGCGGCGGTAGCAACCAGGTCGTATCCACCGGCAACGGCTCAACCTCGCTGACTGCTGAGAAGGCGTGGGACAGAAGGACTAGACAGAGGCAAGGTAAGACGTAGCAGAAGGTCGGGGCAGGCGGCAAGGTTCGTAGTCAATGGAGATAGCAAGAGGTCAGAAACACTGGTAAGGCAAACACTGTAAACGCTTCCTCTGGCACAAGGCAACAAGATCCGGCAAGGAAGGAAAGGGGAAATGAGGTTATATAGGGAGGTGCACAGGTGGGCGCTAATTAGACAGATTGGGCCAGGCACCAATCATTGGTGCACTGGCCCTTTAAATCTTAGAGAGCTGGCGCGCACGCGCCCTAAGGAGCGGAGCCGTGCGCGCCAGGACGTTACAGCCGGGGACCGGGACAGGTGAGTGACTTGGGATGCGATTCGCGAGCGGGCGCGTCCCGCTATGCGAATCGCATCCCCGCCGGCAGTGTCAGTGCAGCGCTCCCGGTCAGCGGGTCTGACCGGGGCGCTGCAGAGAGAGGAACGCCGCGAGCGCTCCGGACAGGAGCAGGGACCCGGAGCGCTCGGCGTAACAATGACTGAGTAAGACTTACCTTATATATACAATAAACAGCTTGAATTGTGCCCTAGTCGCCGAATGAAAGTACACCTATAAAGTGGGTAGTTAAAGATACACAGAAAATGTAATATCTGTACTGTGAGGATCTTTGAGTATGTTGAACCAGGATAATTCAAATGCCTTCTCTAATGTGAATGCCTGTTGCAACTCAAATTGCCTAAAATCTAAGTGACAAAATATAACAGAGCGGGTAGGTGACATAAAAGCTTAAATGAATCTACGGGAACATCCTGACATACTACAAGGGGAAACAATGACAGGATGAATTTGTGTTAAACAGATACACTCCCAATTAATCTCAGTATACCCTGTAAGAAAGTAATACTCACACTACTCAATGAACGAATCAGATTCTGAAGCCATCTAGACTGACTACCTGTATACTTAACTGAACTCAACATGACCAATGGTAGCGGTATACATGACTTATCTTTGCATAACCATTGAGCCTGTGGTAGTGAAAATCTTAACGCAACCATCGTGCCTATAGACGTGACATGACAATGCATAATCATCGTTCCTATAGTCGTGACAGGGCATTACTTACCATGGTGCCTGTGACAGGATATTGAGTTCTATGGTGCCTGTGACAGGACATAGCATAACCATTGTGTCTGCAGTCGTAACAGGACATTGCATAACCATTGGGCCTATAGTGGTGACAGGTCATTGCGTAACCATCATGCCTATAGTTGTGACAGAACACTGCATAACCATCATGCCTGAAGTCGTGACAGGAAATTACTTAACCATTGTGCCTGAAGTCATGACAGGACATTGCGTGACCATCGCGCCTGAAGACACAACAGGTCTTTGGAAAAACCATTGTGCCTGTGGACGTGACAGGTCTTTATGTAAACATTATGCCTGCAGGTGAAACAGACCTGAACAAATGAGACACTAACAGAAATTACATCCCTGACAATCTAGTCAAGTGAAGACAAGACCTGATCAAAAGCCGTTATGAAAGCGGACCGGACCAACCACCATATGTAACAGTCTAAACATGATCGACCTGAAAACATAAACACTTTGCTAAAACAACTGCTTAAAAACATGGTAAACCTATGTGTATAACTGTAACGCTCACCTTTCTGAAGACAGGAACTCCGGTGTATGTGGATCCACTGGACCTGTGTGGCAGATGACTCGGACCGTGCCAGAGAGCGGAGTCTAAGGTGCTGCTGGTCTTCACTAGAGCCCGCCGCAAAGCAGGATGGGCTTGCACTACCCCCGGCACGGCTTGACCACACAGGCGGCTGAGGAGATGCGAAGCACAGAAGGGATGAGACAACTCGTTGTCAGGATAGCTGTAGGTCAGGGCAGGTGGCACAGTAGCGTAGTCTGGACGTAGCAGAAGTTCAGTAGGCAGGCGGCAGAGAAGCAAGGTCACAAGAGCAGGAGATCTGGTATACGGCAAGGCAATACTATGGAAAGCTTTCACTAGGCACAAGGCAACAAAGATCCGGCAGAGAACTGAGGAGGGTGGAGGAATTTATCAATAAGACACAGTGGTTACACTAATGAGCGTACTGGCTCTTTAAATCTTGAAACTCCGGCACGCGCGCGCCCTAAGGGACGGGGACACGTGCACTGGAGCAGAGAGGCGAAGCAGAGGCAGGGGAAACACCTGGAGAGTGATGGACTGGGGCTCACATGCGGGTGCGTCCCACAATGCGAGTCCCAGCCCCGTCTGCAGCAGAAGATAAGGGGACCATGCGCTCACGGCCAGCGTGTGAGGCCAGAGCGCATAGCGTAACAATAACATATGCCTGGTAGCGCTAACATGAACAGCCTAAGCCAGTGGACCTGAATATGAGAAGACAGTAATGATGCTATAAAGAGAGCTTAGAAAACAAACAAGGCTTGAGTGTATCAAACCTGAAAAGTACTGCGAATACCTACATACCTGCACTCACACAGGCACCTACACTGTTTACGCGTGAATTGGTGGTGTGTACTTGATGAATTATGAGTAATGCAGTAACATGCTGCATACCAAGCGTATATGTGATATTGCAACATGTATATGCTATAGTAACAAGTACATGGAAACTAGCTGTAGTAATGTAATAATGGTATATCAACTATAATAAATTTATGTGGTGAGAAATGCTATAGTGAAGGATGCCTGGAATATACACCAGTCATGTGCACGAATGCCCACTATAGAAACACAAACATCTATACTACACTTATGGAAACTTACGCATAAATCCATAATACTAAAATAAAATATATATCTATAAAACATATGTCTATCTCAATAACACATGCATGGAACTCACAACATGACAAACCAAGCCTGAATACACGCAATTGTGACTTATACTACGTAAAGTGTGCAGGGTATTACAACAAATTCATTACACTGTAATCTATAAACCATGTAGTCTCATTTATCTGGCATTGGCAAGGTATGAAAAGACATGGTAACCTATGAAAAAGGCATGGCAACGTATGAAAGGCATGGCAGCGTATGAAGGGCATGGCAACGTATGAAGGGCATGGCAGCGTATGAAAGGCACGGTAACGTATGAAGGGCATGGCAACGTATAAAGGGCATGGCAGCGTATCAAGGGCATGGCAGTGTATGAAAGGCATAGCACCGTGACACATGATATAGCACAGTGACGCATGACATAGCACCCTGACGCATGTAATAGCACTGTGATGCATGTAATAGCGCTGTGACATATGATATAGCACTGTGACGGATGTCAGCCATTTAAATATTTAGCTGACCATGTAATGTATGGCTGCAGCATATTCATCAATGTAGGAGCAACTCTTTGTTCTGACTCAGAAGGGGTTCTCAAGTAGGACAACCCCCTCTATGATGTTCTGATATAATATAAATTAAGAATCATTGGCCTCTGTGGTATTCTGCAGTATATTTAGAACAAGGAGAGTGTATCACCAGGGGAAGTAAAAAGAAGCAAAAAGTCAGATTAAAGTGGTAGCAAGCAAAAGACAGGTGACTTTATTGTACTATGTTATTTTCACACCTAAACAAGCTCTTATTTTTTAAATATCAAGGACAATCTTTATACAGGCTGCAATAAATTTGTGTTGTTTTTTTACTATGTCAACACTATATGTTGGAATATTATCAGAAATAGTTTACTGTTGATTATGCTTTGGTTTGTTTTACAAATTATTTGCCGGACTCTAGTGTAGTTCACTTATATACCCTATTAGGGAAATCTGAGTTAATAGAGTGAACAGCAGGTACAAAGAGCACCTGTTATTCTGCAGGACATGTCCTAGGGCCCTATTACATGGGGTAATTATTGTCTGAAAAAGCCAATAAGTGCTTTGAGTAAAGTCCAGTGACCAACTGAGAAATGAGCAAATGCTCATTCATTGGCTAATTGTGAGATGTTGACACATTTATAAATTGTTTATTGAGAAAAGAAAGGGCCACACAAATGATCTAGTGATTGTTTGTGCAGTCCTGTCTGTCCAATATCGAGTCATGTAATAGGTTGTGACATGGAGCAGGAATATTTGCAGCCATGAACTGAGTGACTCCCTCTGTCCTTGCCTTTTGGGATGCCTACCTTCTTCAGAGAGTGGCCCCAACAATAGTGACAGACTTAATGTTTCTTAAGTGCAGTGCATATTGAAGTCAAAGTAATAAACACAGTGCAAAAGTCAAGGAAAGGGTCAGGGCACAAAATTATCTAAGAACAGCACAACATAAAGACAGGGAATGCACATACAAATCTAAAATCAGAGTTAAACACATGAAGTTAGTACTGGTGAGATCATTGCAGTACAAGTACAGTAAGCAGAAGAGTAGTCAGAGAACAAGAAAAGATAATATAAAGATAAACAGGATATAGCAAAGAAGAGCTAGGGCATGGAACCATTCTTTTTCACAGGCAAGGACAGAAAGCAGACTGCAACCTTTAATACACAATCTCAGGAGGGTATGGTCACTAAGGCAGGAACCAATTGGCCCAATGCCTGCAGCTCCTAAAAGGCCAGAGAGCAGTGTTGGATGCCTGGCCAGGTGCGATCGGTGCTCATATCGAGTGGGAGTCAGGCTGTGCAATACAGCCCCTATTCTACATTACACAGACAATCCATTGGTTTTAATGGGCTCTGTAATGCTTTATTTTCCCCATGGGGGTGCTGCAGAAAAAACTAAACAATGTCTGCCAGGTTCCATCACAGATGCTTACCAGAGATGACAGCAGGGGGACATGTTTCTTCAGTATTAAGAGCCTCTTTTATAAATTAGGGACTGTCAAACTCCTTCCTTGTTACACCATCTGATACTGTAGCATGAAAGTCAGGTCCTTAGTCACTGTTTTGCAGCTTCTTTTAGTTTTAAGAAGTAAGTTGTTCTTTTCAGGGTGTCACATTTCCACAGCCGACAGTCTATTTTGAAAAGGCTTTGGTAATTGCTGTATTAATTACATGAGCGGTCCTCTAAATGACAATATAATTATACCAAAGTAGGAAGAAACGTCTCAATTACTCCAGAAAAGATGGATGTGTTTTTGGGTTCTGTGTTGTATGTTCTACGCATGTCACAGTGAGTCAATGAATAACTACAAAGTCTATTGTCTATTGTTTCTTTGGAGCTATAAATGGAGATGTATATGTCTTAGGTTGTTATGTTCCTTCTAATGTTTAGTAGTTGAAACTAAATGTCATGTCAACTCTTTAGTAAGTATTCTGTACTTAGATTTGGATTCATGACACTTTAAACCATAGTGTCAGAATTTTACCTTCCTGGACACTTTTTTTCTTAGCTGGAAGTTCCTTTACTTTGTCATTATTCCTTATAAGAACTGATTTTATTTTAATTAAATTCCCAAAGAATAATAATAATAATAACAATTATTATTATTGTCATTAACATTATTATTATTCATAATTATTATTGTTACTATTATTACTGTTATAATAGTTTACTTGCATTATTATAGTTATTTTATTATTGTCATGCTTCTTGTAATTGCAAATGTATATTTGAATATTGTGTTTATAATTTCATTTATTATCATATTTATGTATTATTCTTCAATAGTTTTCACAGTTTTATTTATAGTACTGTAGTACTGTACTGTAGATCACAGAGCTCAGATACACTGGTTTTAGACTATCTTAAAACTAGGATTGGATCAAAAAGTACAAAGCGGATTTCATCTGATGTATAGTAAGCTGAAACCTGCTCATAAATATGGTCTATTGCAGAGGTCAAGTCTTGGGAAAAAAGTGTGGGAACTCAAGATTTCCACTCAATGGCTGGTCCTTCAGGATTGCTACTTATGGGAACAGTGTCCCTGCTTTGGAAAAAGAGAAAGAATCTCCATTCCTATGCGTTCCTGCAGGACTTGAGCCCTGGTCTATTTAGGATAGCTGTATTATTCTGATATGTAGATCCAGTCCACTTTTTGATAAACAAAGAATCCTCCAACAACTGAATAACAGACATGTCGGAAGTTTTAGACTGAGGGGTCTTGGTGTTGAGTCTCCTATCGAGTAGGAGCACAACTACTCCACAGAGTAATGTTTTTTATTATATTTTATAGTTGTATGCCAGATAACCACAGCATGTGTTAAATAAAAATATTCCTACATCCTTAGAAACTTACAATTAACATTGTTACACTGCTTCCATCACATTGCATTATACATCAGTATTGGCATAGATACTGGCTGGATGCTGCTCCATGCTTTATTGACATTTTTCCTTTAACTGCTTCACTAGACAAAATCGGAAGGTTTTATCCATAATGTCAGTGCCCTCTTCTCTAGACTGTAAGTTCTAAACGGCATACAGATACCTAACTCGAAGCCTGTGCAAACTGTGAAAAAGGATCCTCCAGCTACCATGTGACCATAATATAAGGGATATGAATAAAGAAAGATGGAGGTTAGCTACCATCAATAAATTGTAATTCTTGAAAAAGCGAGAAACTCTAATAGTTGGTGCACACTCCAAAATGGCATGTGAATCTTTACATCAAAATAACACATAGGACATATGTTAAAATGACTTAAAAGGCTTACTATTAAGCACACTTCAAACAGAGGGGACAAGACGCTCACCCCCAAGGGACCTATGCCTAAAATTAGTCAGTACACAATACAATAAATACAAGAGTCAAAAAACATGTAAATGCACTTTAACCCTAGACCTAATGGAACCCTCAATAAATAAAAGCCCTGTCCCACAATATTGTGCACATACACTAACTAGCACACTTAGCACAAGGCAACAGATAAACAGCAATAGGCTATAATAAGCCTCAATTGCTGAATGTGAACAGTGTTACAGAGTAACCAAATATCCAGACAAGTGCCACTGATCAAAGGGTCAAAAACAGAGGTGCAACCATAGATAGTTAGATATTTAGCAAATCTTGAGCAACAAAATGCATGGGACCTCTGTGAAATGCATGGTAAGTATCTTATAGCTATCTATAGCTACACCTCTTCTTTTGCCCCTTTGATAAGGGGCACTTGCCTGCAGTTACATATAGAAAAACTACAGACGGCACTGCTGCGCCTCAAGGGCACCAGATTACAACCCGAGAGATCTTCTCTGGTAACTCCCCTTGCTGTAAATCTTGGTGGTGCCCTATCCTCTCAGAATGCAAACATCTTAATAGAACGTATATAGGAATCATCAGATGGCACTCATCATTTCAGCAAACATGTAGATTTATTGGGACAGACTGGATGAAGATACAAATCTTGGCCGGTTTTGCACTATGCCGAGCTCTTAATCTTTGCTCTGTCTGCAGCATACTCAATAGTGAGCTCAATATTTTGAAGTAATAAAGATTCATATTTTATTAGTGTATTTGCAGTGAGAACCAATTGTTAGTGTTTCTTGCTTTTCCTTTTTGTCATAATACAAGGGATATCCAATGTTTCAGAGGAGCCATTAGGCCCCCTTAAAGGAGTTATCCAGGAATCGAAAAACAGACCTAATTTATTTCAAAGACCACTCACTGTCTGTCTCCACTTTGAGTGTGGTATTACAACATGGCTCCATTCACTTCAATGGAACTGAGCTGCAGAACCACACCCAGACAGACAGACAGGGAGCGGAAAGAAATTATCTGTTTTTGATTTCTGGATAACCCCTTTAAGGTAAGAGGGTCCAGATTTGATTGCTACATTTTCACCTTCATGAGCTTTACACCTTCTGGCACATTTCTTTCTTCGTTAGTGTCACAACCATTTTTGGATTTGTATACCTTAATGGAAAATGGATGACAATCAATCTTTCTTATTCAATAAGAAACTAAACACAATTATACAATGGAATTTGCTTATATCATTATATTGCAATCTAATTCTAAATGCCAATTTTTTCAGGCTATATAAGAATATATGAGCTTGGACCCCTGGAATCCGCATCCATGAAGAATATATTGGATCAATGTCTCGGACATTTATTTACAGTCACTCGCCTGAGCATTGGCCCGAATGAAGAATGACATGCCAGACGAGGAGACTTGGCGTACACAAGACTATATGGTATTTATGCTGTTTAAAAGTATTACTATGGTAAATTGGTCCAATAATATAGAGTGAGGCTTGACCTTTAGTAGTGACAAGACATGACAAAGAAGAGAGACGTCGTGCCTGTCACTGAGAGGAAACATCAGACATACTCATCCGTATTCTTATATAAACTAATTGCCTTTTTGAGTGTCTGAAAAACTGTAGCAAACTTGACTAATGTTACCAGCGAGCGCATCTCATTTGTTTGGGTTCAGAATGACAAATGACCTGAAGAACCTATCTGTGCATGTATCAGAAAAGATTTAGCCAACCTGCTTATTAGAGTGTATTTAGCCGAGATGATCAGTTATTGTGAGAGGCCAGAACACTGGGTACAAGAAACTTCAATTCCTTTTAATCTATTTAGAGTTTTTATACTACATTAATAGACATGCAAAAAGCCATTGCAACCAGTGGCATAACAGCTTTAATTAAGATAGCTACATTTAGTAGCAGGACAGGGTGTTTTGACACCCAGGAGAATTTGTGAAATGCACTGCTCAAAAAAATAAAGGGAACACTAAGATAACACATCCTAGATCTGAATGAATAAACTAGTCGTATGAAATACTTTTGTCTTTACATAGTTGAATATGCTGACAACAAAATCACACAAAAATTATCAATGGAAATCAAATTTATCAACCCATGGAGGTCTGGATATGGAGTCAAACTCAAAATCAAAGTGGATAACCACACTACAGGCTGATCCAACTTTGATTTAATGTCCTTAAAATAAGTTAAAATGAGGCTCAGTAGAGTGTGTGGCCTCCACGTGCCCGTATGACCTCCCTACAATGCCGGGGCTTGCTCCTGATGAGGTGGCGGACGGTCTCCTGAGGGATGTCCTCCCAGACCTGGACTAACGCATCTGCCAACTCCTGGACAGTCTGTGGTGCAACGTGGCATTGGTGGATGGAGCGAGACATGATGTCTCAGATGTGCTCAATCGGATTCAGGTCTGGGGAATGGGGACGGGCCAGGCCATAGCATCAATGCCTTCCTCTTGCAGGAACTGCTGACACACTCCAGCCACATGAGGTCTAGCATTATCTTGCATTAGGAGGAACCCAGGGCCAACTACACCAGCATATGGTCTCACAAGGGGTCTGAGGATCTCATCTCGGTACCTAATAGAAGTCAGGCTACCTCTGGCAAGCACATGGAGGGCTGTGCGGCCCCTCCAAAGAAATGCCACCCCACACCATTACTGACCCACCGCCAAACCGGTCATGCTGCAGGATATTGCAGGCAGCAGAACATTCTTCATGTCGTCTCCAGACTCTGTCATGTCTGTCACATGTGCTCAATGTGAAACTGCTTTCATCTGTGAACAGCACAGGGCGCCCGTGGCGAATTTGCCAATATTGGTGTTCTCCGGCAGATGCCAAACATCCTGCACGGTGTTGGGCTGTAAGCACAACCCCCACCTGTGGATGCCGGGCCCTCATACCACCCTCATGGAGTCTGTTTCTGTTTGAGTGGACACATGCACATTTTTGGCCTACTGGAGGTCATTTTGCAGGCCTCTGGCAGTGCTCCTCCTTGCACAAAGGCAGAAGTAGGGGTCCTGCTGCTGGGTTGTTACCCACCTACGGCCTCCCCCACGTCTCCTGATGTACTGGCCTGTCTCCCGGTAGTGCCTCCATGCTTTGGACACTACTTTGACATACACAGCAAACCTTCTTGCCACAGCTCACATTAATGTGCCATCCTGGATAAGCTGCACTACCTGAGCCACTTGTGTGGGTTGTAGACTCCTTCTCATGCTACCACTAGAGTGAAAGCACTGCCAGGATTCACAAGTGACCCCAACATCAGCATAGGAACTGAGAAGGGGTCTGTGGTCACCACCTGCAGAACCACTCATTTATTGGGGGTGTCTTGCTAATTGCCTATAATTTCCACCTGTTTTCTGTTCCATTTACACAACAGCGTGTGAAATTGATTGTAAATCAGTGTTGCTTCCTGAGTGGACAGTGTGATTTCACAGAAGTGGGATTGACTTGGAGTTACATTGGCCCTCGTTTACTATTGCAAACCCCACATGTTTTGTCGGGTTGTGCGCCAGATTCTGGTGCATTGCACCAGAAATTCTGTCTGCGCCAGATCCTGCGCCAGAATTTGGCCAGAATTGAAAATGCCCTGACTAACTCTCCATTTTGCTAAGAAAAACCGAAAAAAGGGGCATGGCCGCCGGTAAAAGGGGTCTTGGTCTCCGAAAAGGGGCGTGTTACCGACATTTTCACAAAAACCCAACATATTTACTAAGGTTTCCACATAAAATGTGGTGAATACCCTACAGATCAGAGCATGTGTAAAAAAAAAGAAAAGTGTATGTCACGATGCCGGCTGGCAGGTAGTGGATCCTCTGTGCCAGAGAGGGATTGGCGTGGACCGTGCTAGTGGACCGGTTCTAAGCCACTACTGGTTTTCACCAGAGCCCGCCGCAAAGCGGGATGGTCTTGCTGCGGCGGTAGTGACCAGGTCGTATCCACTAGCAACGGCTCACCTCTCTGGCTGCTGAAGATAGGCGCGGTACAAGGGAGTAGGCAAAAGCAAGGTCGGACGTAGCAGAAGGTCGGGGCAGGCAGCAAGGATCGTAGTCAGGGGCAACGGCAGAAGGTCTGGAATCACAGGCAAGGAACACTCAAGGAACGCTTTCACTGGCACTAAGGCAACAAGATCCGGCGAGGGAGTGAAGGGGAAGTGAGGTGATATAGGGGAGTGCACAGGTGTAAAGACTAATTGGAACCACTGCGCCAATCAGCGGCGCAGTGGCCCTTTAAATCGCAGAGACCCGGCGCGCGCGCGCCCTAGGGAGCGGGGCCGCGCGCGCCGGGACAGAACAGACGGAGAGCGAGTCAGGTAGGGGAGCCGGGGTGCGCATCGCGAGCGGGCGCTACCCGCATCGCGAATCGCATCCCGGCTGGCAGCGGAATCGCAGCGCCCCGGGTCAGAGGACGTGACCGGAGCGCTGCCGCGGGGAGAGTGAAGCGAGCGCTCCGGGGAGGAGCGGGGACCCGGAGCGCTCGGCGTAACAGTACCCCCCCCCTTGGGTCTCCCCCTCTTCTTAGAGCCTGAGAACCTGAGGAGCAGACTTTTGTCTAGGATGTTGTCCTCAGGTTCCCAGGATCTCTCTTCAGGACCACAACCCTCCCAGTCCACTAAAAAAAAATTTTTCCCTCTGACCTTTTTGGCAGCTAAAATTTCTTTGACCGAGAAGATGTCCGAGGAGCCGGAAACAGGAGTGGGAGGAACAGATTTGGGAGAAAAACGGTTGAGGATGAGTGGTTTGAGAAGAGAGACGTGAAAGGCATTAGGGATACGAAGAGAGGGAGGAAGAAGAAGTTTATAAGAGACAGGATTAATTTGACACAAAATTTTGAAAGGACCAAGATAGCGTGGTCCCAACTTGTAGCTAGGGACACGGAAGCGGACATATTTAGCGGAGAGCCATACCTTGTCTCCAGGGGAAAAAACGGGGGGAGCTCTTCTTTTCTTATCCGCGAACTTCTTCATGCGTGATGAAGCCTGTAAGAGAGAATTTTGGGTCTCTCTCCATATGATGGAAAGGTCACGAGAAATTTCATCCACAGCGGGCAGACCAGAGGGCAAGGGAGTAGGGAGGGGGGGAAGAGGGTGATGGCCGTACACCACGAAAAATGGGGATTTGGAGGAAGACTCAGAGACCCTGAAGTTATACGAGAATTCGGCCCATGGGAGGAGATCTGCCCAGTCATCCTGGCGGGAGGAAACAAAATGTCGCAAATAATCACCCAAGATCTGGTTAATCCTTTCTACTTGTCCATTGGACTGGGGATGATATGCAGAAGAAAAATTTAATTTAATCTTGAGTTGTTTACAGAGAGCCCTCCAGAATTTAGACACGAATTGGACGCCTCTATCCGAGACAATCTGCGTAGGCAATCCGTGAAGACGAAAAATGTGTACAAAAAATTGTTTAGCCAACTGAGGCGCAGAAGGAAGACCAGGAAGAGGGATGAAATGTGCCATTTTGGAGAATCGATCAACGACCACCCAAATAACAGTGTTGCCACGGGAAGGGGGTAAATCAGTAATAAAATCCATACCAATCAGAGACCAAGGCTGTTCGGGGACAGGCAGAGGATGAAGAAAACCAGCGGGCTTCTGGCGAGGAGTCTTATCCCGGGCACAGATAGTGCAGGCTCGCACAAAGTCCACAACATCCGTCTCCAGAGTCGGCCACCAATAGAAGCGGGAGATGAGTTGCACAGATTTCTTGATACCCGCATGACCTGCGAGAAGGGAGGAGTGACCCCATTTGAGGATTCCGAGGCGTTGGCGAGGAGAAACAAAGGTCTTTCCTGGAGGAGTCTGCCTGATGGAGGCAGGAGAAGTGGAGATAAGGCAGTCAGGTGGAATGATGTGTTGCGGAGAGAGTTCAACTTCTGAGGCATCCGAGGAACGAGAGAGAGCATCGGCCCTAATGTTCTTATCGGCAGGACGAAAGTGAATCTCAAAATTAAATCGGGCAAAGAACAGAGACCACCGGGCCTGGCGAGGATTCAGCCGTTGGGCAGACTGGAGGTAGGAGAGGTTCTTGTGGTCGGTGTAGATAATAACAGGAGAACTTGATCCCTCCAGCAGATGCCTCCATTCCTCAAGTGCTAATTTAATGGCTAGAAGCTCTCGATCCCCGATGGAGTAGTTCCTCTCCGCTGGAGAGAAGATCCTAGAGAAAAAACCACAAGTGACAGCATGCCCGGAAGAATTTTTTTGTAGAAGAACAGCTCCAGCTCCCACTGAGGAGGCATCAACCTCCAATAGGAAGGGTTTGGAAGGGTCAGGTCTGGAGAGGACGGGAGCCGAAGAAAAGGCAGACTTGAGTCGTTTAAAGGCGTCTTCTGCTTGAGGAGGCCAGGACTTGGGATCAGCATTTTTTTTGGTTAAAGCCACGATAGGAGCCACAATGGTAGAAAAATGTGGAATAAATTGCCTGTAATAATTGGCGAACCCCAAAAAGCGTTGGATAGCACGGAGTCCGGAGGGGCGTGGCCAATCTAAGACGGCAGAGAGTTTGTCTGGATCCATCTGTAGTCCCTGGCCAGAGACCAAATATCCTAGAAAAGGAAGAGATTGGCATTCAAACAGACATTTCTCAATTTTGGCATAGAGTTGGTTGTCACGAAGTCTCTGAAGAACCATACGGACATGCTGGCGGTGTTCTTCTAGATTGGCAGAAAAAATTAGGATATCGTCCAGATATACAACAACACAGGAGTATAACAGATCACGAAAAATTTCATTGACAAAGTCTTGGAAGACGGCAGGGGCGTTGCACAGTCCAAAGGGCATGACCAGATACTCGAAGTGTCCATCTCTGGTGTTAAATGCCGTTTTCCACTCGTCCCCCTCTCTGATGCAGATGAGGTTATAGGCGCCTCTTAAGTCCAATTTAGTGAAGATGTGGGCACCTTGGAGGCGATCAAAGAGTTCAGAGATGAGGGGTAAGGGGTAGCGGTTCTTAACCGTGATTTTATTAAGACCGCGGTAGTCAATGCAAGGACGAAGGGAGCCATCCTTTTTGGACACAAAGAAAAATCCGGCTCCGGCAGGAGAGGAGGATTTACGGATAAAGCCCTTTTTTAGATTCTCCTGGACGTATTCGGACATGGCAAGAGTCTCTGGGGCAGAGAGAGGATAAATTCTGCCCCGGGGTGGAGTAGTGCCCGGGAGGAGGTCGATAGGGCAATCATAAGGCCTGTGAGGAGGTAGAGTCTCAGCTTGTTTTTTGCAGAAAACATCCGCGAAGTCCATATAGGCCTTAGGGAGACCGGTTACTGGAGGAACCACAGAGTTACGGCAAGGGTTACTGGGAACCGGTTTTAGACAGTTCTTGGAACAAGAGGACCCCCAACTCTTGATCTCCCCAGTGGACCAATCCAGGGTAGGGGAATGAAGTTGAAGCCAGGGAAGACCAAGGAGAATTTCCGAGGTGCAATTGGGGAGGACCAAAAGTTCAATCCTCTCATGATGAGATCCGATGCTCATAAGAAGGGGCTCCGTGCGGAAACGTATGGTACAGTCCAATCTTTCATTATTTACACAATTGATGTAGAGGGGTCTGGCGAGACTGGTCACCGGGATGTTGAACCTGTTGACGAGAGAGGCCAAAATAAAATTTCCTGCAGATCCAGAGTCCAAGAAGGCCACTGTAGAGAAGGAGAAGGCAGAGGCAGACATCCGCACAGGCACAGTAAGACGTGGAGAAGCAGAGTAGACATCAAGGACTGTCTCACTTTTGTGCGGAGTCAGCGTACGTCTTTCCAGGCGGGGAGGACGGATAGGACAATCTCTCAGGAAGTGTTCGGTACTAGCACAGTACAGGCAGAGGTTCTCCATACGGCGTCGTGTCCTCTCTTGAGGTGTCAGGCGAGACCGGTCGACCTGCATAGCCTCCACGGCGGGAGGCACAGGAACAGATTGCAGGGGACCAGAGGAGAGAGGAGCCGAGGAGGAGAAACGCCTCGTGCGAACAGAGTCCATATCTTGGCGGAGTTCCTGACGCCTTTCGGAAAAACGCATGTCAATGCGAGTGGCTAGGTGAATAAGTTCATGTAGATTAGCAGGAATTTCTCGTGCGGCCAGAACATCTTTAATGTTGCTGGATAGGCCTTTTTTGAAGGTCGCGCAGAGGGCCTCATTATTCCAGGACAATTCTGAAGCAAGAGTACGGAATTGTACGGCATACTCGCCAACGGAAGAATTACCCTGGACCAGGTTCAACAGGGCAGTCTCAGCAGAAGAGGCTCGGGCAGGTTCCTCAAAGACACTTCGGATTTCCGAGAAGAAGGAGTGTACAGAGGCAGTGACGGGGTCATTGCGGTCCCAGAGCGGTGTGGCCCATGACAGGGCTTTTCCGGACAGAAGGCTGACTACGAAAGCCACCTTAGACCTTTCAGTGGGAAACAGGTCCGACATCATCTCCAGATGCAGGGAACATTGGGAAAGAAAGCCACGGCAAAACTTAGAGTCCCCATCAAATTTATCCGGCAAGGATAAGCGTATCCCAGGAGCGGCCACTCGCTGCGGAGGAGGTGCAGGAGCTGGCGGAGGAGATGACTGCTGAAGCTGTGGTAGTAACTGTTGTAGCATAACGGTCAGTTGAGACAGCTGTTGGCCTTGTTGCGCTATCTGTTGTGACTGCTGAGCGACCACCGTGGTGAGGTCAGCGACAACTGGCAGAGGAACTTCAGCGGGATCCATGGCCGGATCTACTGTCACGATGCCGGCTGGCAGGTAGTGGATCCTCTGTGCCAGAGAGGGATTGGCGTGGACCGTGCTAGTGGACCGGTTCTAAGCCACTACTGGTTTTCACCAGAGCCCGCCGCAAAGCGGGATGGTCTTGCTGCGGCGGTAGTGACCAGGTCGTATCCACTAGCAACGGCTCACCTCTCTGGCTGCTGAAGATAGGCGCGGTACAAGGGAGTAGGCAAAAGCAAGGTCGGACGTAGCAGAAGGTCGGGGCAGGCAGCAAGGATCGTAGTCAGGGGCAACGGCAGAAGGTCTGGAATCACAGGCAAGGAACACTCAAGGAACGCTTTCACTGGCACTAAGGCAACAAGATCCGGCGAGGGAGTGAAGGGGAAGTGAGGTGATATAGGGGAGTGCACAGGTGTAAAGACTAATTGGAACCACTGCGCCAATCAGCGGCGCAGTGGCCCTTTAAATCGCAGAGACCCGGCGCGCGCGCGCCCTAGGGAGCGGGGCCGCGCGCGCCGGGACAGAACAGACGGAGAGCGAGTCAGGTAGGGGAGCCGGGGTGCGCATCGCGAGCGGGCGCTACCCGCATCGCGAATCGCATCCCGGCTGGCAGCGGAATCGCAGCGCCCCGGGTCAGAGGACGTGACCGGAGCGCTGCCGCGGGGAGAGTGAAGCGAGCGCTCCGGGGAGGAGCGGGGACCCGGAGCGCTCGGCGTAACAGTGTAGGGAAAGTGGAAAATGTAGGGAAACCTTAGTAGATATCGTGGAAAATAAATTGTAGGGAATCAAAACCCACAAAGAAACCTACACTCCACTCTTAGTAAATAAGGGCCATTGTGTTGTTTAAGTGTTCCCTTTATTTTTTTGAACAGTGTAGCTTCCTTGGCTCTAAACCTTAACCAGATACATATGGGATCGTTGCTCAGTGCTGCCTTTTGATGTCGATAAACGAGATGAGGAAAGTGAAATATTATTCGTTGTTAATGGCCATCAGATGAGAAAGTCTCAGAGAATATTTCATTTGTCTTAAGGGGAAATAAAAATAAAGTTCAAAGCTAAATATGAGTAAAGGTATGCTCTTGAATGGACCATGACTTTAAATATTACTGTTATTTAAAAAAAATTAAAAAAAAATAAACAAAACTGAGAAAAGAAAACGTTTGACATGTCATCCAGACATGCCAAAACATTTTATTGCTTGGAGGTCTTAGTGCTAAGACTCTCAGTGACCTATTGATATAGCTCCACTCTCAGCTCTCAATAAGTCCTATTGCATGTTTTTAGCCCCATAGACTTACAATGGAGCCCATCTCCTCCAATGAATCGGATCAAACAGCAAACCGGGGAGTGAAGTGCACAGCCACATGCTTCTCTCTTCTAGAGATTAGAGAGGTCTTAGTATTGAAATCCCAACCAATCAAAACTTTTTTGTGTTATATGTCAAAAGTTTTAATAACAGCTGTAATAAGGATATTAGAGTAAGGTTACCTTGGGCCAACCAAAGGAAATGGTTCAGAAGGCCCCCAATCTATACAGAAGATGCACACAAACACTTTTGATTGCATCATAACCTTTGCCATCTTTGCACATACAGGACATATCATCAATAAGATGTACGGTAAGAGTTTGGTCTATAATCATTCCAATATAGGTCTTGTGAACCTTTTGGGGGGCATTATTGAGTCATAGCCTGGGTAAGCTCTTTGATGGACCAGTCATTACAACACTTTACTATTCAAACATGGTCCATTATTTATCAACCTCTAATTGTTATAATAATATTAACTCTAATAAATCTTTATTTATATGGCGCACACAGATTCCACAGCACTGTACACTCAAATTGATCCATGTCCTCATTGGGGTTCACTATTTTCACTTATTAATAATTCTCATTGTTCCTTTTACCTTAAGCTTCCACTGCCTGCCTAAGATAATATTATAAAGTAAATTTAACTGAAATAGAAAATAGGCAAACAAATTAATTTGAGTGAATGTCTATTCATATGTTTATTGGTCATTTGGGGTCCATTAGTGTTGCATCCTTAAGATTTGATTATAGTACCTGACCCATTATTGCAAGCCAATACTGACAGGGTACTGTACATGTTAATCCATTATGGTGGTTAAATTTAAGGAGGGGGTCCATGTGAGGTGTGTAGGCTATCCGAGTTAAAGAAAAAAAAAAAGAAAAAAAAGGTGGTACCATGTTAGCCAGTTTTATTTCCCTTTCTGAGGGAAAAGAAACAGCAGTCTTGCTTATTGTTTAAATACATTTTTTATTTAAAACACATTTTTAAACCTTTCCTGCTATAGGACGTATGCATGCGTCCAAGCATCCGACATGTTCGCACAATTTGACATATGCATACGTCCTAGCGATCTCCGGCACTGCCATGGGCAGCACAGGAGATCGGCGACGGGACCTGGCTGTTAATCACAGCCAGAGTCCTGATCACGACATCTATGGTGTTGACAAGGGAAGCGCTCTCCCCCTGTTCACCAATGGCGGCGCTATGATACGATCGCAGGTCGCCATTGGTTGCTATGGCAGCAGGAGATCAGATCATGACCTCCTCTCTGCCTACTACGGAAGCCTGTAAGATCCAGCCAGAGGCTGGATCACACAGGCTGTACAGTGTGCAGCTGATCAGGTCATACTGTGCTGTAGTACAAATGTATTGCAGCATAGTATAACTTGTAAAAAGTGTAAAAAATAAAATAAAAAGTTCTTCAATAAAAGTATGAAGTGTAAAAAAAATAAAAAAATGTCCCTTTCCCAATAAAAGCCCTTTATTATCACCAAAAAGATCAAAAACACAATCATATACATAATAGGTATTGCCACGTCCGTAATGACGTGTACTTCACAAAAAATGCTGCATGTGTCAACAAAAATGCACCACTTATATAAAGTACAATATGTCACGAAAAAACTATCTCAGAATTGCTCTGCTCACAAAAAGCATTCTAAAGTTATTACCTGTCACGATGCCGGCTGGCAGGTAGTGGATCCTCTGTGCCAGAGAGGGATGGCGAGGACCGCGCTAGTGGACCGGTTCTAAGCCACTACAGGTTATCACCAGAGCCCGCCGCAAAGCGGGATGGTCTTGCTGCGGCGGTAGTGACCAGGTCGTATCCACTAGCAACGGCTCACCTCTCTGACTGCTGAAGATAGGCGAGGTACAAGGGAGTAGGCAGAAGCAAGGTCGGACGTAGCAGAATGTCGGGGGCAGGCGGCAAGGATCGTAGTCAGGGGCAACGGCAGGAGGTCAGGAACACGGGCTAGGAACAAACAAGGGAACGCTTTCACTAGGCACAAGTGCAACAAGATCCGGCAAGGGAGTGCAAGGGAGGAGACTAGATATAGCCAGGGAACAGGTGGGAGCCAATTAAGCTAATTGGGCCAGGCACCAATCATTGGTGCACTGGCCCTTTAAGTCTCAGGGAGCTGGCGCGCGCGCGCCCTAGAGAGCGGAGCCGCGCGCGCCAGCACACGACAGCAGGGGACGGGAACGGGTAAGTGACCTGGGATGCGATTCGCGAGCGGGCGCGTCCCGCTGTGCGAATCGCATCCCCAACGGCCATGACAGAGCAGCGCTCCCGGTCAGCGGGACTGACCGGGAAGCTGCAGGGAGAAAGACGCCGTGAGCGCTCCGGGGAGGAGCGGGGACCCGGAGCGCTAGGCGTAACAGTACCCCCCCCCTTAGGTCTCCCCTTTTTTTTGTCCGGTGACTGCCTCCCCTGGGATGAGGACACCGGGAAGGAATGGATGGTTTCCTCAATGGCAGGCAGTACAGCAGGAGTAGGAATGGGGAGGGAGGGCAGAGGGCGAGACCTGGCACGGGGCAGTGTGACACCAGGACGAGGGCCATGAGGGGACACAGAGGCTTGCCTGATGGGACTGGGAGGGGGGGAGAGGCATTTCCTGTGGCAGGCAGAGTCCTTAATGACCTTAGGGGGACCGGATACAGGAGGAACCACAGGGTCACGGCAGGGAGTACTGGGAACCGGTTGAAGGCAGTCCTTGGAACAAGAGGGACCCCAACTCTTGATCTCCCCAGTGGACCAATCCAGGGTTGGGGAATGGTGTTGAAGCCAGGGTAGTCCAAGGAGAATTTCGGAAGTGCAATTAGGAAGGACAAAAAATACAATTTCCTTGTGATGAGGTCCGATGCACATTAGGAGGGGCTCCGTGCGGTAACGCACGGTGCAATCCAACCTGGCTCCGTTGACCGCGGAAATGTGGAGTGGCTTGACAAGACGGGTCACCGGAATGCGGAATTTATTCACTAAGGACTCCCGAATAAAATTCCCAGAAGCTCCAGAGTCCAGGCAGGCCACGGCTGAGAGGGAAGAGCTGGCTGAAGAAGAAATCCGAACAGGCACCGTGAGACGTGGAGAAGCCGAGTTAGCATCAAGAGACGCCACACCCACGAGAGCTGGGTGCGAGCGTGCGTTTCCCAGACGTGGAGGACGGATTGGGCAATCCACCAAAAAATGTTCAGTACTGGCACAGTACAGACAAAGATTCTCTTCCTTACGGCGATTCCTCTCTTCCAGGGTCAGGCGAGACCGATCCACTTGCATGGCCTCCTCGGCGGGAGGCCTAGGCGCAGATTGCAGTGGAGACTGTGGGAGAGGTGTCCAGAGATCTAAGTCTTTTTCCTGGCGGAGCTCTTGATGCCTCTCAGAAAAACGCAAGTCAATGCGAGTGGCTAGATGAATGAGTTCATGCAGGTTAGCAGGAGTCTCTCGTGCGGCCAGAACATCTTTAATGTTGCTGGATAGGCCTTTTTTAAAGGTCGCGCAGAGGGCCTCATTATTCCAGGATAGTTCAGAAGCAAGAGTACGGAATTGTATGGCGTACTCGCCAACGGAGGAATTACCCTGGACCAGGTTCAGCAGGGCAGTCTCAGCAGAAGAGGCTCGGGCAGGTTCCTCAAAGACACTTCGAATTTCCGAGAAGAAGGAGTGTACCGAGGCAGTGACGGGGTCATTGCGGTCCCAGAGCGGTGTGGCCCATGACAGGGCTTTTCCAGACAGAAGGCTGACTACGAAAGCCACCTTAGACCTTTCAGTAGGAAACTGGTCCGACATCATCTCCAAGTGCAGGGAACATTGCGAAAGAAAGCCACGGCAAAACTTAGAGTCCCCATTAAATTTGTCCGGCAAGGACAGGCGGAGGCTAGGAGTGGCCACTCGCTGCGGAAGGGGTGCAGGAGCTGGCGGAGGAGATGGTTGTTGCTGCTGTAGCTGTGACTGTACTTGCTGTAGTTGTGACTGGAGTTGCTGTGTCATGGTGGTCAAGTACGACAGCTGGTGATCTTGTTGGGCGATCTGACGAGCTTGCTGGGCGACCAGCGCAGGGAGGTCAGAGACAACTGGCAGGGGAACCTCAGCGGGATCCATGGCCGGATCTACTGTCACGATGCCGGCTGGCAGGTAGTGGATCCTCTGTGCCAGAGAGGGATGGCGAGGACCGCGCTAGTGGACCGGTTCTAAGCCACTACAGGTTATCACCAGAGCCCGCCGCAAAGCGGGATGGTCTTGCTGCGGCGGTAGTGACCAGGTCGTATCCACTAGCAACGGCTCACCTCTCTGACTGCTGAAGATAGGCGAGGTACAAGGGAGTAGGCAGAAGCAAGGTCGGACGTAGCAGAATGTCGGGGGCAGGCGGCAAGGATCGTAGTCAGGGGCAACGGCAGGAGGTCAGGAACACGGGCTAGGAACAAACAAGGGAACGCTTTCACTAGGCACAAGTGCAACAAGATCCGGCAAGGGAGTGCAAGGGAGGAGACTAGATATAGCCAGGGAACAGGTGGGAGCCAATTAAGCTAATTGGGCC
Organism: Hyla sarda; assembly: GCF_029499605.1. NCBI lineage: Eukaryota > Metazoa > Chordata > Amphibia > Anura > Hylidae > Hyla > Hyla sarda. The sequence continues at coordinate 188,231,223 of NC_079194.1, forward strand.
AGGCACCAATCATTGGTGCACTGGCCCTTTAAGTCTCAGGGAGCTGGCGCGCGCGCGCCCTAGAGAGCGGAGCCGCGCGCGCCAGCACACGACAGCAGGGGACGGGAACGGGTAAGTGACCTGGGATGCGATTCGCGAGCGGGCGCGTCCCGCTGTGCGAATCGCATCCCCAACGGCCATGACAGAGCAGCGCTCCCGGTCAGCGGGACTGACCGGGAAGCTGCAGGGAGAAAGACGCCGTGAGCGCTCCGGGGAGGAGCTGGGACCCGGAGCGCTAGGCGTAACATTACCATTTAAAGAGATACATGTCAAATTTAAAAAAAGAGCCTGGTCATTGAGGTAAAAAAATAGGTCCATCCTTAAGGGGTTAAAGAATTTTTGGTGATTTTTTCTTCTCTACTATTGTCCAATTTACCATCTATATTATAAAATAATCCTAAAATCTTGCATTTTTCATTCTGGCCACTAAGTCTAAGACTAATCTGGGACTTCCTGTTCTATCTGTAATAGGGAAGAGGCTGCTGAAAAGTGATCTGTACAACACTATAGGAAAAAGTGACACCAGTAGATGGAGAACACGATAGGAGCTCAGCCTTCCCTCCCCTGTAGAATGAGCACTGCACAGGTTATAGAGGTCACATAGCATGCTTACAAACATGTCCCTTACTAAAAAATAAGGTCTCAAGATGTTCATTGTGTCTTCATGTAAAGCAGATCACTAAAGGCTGTTAAAAAACTGCTCAGGCAAAATAGCTGCCCCAAATACAATTAGGACATTCAATCAGAAAATAGCAAAAAAAAAAAAATGCTAATTTCTGTATGTGGCTCTAATAGTAAAACAAAATCTACTTTTCGCTTTAAATAGCAAGCTTTTAAGACAAATTTTTTCTTTATCAAGCGCTACATGACGCCTAATGAAGAGACCCAGCTTGCTATTTCACCTTATTTTTGCAAGATTGCTCTTTTCTTCCTCTCACTGAATGCGATAAAACAGACTCTTTGAAATATGAAAAGTTTGCAAATTTGATCAATGACCCATGAAAAGTCAGATCAATAACTCATGAAGCCAAATACTACTAGATCATTATCCGGGATGGATTGTATCAACAGAGTCTTCTTTACAGTGTTTTCCACCCACTCCCACTCATGTTATCCTGCAGCAGGCTTAAGGGTGCGTTCACACACTCTTTGTTTTTGCGGGTTTTCCGCTGCGTATTTGAAAGGGGGTGGGCTCTTCTCGGCTGTCCACAGCAGATTTTCCAAGGAGGAATTTATGCTGCGGAAAATCCTCCGCAGGCCCTATTGAAGTCAGTAGGGACTGCGGCGCATTTTCCGCCGCTTTCAAATGCGCAGCAGAAAAACAAAGAGCGTGTGAACGCACCCTTATAGTAACATACCCTAGTGCAGTGGTCTCCAACCTGCGGACCTCCAGATGTTGCAAAACTACAACTCCCAGCATGCCTGGACAGCCGTTGGCTGTCGGGGCATGCTAGGAGTTGTAGTTTCGCAACATCTAGAGGTCTGCAAGTTGGATATCACTGCCCTAATGCATGCTATAAAGTTGGTAGTGTGTATAAGATGATGATCAGAGTTTGCTTTGTCTTGGGTATTCACCCTGTATTTGCTCCTTGATATGCATTGCTGGATTTCTTATTATGAGAAAAGTGTGCAAGCTTGCATGCTCTGCTGATTCTCTGAAATTATGAATTTTGAATATATATTTTTTAATTTACAGTGTTTAGGGGCTTCATCTGAAGCTCATGTATTGCGCTCTAGAGATGATAAAAATCATTTATTTTTTTCATGTGTCTGCTTTTGGTGTCTCGGCAATCTCAGATAAATCCAAATAATGACAAAAGAGGCTTTCAATTTATATAGGCCATTAAAAGAATTAGTGCCAGAGCGCTATGATTATAATTTCTTCTATGAGACAGATATAGACAGGAGAAAGATGGATGATAATAGATAGATAGATAGATAGAATGTAACAGTAATGTAATGCAAATAACCCCATTTTTCAACATTTACATACCGTATATCACAAAGTGTTGCTGTATTGTATTTGCATTGCAGCCACAGCCTTATGCACCTGTATATTTAATTCACATGCCCAGAATTATCAATCTGCCTGAAATCTGGTTTCGCCAATAATAACCAATCACAGCTCAGCTTTTATTTTATCAGAACTTGTTAAGATATAAAAAAAAGAGCTGTGATTGGTTGGTTGTGATGGGAAAAACCAGAGATTTGGTTTCAGGCAGATTGAAAAATCTGGGCCACTAGGTTTGAAATAGTAGACTACATAGTTATGTAGTGCAAATGACGGAAGAATTAAAGGGGTTATCCAGGAAAAAAAAAATCTATATATGGCTCCAGAAAGTTAAACAGATTTGTAAATTACTTCTATTAAAAAATCTTAATCCTTTCAGTACTTATGAGCTTCTGAAGTTGAGCTGTTTTTTTCTGTCTAAGTGCTCTCTGATGACACGTGTCTCGGGAACCGCCCAGTTTAGAAGCAAATCCCAATAGCAAACCTCTTCTACTCTGCTCTCTGCTGACATCTCTGCTTGTCTCGGGAACTGCACACTGTTGCCAGACAGAAAACAACAACTCAACTTCAGCAGTTGATAATTATTGAAAGGATTAAGATTTTTTAATAGAAGTAATTTACAAATCTGTTTAACTTTCTGGAGCCAGTTGATATATAAAAAAATAGTTTTTTTCATGGAATACCCCTTTAAGTCCATCAAGAGATGGAAAAGAAGGTAGATAAAGGAAAAGGAGTGTAGTAAAATGTTGAAAATGTTTTTTCCTTTTTGATCCAGAAAAAGGTTTAACCCCTTAATGACGCAGGGTGTACCTGTACGCCCTGAGTCCGCTCCGTTTCTACGCAGTACATTTTTTGGTAAAAATGACACCTTCTCTTTATTCTATAGGGACAACTACATGCACAAAGATTAATACATTTAAAATTGTCATTTTCTGACCCCTATAACTTTTTATTTTTCCGCGTACGGGGTGGTATGAGGGCTAATTTTGTGCCATGATCTGAAGTTTTTATCGGTACCATTTTTTTATTGATCAGACTCTTTGATCGCTTTTTATTCATTTTTTCATGATATAAAAAGAGACCAAAAATAAGCTGTTTTGGACTTTAGAATTTTTTTGCACGTACGCCATTGACCATGTGGTTTAATTAATGATATATTTTTACAATTCAGACATTTCTGCATGCGGCAATACCAGATATGTTTATTTATATTTTTATTTACACTGTTTTTTTTTTATTGGAAAAGGGGGGTGATTAAAACTTTTATTAGGGAAGGGGTTAACTGATCTTTATTCACTTTTTATTTTTTTAGTTTTTGTGCAATGTTATAGCTCCCACAGGAGGCTATAACACTGCACTCACTGATTTTTTACATTGATCATTGTTTTCCCATACAAAACCATTGATTGATGCCGCATGACTGCTCATGCCTGGATCTCAGACACTGAGCAGTCATTCGGCGATCGGACACACAGGAGGAAGGTAGGGCCCTCCTTGTGTGTTCCAGCTGTTCGGGATGCCGCAATTTCACCATGGCGGTTCCGAACAGCCCCCTGAGCTAACGGGGATATGTTTACTTTCACTTTCGATGCATCGATCAACTTTGATTGCCTCGTCTAAAGGGTTAATAGCGTGCAGTTTCCTTCTCCCCATTTCCCTCCTGTTTGCTCAGGACAATGCCATTGATGTGAAGAGATGAGCTCATATAACTGCTCATTAGACTTTAAGGCAAGATGAAGCATTGCTCAGATTAGAAAGCAGTGAGACTGTTCTGACTAAAACTACTGTGACTGAGAGGCTTTCTGCCTTAAAATCTAATGATCAGTAATATGAGCTCCCCCTATACAACACTGGTCTCTGCCTAAGCAGATAGAAAGGAAGATGGAAGCAGGAAGGGGTGTCTGCATGTGACAAGGGAGAAAGCGTAGCTGATAATGGAAGATCTGTGCAGTATGGCCCTTAACATTTTATTAGTAAGCTGCTTTATTATATTTTTGACACCCTACACAGGTAGTTCATTTTGCCATACAATCCTTTTGGGTGTGTTTTTACTATTTAAGTGCTACTGGGGTTGCACATTGAATGTGTATCATTTTAGAATTTGGTTTCTATTTAGAAAATAGTATTAATGGTGTAAGCAGTGCTTATAAGGGAGATAATATTTCTCCAGGAAGGTATATACACTTTTAGCTTTAAATGTATGAGCAGTGATTCTTGTTTGCTGCTTGTTGTAGCATTCATGCTCTACTGCCTCACAAATCACCTGCTCTGCTCCACCTGTTCTATACCTTTTTGCCCGCAGATTGGACTACATTGTTAAAGTGACAGGTTTCCTTTAAAGGGAGACTGACAACCGGTTCACCCTCACTAAACCCAATACACTGGGTTATAGTAAGGGTGAACCCGATTGAAATGAGGTATAGCTTACCGGAATCTATGGTCTGGTTTCACAGATAGTCCTGTTATTAGCCAGCATTGCTAATATTGTAATTACCAGCTTTGTGCAATGGAGGCAGGACCTGGTAAGGAGGTAGGCATGCTGACTAGGCCAGGTCCTGCCTCCATTGTGAAAAATCGTCGATTAACATATTAGCAATGCCGGCTAATAACAAGTCTATCTCCGATCCGTGGGTATGAGTGAGTTACACCTTATTTTAATCTGGTTCACCCACACTATAACCCTGTGAATTGGATTTAGTGTGGGTGTACCAGCTGTCAGTTTTGCTTTAAACCTTTTTTTGAAGCCCTCAACCTGTAATATGGTGAGAGCTCTTTAGGCAGTCTATTCCACAGTCTATTCTATTCTAAAAAAAAAAAGGCTTCAGGAGGAGTTTTTAGTAAGAAACTAAAAGTAACTAAATGTAAAAATGCCTTGGCTAAATATATTCATCTATTGTATGATAAAAAATAAATAAAAGAAAGTAAATAATACAAGGACAGACTGAAAGGACTGGGCGGTCTTTTCTGCTGTCAATATTTTATGATTCTGTATTACTGAGAAGAAGAGTAGGAGAACATTCTCATGTCTGGCTGGTATATATAGAGTATATACATAGTATATTTTACAACACCTGTCACTTTCTTCTATTATATGTTGTATAATGGAGTTTTACTATGGTTATAAAAATACATTTGAGCATCAATGAGATTTTAAACCATGTCTGCAGGTGCGAAATGGATTGGGTGGCATCATTATGTCTGGTTCAATTGTACAGAAGTAATGTTAATTATAGGCTGAGCTCCTGGTGAGCTATCTTGTCATGTCAAACAATGGTAATAATCAATATGAGTCTGTCTCGACATTGCTTGTTTACTATGTCTTGACCTTTATATACAGTCTAAGGATGTCTTGGTAAAGTCTCAATGTAGACTGGTGTATTTTCACGATCATGATTGTAAATTGAGCTCAGTGCCCATTCATAAAAAACATGTTTCCACTGTGACAGATAGATGAAGTCACTTTTGGGGTCACAAAGTATATAAATGGTCCATATAAAAAATATGGTGAAAAATTGTTCCAAGTAAAACCCCCTTTCAAACTTTGCCAGGTTCAGCTCATGCAAGCCTGACAATGGCAGTAATAATAGCAGAAGGAAAGAGGAACACATGGTGTTTTGGCATCTAAATGAATGAAGGAAGTACTTCAAACACTGAGATGACATTAGGAAATCCTAGCATACCTTGCAGCTAGCGGTAAGATCACATGATCCCAGGTTATCCGATAATTGCTTGCTTTTATTGACATACAGCTCCCAGGCCAATCATGAGACAACATAGGGATGGGTTTAGGGGCTGATAAAGTCCTCTGCACTACATTGTGGCTGCCATCTTGGAGAGAGAAAGCTATGAGAGATGGAGAACTATTGATCTCAGAAAGCCTTCACAAATCCAATAAAATTTGAAAGCAAACTGATCAAAGTATTGAGCAGTGGGCTGACCTTAGACTGTGACCTCCTGTCACCTGCATTACTGTGTCCAATTGGTGCACTACAAATCCCAGCCAGAATGAGCCAATAAAAGCTATTCCATTACAATAGCAAGCTGAGCAAAGCTGTAAATTCGCATTAAAAGACGTTGTGAATGTGGAATATACATTTAAGACCAAGATATGTGTATTTTCCTGGTCCAATCAAACATATAGTATTTCTACCTGGATTTAATATAAAAAACACACATTTCTAAGCCTTGAGAATGAATGCAGAATAGCCGTCTAAGGCCAGGGTATATGTATTTTCTGGGTTCTAGCATTGAGAGTGAATGTTGACTAGTAGGGGAATGACAAATCACCCCACAAACATAAAATAACCTCCAAATCTTTTTTCAAAAAAAAAAAAATAAAAAAAAAATAATAATATATATATATATATATATATATATATATATATATATATATATATATATGTCTGGTAAAGAAATTGTTGGCTGGGGTAGAGAACAGAACACCCCTGCCATGTCTCCTGCCAGTAAGAAAGTTGGTGGCATTACCAGCATCAGTACAGGCAGCAGCAGCCATGTGCCTGGTCATAATAGTAGCAGCCACATCAGTAACCACTGTATACCCGGGGTTGTATGGTTTTACAGAATAGTACGGTCAAGCTATTTCCAAAAGATGTTTTGTCTTCACTATCTACAAGTTTTATTTTTATTTTTTTCAAATACCGTCACCAATCAACTTTTCAATGTTTATAATAGCTTTTTCTTCATTATTTACTTTTTGTATACTATTTTGAGGCACAATAAACAATCCTGTTGCAACCCTTAAAAGGGAGCTTTGTTGGAATGCTCTTATGCTCTTAAGACTGTTATTGCTGGTTCACAAGGAACCTTTTTGTCGCAAACTAAACATTCCGAAAACTTTGACGAGCCTGCCGAGCTGAAAAAAAGTTTGTTCAATTCTTCTCAAAAGACAAGGAGAAGTCCCTTTGCCTGACGAAAAAAGGTTCAGTCTCCAAAAAGCCACCTTGGCTTCCGGATCAATATCTACGAGTGCCTAAACAGTGATTTCTACAAACGGTGAGCTGGCTATATCTTCTCCTTGACTTCATTCACATTACCGTTGAGCAGAGTCTTCTGTTTTTCTTGTGAATTTCATTTGTTTTTCATGAACACTTGTATAAGATTAATTTATCTCATATTACAATAATTTTTTCTACACTGAATATATATTATAACCTAAGTTAAACATCATGGAAGGGAATTCTAACTTAGACTTTTCAAGCAATTTAAATAATGAGGAACGTCATGCTCGGATGACCAACATGTTTTCTGGTCAAGATAACACAGACACAACACTGGATCTTAAAAAGGCCTTCTGGGATCTGGCATCCTGGGTTCTGGATCCATATCTACGAGTGCCTAAACAGTGATTACTAAAAAAAAAATGGTGAGCTGGCTATATCTTCTCCTTGACTGCATTCAGTCTTCAAGAGCAATATGTTTTATTTACCATAATCTGTGGAACAGTTTACCTGAGGAGCTGGTCACCACTGAAATGGTTGAGGGCTTCAAAACAGACTAGAATACGTTTTTAGAACAAAATAACATTATTGCATATTGAGAAATATAGAGTAACATTCCTCTTTCTTTAACAACCACCACCCCTTCCCTTCACCTTCTTGGTTGCAATATAAACTATAGTATGTAATTAAAATTGCCATATACTCCTTGAAAGAACAGCAGAAGACAATGGAATACCCCTCTCCAAAGAAATCAACAGCATGGACTACCAATACTCATGATGTACACCGATTTCCAGTAGTAGTTGCACACACCAGTAATATATAGCAATATACTGTCTCCTTTTTGACAGCCACTTTACCTAGCCTGATCTCTCTGCCAACAGTATACATTCTGAAACTTCCTTTCCCTTACTGCATTCTACAGTAGAATGCTCATTCAGTAAAACCTTCTCTATTATTACACTCTGACAGTATGACTGAAGCAAAAAAAAAATTGTCCCACACAGATAATCAAAGTTTTTGTCAATGTGCTCATTGTACTGGCATCACTATAACTACTGTCTGTAGCATCATATGTGGACATTTCAAAACAATGCAGGCAAGAAGCATGCACAGCATCCTACCATTATATGCTAACAGTTTTTGTTTTGTTTTTTTCTGAAAAATTGCAACAAAACCACACAGCAATTTTCTGAAATTGTGTCCAAATCATGGTACCTGATTGGCTTTGCCATGATTTAAAAAAAAATAATTCAAAAGCTATATTTTGTGCAATATCTGAAAACGATCTACTATTGTGGATTTCCACCGTGCATATCCACAAATGTGCATATCCACCGTTTGTGAATATTCCAATGCCAGAGCAGCAAAGTGCATGAGATTTAAAGGGGTACTCTGGCCCTAGACATCTTATCCCCTATCCAAAGCATAGGGGATAAGATGTCTAATCGCGGGGTCCTGCCGCTGGCCCCGTGTTCGTGAGTCTTCAGACCGAGCGATTGTTGCTCTGTTAGGCTGATAGGGGGTGCTGCATGAGAAATTGCGGGGATCCCCAGCGGCAGGACCGCCACAATTAGACATCTTATCCCCAATCAGACATCTTATTACCACAGGGGTACTCCTAGGGCCGGAGTACCCCTGTGGTAATGAAATAAATTAAATCATGTGAGAGCACAGTGTGTGGTAGTATTATATTTAGAAGGTACAGTGTGTCAGTGTTATATTCAGAGGGTACGGGGTGTGTCAGTATTCAGAGGGTATAGTGTGTGGCAGGTTTATATTCAGAGGGTACAGTGTGTGGCAGTATTATATTCAGAGAGCGCAATGTGTGCTAGTATTATATTCATGGGCATAATGTCTGGCATGGTGATAGTAATTAATGTTTTCGCATATAGCAACGTAACTACTTTTAGTAGGGGTCCACTTATCCAGCTCTTCCATCAGGTGACGGTGCGTACTGAATGCTAAAGCCCGATTCACACAAATGACCATACTGCTATGCAAGTATGGTGTGGGTTGTTATGAAGGGCATATGGAATTACCCTAGGGGCAGATGGCATTAACTCCTTGTATTTGTGACGCCAGGGTGTGGTTTATCCCAATACCAAACAAAGGTACACCGCTAGATCCTGAGCTAGGCAGGGGGGGGCAATAATGACTCCAACGCCAAGTTACGGACAATGGTAGCTTTACTGAGTGACAGATGGTACAGTCTATACAGTGTAGCCAGGCCCACGGAGGTGACCAGTGATTTCAGAGACCTTAAGGGCTTGCTGGGACTTGCAGTGGTTTTGGACAATTTAGTGCAGGCCACGTTGACTTGACAATAGATGACAGTGACTGACTTGACTTGACTGGAGACAGACTAAGCTGTGACTTTAGCTTACTTGGAGACTTGTAGCTTGTGGCTGCAGACTTGACTTGAAAAAACTAAAAGAAAAATAGCCAGCACAACTACCTAATACACGGGTGCATGCTGCTGTGGCAAATACAGAGTACACAAAAAAAGAAGGTTGCAGCAGCACTCTTGGTCAACAAATGGAGGCTCTTAGCGCACTTTTTGATCAAAACGTGTTCCCCCATCCACCACGCGGAGGTGGCCTCATTTTGGATGGGACCCTAACACACATTCTGAGCCTTACACTCATAACACTCACCTCTGCTGGGCATATAGCCTCTAACTGGGTGACATACTGGATCAATTAACAATTTAAAATACCTACTGTGAAAAAGGGGAGGGGTGCACGGCTACAGAGGGTGCCATTCCCTCTAGGTTGCACGAAAAAAACAAAAAGAAAAATAGCCAGCACAACTACCTAATACATGGGTGCACGCTGCTGTGGCAAATACAGAGTATACGAAAAAAGAAGGTTGCAGCAGCACTCTTGGTCAAAAAATGGAGGCTCAAAATGTGTCCCCCTTTTTTTTTTTGTGCAACTTAGAGGGAATGGTACCGTCTGTAGCCATGCACCCCTCCCCTTTTTCACAGGAGGTATTTTAAATTCGGCACCCAGTCCTGGAAGGCAGACAACTGGAAGTGGCCACTTGTCATTGTCGAATGTCCTTCACAGGTCTGTATAAAAAGAACAGAGACGAGTCCATGTAGCATTTTTGTAAAGACGTCCATACATGTTCTTTTCAATAACTGGACATAAACATGTGGGATTCATCACCCTTATAACTTAATTTTTATCACACTTAATATACTTGAGTCAGATCAGGCTGTTTGAGGCTTTCTACCTGATGCCTTAGCTACTGGGGACCCTTGGTGCTAACCACTTCTCCCCAGAACTCTATACATGTTTTTATATAACATACCAGTGTTACCTTTATATACAACATGCTTTATTTATATTTTCAGGGGAACCCTGTGGCCAGGAGAGTACCTTGTACACAAGGACAGGAAACATGTTAGAAAGTTGAATTATGGACTGGAAATGTACATGTTAGATCCAGTCCTAACTAGGCATTTGACTAGCTTAAATAATACATTATGTAAACTGACTGAATTAGACTATGTGTTAAACTGACAACTTTGTACACAACACTACCATTATTCCTTATACCTAGCTGGTAGTTGTACGTGCGTCAACCTTTGGGATCTGTGCAACACCACCTCTGGAGAATCTAGAACTCTTGAGATTTCGGTATCCTCTCTTTGAAATCCCTCAAAGTGAAGGGGTCTCCATTGTAGGTAGGGAGGACAGGTTTCTCCATGAATACCGGTGCAGACGCTGGAACACCAGGACTGTTAATGTTGACTGCAGACAGGGCGGGCAGGGTCCCGACTGCTGATGCAGGTGATGACTATGCTGCTGGAGATGAAGGGGCGCTGCCGCCTGGTTGATCTGGAGAGCTGGGTTCTGACATCCTGTTGATTGTTGAGTGTGCTGTCGCTTTAAGAGAAATAAGTTGCATTCCCTTTTAAGATGCTTACTGAAGCGCTGCAGCGGCTTTGACTTGATCAATGGGGGTACTGTAATGGATGCTCCCCCTCTATTATGCAGGCACCCGGTTATGGATAGTCTTGCAACCATACTTGTGGGCACCAGCAGGTTAATGCTGACAGCTACTGGCACCGGAGACTTGATACTGACAATTGTTGGAGTCTGCGCTGCAGCGGGTGCTCGACAGGTAACAACAGAGACAAGCGCAGAAGCCGGAGCTTCCAATATGGCTGATCCCAGGGAACTTCCAGTTTTGGTCTGGTCCTCAAAATCTTCCCCTGTGCAACACAGGGCGGCTCTTTGGTTCCTCCTCACTGTACTGAAGAGGAGTCACCGCTGGGGACTGACGAGGCGGAGCCTCGACCGCTCGCGCGCACGGGAAACACCGGACCAAGTTAACCCTTTCAGGTGCCGACTCTCAGCAGTTCACAATGGCAAAAAACTGTGCTTTCTTCATGTCCCCCTCTATTTCACAAGCGCCTCGGGTAAAACACTTTCTGGCGCAAATTTTATTCACAGCGGCATGCGCTTTTCTGACAATACTGGACACAGTTCAGACTGGGGGAGGTCGCATAAGGCGAACATCCGTATTCCTGTTCGTAGGACGCCAAAAGTTTGGGTATGTGGTGTGATGCAGGGAAGATGGAATTACCCTAGGGGCAGATGGCATAAACCCCTTGTATTCATCGAACTTCTGCAGAGGGAAGATTTTGCTGGAACAAGTTATGGTGGTATGTACCAGCTGAATTAGATAAGGAAAGACTATAGAGAAGATGTCGCCTGTAGTCACTGAATTCATTGTGTATTCTCCTCACTATAGAGAAGATGTCACCTGTCGTCACTGATATCATTGTGTATTCTCCTCACTATAGAGAAGATGTCACCTGTAGTCACTGATATCATTGTGTATTCTCCTCACTATAGAGAAGATGTCACCTGTAGTCACTGATATCATTGTGTATTCTCCTCACTATAGAGAAGACGTCACCTGTAGTCACTGATATCATTGTGTATTCTCCTCACTATAGAGAAAATGTCACTTGTACTTACTGATATCCTTGTGTATTCTCCTCACTAGAGAGAAGACGTCACCTGTAGTCACTGTTATCATGGTGTATTCTCCTTACTATAGAGAAGACGTCACCTGTAGTCACTGATATCATTCTGTATTCTCCTCTCTATAGAGAAGATGTCACCTGCAATCACTGATATCATTGTGTATTCTCCTCACTATAGAGAAGACGTCACCTGTAGTCACTGATATCATTGTGTATTCTCCTCACTATAGAGAAGATGTCACCTGTAGTCACTGATATCATTGTTTATTCTCCTCACTATAGAGAAGACGTCACCTGTAGTCACTGATATCATTGTGTATTCTCCTCACTGTAGAGAATATGTCACCTGTAGTCACTGATATCATTGTGTATTCTCTCTATAGAGAAGATGTCACCTGCAATCACTGATATCATTGTGTATTCTCCTCACTATAGAGAAGACATCACCTGTAGTCACTGATATCATTGTGTATTCTCCTCACTATAGAGAAGACGTCACCTGTAGTCACTGATATCATTGTGTATTCTCCTCACTATAGAGAAGACATCACCTGTAGTCACTGATATCATTGTGTATTCTCCTTACTATAGAGAAGACGTCACCTGTAGTCACTGATATCATTATTTATTCTCCTCACTATAGAGAAGACGTCACCTGTAGTCACTGATATCCTTGGTTATTCTCCTCCCTAAAGAGAAGATGTCACCTGTAGTCACTGATATCATTGTGTATTCTCCTCACTATAGAGAAAATGTCACTTGTACTTACTGATATCCTTGTATATTCTCCTCACTAGAGAGAAGACGTCACCTGTAGTCACTGTTATCATGGTGTATTCTCCTTACTATAGAGAAGACGTCACCTGTAGTCACTGATATCATTGTTTATTCTGCTCACTATAGAGAAGACGTCAGCTGTAGTCACTGATATCATTGTGTATTCTCCTCACTATAGAGAAGATGTCACCTGTAGTCACTGATATCATTGTGTATTCTCCTCACTGTAGAGAAAACATCACCTTTAGTCACTGATATCATTGTGCATTCTCCTCACTATAGAGAAGACCTCACCTGTAGTCACTGATATCATTGTGTATTCTCCTCACTATAGAGAGAACATCACCTGTAGTCACTGATATCATTGTGTGTTCTCCTCACTATGTCCCATCAGAGCTGTAGTCACTTGTAAGTTCTGCAGTAATGATGAGTGAAACAACATCTCCCAACATACACTTACCACTGCTAGGGTAATACTGGGAGCTGTAGTTTTAAATGGTAAAAACTTCTCTAGCATTTTCCCATTCTGTGGCAATTGGTATGTATGATTATTATACTGGAAATAATTTTTTTGAAACATGCTACACCACAGGCTAAAATAATACTTATGGGGAGGGGGGGGGTGTCAGGGGGCGACACCATTTTTTGCTGCACTGGGTGACACCAACCCTAGCAACGCCACTGCCTGCAGCTGTTGAAAAAGTACAACTCCCAGCATGTCTGGACAGCCAAAGCCTGTCTGAGCATGCTGTGAGTTGTTGTTTTGCAACAGCTGGAGGCACCCTGGTTGGGAAACACTACATTAGAAAGACATATACATGATACAGTATACACTTACATTTTTGCTGTACAGCAGGAATCCATACAGAAGGAAGAGGAGTCCAGAGGGTCTACCACACACAGCAACCTTGGGGGGGAGGGTGGCAGAAGGCAGGACTGGCACCCTCCAGTATGTGTCCTGCTGCCAGCCTAGCACTGCAGGCCCCCCTTCACCCACCTCTCTGTACCGATGGTGATTACTACAGTACCCTGGCAGTAATTCTGTCACTTAGGACAGGGGGAGAGGCTGCTGAAGGAGGAGGACCCTGTGTCTGAAATGGTCTACAATGGCCTAACAAGCCTTCCGTTGCAGCACACATGGACCTGCAAAACTTACCGTGCCGAAATTTGCTCTACACCTCTGTGGGGCATGGTGGCAGCTTCACCACTGTTACGCCCAGCGCTCCGGGTCCCCGCTCCTCCCCGGAGCGCTCGCAACATTCTCACTACGGCAGCGCCCCGGTCAGTTCCACTGACCGAGTGCGCTGCGATACCGCCTCCAGCCGGGATGCGATTCGCGATGCGGGTGGCGCCCGCTCGCGATGCGCACCCCGGCTCCCGTACCTGACTCGCTCTCCGTCGGTCCTGTCCCGGCGCGCGCGGCCCCGCTCCCTAGGGCGCGCGCGCGCCGGGTCTCTGCGATTTAAAGGGCCACTGCGCCACTGATTGGCGCAGTGGTTCTAATTAGTGTGTTCACCTGTGCACTCCCTATGTATACCTCACTTCCCCTGCACTCCCTCGCCGGATCTTGTTGCCATCGTGCCAGTGAAAGCGTTTCCTTGTGTGTTCCTAGCCTGTGTTCCAGACCTCCTGCCGTTGTCCCTGACTACGATCCTTGCCTACTGCCCCGACCTTCTGCTACGTCCGACCTTGCTTTTGCCTACTCCCTTGTACCGCGCCTATCTTCAGCAGTCAGAGAGGTTGAGCCGTTGCTAGTGGATACGACCTGGTTACTACCGCCGCAGCAAGACCATCTCGCTTTGCGGCGGGCTCTGGTGAATACCAGTAGTAACTTAGAACCGGTCCACTAGCACGGTCCACGCCAATCCCTCTCTGGCACAGAGGATCCACCTCCTGCCAGCCGGCATCGTGACAGTAGATCCGGCCATGGATCCCGCTGAAGTTCCTCTGCCAGTTGTCGCCGACCTCACCACGGTGGTCGCCCAGCAGTCACAACAGATAGCGCAACAAGGCCACCAGCTGTCTCAACTGACCGTGATGCTACAGCAGCTACTACCACAGCTTCAGCAATCATCTCCTCCGCCAGCTCCTGCACCTCCTCCGCAGCGAGTGGCCGCTTCCAGCCTACGACTATCCTTGCCGGATAAATTTGATGGGGACTCTAAGTTTTGCCGTGGCTTTCTTTCACAATGTTCCCTGCACTTGGAGATGATGTCGGACCAGTTTCCTACTGAAAGGTCTAAGGTGGCTTTCGTAGTCAGCCTGCTCTCTGGGAAAGCTCTGTCATGGGCCACACCGCTCTGGGACCGCAATGACCCCGTCACTGCCTCTGTACACTCCTTCTTCTCGGAAATTCGAAGTGTCTTTGAGGAACCTGCCCGAGCCTCTTCTGCTGAGACTGCCCTGCTGAACCTGGTCCAGGGTAATTCTTCCGTTGGCGAGTACGCCATACAATTCCGTACTCTTGCTTCTGAACTATCCTGGAATAATGAGGCCCTCTGCGCGACCTTTAAAAAAGGCCTATCCAGCAACATTAAAGATGTTCTGGCCGCACGAGAAATTCCTGCTAACCTGCATGATCTCATTCATCTAGCCACTCGCATTGACATGCGTTTTTCCGAAAGGCGTCAGGAGCTCCGCCAGGATATGGACTTTGTTCGCACTAGGCGTTTTTTCTCCCCGGCTCCTCTCTCCTCTGGTCCTCTGCAATCCGTTCCTGTGCCTCCCGCCGTGGAGGCTATGCAAGTTGACCGGTCTCGCTTGACACCTCAAGAGAGGACACGACGCCGCATGGAGAATCTTTGCCTGTACTGTGCCGGTACCGAACACTTCCTGAAGGATTGTCCTATCCGTCCTCCCCGCCTGGAAAGACGTACGCAGACTCCGCACAAGGGTGAAACAGTCCTTGATGTCAACTCTGCTTCTCCACGTCTTACTGTGCCTGTGCGGATATCTGCCTCTACCTTCTCCTTCTCCACTATGGCCTTCTTGGATTCCGGATCTGCAGGAAATTTTATTTTGGCCTCTCTCACCAAAAGGTTCAACATCCCGGTGACCAGTCTCGCCAGACCCCTCTACATCAATTGCGTTAACAATGAAAGATTGGACTGTACCATACGTTACCGCACGGAGCCCCTCCTAATGTGCATCGGACCTCATCATGAAAAAATTGAGTTTTTGGTCCTCCCCAATTGCACCTCCGAAATTCTCCTTGGACTACCGTGGCTTCAACGCCATTCCCCAACCCTTGATTGGTCCACAGGGGAGATCAAGAGCTGGGGTACCTCTTGTTTCAAAGACTGCCTTAAACCGGTTCCCAGTACTCCCTGCCGTGACCCTGTGGTTCCCCCTGTAACCGGTCTCCCTAAGGCCTATATGGACTATGCTGACGTATTTTGCAAAAAACAAGCTGAGACTTTACCTCCTCACAGGCCTTATGACTGTCCTATTGACCTCCTCCCGGGCACTACTCCACCCCGGGGCAGAATTTATCCTCTGTCCGCCCCAGAGACTCTTGCTATGTCTGAATACATCCAGGAAAATTTAAAAAAGGGGTTTATCCGCAAATCCTCCTCTCCTGCCGGAGCCGGATTTTTCTTTGTGTCCAAGAAAGATGGCTCCCTACGTCCTTGTATTGACTACCGCGGACTTAATAAAATCACGGTAAAGAACCGCTACCCCCTACCTCTTATCTCTGAACTCTTTGATCGCCTCCAAGGTGCCCACATCTTTACCAAACTGGACTTAAGAGGTGCTTATAATCTCATCCGCATCAGGGAGGGGGACGAATGGAAAACTGCATTTAACACTAGAGATGGACACTTTGAGTATTTGGTCATGCCCTTTGGCCTGTGCAACGCCCCTGCCGTCTTCCAAGACTTTGTTAATGAAATTTTTCGTGATCTCTTATATTCCTGTGTTGTTGTGTATCTGGACGATATTCTGATTTTTTCTGCCAACTTAGAAGAACACCGCCAGCATGTCCGCATGGTTCTTCAGAGACATCGAGACAATCAACTTTATGCCAAAATGGAGAAATGTCTGTTTGAATGTCAATCTCTTCCTTTCCTAGGATACTTGGTCTCTGGCCAGGGACTACAAATGGACCCAGATAAACTCTCTGCCGTCTTAGATTGGCCACGCCCCTCCGGACTCCGTGCTATCCAACGTTTTTTGGGGTTCGCCAATTATTACAGACAATTTATTCCGCATTTTTCCACCATTGTGGCTCCTATCGTGGCTTTAACCAAGAAGAATGCCAATCCTAAGTCCTGGTCTCCTCAAGCGGAAGACGCTTTTAAACGGCTCAAGTCTGCCTTTTCTTCAGCTCCCGTCCTCTCCAGACCTGACCCATCTAAACCCTTCCTATTGGAGGTTGATGCCTCCTCAGTGGGAGCTGGAGCGGTCCTTCTACAAAAAAACTCTTCCGGGCATGCTGTTACTTGTGGTTTTTTTTCTAGGACCTTCTCTCCGGCGGAGAGGAACTACTCCATCGGGGATCGAGAGCTACTGGCCATTAAATTAGCACTTGAGGAATGGAGGCATCTGCTGGAGGGATCAAAATTTCCAGTTATCATTTACACCGATCACAAGAATCTCTCCTATCTCCAGTCTGCCCAACGGCTGAATCCTCGCCAGGCCAGGTGGTCTCTGTTCTTTGCCCGTTTTAATTTTGAAATTCACTTTCGCCCTGCCGACAAGAACATTAGGGCCGATGCTCTCTCTCGTTCCTCGGATGCCTCGGAAGTAGAGCTCTCTCCGCAACACATCATTCCTCCTGACTGCCTGATCTCCACTTCTCCAGCCTCCATCAGGCAAACTCCTCCAGGGAAGACCTTCGTTTCTCCACGCCAACGCCTCGGAATCCTCAAATGGGGTCACTCCTCCCACCTCGCAGGCCATGCGGGCATCAAAAAATCCTTGCAACTCATCTCTCGTTTCTATTGGTGGCCGACTCTGGAGACGGATGTTGTTGATTTTGTGCGGGCCTGTACTGTCTGTGCCCGGGATAAGACTCCTCGCCAGAAACCTGCTGGTCTACTTTATCCTCTGCCTGTCCCCGAACAGCCTTGGTCTTTGATTGGTATGGACTTTATTACAGACTTACCCCCATCCCGTGGCAACACCGTTGTTTGGGTGGTCATTGATCGATTTTCCAAGATGGCACATTTTATTCCTCTTCCTGGTCTTCCTTCAGCGCCTCAGTTGGCAAAACAATTTTTTGTACACATTTTTCGTCTTCACGGTTTGCCTACGCAGATCGTCTCGGATAGAGGCGTCCAATTCGTGTCAAAATTCTGGCGGGCTCTCTGTAAACAACTCAAGATTAAATTAAACTTCTCTTCTGCTTATCATCCTCAATCCAATGGGCAAGTAGAAAGAATTAACCAGGTCCTGGGTGACTATTTACGGCATTTTGTTTCCTCCCGCCAGGATGACTGGGCAGATCTTCTACCATGGGCCGAATTCTCGTACAACTTCAGAGTCTCTGAATCTTCCTCCAAATCCCCATTTTTCATGGTGTACGGCCGTCACCCTCTCCCCCCCCTCCCTACTCCCTTGCCCTCTGGTTTGCCCGCTGTGGATGAAATAACTCGTGATCTTTCCACCATATAGAAAGAGACCCAAAATTCTCTCTTACAGGCTTCATCTCGCATGAAGAAGTTTGCCGATAAGAAAAGAAGAGCTCCCCCCACTTTTTCTCCCGGAGACAAGGTATGGCTCTCCGCTAAATATGTCCGCTTCCGTGTCCCCAGCTACAAATTGGGACCACGCTATCTTGATCCTTTCAAAATTCTGTGTCAAATTAATCCTGTCTCTTACAAACTTCTTCTTCCTCCTTCTCTTCGTATTCCTAATGCCTTTCATGTCTCTCTTCTTAAACCACTCATCATCAACCGTTTCTCTCCCAA
Organism: Hyla sarda; assembly: GCF_029499605.1. Classification (NCBI taxonomy): domain Eukaryota; kingdom Metazoa; phylum Chordata; class Amphibia; order Anura; family Hylidae; genus Hyla; species Hyla sarda. Next base: position 188,249,925 of record NC_079194.1, read on the forward strand.
ACTTGTTTCTCCCACTCCTGTCTCCGGTTCTTCTGATATCTTTTCCGTTAAGGAGATACTGGCCTCCAAAAAGGTCAGAGGGACAACTTTTTTTTTGGTTGACTGGGAGGGCTGTGGTCCTGAAGAGAGATCCTGGGAACCTGAGGACAATATCCTAGTCAAAAGTCTGGTCCTCAGGTTCTCAGGCTCCAAGAAGAGGGGGAGACCCAAGGGGGGGGGTACTGTTACGCCGAGCGCTCCGGGTCCCCGCTCCTCCCCGGAGCGCTCGCAACATTTTCACTACGGCAGCGCCCCGGTCAGTTCCACTGACCGAGTGCGCTGCGATACCGCCTCCAGCCGGGATGCGATTCGCGATGCGGGTGGCGCCCGCTCGCGATGCGCACCCCGGCTCCCGTACCTGACTCGCTCTCCGTCGGTCCTGTCCTGGCGCGCGCGGCCCCGCTCCCTAGGGCGCGCGCGCGCCGGGTCTCTGCGATTTAAAGGGCCACTGCGCCACTGATTGGCGCAGTGGTTCTAATTAGTGTGTTCACCTGTGCACTCCCTATGTATACCTCACTTCCCCTGCACTCCCTCGCCGGATCTTGTTGCCATCGTGCCAGTGAAAGCGTTTCCTTGTGTGTTCCTAGCCTGTGTTCCAGACCTCCTGCCGTTGCCCCTGACTACGATCCTTGCTGCCTGCCCCGACCTTCTGCTACGTCCGACCTTGCTTTTGCCTACTCCCTTGTACCGCGCCTATCTTCAGCAGTCAGAGAGGTTGAGCCGTTGCTAGTGGATACGACCTGGTTACTACCGCCGCAGCAAGACCATCCCGCTTTGCGGCGGGCTCTGGTGAATACCAGTAGTAACTTAGAACCGGTCCACTAGCACGGTCCACGCCAATCCCTCTCTGGCACAGAGGATCCAGCTCCTGCCAGCCGGCATCGTGACAACCACTCCCTTTCATTGATCCTCGGCCCAACAATGTTTCAATCATGTAAACTCTATTTAACAATATCACGAGTGGCTTTTTTTCATGTCTAGAATAGGAGGAGATAATTATATAACCACACTCACAAGTGGCACCTAAAACAAAACTACAGTCATTCTTCTCATAAACAATGAGGGGGAGGAATATAGCTTAAAGAGATTCATCCCTATCAGCTCACTGCCTCTTAGGGGGAGATCATTAAGTTCATTATTCTCAATACCTGAGTGTTTTCACAACCTCTGAAACAGATGCCCTTTCTTTGATGATTGCTACTACAAAGATTCTCTACTTGGTCTCACATGCGTCTTTCAAACACTGGTTTGGGTCTTCCACTACCTTAGCCTAGGTAGCAAAACTATCTGGTAGCACACATGGTCAGAACTATCAACTTCCTGGCATCAGTTCTTAGTTTAGATTCCACTGGACTTCTCCCTACTACTGTAACATGGTGCAGTGCCAGCATTACAATAGTTTCTCTATCCACCCATGCCAGCACTCTATTTCTACACCAGGAAACATAGTCTCCTGGTAATCAGAATGTTGGTGCCACTACAACTGTCCAGCAAACAGGCCAATAAGAGGACTGTAAAGGATTTATCATTCATAAATAAATACATACATTATTACTCTGTGTTTTAATTTTTCTATTTTTTTTTTGCATTCTGAGTAGTGTAGTCAATATCAGGCATTGTACAAAATTCAGATGTATGAAAAAAAAAATCTGAATTCAATTGGAGAGCACAGCTGTGGGGATTCCAGTTGCTCACAACCAGGACAATGGCAGTAAAACAAAAAAGTTATAATTATTATGATTATTGTATTATTGTTGTTATTATTGTTGTTGTTATGAGTAGGGTTATTACTATTATGATATAGCAGTGTTTCGTTTACACGTGGGGTTGTTATTATTGTGGTGTGTGTGTTTGGTGAGAATGAGGCTCGACCAGATAATACTTTGGACATTTATGGACTAATATGGACTCATTTTTGTATATAATATATGGGTGTATGTTGTTTGTATTATTGGTATATTGTTGATAATTATTGTTGTAATGTTTTATATTTTTAAATAAAAGATCTACAGGCAATGATTCAGGATCAATATATGAAAGCCAATGTCATTTATTTGGTAGGTTACTTTCTTTTTTTATGTATAATACATTGATATATAAACCATACTGCTTGCAATCTAATGTACGTCCTTGAGATAAAACTGTGCATTTGGTAACACGATGTTTAAAAGATGCATGCACTCCATCCCAATGCTTGTTCTCCTATGATACATATCACAAGCCTGCAGATACTGTTAATCATTTTACAGGGCACTGTATTTTAGTCTAAGGAGGAAGAGTTGTTGGCGTGCGTTGCCCATATAATCACTAGTAAAATGCTGAGAGCGATAGACTTGAGTCAAGCATGAGTACAAAACAAAAGTTTTATTAAGGGTCTGTGGGGCATGAGCAATGAAATGAGTGGCAGAACAGATTGTTTTTAATATGAAGATTAAATTCTTGATGGTAATAAAAATGAATCTGCCTGGCAGATTTTTGACAGTGGGTAAAATAATTGTATTGGCCATGAAAGTAATGATTACGTAGCCGCTGTCATTGTTAGAGGCTGAGAAAAACATTCATTTCATTCTAAGGAGTTCTGTAATTTACAACATGGATAACATAAAACAAAATAACTGTATTGGCTGCTATGTGTGGTGGGAAAATGAGAATAGTCGGACTGGTCACAGAGGCTGCTCACATGGCTACTATGGAAAAGGGTGCTTAGGCTTGTTTTGTTAGAGGGGTACTCCGGTGGAAAACATTATTATTATTTATTTTAATCAACTGGTGCCAGAAAGTTAAGCAGATTTGTAAATTACTTCTATTAAAAAATCTTTACCCTTCCAGTACTTATTTGCAGCTGTTTGCTACAGAGGAAATTCTTAGATTTTTGAATTTCTTTTTTGTCTTGTCCACAGTGCTCTCTGCTGACACCTGATGCCCATATCAGGAACTTTCCAGAGCAGGAGAAAATCCCCATAGCAAACCTATGCTGCTCTGGACAGTTCCTGACATGGACAGAGGTGTCAGCTGAGAGCACTGTGTACAAGACAAAAAAGAAATTCAAAAAGCAAGGAATTGGAAGGATAAATATTTTTTTTATAGAAGTAATTTACAAATCTGAAAAAAGGAATTTGTGTGTGCAGCTCACAATTAATACACACCGAGGTCAAACTAGGGCATGCAACTATATCTCAGTTGCAGAAAAGAGAAAACCTGAAACAGAATATTTAGCCCGGACCTTCTAGGTGAGTATAGGTTATAAATATAAGTAAAAATTGATGTAATAAAAAATTAGATCGTGCTTCAATAATAATGCAATAGGTTTATTAAAATATCACAATATAAAAAGTTACTCCTCACAGGGCCCTTGTGTGGAGAACATATAAAATTACAGGCAATAAATTGATACTATGTGTACATAGAATAGATTTATAACACTGGCATATTGTGTACAACAAGCAGATGCCTATTTGTAACAAGCAAATACTTGTTGCACAGATCAAATAGTAGGGAAAGCCTATATACTTGCTTGGCTAATTCCCGCATAAGAATAGTTAAGATGACATGTATCCTTATTATAATAATAGACAGATTGTAGCAATTTGAAAAATGGTGTTACCCGTCCTTTTGGAACAACTCGGGCAGTTCACACTGGAGACAAGCGATGTTGTAAGGTGCCTTGATGGTTTAATGCACCTAATCCTCTAAGCGGCGGTCCCAGATGGTATTCAGGTAGTAGCCAAGCAGAGTCCTGATCTGGAGCGGTGGTGATTACCTTGGGCTTATGGCGCTGGCAGGCGCTGATGTATAGAAGATGCCGGGAGACCGTTAGCGCTGGCAGGCGCTGGAGATTAAACAGTCCTCACCACTGGGTTTCAATGCTGGCTGGATGGAACCGGAGACCGCACGCTGAGTACGAGGAGCTCGCCTTGTGTTGTCGGCATGTGGCGTCAGCAGATCTTAGAGCTGGAATCTCTGCACCAGAGTTGAACTTGTAATCGTTGGACCGGACGGTACTGGACTGGATACAAAATAGTCCGATGATTCACAGAAGGTAACTGACCGTTGATAGTGGGTACAGTTCACAAATAGCGTTTGTGCCAGTGACTATGTAGACAAGACTAGACATGTTTCAGGGTTAAATGGTGTAACCCTTTCCTCAGTAGTCATACTGAGTCCTGTATGACTACTTGTATTCAGTCCAGTACCGTCCGGTCCAACGATTACAAGTTCAACTCTGGTTCAGAGATTCCAGCTCTAAGATCTGCTGACGCCACATGCCGACAACACGAGGCGAGCTCCTCGTACTCAGCGTGCGGTCTCCAGTTCCATCCAGCCAGCATTGTAGCCCAGTGGTGAGGACTGTTTCATCTCTAGCGCCTGCCAGCACTAACGGTCACCCGGCATCTTCTATACATCAGTGCCTGCCAGCGCCATAAGCCCAAGGTAATCACCACTGCTCCAGATCAGGACTCTGCTTGGCTACTACCTGAATACCATCTGGGACCGCCGCTTAGAGGATTAGGTACATGAAACCATCCAGGCACCTTACAACATCGCTTGTCTCCAGTGTGAACTGCCCAAGTTGTTACAAAAAGGAAGGGTAACACCATTTTTCAAGGATACATTTCATCTTAACTATTCTTATGCGGGAATTAGCCAAGCAAGTATATAGGCTTTCCCTACTATTTGATCTGTGCAACAAGTATTTGCTTGTTACAAATAGGCATCTGCTTTTTGTACACAATATGCCAGTGTTATAAATCTATTCTATGTACACATAGTATCAATTTATTGCCTGTAATTTTATATGTTCTCCACACAAGGGCCCTGTGAGGAGTAACTTTTTATATTGTGATATTTTAATAAACCTATTGCATTATTATTGAAGCACGATCTAATTTTTTATTACATCAATTTTTACTTACTAGTTACAAACTTATATTTATAGCCTATACTCACCTAGAAGGTCCGGGCTAAATATTCTGTTTCTAATTTACAAATCTGTTTAACTTTCTGGAACCAGTTCATTTAAAAAACAAGTTTTTCACTGGAGCACCCCTTTAAAAGATCCTTACTGAGTCTCCCACACTGAGGTTCCTGCTGGCTGTCTTTTCAGTTGAATGGCACATAGGTATACATTTCCTCTTAAAGGGGGTTTGATTTTAAAGGGTTTGATTTTCACCAACCAGCTTGTCATCCCCCATCCTGTAAATGGGGGATAACTTATTCTGATTGAAAAATCCCCTTTTAAGAGGTCACTGCAGGGGGAATGAATAGCCAGAAAAATGCCCCCCAAATGAGAACATTTGATCCACATGAGTTCCAAGAGCTGAACCTGCAACCATTACAAGAGGTGCTTGGCAGCTGTTAAAAAAAACTGTTGAATGATGTGCATATTTTCCACCAATATCTTTGTATGATAATTTGTTTCTTGTTCTATGGAAAGTCTAAGAGGGTGATGCATGACACGGGGACTTCCATGCACTATTGTGCATTGAAGTCCCCGTGTCATGCATCACCCTCTCAAATCCCAATGGTTTGTTTCCCCAGTAGAGGACTTGGGGTCTTATAAAGGATCCCATCTCCAAACTCTGGCAACTCCATTCTCTGTCACTAAAGCAAGAGGTGTATGGATTTGGCAGAAGTCCTATAGACTTGCATTGCAATTCATCTAAATTCCAGCATTTCTTTATACCTCTCCCTTTAGTAGTAGAGAATGAGGTTTGTGGAGTTTGGAAATAGTTTTTTTCCTCACCCATGAAATGATAGTTGCCCTTTAAGATCTGGGTCCAGAGTCCTGAATAAAAAGGTCACTGCCCCGAACCCAAACTGTGTACTACAGGAACATTTGCCCACGGTACAGCCCACACAAAGAGTTAATAGTTACCAGGCTCACAGTGTCAGAGGAGCTGACAACCTGATCTTACACAGTTAGATCATAAAGAGGAATCCATGTCTGAATGCTGCCTGTGCAAAGCACCTTGCCCCCCCCCCCCCCCCAATCTACATTTCTATATCTGCTCCTAACCATTCCACCATTGTTCCAGAATAGAGTAAGCATAACAGGACTGCCAGCCTTACAGGTCTAATACAGAGGTCCGTGTGTCGTATTAGTGTGAATAAATGCATTTGTGTGTTTGTGTCTGTACACGCATGTATGTGTGCATTTAACTGTTTTTGTCAGTGTTTAATACTGTGTTGGAAAACAGAATTGTTGATCCTTGTGGCGAATGTGCTCGAGATTTTCTGTACAGAATGTCTGTGCCAACCTCTACAGCATTAACAGTAACAGCAGATTGGATGAGTAAAAAAAAAAGGAAAAAAAAAAATAAAAAAATATATATATATATATATATATATATATATATATATATATATATATATATATATATATATACATATACACACATATACAGTGGTCCCCCAAGTTACAATATTAATTGGTTCCAGGAAGACCATTGTATGTTGAAACCAATGTATGTTGAGACCATAACTCCATGGAAACCTGGTAATTGGCTCGGAAGCCGCCAAAATGTCATCCAAAAATAGGAAAAAAGTGAGGATTAAAGAAAAATAAGTAGATAACTAATATAGATAAAGCAAATCCTTGCATATAAGAGTAAAAAAGATCTGCTTGGAGCTGTAAATCACTGTCTATGTAGAGGACAAGAGCTTCTTCAGGGTAATGTACAATATACACTGTGTCCTTAAAATAAAAAAAGTAACATGGAACCGCCCTCACCTGGTGTCCAAAGGAGTAGCTAACCCTGGTACAGGTAAAGAGTAGTACAAAACATGTAGTACCTCCCTGTACTTTATGGGGCGCTACCAGGCAGTCAGTCAGTGCATGCACTTCAGGAATACAGGGGTTTTTCCAGTGAATGCCCATTCTGATTGGTCAGTTCTTCCAGCCATTGAAACGTTTCACAGATCTAGACTGTCTGTACATTGTACGTTGAGTCCGGTTTCAAGTTACAATGGTCCAGAAAAGACCAGTGCATGTTGAAACAATTGAATTTTGAAGCCATTGTAAGTTGAGGGATCGCTGTATTATAAAAAAAAAATACCTGTGGTGTAGATTTTAAATGTGCAGTCAATTTTGCAGTCAGAAATGCAGAGGATTCATTGCAGATTTTTCCCATTTGAGTTCAATTAAGAGGTCACAATATTCAATAAATCCAGTGTTACGTTTTTGTGGAACAATTCAGATCCAAAGCAAAATCAATAACTACTGATATTTAAAGGGGAACGCCACCACTAGACATCTAACCCCTATCCAAAGGATAGGCTGTGACACCCCAGAAAACCGGTGCACGGAGTGAACTTCGCTAAACCTAAATCCATGCTGCATGACTGGTGATGCGGGGTGAAGGCTTGTGATGTCACGGCCACGCCTCACTTGTGAAATCATAGCCATGCCCCACTCATTGCAAGTCTGTGGGAGGGGGCGTGATGCCTGTCACACCCCTCCCATTGACTTGCATTGAGGGGGCATGGCTGTGATGTCACAAGCCTCCGGCACTGCACCCGACGCTCTAAACAAACGTCAGATGCGGCAGGGGATAAAATGTCTAGGGCAGAGTAACCCTTTAAGCACATAGGGAGGAATACATTAAGAGCTGCATCTGGTGCAGCACAACAAAGTGTCCCACTTTGCACAAAAATTTAGAGGCTCTTTGCTTCTCTGCACTGCATAATTTTTTTTACAAATTACATCTGCAAACAGGCATATATTGTAGTTGAACTCTACACCAGCTCCTGCATAGGCGGGACCTATTAAGTAGCACATGCTCGTAAATTCAGTAGTAAATAGTAAATATTCCTCATAGGGGCAAACTTATCACACATTTTACCACAGTAGTTTAAGTAATGAAAGCTGAGCTGAGTGTGGTTGCTATGGGAAACACATAGGGGGAGATTTATCATTGCTTTAAGAGCATTTCTTTTGTCTATGTTTTGGCACAGTTCAGTTTCACTCTTTTTGCCTACCTGTAGAACTTTTCTATTTGACCATGCAGTGGTCAAGTATTTATCATTTGTGACTTTTGTCAAAATCGCTATTTTGTGCGCAAAGATACTTTTTTAGCCTTTAAAGGATGCCGGGCGTATGCATACGCCCTGCATCCCGAGTCCTTAAGGACGTGGGGCCTATGCATACGCCCATGGGAATTCCGGTTCCCGCTGCTAGCCGGTTGGGGACCAGACCGGGATGCCTGCTGAAATCATTCAGCAGGCATCCCAGCACATCGCCCATGTCGGTGATTGCAGAAAATCGTATGTCAATTCAGACATGCGATTTTCTACTATTCCAGGCTGATTGGGTCTCTGGTGACCCGATCACCCGGACAATAGGGATGATCAGAGCGGTCAGTGACAGTCCTGATCATCCTGAGGGATAGGAGCGAGGTCGCTGTGCTGCAATCTCCTCCTATCCCCTGCCATTGGTCAGAACTGATTCTGACCAATGGCAGGGCAGGACAGTGGGTTGCCATGGCAACCCCCCGTTCTGCCCACCCCTGGATGTCGAGGGGAACGTGGGGAGAAGATGGAGGCCGGTACCTGGAGGAGAAGATGCCTGGGGACCCCCGATCGTCGCTGGAGACTGCTGGATCCTGGCTCAGGTAGGGGAACTACAGTGGGGGAGGGGGGGGGGGGGGGAATGAAAGTGAAAGTAAAGTGATCTTTACTGTGGCAACCACTAGGAAGGCCAAACTGCAACTCCCAGCATGCCCAGACAGCCAAAGGCTGTCTGAGTATGCTGGGAGTTGTAGTTTCGCAACATCTTAAGGGTCACAGTTTGGAGACCACTGTTACAGTGGTGCCCAAACGGTAGCCCTCCAGATGTTGCCAAACTTCAACTCTCAGCATGCCTAGACTGCCCAGGCATGCTGGGAGTTGTAGTTCTGTAACATCTGTCCCTTCAGATTTTGCAATTTTCATGACATTTTCGAAAATTGCTGCTCTATTTGAAGCCCTCTAATTTTTTTCAAAAAGCAAAAATATGTCAATTTTATGATGCCAACATAAAGTGGACATATTGTGTTTGTGAATAAAAATAAAAATTATTTGGAATATCCATTTTCCTTACAAGTAGAGAGCTTCAAAGTTAGAAAATGCTAAATTTTCATTACATTTTTGGATTTTTCACCAAAAAAGGATGCAAGCAACGCCGAAAATTTACCACCAAAATAAAGTAGAATATGTCATGAAAAAACAATCTCAGAATCTGTATATTTAGTAAAAACGTCTTCGAGATATTAATTCGTAAAGCGACGATGGTCAGAATTGCGAAAAAGGGCTCAGTCCTTAAGGTGAAAAAGGGCTGCGTCCTTAAGGGGTTAAGGGCAAAGCTACACCACCACCACAAGTAGGCGTGAGAATCACTTCTACCTTCAGCAATTCAACCTTTAACCTCTTGTGGACGACGGCGTCCCACTCCCCTTCTATGATGCACGCTCAGGAACTGAGTGCAGGTCATAGCTGGGTGATGTCTGGCATTAGAGATGGGGATTGGTGGCAGATAGCGGCCAGGACCCATCTCTAATGCCAGACATCACTGATCATGGTGATGCCAGGCAGCTCTGTGAAAGTAAGTAAAAACACCTAACCTGCCAAATTCAGGACCCGGGAAAGTGTCTACTTCCCTCCCTCACAAGCATCTAGAAAACGTGTATGTGGTAGAGCTTTTCCCACCTCAGCAGAGCTGCGTGAAATTCATCATCCTGCTGCACCTTCTTGATAAATAAGATGCACGCTGGTCAAACCCACCACCCAAATAAACGTGGGAAAATAGTTCTACCGCAGACATTATTTGATAAATCTGGGCCATACCGTTTTTCTGTTAGACACTTTAATAAACTTGTATTTATTCATTTGCTTCTTAATTTATTTTATTTATGTATGTAATCTGCATGATTTGGTGTAGAATTTTTGCTGCAGATTTTGATGCACCCCAAAAAACAGTTGGATGCACTTCCAAATATGAATCCAAATCTGCATGTTTAACATGGAGACTTTGTGGTGAATTTGTGACATAAAATTGCAGCACATCTGAATCCACCCTTAGGGTAAGATCACGTGTCATATTTTGCTGCGTATTTTGCTGCATATTTTCTGCAGCTGATTTTGCTATCCATTGACTTCAATGTATAGGAAAATTCACAGCAGCAAATACGCAGCAAATACGCAGCACGTGTGACCTTACTTTTAAAGGGACACCTACAGGCTGTTCACCTGCACTAAACCCAATATACTAAGTTATAGTGTAGGTGAACAGCATCAAAAAACATTGGTCACTTACTTTAATCCTTGGTGTAGTATATTATGCCTGTTTATCCATCCATTCCGATTGCACAGATGTACACAATGGCTGGCCAAGCTCCCCTGATCCTCCATATTCTTTCCTGACCACCCCAGTGATGAATATGCAATTTTCTTCACGTCTGCCAGTGTGTGAGAGCTCTACTTTCTGAGCAAAGTGCTGGTGCTGCTGCCTCTCTCCATCCTAGTGATGTGAGAGAAGAAATTTGCATATTCATGAGAGGGGTGGGCCGGGTAGTGAATATTAAGGAGGCAGGGGAGCTTGATGAGCCAGCTCTCCGCCTCTTTTGTGCTCCGCAATACATTAGGAATTGATTGATAAATAGGCATAACTCTGTTACTACACCAAGAATTAAAGTAAGTGACCAATGATTTTAATGCTATTCCACAGCATTATAACCCGTTATATTGGGTTTAAAGGGGTACTCCGGTGAAAACCTTTTATCTTTTAAATCAACTGGTGGCAGAAAGTTAAACATATTTGTAAATTACTTCTATTAAAAAATCTTAATCCTTCCAGTACTTATTAGCTGCTGAATGCTACAGAGGAAATTCCTTGATGACATCACAAACACAGTGCTCTCTGCTGACATCTCTGTCCATTTTAGCAACCATGCATAGCAGATGTATGCTAAGGGCAGCATGGTGGCTCAGTGGTTAGCACTGCTGTCTGGGGACTTGGGTTCAAATCCCACTAAGAACAACAATAAATAAAGTGTTATTATTATTATAATAATGTCAGCAGAGAGAACTGTGGTCGTGATGTCATCAGAGAGCATTCCAAAAAGAAAAGAATTTCCTCTTTAGTATTCAGCAGCTAATAAGTACAGGAAGGATTAATATTTATTTTTATAGAAGTAATTTACAAATATGTTTAACTTTCTACAACCAGTTGATTTAAAAGAAAAAAGGTTTTCACCGGAGTACCTTTAATGTGGGTAAACACCCTGTCAGTTTCCCTTTAAGGTGGTTGTATGATTCTCAGGTTCTTGCTAGCATAGCACTGGCAAGTCCTGGCTAGACTGCAGGTCTCATGAGCAAAATACAACACAAAGGGTTAGTGACCTGATGTTTTTTTTTTTTACCCTAGAAATGCCCCCGGTAGTCCAGCAGTCACAAGTCTGACCATTGGTACAATTAAAAGTTATAGTAAACATTTTAGTGTTTTTCAATGTGTATAATATAATAATAATAATAAAAATGATAATAATTATGTTGTTATTATTATCATTCTAACAACTATGTTCCTGATTCTCAGATATGCATTTGGATTATAATATATACCATCTACTGATCCCCTGCTAATTTTCTCCCAAAACTTATTCTTAAGGGGAAAAAAAATCCCAGTTTTTGCAGTTTCCCAGTTTCCAGGTGACATAATTGATCGTGACTAACCTTATGTGGGCAGCATTCCTTGAAGTGTAACTGTCGAGAAGAGTTAGGCTTTGGCCTGCCTATAAAGATAATGATGGTGCAGGGCTTCAGTAATAAATGAGTTGGCTTAAAGAAACTGACATATGGAAATCGACAAAGTAAAATTTTTCAGGTTTTTAGTAATACAGTAAATGGCAGTATTCAAATGTGGCAGATAGGAATCTTAGCTGGAGAACGGCACTGAAGCATTACTTGCTCATTTGTACATTTTAAATGTAGATAAGCATATTTTTTATATATTAGTCTATCAGTTTATTTCCTCAAGATCCATTTCATACCCACTTAAAGGGGTTATCTACCATAAGGTGATTTTAGTGCCTACCTGGCAGACAGTAATAGACATGCTTAGGAAGGATCTCCACTTGTCTTGGGGATAAATGGCTATGTTGTGAGATTACCATAATACTGTGGATAGCTTTTTGTGAACTGGCATTTCCTTTCTGAGTTTTCTTCTTTCCCTACAAATTGCATAATTCCATTTTCCTCCCTCCCTCACATCAGCCGCCCCACCTATTGAAACATAAATTAGCTGCATCAATTCAAAAGACTTGTGATTTTCAATCAGGGTACCTACAGCTGTTGCATTAGTTGTAGATTGATCCCTCCACCCATTGAAGCAGACAGGCTCCCTGGCATCAGCTGACTAGTGTCAGTCAGGTTTCAGCCGCATTGCAACCTGGGAAAAATCTGAGACAAGAGTCATTTTGTATGCTGTTAAAAATAAATATTGGGATGAAAATTAGAGAAGAATTGTGAGAAAACCGTCACACACAGGTACAGACATTGTATTATGAACTACACTAACTTTACAGGCCCTGTAGCATAGTCAAATATCCTGGAATACCCCTTTAAGATTATGACCCATTAGCTTTGTAAAACCATAACATTCTAGAAAGTATCCTCTGTGCTTATGAATACAAGTATGTATGCTACCCCTCATTAAATAGCTCAGGGTCAGGGACATAATTACAGGGGGTGCAGAGGTAGCAGTCACACTGGGGCCCTGGTACCTAAGGGAGCAACTCCAAGTAAATGTTGTTCACTAACCATCACTAGTCTGACATAGCCATCTGTTTTATTCTAGTGCAGCAGCATCTATGCCTTTCATTACTGTAACTGGATCAGATCACCACTTTTACCCACAGTTACTTACAGCGCCTATTATGCCAGTAGAATGGTCAGTTCTGGGTCAGCTGACATAATCACCTATTAGGTTGCCCACCCCCAGAAAACCTCCCAACCCCATCCCTCCCAACTCCCAATCATTATTCTGCTGCTATCTCTATGAAATCAGAATATATAATATACAGTACACCTCCCTGAGGTTCTGTTCACACATTGCATATTTTGTCTATTTTTGCCATGATTTTTTCCCCAAAAATGCAGCAAAAATGGTGCTATTTTACTGCAATTGTGCATGGTAAAAACGTGCAATTTTTACCACAATTTTACTGGAATAAAATGTGATATATGTAGTAAAAATGCACAGCCTGAAGACATCAAATCCCTATAAAGCACCTTATTTTTGATTTATAGGCCAAATCACTATTGTAATATTTTTCTACAAACTGACCTTAACCCATTTATGAGTCTATTCACCTAGGTAAACACCAACACCAGCATCCTAATTAAAAACAAGGTGCAGTGATAAAACTCTACCCTCTCTGACTGCAAAACCAGAGGATTCATATGTAGGTGGCATTAGGAAATTATTTCAGTGATGACATTGCATTCATTACAGATGCAACCTTTTGCATGCCACATAAGCTAAAACAGGCAAGCATAGGGCATACACAAGACTCTTTACATTATTCTCAAATAACAGCCAATGCTGCACTATGTAAGCAAAAAAAAATAATAATAATAATTCTGGAGTGCTTCTTCAATAGATCTTTTTGTGGTGTTAGACCTTTATAGTTATTCACCCTTTAAGATATAGTATAACATGTATAGTAACAGGTTGTTGTCCTCCACATTGTATGTATGTATTACTATTTATGAAAAATAAATAAATAAAAACATATGTTGCCAGACTCCCTGCTATTCAAGCCTAGGATTACAGCTTAACCGATCCCGTAGAACGGCATAGTTGTAGGCATTAATTTATTTTCCAAGCCTCCAGCAGCTCCAATTAGAGTATCTGAGAATATGGCTTTAGAACTCTGTCTAAGACATCCCCAGCCAGGGGTCAGAAGGTGCCAACACAGGTAATTGATTCAACAATGTCCCATTCAACCTTTGCTTTTTGACCCTTAAACCTCCATGTTGACCAGATGACTCAGATCTTTTCTAAGATTTTATCTTGTACAAATAATTTTTTGCTGCAATCCTTTCTTGTATGTTAATTTTTACAAATAGATTGCATTTTTAATAAGCCAGCTGTACAGTGCAGTCAATGACACAATTAAAACCTCAATATTGCTTTTCCCCCGTAGCTTTATCATAGGTGTCCAGGTGGATGGTAAGTACTAGGATCAATTAATCGTCTTTTGAATTGCAGAACAGACCCTCTAGCGCTGAAGGGATTAACATGAATTGAAGCCGCATTAATATATTTCTCTATAAAGCTTTGCAAAGCTCTGTGCCGCTTCATTGTCTGTTGCAGTAACTACATCTCTATGGCAGATCTTATGATAATGCATGCAAACAGTTAAGTAACTGGCATGTATCTGTTGTGCCCGGGCATCTCAGAGCTGTGGTCCCTACACACCAATAGCAACAAATCAATTGCTATTTTGTGCCAGGATGTACTTGACAATTCTCTGATACACATATAACACTGTACACAGTAGTGCAGTAGATTATGTTTGTTCCCTCCTAGTGTTGAGCCCCTGGGCCTACTTGAACATATTGTTTTAAATCTTTTTTTTTTTAAGTTTACATAGATCTATTGTATCTCAAGATATACTTTGCTTCCTAAATTAAATTGAGTCTGTTTATTTATGCTAACAAAATTAAATGAATAGATCTTCTGTGGCAGAAAGTTATGCTTAGGAATCAAGATTTTATTTTTTTTCATTATACATACAGTTTGTTGCTTGATGCTTTGAGCAATGATAAATCATCGTCCTTTCTGTAAGTTTTGAGCTTTTAGGTTAAAGAAAATACTTAAGGCATGTAAGGTGGTGAGGCCAATGCTTTCCTTCTTGCAAGGTGTGGACTGAAAAAGTGTAGTTTCATTGAATAGACTAATTGGTTATCTGAAAAACTGTTTATTGGTTTAGTTACATAGTTACATAGTTACATAGTTAGTACGGTCGAAAAAAGACATATGTCCATCAAGTTCAACCAGGGAATTAAGGGGTAGGGGTGTGGCGCGATATTGGGGAAGGGATGAGATTTTATATTTCTTCATAAGCATTAATCTTATTTTGTTCCAGGAATGTATCTAATCCTGTTTTAAAGCTGTTAATTGTTCCTGCTGTGACCAGTTCCTGAGGTAGACCGTTCCATAAATTCACAGTCCTCACGGTAAAGAAGGCGTGTCGCCCCTTGAGACTAAACTTTTTTTTCTCCAGACGGAGGGAGTGCCCCCTCGTCCTTTGGGGGGGTTTAACCTGGAACAGTTTTTCTCCATATTTTTTGTATGGGCCATTAATATACTTATATACGTTTATCATATCCCCCCTTAAACGTCTCTTCTCAAGACTAAACAATTGTAACTCCTTTAATCGCTCCTCATAGCTAAGATGTTCCATGCCCCATATTAGTTTAGTCGCGCGTCTCTGCACCCTTTCCAACTCCGCAGTGTCCCTTTTATGTACAGGTGACCAAAACTGAACAGCATATTCCAGGTGAGGCCGTACCAATGCTTTATAAAGGGGGAGTATTATGTCCCTGTCCCTTGAGTCCATGCCTCTTTTGATACATGACAATATCCTGCCGGCTTTGGAAGCAGCAGCCTGACATTGCATGCTATTCTGTAGTCTGTGATCTACAAGTACACCCAGATCCTTCTCTACCAGTGACTCTGCCAGTTTAATCCCCCCTAAGACATACGATGCATGCAGGTTATTAGTACCCAGATGCATAACTTTACATTTATCCACATTGAACCTCATTTGCCAAGTGGATGCCCAGACACTTAGTCTATCCAAGTCATCTTGTAACTTATGCACATCCTCTATAGACTGTACCGTGCTACAAAGCTTGGTGTCATCTGCAAAGATAGAAACAGAGCTGTTAATACCATCCTCTATATCATTGATAAATAAATTAAACAACAGCGGTCCCAGTACTGAACCTTGGGGTACACCACTAATAACCGGGGACCAATCAGAGTACGAATCATTGACCACCACTCTCTGGGTACGATCCATGAGCCAGTGTTCAATCCAGTTACAAACTAAAATTTCCAAACCCAAAGACCTTAACTTACCTGTCAGACGTCTATGAGGGACAGTATCAAATGCTTTAGCAAAATCCAGAAACACTATATCCACAGCCATTCCTCTGTCAAGGCTTCTACTCACCTCTTCATAAAAGCAAATTAGATTGGTTTGACAACTTCTATCCTTAGTAAACCCATGCTGGCTATCACTTATAATACTATTATCCCCTATGTATTCCTGTATGTAATCCCTTATAAGTCCTTCAAACAATTTACCCACAATGCACGTTAGACTTACCGGTCTATAGTTTCCTGGGGAAGACCTAGAGCCCTTTTTGAAGATTGGCACCACATTCGCCTTGCGCCAGTCCCTTGGCACAATACCAGACACCAGAGAATCTCTAAATATCATGAACAGGGGTACAGATATTACTGAACTTACCTCTCTAAGAACTCTTGGGTGTAGTCCATCCGGTCCTGGGGATTTGCTTACATTTATATCACTTAACTTACCTTGTACCAACTCTACATTAAGCCAGTTCAGTACATTACATGATGTGTTACCAGCACTGACCTGGCCAATGTCAGCTCCTTCTTCCATAGTGTATACAGAACTAAAGAACCCATTCAGTAGCTCCGCCTTCTCTTGATCGCCTGTGACAACCTCCCCATTATCATTATTAAGGGGTCCTACATGCTCTGTCCTTGGTTTTTTTGCATTTATATATCTAAAAAAATATTTAGGATTAGTTTTGCTTTCTTTGGCCACCTGTCTCTCATTTTGAATTTTTGCTGTTTTTATTACATTTTTACAGATTTTATTAAGCTCCTTGTACTGTTTAAATGTTATCGCTGACCCATCAGATTTGTATTTTTTGAAGGCTATTTTTTTGCTGTTTATTGCTCTTTTAACATCATGTGTCAGCCATGTAGGATTTAGTTTTAATCGTTTATATTTGTTCCCCTTTGGTATATATTTAGCTGTATAGTTATTTAGAGTTAATTTAAAGATGTCCCATTTACCTTCTGTATCAGTATTTGAGAACACCTCCCCCCAGTCTATGTCCTGTAGTGCAGCCCTCAGCCCAGGGAAATTTGCCTTTTTAAAGTTATATGTTTTTGCCTTCCCCGCCTGTCTTTGTTTTCTACATTTTAAGTCAAAAGTAACTATATTGTGGTCGCTATTACCAAGGTTTTCCCGCACAGTTACATTACCAACCAGCTCTGCGTTGTTGGAAATGATCAGATCCAACAAGGCATCACTTCTTGTTGGGTCCTCCACAAACTGGCCCATAAAATTATCCTGCAATAAATTTAGGAATTGTCGCCCCTTTGTAGTTTTAGCCAACCCCGGACCCCAATCTATATCTGGATAGTTAAAATCTCCCATTATTACCACTGTACCTGCCCGGGCGGCCCTCTCTATTTGTTTATGAAGCCGAACTTCTATCTCTTCAGTGATATTAGGGGGTCTGTAGATTACCCCAAATATTATTTTTTCAGTATTTCCCTCCTTTTGTAATTCTACCCACAATGATTCCACATCCTCAGAATCATCACACACTATGGCATCGTTCACACTGACTTTCATACCACTTCTTACATACAGACAGACTCCACCACCTTTTCTGTTCATTCTATCCTTGCGAAACAATGTAAACCCCTGCAGATTGACAGCCCAGTTGTCACGATGCCGGCTGGCAGGTAGTGGATCCTCTGTGCCAGAGAGGGATTGGCGTGGACCGTGCTAGTGGACCGGTTCTAAGCCACTACTGGTTTTCACCAGAGCCCGCCGCAAAGCGGGATGGTCTTGCTGCGGCGGTAGTGACCAGGTCGTATCCACTAGCAACGGCTCACCTCTCTGGCTGCTGAAGATAGGCGCGGTACAAGGGAGTAGGCAAAAGCAAGGTCGGACGTAGCAGAAGGTCGGGGCAGGCAGCAAGGATCGTAGTCAGGGGCAACGGCAGAAGGTCTGGAAACACAGGCAAAGAACACACAAGGAACGCTTTCACTGGCACTAAGGCAACAAGATCCGGCAAGGGAGTGCAGGGGAAGTGAGGTGATATAGGGAAGTGCACAGGTGAACACACTAATTGGAACCACTGCGCCAATCAGCGGCGCAGTGGCCCTTTAAATCGCAGAGACCCGGCGCGCGCGCGCCCTAGGGAGCGGGGCCGCGCGCGCCGGGACAGAACAGACGGAGAGCGAGTCAGGTAGGGGAGCCGGGGTGCGCATCGCGAGCGGGCGCTACCCGCATCGCGAATCGCATCCCGGCTGGCAGCGGAATCGCAGCGCCCCGGGTCAGAGGACGTGACCGGAGCGCTGCCGCGGGGAGAGTGAAGCGAGCGCTCCGGGGAGGAGCGGGGACCCGGAGCGCTCGGCGTAACAGTACCCCCCCCCTTGGGTCTCCCCCTCTTCTTAGAGCCTGAGAACCTGAGGAGCAGACTTTTGTCTAGGATGTTGTCCTCAGGTTCCCAGGATCTCTCTTCAGGACCACAACCCTCCCAGTCCACTAAAAAAAATTTTTTCCCTCTGACCTTTTTGGCAGCTAAAATTTCTTTGACCGAGAAGATGTCCGAGGAGCCGGAAACAGGAGTGGGAGGAACAGATTTGGGAGAAAAACGGTTGAGGATGAGTGGTTTGAGAAGAGAGACGTGAAAGGCATTAGGGATACGAAGAGAGGGAGGAAGAAGAAGTTTATAAGAGACAGGATTAATTTGACACAAAATTTTGAAAGGACCAAGATAGCGTGGTCCCAACTTGTAGCTAGGGACACGGAAGCGGACATATTTAGCGGAGAGCCATACCTTGTCTCCAGGGGAAAAGACGGGGGGAGCTCTTCTTTTCTTATCCGCGAACTTCTTCATGCGTGATGAAGCCTGTAAGAGAGATTTTTGGGTCTCTCTCCATATGATGGAAAGGTCACGAGAAATTTCATCCACAGCGGGCAGACCAGAGGGCAAGGGAGTAGGGAGGGGGGGAAGAGGGTGACGGCCGTACACCACGAAAAATGGGGATTTGGAGGAAGACTCAGAGACCCTGAAGTTATACGAGAATTCGGCCCATGGGAGGAGATCTGCCCAGTCATCCTGGCGGGAGGAAACAAAATGTCGCAAATAATCACCCAAGATCTGGTTAATCCTTTCTACTTGTCCATTGGACTGGGGATGATATGCAGAAGAAAAATTTAATTTAATCTTGAGTTGTTTACAGAGAGCCCTCCAGAATTTAGACACGAATTGGACGCCTCTATCCGAGACAATCTGCGTAGGCAACCCGTGAAGACGAAAAATGTGTACAAAAAATTGTTTAGCCAACTGAGGCGCAGAAGGAAGACCAGGAAGAGGGATGAAATGTGCCATTTTGGAGAATCGATCAACGACCACCCAAATAACAGTGTTGCCACGGGAAGGGGGTAAATCAGTAATAAAATCCATACCAATCAGAGACCAAGGCTGTTCGGGGACAGGCAGAGGATGAAGAAAACCAGCGGGCTTCTGGCGAGGAGTCTTATCCCGGGCACAGATAGTGCAGGCTCGCACAAAGTCCACAACATCCGTCTCCAGAGTCGGCCACCAATAGAAGCGGGAGATGAGTTGCACAGATTTCTTGATACCCGCATGACCTGCGAGATGGGAGGAGTGACCCCATTTGAGGATTCCGAGGCGTTGGCGAGGAGAAACAAAGGTCTTTCCTGGAGGAGTCTGCCTGATGGAGGCAGGAGAAGAGGAGATCAGGCAGTCAGGTGGAATGATGTGTTGCGGAGAGAGTTCAACTTCTGAGGCATCCGAGGAACGAGAGAGAGCATCGGCCCTAATGTTCTTATCGGCAGGACGAAAGTGAATCTCAAAATTAAATCGGGCAAAGAACAGAGACCACCGGGCCTGGCGAGGATTCAGCCGTTGGGCAGACTGGAGGTAGGAGAGGTTCTTGTGGTCGGTGTAGATAATAACAGGAGAACTTGATCCCTCCAGCAGATGCCTCCATTCCTCAAGTGCTAATTTAATGGCTAGAAGCTCTCGATCCCCGATGGAGTAGTTCCTCTCCGCTGGAGAGAAGGTCCTAGAGAAAAAACCACAAGTGACAGCATGCCCGGAAGAATTTTTTTGTAGAAGAACAGCTCCAGCTCCCACTGAGGAGGCATCAACCTCCAATAGGAAGGGTTTGGAAGGGTCAGGTCTGGAGAGGACGGGAGCCGAAGAAAAGGCAGACTTGAGTCGTTTAAAGGCGTCTTCTGCTTGAGGAGGCCAGGACTTGGGATCAGCATTTTTTTTGGTTAAAGCCACGATAGGAGCCACAATGGTAGAAAAATGTGGAATAAATTGCCTGTAATAATTGGCGAACCCCAAAAAGCGTTGGATAGCACGGAGTCCGGAGGGGCGTGGCCAATCTAAGACGGCAGAGAGTTTGTCTGGATCCATCTGTAGTCCCTGGCCAGAGACCAAATATCCTAGAAAAGGAAGAGATTGGCATTCAAACAGACATTTCTCAATTTTGGCATAGAGTTGGTTGTCACGAAGTCTCTGAAGAACCATACGGACATGCTGGCGGTGTTCTTCTAGATTGGCAGAAAAAATTAGGATATCGTCCAGATATACAACAACACAGGAGTATAGCAGATCACGAAAAATTTCATTGACAAAGTCTTGGAAGACGGCAGGGGCGTTGCACAGTCCAAAGGGCATGACCAGATACTCAAAGTGTCCATCTCTGGTGTTAAATGCCGTTTTCCACTCGTCCCCCTCTCTGATGCGGATGAGGTTATAGGCGCCTCTTAAGTCCAATTTAGTGAAGATGTGGGCACCTTGGAGGCGATCAAAGAGTTCAGAGATGAGGGGTAAGGGGTAGCGGTTCTTAACCGTGATTTTATTAAGACCGCGGTAGTCAATGCAAGGACGTAGGGAGCCATCTTTTTTGGAGACAAAGAAAAATCCGGCTCCGGCAGGAGAGGAGGATTTACGGATAAAGCCCTTTTTTAGATTCTCCTGGACGTATTCGGACATGGCAAGAGTCTCTGGGGCAGAGAGAGGATAAATTCTGCCCCGGGGTGGAGTAGTGCCCGGGAGGAGGTCGATAGGGCAATCATAAGGCCTGTGAGGAGGTAGAGTCTCAGCTTGTTTTTTGCAGAAAACATCCGCGAAGTCCATATAGGCCTTAGGGAGACCGGTTACTGGAGGAACCACAGAGTTACGGCAAGGGTTACTGGGAACCGGTTTTAGACAGTTCTTGGAACAAGAGGACCCCCAACTCTTGATCTCCCCAGTGGACCAATCCAGAGTAGGGGAATGAAGTTGAAGCCAGGGAAGTCCAAGGAGAATTTCCGAGGTGCAATTGGGGAGGACCAAAAGTTCAATCCTCTCATGATGAGATCCGATGCTCATAAGAAGGGGCTCCGTGCGGAAACGTATGGTACAGTCCAATCTTTCATTATTTACACAATTGATGTAGAGGGGTCTGGCGAGACTGGTCACCGGGATGTTGAACCTGTTGACGAGAGAGGCCAAAATAAAATTTCCTGCAGATCCAGAGTCCAAGAAGGCCACTGTAGAGAAGGAGAAGGCAGAGGCAGACATCCGCACAGGCACAGTAAGACGTGGAGAAGCAGAGTAGACATCAAGGACTGTCTCACCTTTGTGCGGAGTCAGCGTACGTCTTTCCAGGCGGGGAGGACGGATAGGACAATCTCTCAGGAAGTGTTCGGTACTAGCACAGTACAGGCAGAGGTTCTCCATACGGCGTCGTGTCCTCTCTTGAGGTGTCAGGCGAGATCGGTCGACCTGCATAGCCTCCACGGCGGGAGGCACAGGAACAGATTGCAGGGGACCAGAGGAGAGAGGAGCCGAGGAGAAGAAACGCCTCGTGCGAACAGAGTCCATATCTTGGCGGAGTTCCTGACGCCTTTCGGAAAAACGCATGTCAATGCGAGTGACTAGGTGAATAAGTTCATGTAGATTAGCAGGAATTTCTCGTGCGGCCAGAACATCTTTAATGTTGCTGGATAGGCCTTTTTTGAAGGTCGCGCAGAGGGCCTCATTATTCCAGGACAATTCTGAAGCAAGAGTACGGAATTGTACGGCATACTCGCCAACGGAAGAATTACCCTGGACCAGGTTCAACAGGGCAGTCTCAGCAGAAGAGGCTCGGGCAGGTTCCTCAAAGACACTTCGGATTTCCGAGAAGAAGGAGTGTACAGAGGCAGTGACGGGGTCATTGCGGTCCCAGAGCGGTGTGGCCCATGACAGGGCTTTTCCGGACAGAAGGCTGACTACGAAAGCCACCTTAGACCTTTCAGTGGGAAACAGGTCCGACATCATCTCCAGATGCAGGGAACATTGGGAAAGAAAGCCACGGCAAAACTTAGAGTCCCCATCAAATTTATCCGGCAAGGATAAGCGTATCCCAGGAGCGGCCACTCGCTGCGGAGGAGGTGCAGGAGCTGGCGGAGGAGATGACTGCTGAAGCTGTGGTAGTAACTGTTGTAGCATAATGGTCAGTTGAGACAGCTGTTGGCCTTGTTGCGCTATCTGTTGTGACTGCTGGGCGACCACCGTGGTGAGGTCAGCGACAACTGGCAGAGGAACTTCAGCGGGATCCATGGCCGGATCTACTGTCACGATGCCGGCTGGCAGGTAGTGGATCCTCTGTGCCAGAGAGGGATTGGCGTGGACCGTGCTAGTGGACCGGTTCTAAGCCACTACTGGTTTTCACCAGAGCCCGCCGCAAAGCGGGATGGTCTTGCTGCGGCGGTAGTGACCAGGTCGTATCCACTAGCAACGGCTCACCTCTCTGGCTGCTGAAGATAGGCGCGGTACAAGGGAGTAGGCAAAAGCAAGGTCGGACGTAGCAGAAGGTCGGGGCAGGCAGCAAGGATCGTAGTCAGGGGCAACGGCAGAAGGTCTGGAAACACAGGCAAAGAACACACAAGGAACGCTTTCACTGGCACTAAGGCAACAAGATCCGGCAAGGGAGTGCAGGGGAAGTGAGGTGATATAGGGAAGTGCACAGGTGAACACACTAATTGGAACCACTGCGCCAATCAGCGGCGCAGTGGCCCTTTAAATCGCAGAGACCCGGCGCGCGCGCGCCCTAGGGAGCGGGGCCGCGCGCGCCGGGACAGAACAGACGGAGAGCGAGTCAGGTAGGGGAGCCGGGGTGCGCATCGCGAGCGGGCGCTACCCGCATCGCGAATCGCATCCCGGCTGGCAGCGGAATCGCAGCGCCCCGGGTCAGAGGACGTGACCGGAGCGCTGCCGCGGGGAGAGTGAAGCGAGCGCTCCGGGGAGGAGCGGGGACCCGGAGCGCTCGGCGTAACACCAGTCATGCGAGGAGTCCAGCCATGTCTCAGTGACCCCAACTATATCAATATGTTCCTCCAGTATCAAGGCCTCAAGCTCCCCCATTTTATTTGCTAGGCTTCTGGCATTTGTGAACATACACTTTACATTTCCATCCTTTATGTTATTGGGGTTAATGGGATTCAAGGGTGTAAGTTTTATTTTCCTATGAAGCCTATTCCTATTAACTATTCTAACCCCTCCCTCCGCTCCACCCCCAGGTACATTTATAATTCCCACCTCTCTATCTACACTATCTTCCCCCTCTTTGCTGTAGGTTCCCTCCCCCCAAGTCCCTAGTTTAAACACTCCTCCACCCTTCTAGCCATCTTCTCCCCAAGCAAAGCTGCACCCTCCCCATTGAGGTGCAGCCCGTCCCTACGGTAGAGCCGGTAACCGACAGCGAAGTCAGCCCAGTTCTCCATGAACCCAAACCCTTCCTTCCTACACCAGCTTCTGAGCCACTTGTTTACCTCCCTGATCTCCCGCTGCCTCTCTGGTGCGGCTCGTGGTACTGGTAGTATTTCAGAAAAGACTACCTTGGAGGTCCTTGCCTTAAGCTTGCGGCCTAAGTCCCTGAAATCATTTTTAAGGACACTCCACCTACCTCTTACTTTGTCATTGGTGCCAATATGTACCATGACTGCTGGGTCCTCTCCAGCCCCGCCCAACAACCTGTCAACCCGATCCGCGATGTGCCGAACTCGTGCGCCAGGCAGACAGCACACTGTTCGGCAATCCCGGTCTTTGTGACAGATTGCCCTGTCTGTCCCCCTAATAATTGAGTCCCCCACCCTTAGTACCTGTCTGGCCTGCCCTGTACTCCTCCCTCCCTCCTTACTGGAGCAGACACCCCCCTGGCGGTCAGAGGCGGTATCCTGCTGCAGTTCTGCTAGCTCTGTAATGGCATCCCCCTCATCTGCCAAGCGGGCAAACTTGTTGGGGTGTGCCAGTTCAGGACTAGCCTCCCTGACACTTTTTCCCCTACCCCTCTTTCTAACTGTAACCCAGCTAACTGCCTGACTGTCCTGCAACTCCGTCCCACTGTCCTCCCCCACCTCTATTCCCGAGAGTGCCTGCTCAGTGAGCAGGAGACTCCTCTCCATGTTGTTAATGCTTCTCATTGTTGCCAGTCGCCCCTCTAGATGCAGGATCTGGGCTTCCAAACGGACAACTAGCACACATCTCGCACAACAATATGCACCCTCAAACTGTTGTTCAAGGATTGCATACATTGAACAGGATGTTCTTTGCATGTGTGACTGTGTGTATGTCAATCATTATATTCTGCTGTCCGTTCCTGTCAGCTAAACGGGATGTACAATTGGTAGTCACAGGAAGAGCCTGGTGTTGCTGTTGAGATGTACCTCATGATGCTGATGCACAATACTGGGAGGATTAGTTAGTTGTAGATAAAAGGGGTGGTCTGGCACCAGTAGTAGAGAAAACCCATGAGATGGCACCAATAGGAGAGAAAAGCTACGAGAGCTGATGTTGGCCTATGATGTAGTGAGGCCTGGTGCCACTTCCAAGGCATAGCCAAGGTCCGACTTTAGAATTACGGCTCATGGAACAGCATCACAAGGCTTGGCTAAAAGTATCACTTGTTCACCAATGCCTGCTGTTCGCTGGATACTACGAATGCCACCAGTAAACTGCTGTCTGCTGGCTACTACACCTATCATCAGTCCACTGCTGTCTGCTGTTCATTGGCTACTACAACTACCACCACCCATGCTGCTGCTACTACTAGCCAGGCCTACACATATATAACCCATGATCCCAAAAAGGGATACTTTTTACCGCTTTTCATGCAAAAGCTATTTCTTCTACATCATTTTAACACCAAATTGTTGAAACTCCCAAAAGGCAGAATTTTTGGAATGCTTTGAAAAGGCCATTGTGTCTCCAGCCACAAAACCTGTTGCAACTCCAAAAAATGAAGATTAGTTTTTTTTATATCATTTTTCCAACTTATTTAATATTTACAAAAGCTTCTTCTTCTTTACTTTTTGAGATAACAGTTTTGGTGCAACTCTTCAAACAGAAAGTAAGGCTTGGTCAGGGCAAGAATTTAGGAATTACGACTCTATGTAACCACTAGTCCACCACTGCCTACTGTCTCCTGAATACTACCACTAGTACACCACTGCCTGTTGTCCGCTGGCTATTACAAATACCACCAGTCCACTACCCCTGCTGTCTGCTAGCTACAACTATCACTAGAGTAAATGTTTTTTCACTTTCCAAGACAGGCTAAATTGAATTGTTATATTGTTACGGCAGAAGAAATTGTTCGCCACTAACTGTGTTCCCTTCTTTTAAAGGGAACTGCTGAGAAAATCCTTCCTACAAGCAATATGGGTTCAGGGCTGGCATCAAAACCATGCATAGCTTACAGGATACCAAAGTCCAATAGGCTTGGTTAGTGGGCATCAAGCGATCAAAATAGATGAGTTAGAAAGAGAGCAGACATACCCTTACAACTGGTCATGAAGGATTAGAATACAAGCATCTACCTGCTCTATCACTGGTGCCAATCTGAAAATCTGAAAATTAATTCCTGTAACTTTGTGTTATTTTGCCCTTATACTGTCATGCTATGATGTTATAATATTCCTAGATTCCATCGGGTGATATTTCCAGGACAAGAAATTAGTTATTAAAGTACAACTCAATCCAGAAACTCGGTCACACAAGTTCTAAATGCTCCAAGACTGAAACTTAAATATCTCTAACCAGAGGTAGCAGTCGCACTAAAGCCCTGGTGCCTTAGGGGGCCCCAAAGCACATCTGCCCTATAAGAGACCAATATTATAATTGGCACATGGGGCCGTGTTGCAGATATTACATCTGGGCCCAGAAGCTACAAGTTATGCCTCTGTGTCCAACACAATGATAGTTGATGAAATACTCCCCCTGCCACTTCTAGTGGCCATAGATATTGAAAGCTAGGGAGAAGAAGGCATTAGAACAATCAAAATAGGAGTCTAAAGGGTAACCCCACAGCATCAGGGGCAGTGTATTTAATTGTTATGAGATTATGTGAAAGTGGGCTTTAGGCTTTTTTTTTTAAGTGGCTTCCATTTGACTGCATTTTTTTCATCCCACGGCTCACTCTCTCAACATAAACTGTGTGCATTTTTGTTGAAGAGCTGGTATGGGTTAGAATAACCATATTTGGGAATTAATCAGTAATATATAAAAAATGCTAAAACTCAACAAAGCTTTCTCCAACAGACGCCGAGACAGAAATGTTAGCATTAGCTACAGAATATTGGGTTATTGCCACTAATAATAATTTCATTGGCAAGAAATGCTACTCAAGGCTAAGAATATCAACTATATGTTTTCTAATGCTAAATTCAATTTGAGCACATTGAAAAGTGAAGAGAGAAAGGAGAAGGGAAGGCATAACTTCAAAAACTGAATATTGTTGGCTATTACCTGCTTTCCTTGGAAATCTGAGGGGCTCAGTACATGGGCTTTGAAGGTTTTAAACTTTACAACACAATATACAGATATTAACAATATACTGTAGAACATTGTTCGAGAGATCTGTCCAACTTCAGTAGGGGGTCACAAAGGAAGTTTTTCCTCATGGCAAATTGGTTGGTTCCTTCTTCTTTTATATGGTTTGTGGCTATAAAAGGCTAAGCATAATGGTTTTATGTCTGTTCTCAATGTTCCCACTACTGTACAGAGTATAGAATGAAAAGACTTATGTTTGGAATTATTAGTATAATGATATACTGTAGGGGCAGCTAAAAAGGGTATTTAATCTTTATAGCCCCACATAATGATAAAAAAAAAAAAAAAAAAAATACTCCTTCTTTGCTTTTATTTCTGTGAAACACCCAAAGGGTTAATCCACTGAACTGGTCCCTAAAACCTGATTTAGAAATTTTCGGGAAAATTGCTGCTAAACTCAACAACCTAAGGATGTTCAACAGAGGGTTTTGTTAAACAGAGGGTTTTAACAGAGGGATTTGTTTAACAGAGGGTTTTAACAGAGGGTTTTGTTTAACAGAGGGTTTTAACATAAAGTCGACTTATTGTAGATGCAAAGGAATAACTAAATTATGTGGAATAAATATTCTCTTACAGGCAGTGAACTTCAAATCTAAAAAAATGCTGATTTATCCCATTTTGTATGCTGTTTAAAATGAACATCCAGAGAAAAGATCACATAAGAATACGAGACCAGCCGTTAGAGACGGGTACATACACTATATTATGAACTACACCAACTTTACAGCCCCTGCAGCATAATCAAATAAAAAAATATTCCTGGAATACCCCTTTAACCAAATTTTACAATATGTCATGAAAAAAACTATGTCAGAATGGCTTGGATAAGTAAAATCATTCCTAATTTAGTTTCAAATAAGGAGACACATGTCAGATAAAAAAAAAAAAAAATATCTGTTTTTTCTTCTCCCTTTTCCCCTGCTATTGAAAAAGGGGACCTGGATCCCCAAAACTTGTCTAGCACACCAACCTACATTAAGGCTAAAAGTGCCCAACTGCCCATTTGTTTTATTGCTACTGAAGCCCACTAAGTATATCAGCAGTATCGGCAAGCCAGCTAAAGGAAGTGCACTCCCGGACTCATATGGAACCAACTAGGAGCTAGCAACAACCCTCCAGCTTTCCCGTGTAACTGTCACACCCGCCGGCAGCAATCAGACATGGTTGATCAAGCAGGAGGTGAGCTGCCAGGATCCCCAGCAAACACATGCCCAGCCTGGTGAGTAGTGCACAGCACATACTCGTCTTTCAGGAAGCAGCAATCTCTAAAGAGACTACTACTAAGGATCCACAGTAATCCGTTCTATCTAAAGGAACCAACAGACAATTGAAAAGACTTTGAACACATATTTGAAACACAGGCCCAGATTTATTAAAGAATGTCTACAGTAGAGCTATTTTCCCACTTTCCCACTTTTTCTAGATGCTTGTGAGGGTGGGAAGTAGACACTTTCCTGAGTCCTGAATTTGGCAGGTTAGGTGTTTTTACTTACTTTCACAGAGCTGCCGGGACATTTTTACTTGTATTTTAGATGCTACAATCAAATTTGATTCAGTGTCTAAGGGGTTAAAGCCGGGCATCATCGTGATCATTGATGTCTGGCATTAGAGATGGGTCCTGGTGGCAGATAGCTGCCAGGACCACCCAGCTATGACCCATGCTCAGCTCCTGAACGCGTGCCATAGAAGGCGAGTGGGACTCTGTTGTCCACAAGAGGTTAAAGGTTGAATTGTGGAAGGTAGAAATTATTCTCACGCCTACTGGTAGGTGTTGTAGCTTTGCGCCCAAAAAAGTACAAAATAGCGACTTTTGACAAAACTTGCAAATTATGAATACGTGACCACTGCATGCTCAAAAAGAAAAAGTTCTACTGGTAGGCAAAAAGAGTGAAACTGTCTATGTGAAAAGACGCATAAAAGTCACTAAATATGCTGCTTGCTCCTGAACTGCGCCAAAACATAGACAAAATAAATTCTCATAAAGCAATGATAAATCTCCGCCATAGTATCTATTAGACTTTTGCTGCACAGGAGTGACAGCATATTATATCATATAAGATTCTTAGTATCTAACCTGCATTGCAAAAAGACTAAGGGGGAGATTCATCAAAACCTGTCCAAAGGAAAAGTTGCTGAATTGCCTATAGCAACCAATCAAATCCCTTCTTTAATTTTTTAGAGGCCTTTTGAAAAATGAAAGAAGATATTTGATTGGTTGCTATGGCCAACTCAGTAACTTTTGTAATACTTTGAATGAATGATGCACAGTATATATTATTCATTCCTACACAGGAGCAATTGCCATTTCCGATTATAGGAACCAGCCTAAAGGGCTAGTTGATTATACAATTGGTTTCTAAAAACTATTGTGATCCCCCTCTACAGGGGAATTATATACCATAACTGACAGAAGCATATTTATTTAGATAATTTAAAAAGACTATTTGGACATTTATGGCTATTTTGTATGTTTTGTTTGATTTATTTATATTTTTACTATATCTATTTTATCTAGATAATTAGTTTATTTCTATTTTTATTTCTAATCGTATGCAATTGTATGGGACAACCACAAGGGCCCTGTGGTTTGTACTCATTATTCTTATTAATAATTAATACATTTGTCTAGTTATATGTAAATATTACACCTGACCCCTGTCTTCCTTACCCTCTCTTCCAGTCACCTGGACCATTCATCCTATACGAATTCCATACCACCTTTAATCCTAGAAGGGTAGTTTTCCCCACAGGTACAATACATTGTATCCACACTCCTTATTACCTAGTAGTACTGTTTTAATTTTAGATTTATTCTACTTATTCAAAATTAGGTGCACTGGATAGTGTGCATCGCAGTATCCTCGGTAAATAGATCCCTAGTCTATTTTGAGCTACACAGACTCTTGTTTATAGCACAGAAAAATGGACTTGGTAATTAAGGTCAAAACAGGCCAAGACATGAAGGGGCTAGGTAGACTGGGCATTATATTCTGCACAACCTATGTGGCCTAGTAATGTGTTAGATTGTGGCCCCACCTGTGTATTCACTGAACTATTTTAGGAAGACCCCTTTTATCATATCAGGTTGGTGGGTGCAAATGTTTCCACAGGCGGACTCACAGACGTTTTTGTAGGGGTTTACTTTTTGAGGATCAAAGGCTAAGAGAACGTTTAAAGGAAATCTGTCACCAGTGCACTAACCTGTCGGTACCGACAAGTAATGCAGGTGACACTGATGACAGTGGTACTTACCTTGTCCCGTTCCGTGCAGTCGTTCTTCGGTAATCTTCTCTGGTATCTTGAGTTCCGGGCAGAGCTTAGTGACATCACTGCTGCTGTTCTCTAGCAGCGAGACCCCGCAGCTCTCTACCCAGCCGAGAGCAGCAGCTGTGATGTCAATAAGCTCCGCCCATGCTCCAAGCCAGTCCCGAAGCTTAAGATTCAGGAGAAGATTGCCGAAGAGCCACTGCACGGAACGGGACGAGGTAATTACTGTTGTCATCAGTGTCCCCAGCACTACCTGTCTGTACCAACAGGTTAGTGTAGATGACACTGGTGACAGATTTCTTTTAAAGATCCCCCTGTGTTTGCATATGTGCATTTTATTCTGCTGTATAAGAATCCATACTGTTCTACACCACATTGTCCTGCTACAATAAAATCACAATAACGAACAAAGCCAGAAATTGCATCATTATTATTCAGAGAGTAAATGTTCCTTGCCTCACCCCATATAAACTGTCTGTATTTTGTTTCACAAAGCTGATAATTTGATACATATTTTTACAAGCACTTTCCGCCACTCCAGTCTTCATGCTATCATTTACTGCTTATAGTTTATAATCTAAAAAGTTTAACAATTACAATAACAAGCAGACTAATGTATAAAATAGAGAATAAGACAGATACTCAACTTAGCAGAGGGATAAAACTGAGACTGGTTAATGCTCCAAATCTTCCAATAGAGGTGCAGGCTTTCCCAGCTGATGTCTCTGTGCATTGCAATATGATCTCAGGTTCATTGAACATTTTCCTGTTACACATCTCAAATGTCAACTTTCTAACATTTCCTTTCCAGTGAAGTGTGTATAAAGTCTGGAAAATACAAGCAAATGCATTTAATTAGAATGCCTCTAGGGTAATCTCCCTCTAAGAGCCATGGGGACCAGACTTAAGAACGGGATTTTTTTGTGAAGTTATAAAATAGAGTCTTCTGTCCTTAGAAGACACAATCTGGTTTATGTGAATCTTGTTGCTCAGTTGTGTTTGTCCAAGAAGCTGTGAAAGGTATTACCTTTCCTTGCTCCCCAGTGCTCCACTTGCTGCCCCATGCTGACAGACCATGACTAAAAGGGGATGGGCCATGTCAGCAGGGTAGGTACTAAATTGTGACAGCCATATATTGGCCAAGCCATGATGTTGCCACAACATTGTATTACAATTGACCACTACATGTCGACATAGTTCCAACCACATGCAGCTGTCACAGTTTAGTTAAAGCAAGATTTATATGGTTCTCCAGCTCCCGATAGAAAATGTTAAAAAGATAAATCATATAAATAGTGGATAGAGCTGAGCTTGCCAAACTAGAGTTCGCGGCTCGCTGAACTTTCGAACATTGCCAGGGTTGGCTCACTCTAACTTGGCAATGTAGGGGCTGATCTGTGCCCACAGCTAGACACTGCAGCTACAGCTCATGCTTTAGCCTCTATGCACCAGGCCAGCAAGGAGTTAGAAACAACTTTTGACATGTCAATTAGACATGTCAAAAGTTGGTGATCGCAATGGGTCTCAGTCCTGACACCCATTGGGATCCTTAAAGGAGTACTCCCATGGAAAACTTTTTTTTTAAAATAAACTGGTGCCAGAAAGTTAAACAGATTTGTAAATTACTTCTATTAAAAAATCTTAACCCTTCCAGTACTTTTTAGGGGCTATATACTACAGAGGAAAGGCTTTACTTTTTAGATTTCTCTGATGTCATGACCACAGTGCTCTCTGCTGACCTCTGCTGTCCATTTTAGGAACTGTCCAGAGCAGGAGAAAATCCTCAAAGCAAACATATGCTGCTGTGGACAGTTCCTAAAATGGACAGCAGAGGTCAGCAGAGAGCACTATTGTCAAGACATCAGAGAAATCTAAAAAGTAAAGCATTTCCTATGTAGTATTTAGCCCATAAAAAGTACTGGAAGTATTACGATTTTTTTTTTTTGTTAGAAGTAATTTACAAATCTGTTTAACTTTCTGGCACCAGTTGATTAAAAAAAAAAAAAAAAAAGTTTTCCTTGGCTTTAATTACAGGATGGGGAAGTATGTGGCATAGCGCTTAGCTTCCCAGCCAGCAGAGAGTTTGCTACATTTCTTAGCATAGAAGTCTATGTACAGAAATAACAGATCTCTCTGTGCTATTTACTCTTTCCTTGCTGGGCCAGCGTATGGGGCTCAGCCCAGCACAATCTTAAAGAAAACCAGTGGATTTGCTGGTTTATTATAACAAAACTGTTGCATTGTACTGTGCAGCACTTTCCAAAACTTTGTGAGCCTGGCGAGCTGAACTTAATGAAAGTTTGCTCATCTCTAATACAGTGAACTATAAAAAAAAAGAAACAGAAATGCAGATGCATTTTGGACCACACAGTTCTTCGCCATAGCATATCATACAACAACTGACTGCAATTATTATACTGTACATTTTATAAAATGAAGCTGTACACACATGGATATGACCCTCAAGGAAGACTTTCTGTGGTGGAACAACCAATGTCGGATTAAAAGAAAATACAAAAAAACAGAAATAGTTAACTCATTGTAACTCAAGTAAAATATAAAAACATGTATATCTATCTATCTATATATATATATATATATATATATATATATATATATATATATATATATATATATATATATATAACTCAACTTGTGTGTGTGTATGTATATATGTATGTGTGTATGTATGTATGTATGTATGTTCCACTAAAACTTCCAAACGGCTAAAGATATTAACATGAAACTTGGCACACATGTTACTTATATGTCAACAACAAACATAGGATAGGTGATTTAACCCTTACTCACCCCCATTTGCCAGGAGCGGGGTTTATGTTTAAAGTCCCATACAAGTCAATGGGAAATATATGTTACTGCATAACTTCCAAACGGCTGGAGATATTTCGATAATACTTGGTCACATGTTACTTATATGTCCACTTAAAATATAGTTAATTTAACCCTTTACTACCCCATTTGTGAGTGTTGGGGTTTTTGTTTAAAGTCCCATGCAAATCAATGGGCAATGTATGTTCCGACATAACTTCTGTATGGCTGGAGATATTTCAATACCTGGTACACATATTACGGGTCGGGATAGGAGGTAGAGATAGGAGGTCGAGATAGGAGGTCAAGATAGGAGGACGGGATAGGAGGTCGGGATAGGAGGACGGGATAGGAGGACCGGCATAGGAGGACGGGATAGGAGGTCGGGATAGGAGGTGGGTATAGGAGGACCGGGAAAGGAGGTTGGGATAGGAGGACAGGATAGGAGGACCGGGATAGAAGGACCGGGATAGGAGGACCGGGATAGGAGGTCGGGATAGGAGGATGGGATAGGAGGACCGGGATAGGAGGTCGGGATAGGAGGTCGGAATAGATGGACTGGATAGGAGGACAGGATAGGAGGACCGGGATAGGAGGTTGGGAAAACTAGGTCAGGAAAAGGAGGTCAGGAAAAGGAGGTCAGGATAGGAGGTTGGGATAGGAGGTCGAGATAGGAGGACGGGATCGGAGGACGGGATCGGAGGACGGAATAGGAGGACGGGATAGGAGGACGAGATAGGAGGACGAGATAGGAGGATGGGATAGGAGGTCGGGATAGGAGGACGGGATAGAAGGTCATGATAGGGGGTCGGGATAGAAGGTCGAGATAGGAGGACGGGATAGGATGTCAGGATAGGAGGTCGAGATAGGAGGTTGGGATAGGAGATCGAAATATGAGGACGGGATAGGAGGTCGGGATAGGAGGTCGGGATATGAGAACAGGATATGGGGTTGGGATATGACAATATATGAGGACGGGATATGAAGTCAAAAGCTTCCTACTTTGTTTATTTTCCTCCCCAACAAGGATTAGAAAGGAAAAACCGGGCAATGCCGGGTACTCAGCTAGTGTGTATATATATATATATATATATATATATATATATATATATATATATATCAATAAAACATAATGAGAATATAGGTGCCATAGGAATATCAGAATGATTATCGGAGGGATTAAACTCTTACTTTAATAGATGTAAGCTAGGTTGTTTAGTCATGTGCTTCTGTACCCTTTTCATCTCTATAATGTCCCTTTTATTGTCCAAAACTGAACAGCACATTTCAGGTGAGTCCTCACCAATGCTCTATAAAGGGGTAGAATGTCCCTGTTCCTGGAGTCCATGCCTCTTCTGATACAGGACAATATTCTGCTGGCCTTAGAAGCGGCTGCCTGACATTGCATGCTATTCTATAGTCTATGATCTACAAGTACACCCAGATCCTTCTCTACCAGTGACTCTCCTAGTTTTACGCTACCCTAGATATTATGCATGTAGGTTATTAGTACCCAGATGCATAACTTTACATTTATCCACATTGAACCTCATTTGCCAAGTGGATGCCCAGACACTCCATCTGCTGTAACTTATTCATGTCTTCCATAGACTGTATCATGCAACAAAGTTTGGTGTCATCTGCAAAGATAGAACCAGAGCTAATAAGCCCATCCTCTATATCATTAATAAATAAATTAAACAAGAGTGGGCCCAGTACTGAACCTTGGGGTACACCACTAATAACCAGTATAAACTACTGTAACAATGTAGCTAACATCTATTAAATTGAGCATTTGTTCCCCCTGATAATCGTCCTTATATTCCTATGTGACATATTAGTCTCATTATGTTTTATTGATATACAAATAAATATGTTCATATGTTTTACTTATCA
This sequence comes from Hyla sarda, assembly GCF_029499605.1. Taxonomy (NCBI): domain Eukaryota; kingdom Metazoa; phylum Chordata; class Amphibia; order Anura; family Hylidae; genus Hyla; species Hyla sarda. The sequence continues at coordinate 188,284,893 of NC_079194.1, forward strand.
TATTTTCCACTGATCTATAGTACCGTCTCTATATTGTTAGGTAAGTATCTACTGTATAGATTCTTTAAATAGAAGATGCTGGAAGATTGATCTGTTTTATTTGTTAATTTTATCTATCTTCCTTTTCCATACATTATAGAGTAGCAGCTTTTACTTGCAATCTTGATATTTAACTAGAAATATTTTCAATTAACTAGGTCAACCAGACTGTTCGGGCTCGGCCACAACTGGACCTAAATACATCTCTGTGGAGATCTACATAATTAGGCCATGGAAAAATATCCTTCTTGAAAAGAAATCTAATTTTCGGAAGACTCTTGCACGCCAAAAGCAGGCAGCTCCCCTGCAGACACATAGCTCAGTGTGATGTGACTCTTTGTATTATGTGTGTGTGTAAATATAACAGTGGGCATATGCATAAGGATACTGTGTGATCGCTGCAGGTTAGGGGAGCACAAAATTCTTGTAAAATTCCTTATGTAGAAGTATAAATTTAGAAAGGGCAATAAGCTAGATATGGTTCTTAAGCTGTAGTCAGTATTCGATAAAAAAAAAAATGTGGAGCAGCTATAGGGAGGATTGTGGTAGTAGTTGCTCCTGAGCTCTACCATATAACAAGATATTAATAGTATAAATAACATGTTATAGACATTGTTCTGACATACAGGAGCCCATAGTTAAACCTCTGAAGGCCAAAACCTCTTCTTGCTATTGTCTATTGAAGTTCTGCGGTAGAGATGAGCGAACTTACAGTAAATTCGATTCATCACTCGGCAGTTGATGACTTTTCCTGCGTAAATTAGTTCAGCCTTCAGGTGCTCCGGTGGGCTGGAAAAGGTGGATACATTCCTAGGAAAGAGTCTCCTAGGACTGTATCCACCTTTTCCAGCCCACTGGAGCACCGGAAAGCTGAACTAATTTATGCAGGAAAAGTCATCAACTGCCGAGCCGAGAAGTTCGTGATGAATCGAATGGGGATGTCATTCTATTCTGCACCACTAGGGATGTAAATTTTGGAGCTGTTTTTAACCTACCGTATATACTCGAGTATAAGCCAACCCGAATATAAGCCAAGGCCCCTAATTTCACCCCAAAAACCCAGGGAAAAAAAAAAAAAAAAAAAAAAAAAAAAAAGTTATTGACTCGACTATAAGCCTAGGGTGGGAAATACATCATCCCCCCATGTAATCATCCAGACCCCATCATCACCCCCCCCCTTCATCACCACCTGTCAATCCTTGTCTTTGTTTGTACCCCATAATTGTAAGCGCTGCAGAATCTGTAGGCGCTGTATAAATAAATAAATAAATAATCCCTTCATCAGTGGTTTTCAACCTGGGGACCTCCAGATGTTGCAAAACTACAACTCCCAGCATGCCCGGACAGCCATCGGCTGTCTGGGCATGCTGGGAGTTGTAGTTTTAAAACCTCTGGAGGTCCACAGGTTGAAGACCACTGTGGCCTTCGTCATCATCCAGCTCCCCCCCACCTTTTGTTTTTTACTCACCTCCCCTCGGCGGGAAGTTAGGGTGAGCTGGTCTGGGCCATCTAGGCTGCAGGGACTGTCCGGTGGGGAGGGTTAGTCGTTGCGGGCTGTCCATTTTCACCGGGGGCCCTCTTCTCCACACTTCGGGCCCGGTCCCGGACTAGTGACGATGCACAGGGACGTTGCGCATGAACCGGACGGTCCCCCAGCGGACCGTCCCTGCAGCATAGATGGCCCGGACCAGCTCACCCTAACTTCCTGCCGAGGGGAGGTGAGTACAAAACAAAAAGGACAGCCATCGGCATGCTGGGAGTTGTAGTTTTGCAACATCTGGAGGTCTGCAGGTTGAAGACCACTGAGAAGGGATTGACAGGTGGAGAGTTCACTCGAGTATAAGCCGAGGGGGGCGTTTTCAGCACGAAAAATCGTGCTGAAAAACTCGGCTTTTACTCGAGTATATACAGTATATAAAAAGCAGCTGTCAGCTCCTCTGATATGTCTGATTTAGTAAATGCTCTGTGAAATAACAATGCTTCATGAGATACCAAAGCACAATGTTAGAAATCTGTGTTGTGCCATTCCTCTTGTATTCCTTCTACTGATATAAAGAGAATGTATCACCTATTTTTTTTTTCTTTTTAGAGCCAGACACTGAAACTTGTTCTTCATTTGTAATCTGTTTTCATTTTTGTATTTTGTAATTTTTATGAATTTTTTCATTATTATCATCATGGATACAGATGACAATGGACATGACCTGTCCCATTTAGATGAATCACAACCTTTTCTGAGGCCATTTTACAGGGAGGGGGATGCTGATTTCTGTTGTGATCTCTTGGATGAATCCAGCCTTCTCTCTCTACTGTTGTCACCTTTCACTGTACTCCTTGTCGGTTCTGTGAAGAAATGCATTACAGTGATCCCTCAACTTACAATGGCCTCAACATACAATAGATTCAACGTACAATGGTCTTTTCTGGACCATTGTAACTTGAAACCAGACTCAACATACAATGCTACGGACAGTCCAGATCTGCGACACATGTCAATGGCTGGAAGAAGTGACCAATCAGAATGGGCATTTTACTGGTAAAACCCCTGTATTACTGAAGTGTATGCACTGACTGGTGTCTGGTAGCGCCTCCTACAGTACAGGGAGGTATTACATGTTCTGTACTCGTTACCTGTACCATGGTTAGCTGCTCCTTTGGACACCAGGTGAGGGCGACTCCATGTTACTTTTTTAGGACATTGTGTATTCTGTACAGAACCCTGAAGAAGCTCCTTTCCTCTACATAGACCACGATTTCCCAACCAGGGTGCCTCCAGCTGTTGCAAAACTACAACTCTCAGCATGCCCGGATAGCCTTTGGCTTTACAGCTCCCAGCAGCTCTTTCTTACTGTTATATGTAAGCACTTGCTTTATCTGTATTAGTTATCTACTTATTTTTCTTTAATCCTCACTTTTTCCTATTTTTGGATGACATTTTGGTGGCTTCAGAACCAGTTACCAGGTTTCCTTTAAGTTATGGTCTCAACATACAATGGTTTCAACATACAACGGTCGTCCTGGAACCAATTAATATTGTAACTTGAGGGACCACTCTACTGAGAATTGATTTGCACAGAGCATGAAGTTTCAGTTTAGTTTTAGCCCTAGTGGCCTGATTGGAAACTGCAGAATTTCAGGATTATTATAAATATAGATATAAATGGAACATTAAAAAAAATAATAATAATAAAATCACCAAAATTTCTTAAAACATATGTTTAAAATATACACCTAATTTAAAAAACAGGTCATTTTGTTATTATACATTCCCTTTAAGAAAAAAATCCCTAGTTTGTGGTATGTTCCTTGACATCCAGACACAGACCAATCAGAACTGACACTGTCAGACGGTAGGGACATGCCTCTTTGACGAGGGAAATAATAACACCCAGTTGTCAACTTATTTATAAATATACAGTACTGAGTAAAAGTTCCAAGAAAAATGATTTAACCCCTTCCCTCTCGGGCCATTTTTCATTTTTGCACTTTGTTTTTTTCCTCCTCACATCTTCTAAAAATCACAACACTTTCAATTTTTCACCTACGGACCTATATGAGGGCTGGTTTTTTCCACCACCAATTTTACTTTGTAATGTCATTAATCATTTTACCACAAAATCTACCTCAAAACCAGAAAAAAAATATTTGTGGGGCAAAATTGAACAAACAAAAACAAACAAAAAAAAAAAAGCCACATTCTAAATCTTGGGGGCTATTGATTCTACGCAGTGCACTTTTTAGTACAAATGACACCTTATCTCTATTCTGTAGGTCCATACAGTTACAAGGATACATAATTTATATAGGTTTTATTTTAGTTTACTACTTTTAAAAAACTACAGGGTGGGCCATTTATACGGATACACCTTAATAAAATGGGAATGGTTGGTGATATTAACTTCCTGTTTGTGGCACATTAGTATATGTGAGGTGGGAAACTTTTCAAGATGGGTGGTGACCATGGCGGCTATTTTGAAGTCGGCCATTTTGAATCCAACTTTTGTTTTTTCAATAGGAAGAGGGTCATGTGACACATCAAACTTATTAGGAATTTCACAAGAAAAACAATGATTTGCTTGGTTTTAACGTAACTTTATTCTTTCATGAGTTATTTACAAGTTTCTGACCACTTATAAAATGTGTTCAATGTGCTGCCCATTGTGTTGGATTGTCAATGCAACCCTCTTCTTCCACTCTGCACACACTGATAGCAACACCGCAGGAGAAATGCCAGCACAGGCTTCCAGTATCCATAGTTTCAGGTGCTGCACACCTTGTACCTTCACAGCATAGACAATTGCCTTTAGATCACCCCAAAGATAAAAGTCTAAGGGGGTCAGATCGGGAGACCTTGGGGGCCATTCAACTGGCCTACGACGACCAATCCACTTTCCAGGAAACTGTTCATCTAGGAATGCTCGGACCTGACACCCATAGTGTGGTGATGCACCATCTTGCTGGAAAAACTCAGGGAATGTGCCAGCTTCAGTGCATAAAGAGGGAAACACATCATCATGTAGCAATTTCGCATATCCAGTGGCCTTGAGGTTTCCATTGATGAAGAATGGCCCCACTATCTTTGTACCCCATATACCACACCATACCATCAATTTTTGTGTTTCAACAGTCTTGGAGGGATCTATCCAATGTGGGTTAATGTCAGACCAATAGCGGTGGTTTTGTTTAACTTCACCATTCACATAAACGTTTGCCTCATCACTGAACAAAATCTTCTGCATAAACTCTGAAGGCAATTGTCTATGCTGTGAAGATATGAGATGTGCAGCACCTGAAACTACAGATACTGGAACCCTGTGCTAGCATTTCTCCTGCGGTGTTGCTATCAGTGTGTGAAGAGTGGGAGAAGAGGGTTGCATTGACCATCCAACACAATGGGCAGCACATTGAACACATTTTATAAGTGATCAGAAACTTGTAAATAACTCATGAAAGAATAAAGTTACGTTAAAACCAAGCACATCATTGTTTTTCTTGTGACATTCTCAATAAGTTTGATGTGTCACATGACCGCTTCCTATTGAAAAACAAAAGTTGGATTCAAAATGTCCGACTTCAAAATGGCCACCATGGTCCCCACCCATCTTGAAAAGTTTCCCCCCTCACATATACTAATGTGCCACAAACAGGAAGTTAATATCACCAACCATTCCCATTTTATTAAGGTGCATCCATATAAATGGCCCACCCTGTATAACTACATGCACCAAATCCATTTCTGACCCCTATAACTTTTTTATTTTTCCATGTGTAGGGATGTTTGAGGGCTAATTTTTTTGTGCCATGGTCTTAAGTTTTTATCGGGACCATTTTTATTTTGATGGCATCTTTTGACCACGTTATATTCATTTTTTTCTAGTATATGAAGTGACCAAAATTACGCATTTCTGGACTATATTTTAATAGTTTGGACATTTATGCACGCGGCAATACCACACATGTTTAGGTTTTATTTTTCTTACATTTTTTATTTGAAAAATGGGAAAAGGGGGGTGATTTAAACTTTTAGACGTACACAGATTTGGATTTTCTGCTGTAGATTTAAATGTAAACTGAATGACTGAGCAGAGCTTCTAATCGCCAGTTACAAATTCTGTGCATCAAATCCTGTGCAGGATCCTGTATGTGTGAACATACCCTTATTAGGGAAGGGGTTAATGGATATTTATTAACTTTTTTATTTATTTACTTTTTATACTTTTTTTTAGTCCCCACTTTTTTAAAATGTCATACACTGATCAATGCTTCCCAATAGGAGAACATTGATCAGTGTTATCAGTGCTCCATTTCTTTAGCCTGGTAAAGCTGAATGCAAGGCTGGAGCACCGATCGGATGGCAGAGAGGAAGGTAAGAGACCCCCCCTCCGTCATCTTAGCTGATCTGGATGCCGTGAGTTAAGGGTTAATAAGGAATTCAGATGTTTACTAAAGCAGATGTGTCAGAAGAGCAGGTCCTCTTAAGACATTGGTCATAAAAATATAGTGGGAGATTTATCAAAACCTGTGCAGAGGAGTAGTGGTACAGTTTCCCAACATAACCAATCAGATTGCTTGTTTCATTTTTACAAAGGCCTCTGAAAAATTTAAGAAGCAATCTGATTGGTTGCTATGGGTAACTGCTTCACTCTTCATTTGCAAAGGTTTTGATACATTCCACTCATATAGTCCAGCATCAACAATTCTTTTGACAAAAGGCAACACGGTGCCTTTGCTTTATTGTGACTAAACAAAGCTAGTATCTTCACACTGTGACCCCAAAGTGTCCATGATCAGGACCCAGAAGTGGCCACAACCACGACCCAGCAGCCACTTGTAGGTTGCAGTGCAACCTCGTTTGCCTTGCTTGCTGTTGTGCAGCATGACCACGCAGGTTTACATGGCAATCTTTAGTAACACAACTCCAGTTGTAGCAAAAAACGCATTGTAGCCCTAGCCTTATAGTACACAACTTTGCAGTTACCATTACTGCTCAGGGCTGGAAAAGATAGCATGTTTTTGGAAGTTATTGTTCCAATGCCTCTAAAATACAAAATTGAGGGAATTTTATTATTAGTCTTTTGTAGTCAATATGTGTATACAGCTCCTATATCACCCTAAATGTCAATTGGTTAAAGCGGTACTCCCCTGGAAAACATTTGTTTTTAAATCAACTGTGGCCAGAAAGTTAAATAGATATGTAAGGTACTTCTATTAAAACATCTTAACCCTTCCAGTGCCTATCAGCTGCTGTATGCTCCACCGGAAGTTCTTTTCTTTTTTAATTTATTTTCTGTCTGACCACAGTGCTCTCTGCTGACACCTCTGTCCATTTTAGGTACTGTCTGGAGCAGGATAGTTATACTATGGGGATTTGCTCCTACTCTGGACAGTTCCTAAAATGGACAGAGGTGTCAGCAGAGAGCACTGTGGTCAGACAGAAAAAAAAATTGAATTTCCTCTGGAGCATACAGCAGCTGATAAGTACTGGAAGGGTTATGGAAGTAATTTATAAATCTGTTTAACTTTCTGGAACCAGGTGATTAAAAAAAAATGTTTGCCAGTGAAGTACCCCTTTTAAAGTCTACAAACAAACCCAGTATGTATTCTAACCTTGCAGATATGTTGTTCATTTTCCTATTGCCTGCTAGCCGACAGGCAATACTGAAAGGAGATGAAGTAACAAATGACTACTTGAATGCATTAGATATAGTTTTTTCACTTACAGTAGCTCTGCCTGTCCGCTATGTACACTAAAGGGGTATTCCGGGCAAAAACATTTTATCTCCTATCCAAAGAATAGGGGATAAGATGTCTGAACGTGGGGGGCCTGCTGCTGAGACTCCCCGCGATCTCCCTGCAGCACCCACATTCTATGCGGGTGCTGAATCTCCAGTTTTGGAAACCTCCGTGTCTCCGGGACTGGGGACGTGACGTCACACGTCCCCTCTATGGGAGGGGGCATGACGGCCGTCACGCCCCCTCCCATAGACATGAATGGAGGGGGCGTGGCATGATGTCACGTCTCCAGTCCTGGAAACCCGGATGTTTGCAAAACTGGAGATTCAGCACCTGCATTGAATGCAGGTGCTGCAGAGAGATCGCGGGGGGGGGGGGGGGGGTCTCAGCAGCGGGCCCCCCTGCGATCAGGCATCCTATCCCCTATCCTTTGGTTAGGGGATAAAATGTTTTTGCCCAGACTACCCCTTTAAATTTTGTTTTTTACTCTACTATTTCAAAAGTTGTTATATATTTTATTCTAAATACATTTGAGCAATACAAACATTGACTGAAAAAATATTCATACCCATAAACAGTTTTTGTGTATCTGCTTTCTAGGAAGGTCCCATCTCCCATGCATTATTTAACTTCTATTATTATAGCTTTGTTTTGTTTTTTTTACCATTGAACATAATACATTCTATCTGAAAGCCTGCAGTTAAAAAGTTATAAAACAAAACCTATGCCACAATAGAAATTATTAATATTCCATGGAAGCATTACTATTTGAAAGCAAAGCAAGAATATGGCCATAGACAAGATCTATTCATGAAAGGAGCAGATCGAGCATGTAATACCTTTAATAGGGGTTCTTTTTTTCCCAAGGTTAAGAGTATGTGTGTGAGTAATAACTATTTCATCACCACTTTGTAGAATATCAACTGAAATGTCATTTTCATCTCCAGAGTAATGATGTTATGTTCTAGTGAAGCTCCCCCCTGAGGCTTACTTTGCTTATGGTATATCTTCATGCAGAATGCACATAACTTATTTATGAGATTTTATAGCTTTTTGAAATCTTAATGCCTGGCCATATTAGCTGAAAGTATAGGGTCACGCAAATTTCCACATTCTGCTGCATTTCAATGACATGAAAAAGTTAGGTGTGAAGAAAACCTGTGTTTCCATGGACAGCATTGATGCATGCAGTAAGAAAGGAATAAACAGTTAAAGGAGAACTCCACTTTCCATATTATTAGCAAAGTATAAATCTATGATGATATAATGGTTAATTACACAATGTTTGCTTTACCAGACATTTCCAAAGCACTATTCTCTTGGTTCATTGTACCATGTCCACTGGGGAATACGTAAAGGTTTATTGTCCCAGGTGCCTGTCTGTAACTGAGTCTCATTGGTACAGCACTTAGCCAGGCATTTTGCTAGGGTCTTAAAAAATCCAAGCTACAAGCCTTAAAACACATGTTATGCCCATCCCTAAGAAAAAAAAAAAGAGCATATTACACAGTAGGCTATGAAAAGCAGGACTACTTCTGCTGTTCTGTTTTTTTACTGTCTATTAGTCTGTTTGGGGAAATTGCTATAGATCAGCTAAACTTGACTACCAGCCCTGAATAAAAAAAAAAAAACAAAGAGTCCCCCAGGTGATCCCAGGATCAAATAATATTTATCACAAAAGCCTTTCAGGACTAATTCAAATAGACTAGGGACCCCATTTTTACCATTAAAATACTTATACTTTTTTTCTTCATTTAAATTATTCCCAAAAATGTATAAAAAATTGCATAAAAACGTGGTCTATTACAACCCCAAAGTGAGAAGAAAGGCTCAAGATCAAATGTATCCAAACAAGGGGGGGGGGGAGGGATATTATCCCCCTCCTCCCTTTAGTTTTGTCCACCAATTCCACTGGACTTATTCTTAAATGGATCATTGCCCTCAGTTTGCCTAAACTCCTCACTACTTTAGAAGTTTTAACAAATAGACTTCCCCAACGTTTCACCCATCAAATCTGACTTTGTCAAAGATGGAAGTACTAAAGCAACCAAGACGTGACTCCATGTACAAGCATCAGCCATAACAACAGAGGCGACCATGGTGGCTTAGGTGAATCCATCTTCAAATTCACCTTGTAGTAATGAGGAAGATGAAAGAAGTGGCTTACCAGATCAGCAAAAGTTGGATCAAAAAGAGATTTTTACACCAAAGAAAAAAACGAATTATTATTATGATTAACATAAATAAATGTATATAAATAAATAAATAACATGAAAAAGATACTTGATCCACCAAACAATTAATAAAAATAGATAAATATATGACTATGTTGATATATTATACAGTATATAAAAAATATAATATATGTATATCATTTTTTATTTATTTATTTTCTTTTTTTACAGGAATAGGGCCAAAATGGATAAAAGTGCTGGTGATAGGACTTGAAAAAAAATAATTAAAGAAAAAAAAGGAAACATTAATGTTTCAACGGAAAATTAAAACAGAAAAAAAATTATGTATGTGACCAGATTTAAAAAAATTCAACCAATATGTGAATATTGATAATGTCTGTTAGTCTGTGTAAAGCCTTACAAAATGTGTAATGCTATGTAAATGGAATGGAATATTTTATGTTTATAGAAAATAGACATAAAACAAAACATAAAATAAATAATATATAAAAAAAAAATGAACTTTTCTTATAAAACTGTTTCACTGGAACTTACAGAGACAAAATACACCAAATGTTGAACAATATAAGCTATAATTTCACCATTCTGTCACATAGTTGCCAAACCAAATGTTGTCTCTGTGTGGGCTCGACACATAGATGGGTGATCGTGATGTGGTACAAAAGTTATAAAGCATTGTGTTAAAGTACATCTGGGCTGACAATACAAATTCCATTAACTTCTTAAGAAAGGGGACATCAAAGGCGCCCTTGCCCCCTCCTTTGTAAGATGTACAGATGGGAAGCAGCCAGCTGCTTGTCAGGGATATATTCTTTACACAAACAGACTTACAGAAAGACGCTGCCGAGGTTGTGTTTGAAGAACCTTTCTTACATATTCTCTATATAGACTCACTGCTGACTATTACTTCTCTCTCTTCTAAAGTAACTACCATACAGTCTTTTCATTTTCACACTTCAAAAATGTGAACTTCTCTCTTCTCAGTGGTAGTACCAAGCCTCCAGATAATTAGCTCCTAGATCGCAAAACTTTATTAAACTTTCAGCAATTGTGTCTCTATGTATATCGACTTTTATACATATATATATATATATATATATATATATATATATATATATGTGTATGTATATATGTATAAAGGTCGAGTTGCTGCGGCACACTTATGGTGAAAAATAGCATAGCTTTTATTCCAAACCAAACGTGTAAGAAATGCAACGTTATAGTTTTAGCTGCCCACGCAGCCTTTTTCAAACATGGGCAGCTGAATTGTTTCACTTTTTTACACGTTTGGTTTGGAATAAAAGCTACTATTTTTCACCGTAAGGCTGCTTTCACACTATGAAAAATACCCGTTATATAACGCCCGTTATAAAATAGCGGGCGATCGCGGGGTTAAACGGCCATTAGAAAATCCCTAATGGACGTTAGAAAATTCCATTATAGTCTATGGAAATAACAAGAAAAAAATGGAGGACAGCGCCTCGTGTAATCCCGATGGGTCACGTATTATATGAAACACAGCAGATAATGTGCTCACCTTACGTGAAGCTTTGGTTCATGCATATGTCCCCTCCGTGGTGGGGTACTGGTGGATGGTCCGGAGCTGCAGCCTGCAGGTCGTGGCCGGGATCCTCCTGGGAGTCGGCAAGTACATAAAGCAGGATAGGAGAAGAAAAAAAGACCTCTGTGCCAGCGCTGCTCGGAACGTCAGAAATCAATGAAGATGCCGATTGTATAGTCCAACGAATTTTTAATCAGACACATACATTTGGGGGTGATACAGGACAAGACGCGTTTCGGGAGTGAGCCCTCCCTTTTTCAATTGTGGATGTCAATCCACAATTGAAAAAGGGAGGGCTCACTCCCGAAACGCATCTTGTCCTGTATCACCCCCAAATGTATGTGTCTGATTAAAAATTCGTTGGACTATACAATCGGCATCTTCATTGATTTCTGACGTTCCGAGCAGCGCTGGCACAGAGGTCTTTTTTTCTTCTCCTATCCTGCATTATAGTCTATGGGATTTTTCCAATAGCCGTTTTAACCCATTATCGCCTGTTATTAATAACGGACGTTATTTTGTGACGGGCGATTGAACGGAAGAAATAATGCATGCACTATTTCTCCCGTTACTATCTTCTGTCACAAAATACTGTCCGTTATTAATAACGGGCGATAATGGGTTAAAACAGCTATTAGAAAAATCCCATAGACTATAATGGGATTTTCTAAAGTCCATTAGGGATTTTCTATTTAAGTGAATATGTTTATTCTGTAGAAAACCACTGGGAGACAAATATTAAGCACACCTCAGAAAAGATTTCTACACTCCTCCATGGCTTCTTATCTTTACAGGTAGAAAATAATAAAAATTTAGGGAACCAACTCACCAGCCATACCATGCTTCTTTTATTGAAACAAGCACCAATCCCTCTTTTGCTGTGAGGTAAGTAGTGTAATGAGCGTCACTTGTTTTATTATTGGGTTTTCTCTGTTTAGGACTTTACTGTATTTTTCGCCGTATAACATGCTCCGGCATATAAGACGCACCCAATTTTAAAGGAGGAAAATCTAGAAAAAAAGATTCTAAACCAAATACAATGTAAAGTATAGGACAGTGATCTTCAACCTGCGGACCTCCAGATGTTGCAAAACTACAACTCCCAGCATGCCCGGACAGCCGTTGGCTGTCCGGGCATGCCAGGAGTTGTAGTTTTGCAACATCTGGAGGTCCTCAGGTTGAAGACCACCGGTATAGGAGTTAATACTCACGTGTCCCCGCCGCTCCGGACACGTCACCGCTCGCCACCGCTGCCCTGGATGTCGCCCTCCATCGCTGTCGCCGCGTCCCCGGGGTGTCCCCGTCGCTCCGGAATGTCTCTGCTGCCCGGTATCCTCGCTCTCCGTCACCGCCATCACGTCGCTAAGCACGCCGCTCCTATTGGATGACGGGACAGCGTGCACGACGACGTGATGACGACAAAGGAGAGTGCCGGCCATACAGGGGATCCCAGCATGGAGCAGTCATTCGCCGATCGGAGACACCGAGGAGGCAGGTAAGGTCCCTCGCGGTGTACTGTAAGCTGTTCGGGACGCCGCAATTTCACCACGGCTGCACCATGGCAAAAAATATGGTAGTTCTGTTGTTATTTTGGTTGTATAAATAATTTTAAAAAAATAACTCCTGTTCTGCATAAAAGGTCCACGATAAGTTCAAGAACTGTACTGTGCTTAGTGCAAAATCCAGAAGTTGTGAGTGCATTGGCAAGTGCTTTGTATTTCATAAAAAAAAAATAATTTCCAGGAATTGACTGTCATTTTCCTCCATGTCAAATCCTCCCATCTTTTAGTACTTGTTACTGTATATACTACTATCACATTTACCCTCTTCAGAGTACAAAATTCTACATGCGTTACAAAGCAAAATATCTTATTCCAATATAGTGGGAAGTCTGCCATGCAAAACAATTCCACCATTTGACATCCAATATATCTATAGGAAATTCATCTAAACTTACTCATGAAGCAGCTGATTAACATTATTAGTTTTATAATGAACATTTGCATAAGTCTACTAATGCCTACATTCATTTATAAGCAGCACAGCACCTTGTTGGACCTCAAGCAATGCTAAACATCGGAATCAACTCCTGCTTCACATGTTTTTTCATCTCTCTTTTAAATCTGTAATTGTAGGTATTTTAGAGGAACTGGTAAAATCTGCCTGTATTTAGCATACAGAAAATTATATTAGTGTCAAATTACTTTTTGGAACACATTTTTCAGTGCAGTTGCATGAAGGTAAAGAAGAAACTCGGCAACTCACCATTGCTGCAACAACGAAAGGCAAGGGAGGGGAAGGAAGGAGGCAGGGGCTACCCGTGGAACAGCGCAGTTTCATGCCTTGCTGGTACTGCGTGGCTTGAAGAAGTGCCAGCAAGGCACAAAACTGCACTGTTAAATCGGTACCCCCTGCCTCCTTCCTTCCCCTCCCTTGCCACGATGTGTGCCATGAACCAAGCTCTGGAATAAAGCCTTTCGTTGTTGCAGAAGTGGTGAGTTGCCGAGTTTCTTCTGTACCTTCATGTACCTGTTTATGGACTCTGCTATGCTCTGAGCATCGCCAGGCTGCTTTTTCCAAGATCCGGTTTGCAATACTTCCTAGACTTACATGCAATTATAGAGGTCCAGTAGTGCCAGTTCACATTTTTCTTCACAAATGTACATTTTTCAGTGCATTTTACACTAAATTACATACAGTATGCTTGCTCAAGAAAATTAAAGCTTTCAATTTAAAAGTCTAAACCAATAATTTAAGAGATTTTTTTTTAGAGACTAATGCAAGAGAAACAGTCTGTCTCTTTTTTTAGTAACACAATTATAGGGTGAGAGCTCTGGTGTGCAAACTTGACTGAAATCTTTGTATAAAGCCCATATTCATGTCAAGGTCCAAACTACTATGCCTCAGCACTGAGGTTGGGCTGTGAGTTCATTTACAAAGAGATGATATGGAAGAGATGATAAGCTTAAGAATATTGAAACATCTGTGGATGGTCTTGTAGACGATGGATTAGGCTAGACATGATTAAATGTAACCTTTGACATTGTACATTGTACAGTGGTCTGCTACTTCCACTTAATTACTGAGTTAGAACAGATATTTACTTAATGTATACATCTCAATGGATTTGAATATCCCAGTATCCCATCAGAATATTGTACTGCCTGAAAAAAGATTTACAGTCGTGCAATTGCTTTACTTTAAGCCCTTAAGGACCCTTGACATACGCGTACGTCATGACACCCTGGTACTTAAGGACCCATGACGTACACTTACTTCATGGAGAATTCCGGCCCCCGTCGTGCACCGGGCGGGGATCGGACCGGGATGCCTGCTGACATCATTCAGCAGGCATCCTGTGCAAACGCCCAGGGGGGTCATCAGACCCCCCCATGTCGGCGATCGCGGCAAATCACAAGTGAATTCACACTTGCGATTTGCGCGATTCCGGGTCATTACGGGTCTATAGTGACCCGGAATATAAGGGGGATCGCGGTTGTCTAAGACACCCACGATCCCCCTAAAGGCATAGAAGTGAGGTGGCAGGGGTGCCACCCCTCCTATCCCTGCTATTGGTGGTCTAGACGCAATCTAGCAGATCGGGGGCGGGGGGGGTTTACTTTCATTTTTCTCCGTCCTGCCCACCCACAATAGGCGGGGCAGGATGGGGAAACAACGGGGACCGGCACCGAAGATCCACTTACCGATCCGGGCGGGCGACGGAGGCTGCGGGCGACGGAGATCGGCGGGCGATGATGACGTGCGGCTGGATCAGACGGAAGCCGGTGAGTTGCCTAGCAACATCTGGAGGGTACAGTGGTCTCATTATACAGTGGTCTCTAACTGTAGCCCTCCAGATGTTGCAAAACTACAACTCCTAGAATGTCCAAACAACTGTTTGCTGTCAGGGCATGCTGGAATTTGTAGTTTTGCAACAGCTGGAGGACCACAGTTTGGAGATCACCTTGCAGTGGTCTCTAAAACTGTAGCCCTCCAGATGTTGCAAAACTGCAAATCCCAGCATGTCCAAACAGCTGTCTTAGCATGCTGGGAGTTGTAGTTGCGTACCTCCAGCTATTGCATAACTACATCTCCCAGCATGCCCTTCGGCGATCAGTACATGCTGGGAGTTGTAGTTTTGCAACAGCTGGAGGCAGACTGGTTGGAAAATATTGAGTTAGGTAACAGAACCTAACTGAAGGTTTTCCAACCAGTGTGTCTCCACCTGTTGCAAAAGTACAACTCCCAGCATGCACGGTCTGCCAGTATATGCTGGGAGTTGTAGTTTTGAAACAGCTGGAGGTTTGCCCCCCCATGTGAACGTACAGGGTACATTCACATGGGCAGGCTTACAGTAAGTCTCCTGCTTCAAGTTTGGGCTGCGGCAAATTTTTCACCGCAGCGCAAACTCCTAGCGGGAAACTCACCGTAACAAGCCAGTGCAAATGTACGCTAAAAACACTACACTACACTACACTAACACATAATAAAGGGTAAAACACAACATATACACCCCTTACACTGCCCCCCCCCCAATAAAAATGAAAAACTTATTGTATGACAGTGTTTCCAAAATGGAGCCTCCAGCTGTTGCAAAACAACAACTCCCAGCATTTCCGGACAGCCACTGACTGTCCAGGCATGCTGGGAATTTAGCAACAGCTGGAGGCACCCTGTTTGGGAATCACTGGCGTAGAATACCCCTATGTCCACCCCTATGCAATTCCTAATTTAGTCCTCAAATGCGCATGGAGCTCTCTCACTTCGGAGCCCTGTCATATTTCAAGGAAACAGTTTAGGGCCACACATGGGGTATCTCCGTACTACAAATTTTGGGGGGCTTTTTCTCCTTTTACTCCTTATGAAAAGGAAAAGTTGGGGTCTACACCAGCTTGTTAGAGTAAAAAAAAAAAAAATTTACACTAACATGCTGATGTTGCCCCATACTTTTTATTTTCACAAGCATTAAATGGAAAAAAGACCCCCAAAATTTGTAACGCAATTTCTCCTGAGTACAGGAATACCCCATATGTGGGCGTAAAATGCTCTGCGGCCACACAACAAGGCTCAGGAGTGAGAGCGCACCATGTACATTTGAGGCCTAAATTGGTGATTTGCACAGGGGTGGCCGATTTTACAGCGGTTCTGACATAAATGCAAAAAAAGAATTACCTACATGTGACCCCATTTTGGAAACTACACCCCTCATGTAATATAATAAGGGGTATAGTAAGCATTTATGCCCCACAGAGGTCTGGCAGATATTTTGAACAATGGTCCGTGAAAATGATAAATTAAATTTTTCATTTGCACAGCCCACTGTTCCAAAGATCTGTCAAACCAGACCAGTGGGGTGTAAATACTCACTGCACCACTTATTAAATTCTGTGAGGGGTGTAGTTTCCAAAATAGGGTCACATGTGGGGGGGCGGTCCACTGTTCTGGAACCACGGGGTGCTTTGTAAACGCACATGGTTCCTTACTTCCATTCCAAGCTATTTTTTTCCCAAAAGCTCAATGGCGCTCCTTCTCTTCTGAGCATTGTAGTATGCCAGCAGAGCACTTGATGTCCACACATGGGGTATTTCCATACTCAGAAGAGATGGGGTTTCAAATTTTGGGGGGCATTTTGTCCTATTACCCCTTGTAAAAATTGAAAATTTGAGGGAAAACTAGCATTTTAGTGAAAAAAAATAACAATTTTCACATCCAACTTTAACGAAAAGCCGTCAAACACCTGTGGGGTGTTAAGGCTCACTGGACCCCTTGTTACGTGCCTTGAGGGGTGTAGTTTCCAAAATAGTATGCCATGTGTTTTTTTTTTTTTGCTGTTCTGTCACCATAGGGGCTTCCGAAATGTGACATGCCCCCCAAAAACCATTTCAGAAAAACTCACTCTCCAAAATCCCACTGTCGCTCCTTCCCTTTTGAGCCCTCTTCTGCGCCTGCTGAACACTTGACATACACATATGAGGTATTTTCTTACTCGAGAGAAATTGGGTTACACATTTTAGGAAGATTTATCTCCTTTTACCCCTTGTAAAAATTCAATAACTGAGTCTACAAGAACATGCGAGTGCAAAAAATTAAGATTTTGAATTTTCTCCTTCAATTTGCTGCTATTCCTGTGAAACACCTAAAGGGTTAACAAACCTTTTGAATGTCATTTTGAATACTTTGAGGGGTGCAGTTTTTATAATGGGGTCATTTGTGGGGAATTTCGAATAAGAAGGCCCTTCAAATCCACTTCAAAACAGAACTGGTCCCTGAAAATTTTTGATATTGAAAGTTTTGTGAAAAATGGGAAAATTGCTGCTATTCTTTGAAGCCTTCTGATGTCTTCCAAATGTAAAAACATGTCAACTTTATGATGGAAACATAAAGTAGACATATTGCATATGTGAATCAATAAATAATTTATTTGGAATATTCATTTTCCTTATAAGCAGAGAGCTTCAAAGTAAAAAAAAAATGCAACATTTTCAATTTTTTCATCAAATTTTGGAATTTTTCACCAAGAAATTATGCAAGTATCGACAAAATTTTACCACTAACATAAAGTAGAATATGTCACGAAAAAACATTCTCGGAATCAGAGTGAAAGGTAAAAGCATCCCAGAGTTATTAATGTTTAAAGTGACAGTGGTCAGATGTGCAAAAAATGGCCGTGTCCTACAGTGAAAATTGGCTAGGTCCTTAAGGGGTTAAAGTCTTATAATGTTTGTTGTTAAGTGAGCTTTACTCTTTATACTTAATTTATATTGTATGATAAATCCCATGACGATAGTTGAGCAAATATATTCTTCTTTAAGCATACCTGCCATGTCCCACAAAAAAAAAAGTTAATGTTACTCAGTACCTAATCCTGATCTTGTACATATTATTTTTATGTGCCTATCCCCTTTATTTCTCTCATAAATACCTTCTATCTGTTGCACACTAGCTGTGCTTTGAAGGGGTGTGTCCTCACTCTGTATGACTCAGCTTACTCCCTGAGTGCTGGGTCTCTTCATCCAATCACTGCAGGCTGCTCTGTAACCCCTTTCTTTCTGCTTAAGTCTTATAGGACAGGAGAGAGCACAGAGGAGTGCTAGCCCACTCTCACTTACTGGACTTACCTGTGCTTCAGCTTGGACAAAGATGATGCTATAGCTGGACAGGATTATCTTCTGGATGTATGTTTTTTTTTTTTTTTAAACCATGATTTCTATAAAAATGAAACAAAATGTTCTTATGATGTCTATTAGAAAGGTTAATGTTTTGCCAAAACGTACAACATATAAAAGGTTTTTGTATCTGACAGTGCCCATTTAATTCCCATTTTGCTTACTCCTGAATCAGTTCACAATTGGTTTACTATCAGAATGCACTGGGCAAATTAATATAACAACCAGTATTTAGAGTTTCCACCTGTTCTACAGTGTCCTACATATACAGTATATCAGAGCTCTAATCTAGACAAGAATATTATAATTTCCTTATAAGGTATGAATTGCCGAATTCTCACTGTTTAAATGACTTCAAAGAACCTTTGCACCTCCCTACAATAATTTTCAATGCAAAACCCATAGAAAACAATCCCTAAACTTGATGAAATGCAGGATATTTACATTCCTAGTCGTCCCTCTTGGGTGTTCCTTGTAAATCCATAATATCCTAAATACAATTACAATATATTTCAGTCCAGAAACTATCCCAGTGTTAATGCCAATAACAACATTATATATCACTTATCAAACGTTGTCTTAATTATTCGTGTTTGTTGTAATAATTCAGCATAAACATAAATAAACGTAAAATACCCTGGGTCGAGACTGTGAGATTTGCATGTGCCTAAATATTTGTAGATTGCCGTCTTTAGGGATAGAAGAGATTTAGAGAGCTTACATTGTCATCCAATCTCTTCATCTGCAGTTAGGTTACAATGTTACCCAACACAAATTAATCATCTGAAAGAAATTCATATGCATAAGTTGTATAGATCAACATAAGATCTGAGTAAAGGATAATGGCAAAATGTTTGAAGTTCTTCTCTTATAAATCATCATGCATTATTTAAGACCAGTCAATTATTTAGATGAGTTGAATGGTTTGCTTTGTGCTAAAGCAGCCTATTTGCAATAGGGACATTTGGGTAGAAGTGGAAACAAAGTGCAGCATACCTCTACATGGTACATTCTTATCTATAAATGTGGCCCAAACAAGTGCAGATGGTGATGGGAGGTGCTGAGAGAATGCTGAGGGACTCTCCAATTTATCACAATGGTCACAGTAGTCAAGGTGGTCACACAGTCTATTGGGCCAGGTAGTATCTACTAGGGCCAGGTAGTATCTATGAGGCTGGCATAGTGATGTCATTGGATGTACATGTACTGTGGATTCTATTGGCTATTGCATGATGGATGATAATAGGCTGAACAAGCCATGACAACCACATTGGTACGGGGAAAAAAATAAAAAAATAGAATAAATGCACAACCATGTGGAATTATCCCTGGTGGGTACAATACAAGGGAAAAAGGTGTGCTCACCTTATGGTGTTGTACTGCGAGCACAACACCATAGTTCGCCTACTTGTTTGTGACTTATCGATGTGGGATGCTGCCCATCAGTCTGCCGTGGTCCTCTGTAGTTGGTCCGGGGTAGGTACAAGACATCCTCAGAAAGGTAAGGAAGAAGAAAATGACTGCTTGTACAGGTGCTTCTCCATGGGGGATTCATGAGTTCTTGTATTACCATAAACTGAGATGAACTCAGATGTTGATGCAAAAGAAAGGCTTTATTTGCTAGAAATAAAATAAAACAAAACAGAAAAGCAGAGTGGTATCAGACAACGCATTTGTCAGGATCCGGACTGGTAGCTGGTAGCGGAGGCAGGTGGTGGATCCTCTGTGCCAGAGAGGTGATGACGTGGGCCGTACCAGGGGAACGGAGTCTAAGGGATTACTGGTTTTCACCAGAGCCCTCCGCAAAGCGGGATGGACTTGCTGCGGCAGGTAACCCCCAGGTCGTTCCACCCAGTAGCGACTCAACCTCTCTGGTAGCTGAGATAGGCACGGTACAGAAGGGTTCGGCAGAGGCGAGGTCAGACGTAGCAAAAGGTCAGGGCAGGCGGCAACGGTTCTCTGGCGGTAGTCAATAGCAACGGGTTCAGCAACAGGCAGGGAATACACATAAAATGCTTTCTCTAGGGCACTACGGCAACAAAGATCCAGCGAGGGCAGGAAGGGGCTGGACAGCTTTATAGTTTGGCCCTTAATTAACAATTTGGACCAGGCACCAATCATTGGTGCGCTGGCCCTTTAAACTTAAGAAGCCCGGCGCACGCCCTAGTTAGCTGGGCCGCGTGCAGGGACAGAGCGGCTCCGGAGGGAGGCGCAGCAGGAACAGGGGCGTGGTAAGGAGTATGGGATGCGGTGCGCGCGCGGGAGCGTCCCACCACACGAACCACATCCCCACCAGACGGGGAGACAGCGATGTGCTCCCTTTCAGCACGTCTGACCGGGGCACCCACAGCGGGACAAGGCTGTGAGCGCTATGGTCCCGAAGCACGGACAGGAGCGTTCAGCCTTACAGCATTTCAAGGGGCAAGATCCCCTATTCATCAGGTCATGTGGTTAGGGTTGTCCAATGGGTGTTACGCCGAGCGCTCCGGGTCCCCGCTCCTCCCCGGAGCGCTCGCTACACTCTCGCTACTGCAGCGCTCCGGTCAGATCCACTGACCCGGTGCGCTGCGATACCGCCTCCAGCCGGGATGCGATTCGCGATGCGGGTGGCGCCCGCTCGCGATGCGCACCCCGGCTCCCGTACCTGACTCGCTCTCCGTCGGTCCTGTCCCGGCGCGCGCGGCCCCGCTCCCTAGGGCGCGCGCGCGCCGGGTCTCTGCGATTTAAAGGGCCACTGCGCCGCTGATTGGCGCAGTGGTTCTAATTAGTGTGTTCACCTGTGCACTCCCTATTTATACCTCACTTCCCCTGCACTCCCTCGCCGGATCTTGTTGCCATTGTGCCAGTGAAAGCGTTTCCTTGTGTGTTCCTAGCCTGTGTTCCAGACCTCCTGCCGTTGCCCCTGACTACGATCCATGCTGCCTGCCCCGACCTTCTGCTACGTCCGACCTTGCTTCTGTCTACTCCCTTGTACCGCGCCTATCTTCAGCAGTCAGAGAGGTTGAGCCGTTGCTAGTGGATACGACCTGGTCACTACCGCCGCAGCAAGACCATCCCGCTTTGCGGCGGGCTCTGGTGAAAACCAGTAGTGACTTAGAACCGGTCCACTAGCACGGTCCACGCCAATCCCTCTCTGGCACAGAGGATCCACCTCCTGCCAGCCGGCATCGTGACAATGGGCTTCTTATATACACACAGAAAGACCACAAAATATTTGGCCATATTCATAAGAAACAGGAATTACACTAATATAGTCACATATTGGTGTGTTAAAACATATGTACATTATTGCATAATGGAGACTAATCCTCCAGGCATTAGTATTTGAGCGCTGTTGATGCAGCGCGTGTAGTTACAGTGTCGGGACCGCAGGGGGCTGCTCCGGAAATCCTGCGGCTGTGCATGACACCGCACTGTGGAGCACTTGCATACAGTGCTGCACACGGGAGGTCAGCGGTACAGCTGGGTGGTTGGCTGCGATCTCAGATGGGGGAACGCTGTCACTTTAGTTTATACAACAGAGCCTGGTTTTCTTTTAGGAAGTGAGAGCTGGTGTCTATTTTATAGAACAGCGCATCGCGGTGAAGCTAAACACTATGGAGATGAATGATGCTCTGTGTTGACAGTGCAGAGCATTGGATAAAGATGAAAATATAACAGTTATACGGAAGGTATTATAAATGGGCACAATTGACTTGCAGTTTAACATGTAGAAATGGAGCGATGAGAAATGTATTGGTTGGGGAGAGGAGGTGCTACATGGGGCATATATGATGTAATGAGGTAAGGAAAAAGAGACAGACAAACATGGTAATGAGAGATATTAATGGCTGTGTATGGAGTAATATTTAGGTAGACAAAGGATATGGGTAAGTATGATTGCTGATGTTAAAGGGTACAGCCTGATCATAAGTATAGACTAGGAACACGAGTAACATGTTGATGTCGATATTGGTGGTTACGGTGCAGATGATGCAGAGATTAAGTATAGCATGGTCAGAATATAATTATGAATCAGACTACAGGAGATAATGTAAACAGGGTATGTGTAAAAGTGTATTAGTACACCAGTTCGGTGATTTCATTTAGACTATACGGTTGCAGTGATTGCATGCTATATATCCAGAACATTTCCTTTCTTGTAAGTATCTCAAATCTGTTGGTCACTGATGGTTTGATGCGCTCAATAATAGTGATTTTTATAGACTGTAGGTCACCTGGATGATGACTGCTGCAGTGTAGAGAGACCATGTAGTAGGCAATTCTTCCTTATGTTTGAGCTGTGTTTGTTAAGCCTAATATTGAGGGGTTGTATTGTTATCTCCACAAATTGTTTCCAGCATTGGCACTGGATGACATAGATGACAAAGTCCGACTGGCAGGTAAGAACTTCCTTGATGGGGAAAGTTTCACCTGAGGTAGTGCTGGTCACTGTTGTAGAGCCGTGAGTGATTGTCATGAAAAGAGGACATTTCTTTTTGCCGCATCTGTATGCACCATTATTCTTTTTTCAATTTTTTTGGTGCCAGTGTCCTTCTAATTTTCTTGTGTCTAGCTGAGTAGGTGGTGATTAGATTCATACTGTATTTGTTTTCTGTTTTTGTGTTTGTAGGGTTTGATTTGTGGAAACATTCTTCCTGTGTTAGGTGAATTGTTTTTTGATGAGTGTATTGGGGTATTCTTTCGCTAGGAAGCGTTCTTTTAGAATTTTAGCTTGCTGGTGGAAGGTAGTATTATTTGTGCAGTTTTTGCATACCCGCTTGAACTGTCCAAATGGTATACTTTGCTTCCATTTTTGTAATGGCCACTCTCGTATGAAATGTAGCTATTAGACTCCACTGTTTTAAAGTAGTTAGATGTTATAATGATTTTACCGGAGAGTGTAATCTCGAGATCAAGGAATTACATTTTCTCAGCAGAATAGTTGGGTGTGAGGGAAATGCCCCAATTGTTCCTGTTGATGTCTGTAACAAATTGATTGATCTCTTCTGCAGACCTGCACCAGAGAAGGAAATCAATTTACCTCCTATACATCAGGGCATCGTTCTGGAACATGGTGTGATTCCTGATGTGTCGGTCTTCGAACATGCCTATAAATAGTTTGGCATAGGCGAGGGCTACCGGAGTACCCATGGCGGTCCCGCAGATCTGCTTGTATGTTTTTCTGTCATAGATAAAATTATTGTTTTCAAGGATAATCCTTAAGCAGTTGATGAGGAAGGAGACCTGTTGTTCTGGGCTACTCTTATCTTATTGCGTTCAATTCCAAGGTCATGTTGGATATTTGTGTATAGGGCTGTTACCTCCATGGTAAGTAAGATCATGTTGTCCTGCCACAGAATTTCCTTCAGTAGTGTGATGAGTCAGTCTGAGTTTTTTAAGTAGCTTGGTAAATCCTGTACATAATCCTGTAGGATTAAGTTGAGGTATTTTATACCTGTGATTATTGGTCGTCCTGGAGGATTCGTCAGGTTTTTATGGACCTTCGGCAGATGGTAGTAGTACGATACAGCCGGGTTTGGTATAAAAATAAACTGTTTCTCCTTTTTTTTATGATGATGTTTTGGCTCACACCTTCATGTAAGAGGGTGAGTATTTCCCGCTGAAGTTAGGGGAAAGCGTCTTGTACCAACCCCGGACCTACTACAGAGGACCACAGCAGACTGACGGGCAGCATCCCACATCGATTAGTCATAAACAAGTGACAATAGGCAAACTACGGTGTTGTGCTCGCAGTACACACATTTTATTTTTTGTTTTCTTTCTGAGAGGTCTTAGATTAACTATGGACCCGGCTTTCAAAAATGATGAATTGTTTGTACATGAATGGAAGGTTTTACTTGATAAATGCTCACAATTGTTGATCACTCACATTAAAGAAAACTGCCAAAACCTGTACAATTCCCTTATACACAGAATTAATGACTCTATGGAAAAAACTCGAAAGGTTCAATACTATTTTGGCATATAGTATGTAACCATAAAATATCTGCTAGAGTCACCAGAATTCAAAGGGAAACCATTATCAAAAAGGCCAATAAATTAAAAAGGGACAGAACTGACAAAGAAAAAGGTATATACAGAACCTGGTTTAAAAATGCAAAAATACTACAGAAGGGGTATACAATGGTAATGGTCAGACACAACTTATACCACATACACCCAATAAATCCGTACCAAAAAAACATACACCATCAAGGCCCCCCCCCCCAACCAGGAAAATACACCTGGCACAACTCCAAATACCCCCAGAAAACACGAGCAGGACCGACTGGGGCTACCCCCAAAAAAGCCCCCCCCCCCCTACATTAACCAGGACTACACAGATCTCCTCCAACACATGCATCACCCCCCACACCCACCTAGATCCCCTTCTTTTTTACCCACTCACAGAACTCCGGGCAACCTTTGACCATCTCAAGAACAATCTTCAGGAAAATATCTTAGAGAAAGAAGATATAACACCCACAGTCTTATTTCTCTCACCGTCCCCCACAAAACAACTGGGAGACAGATCCAGTCTACATGAATCATTTCTAACTGTTTACAATTGTATGCCATCCTCTCCAGTTAATACACCAACCAAAATAACATTGGTGGACAACTTTACCACAGGGAAAGAAGCCTCGGTACCCTTCCTACAACCCTTAGACCCTCCAACAGCGAATACATCAGATGCAGTAATGACGCAATCCACTGTTAAAAACCCGGACCAGAAGCCTCATCCAACAGAAACAGCTGCCATAGAGTTAAACAGAGAGCTGTATCTGATCAATGAAGAACTACATCATTTTTTAAGGGCAGTGCCCACAACCCCAAGCAAGAACCATAACAGATTATTTTGCCCCAGAGAAACCGAGAAAAAAGAAAACTAGGAGAAGAAGCAAAGGAAGAAAAAACAACAACAAAAAAAAAAAAAAAGAAAAAAGAATATTATGTCCACTACGGACAAAGGAAACAACAGAGAATCTACATAAAAAATCTTCAATTTATCTCAACACATGTTAAATCAAGCAGAAATGTCAATTCTACAAAAAGGCCTGTCATTCTGCCCGCACTATAATAGCAAGAAATTTGATTTGTTTTTGGATCTTCATGAATTCATATGTCGGCTTACTTTACAAAGACACTTCTCACTACCTGGGAACCAAAGAAGTGAGGAAACAAACTTACCAAAGAAGTAAGGAAACTTCTCACAACCTCAAAACTTTTATGATCTAGTCTCAGAAGACCTGACATCCCTGCCTATTTACTTCCCAAAGAATGGTTGAGAAGAACAATTCACAAACCATGAACAAGCAGCACTAAGGAATCTTAGAAATAATGAAGAGATCGTGATCCGTCTTGCGGATAAAGGGGGGGGGGGTGCTCCATCGTGGTACAAGACTACACTGAGTACAACCTAGAGGCACAAAAGATCCTGGGAGACAGATATTTCTACATAACAGTCCAAGACAACCCTTCCCCCCAACTTCAGTAGGAAATACTCACCCTCTTAAATGAAGGTGTGAGCCAAACCTGCATCACAAAAAAGGAGAAACAGTTTCTTTTTATACCAAACCCGTCTATACTGTACTATTACCATCTGCCGCAGGTCCATAAAAACCTGACGCATCCTCCAGGACAACCAATAATCTCAGGTATAAACAATAGCACATGTAACCTGTTAAAATACAGGCTTTACCAAGCTACTTGAAAAACTTGGACCAACTCATCACACTACTGAAGGATATTCCGTGGCAGGTTGACATGATCTTACTTACCATGGACGTAACCCAAACATCCAACATGAACTTGGAATTGAATGCACCCAACAAGGTAAGGGTACCCCAGAACAACAGGTCTCTTTCCTCATGGACTGCTTAAGGATTATCATTGAAAACAATTAATTTAACTATGATGGACAAACATTCAAACAGATCCGCAGGACCACCATGGGTCGATAAGTAAGGAGACCTGTTGTTCTGGGATACCCTTATCTTGTTGGGTGCATTCAATTCCAAGTTCATGATGGATGTTTGTGTATAGGGCTTTTACGTCCATGGTAAGTAAGATCATGTCAACCTGCAAGTTCTTTAAGATTTGTGATGTGGAAGACACACTGCACTAGACCTGGCCAGCAGCCCACTATGTTCCTTATTTAGTAGCAGTAAGGCCCACTCCTAAGTTGACCTCACACACTAGAATACTATCTCTTCTGGACAGACAGACTTCTCCTGACCCCTCTCCCTCCTGCTCTCGGATTTGGACTGGCTTAGGATAGTGTCCTAGATTTTTTAGCAGGAGGTAAGCTTTCCTGGATTACTGTCCTCTGACAACTCCTCACATGGAGAGGCTGTCTGTCTAAGATGACAGCTCAGCAATAGCAGCTCACTCCATGCTTTTCTGCACTATACCATCCAGAAACTTTCAGGTGAAGAGAGACTTAGCTAGCCGTGCTTCATAACCCCTAGCAAGATTCCCAGATTAACCTTAGTGCTATCAGCTAGTTGCCAAAATCTTTTTAACATATATTTAAGTTTATGGGGGAAGAGGTAACATAACACTAATACGTTGTTAAATTATAAGGTGGCAAGTGGATTGGAAACTGTCTATAACCGGGATAACATGTGTATCCATTAGTTTTCTCTCCATTCTTGATGCATTAAAAACAACACACCTCCTCCCTAATTTATAGATTGCAACTTTTCATGTGTATACAAAGCAAGAAAAGGGATTTTAGCTCACCACAGTACATCAATGTGTAGTCCCCAGAGATCAGAGTCTGTTCAAATGGTGAAAAACGGTATTTCCCAGCTCCAAGCACAAAAATAAAAATTAACACCTTAATATTTGATTTGAAAAATGATATGCTATTAAAAGAAACATTGAAGTGTTTCAAGCTAAGTAAGGTCCTAACCATGGCATACAGGTGTATACCACAATAATAAGCTTACATAGCTCAAAAGGCATTTGTCAACATCTTCAAAAGTTCACTTAAAGTTTTTTGAGCCTTCTTAAATGATCACTGTCAGATTCAAAACTTTTAAAATGTTGTACATCTTGGCAAAATATTAACCTTTCTAATTTACTTAATTAGAAAAATGTATTTCCTTTTTATATAAATCATGGCTCAGAAAATCATGGCTTTACCCAAGCTGAAGAACAGGCATGGAAAAGTCTAGAAAGTGAGGGTGGGCTAGCACTCCTCTGTGCTCTCTGTCTGCTATGACAGGAGAGATCACAGAGTAGTCCTATCATACTGGAGAGAGCACAGAGGAGTACTATCAGACAGGAGAGAGCACAGAGGAGGGCAATCATACAGAAGAGAGCACAGAGGAGTCCAATCAGACAGGAGAGATAACAGAGTAGTCCTATAAGACTGGAGAGAGCACAGAGGAGTACTATCATACAGGAAAGAGCCCAGATGAGTCCTCTCAGGCAGGAGAGAGCACAGAGGAGTCATATCAGAAAGGAGAGAGCACATAGGAGTACTATCAGACAGGAGAGAGCACAGAGGAGTATTATCAGACAGGAGAGAGCACAGAGGAGTACTATCAGACAGGAGAGAGCACAGAGGAGTGCTGTCAGACAGGAGAGAGCACAGAGGAGTTCTATCAGACAGAAGAGAGCACAGAGAAGTACTATCAGACAGGAGAGAGAGCAAAGGAGCACTATCAGACAGGAGAGAGCACAGATGAGTGCTAGTGAACTGTTATGGACACTGAAATTATGTGTTTTTACATCCATTGTTTCCATGCAGTATACATTTCCCTGCCCCCACGGTCTTAGCTTGGTTTCACCACAGCCACAGTGGGCGGGGCTAAAGAACCTGTTTTTCCAGGTTATGTGAGGAGAGTAGGCCAAAGGGGTGGGGCATTAGGGGATATCACAGGAAACCACATAGCCCTCTGTCTCTTTTGCTTGGGACTTTCGTTGAGAGAGGAGCATCCTGCTCCTTAGCCTGGGATGGATAAGTATATTGATTGTATCATTTCTACACTAAATATTCATGTATCACTTGCATAGATTCCTGCTATTTTGCTAAACATAGAGTATGTACTATTGTATTAATGCTTGTATGTATGTCTTATTTGGTTTAGCTAATTAATGTTTTTATTAAATGTTATTAACTTTGCTGGATACCGAGTGATAGTTAATTTGGTGGTATAGACTGCCGGTACAAGACATTTCTGCCAAAATACCTTGTACAATTATTTCATAATTGTACAAAACTTAATCAGTGTTTCTGGGTGTTTTACAAACATATTTAGGACCTATAAATTTAGCCTGAACTTCCTGCTTCCGTTTTCATATAGTTGGTGCCATTTTGACTCCAACAAAGAGAGCACATGGTCGGGGGAGGGGAATGTTTGTCTTACTCTAATTCTAAAATCACAATTGGTGTAGCATGCAGGATTTTCCGCAATAAGTGGAGCTGCAGACAAGATTATCACCTTAGAACCGCAACACCCACCCTCACTTACTTGACATTGTCCATGCCTGTGCTTCAGCTTGCACAAAGTCAGGACTTATAAGCAATGATTTATATTAAAAGGAGATAAAATGTTATTAGAGAGGTTAAAAGGGTATTCCAGGATTTTTTTTTTATTTGACTATGCTACAGGGGTTGTTAAGTTAGTGTAGTTCATGATATAGTGTCTGTACCTGTGTGTGATGGTTTTCTCACAATTCTTCTGTGACTTTCAGCCCAATATTTATTTTTACTAGCATACAAAATGACTGTTGTCTCAGATTTTTCCCAGGTTGCAATGCGGTCGAGACCTGACTCACTAGTCAGCTGATGACAGGGAGTCTGTCTGCTTCAATGGGTGGAGCGATTGCTTCGTAAGAGAGAGCGAGAGATAAATCTGGAACAACTGTAGTCACCCTGAATCTAAACCACACTGATTTGAATGGATGCAGCTCATTTATGTTTCAATGAGTGGGGTGGCTGATGTGTGGGAGAGAGGAAGATGGAATTGTGGGATTTGTAGTAAAAAAAAGAAAAGTCAAACAGGAAATACCAGTTCACAAAAAGCTAGCCACAGTATTATGGTAATCTCATGACATAGCCATTTAGCCCCAAGACAAGTGCAGATCCTTCCTCAGTATGTCCATAACTGCCTACCAGGTACGTACTAAAATCACATTATGGTGGATAACCCCTTTAATGTTTTGCCAAGATGTACAACATATAAAATGTTTTTGAATCTGACAGGGCCCATTAAAGAACCCCTTCAAAATAACCACTAAAGTGTCATATAAAAACTTCAATACATTATATATATTTTATGCTTTATTTTCTTGGCTATAAATGTAATATAGAACCAAGGAAGGGAAGGTAATTATATTCTTGATACAACCCATAATTTGAAACACATTACCTAAAATGTGTCATGGAGAGTGATAAAATATGATCTTCTCTCTGATCCTAAAATGTAAAGAAAACTACTAATACTAATGCATACAAATATAAAATTATATAGAAGCATAGGTAAGATCTTCTTGACTTAGGAGCCACACAGGTGTTGTAGTCTATGTCATGTGTTTTTTAACTGCCCAAATAAAACAAGGGTTTAGTATTTAGTGAGGTAATACACTTCACTACCCTGCTCATAGCGATCCCCATTCTACAGCCCCATAGACTCACATTGGAGTCACAAGATGTAAAACCCTGAAAGCCTGGGAGTGAAGTGGACTACCACACACTTCTCCCCGCTTCTTCCAAAAACCTACCGATCATATTGAGATTTTACTTTTTTTTTTTTGTTTTCACCCACAGAACTCAAGGTCTTCCTTATCATATTCTCAATTTTAGAGGGTACCCACAATTGTCTTTGACTTGTAGAGACGTAAACGGAGGTTGAATGAATTGTACACTAAGTTTGTGGTGCGCTGCTGCCGTTATCACCTGTTGGAGCAGTTAAAGGGGTTATCCACTATAAGGTGATTTTAGTATGTAATGGACATGCTTAGGAAGGATCTGCGCTTGTCTTGGGGCTAAATGGCTATGTTGTGAGATTACCATAATCCAAGTAAGGAAGAAACAGAGGCACAGTTCACTAGTAAAATGTATATGGAGCAATATTTATGGATGCGACTCAAACAATAAAATAATATAAGGATGGCAAATAGTGGTGCACGGATCAGAAGATGAAGCATGGAAAATGGCAGTAAAAAAGATGGGATGATCCCGCACTCACCGCGTCCATTGCTGGGTCAAAGAAGGCACATGGAAGGAACAAGGGTGGAGAGGTAGACGGGGTCTCAGAGGCAAACACTGGTGGTTTTGTGTTAATTTGGAGGCCCGGGAGAAGTGCTAATTAGCACGAAACCACCAGTGTTTGCCTCTAAGCCCCCGTCAACCTCTCCACCCTTGTTCCTTCCATGCGCCTTCTTTGACTCAGTGATGGACGCGGTGAGTGCGGGATCATCCCATCTTTTTTACTGCCAGATTACCATAATACTGTGACTAGCTTTTTGTGAACTGGTATTTCCTGTTTGAGTTTATCTTTTTTGCTTACAAATCCCATAATTCCATTTTCCCCTCTCCCACACATGAGCCACCCTACCCATTCAAACATAAATGAGCTGCATCCATTCAAAAGACCTGTGGTTTTCAATCAGGGTACCTACAACTGTTACATTAGTTGCAGATTGATCTCTCTCCCACCAAGCGATCGCTCCACCCAATGAAGCAGAGAGGCTCCCTGTCATCAGCTGACTAGTGAGTCAGGTCTCGACCGCATTGCAACCTGGGAAAAATCCGAGACAGCAGTCATTTTGTCTGCTGTTAAAAATAAATATTGGTGGGAAAATCACATAAGAATTGTGAGAAACCGTCACACACAGGTACAAACACTTTATTATGAACGACACTAACTTTACAGCCGTTGAGACAAGAATATTATTAGACTTTACTTAAAGGGGTACTCCGGCCCTGAGACATCTTATCCCCTATCCTTTGGATAGGGGATAAGATACATCAGGGCCGGAGTACCCCTTTAAGTAAAGTCTAATAATATTTTTCTCCATACACACATAGGCCGACATTTATCATTGTCTCTAGACTGTTTTTTGTGTCTAGAAAAGGCGCAGAAAAGGTGCAAGCAGGGTTTATTTGTGCTTTTTTTTGCACCTTTTGGTTTACACATTTCTGCATATTTTTGCAATCCACTGATTTTGGCAATACACATGATATGGAAGGGTTTTATGAACTGCGTTGTCTCTAAAACTCCAGCAGCCCTGACACCCGCTGTGATCATCCCGTATAATGAATAGATGTGGGCGGCTTTCTCGGATCTCTGCAATAGATAGGATGTTCGCATCTGGTGTCAGGAGTGGCACCCGCTGTGATCTGTCCTCAACTGCAGGGACTACTGCTCCCAACATGGAGCACACTCTGCTCCATGCTGGGAGCTATAGTACCTGCATTAATAGACAGATAGCAGCGGGTGTCACTCCTGACACCTGTTGCGATCGGTCTATTAATACAGGTCCTACAGCTCCAAGCATGGAACAGAGTGTGCTCCATGTTGGGAGAAGTAGTACCTGCAAGTAAGGAAAGATCACAGCGGGTGTCATTCCTGACAACCACTGCAATCGTCTTGTATAATGTATAGATGCGGGCGGGCGGCCGCTCATCTCTGGTTCCATTGTAGTATGAGTATATGCTGTATATATTATTCATATTTCCTGCAGAGAGCTGTGATTGGCTGGAAATAATCACAGCTCTCTGTGGGAAATGTAAAAAAGTGATGTGAATTCTACTCACATCACTGGCCAGCCAACGTATAGTACAGAGATGCGAAAGCCGCTCCAACTCAACAATAGAAAGGACAATTGCATCAGGTGTCAGGAGTGACACCCGGGGCTAGCTGTCTATTAGTACAGGTACTACAGCTTCCATCACGGAACAGTCTGTTACATGCTGGTAGTAGTACTACTACCTAAAAATGTTTTTTAAAATAGAGAAAAAAAGTAAAACACACATTTTATTAAACACAACATTAAAACACATTACTAATAAAAACATTTAAAAAATATATTATTTATACATTTAAATGGCCCCTTTCTACATTTTTATTATCGTCGGCTATATTTTTATGTCCCTGCCCTCCCACATAAATTGATCCCTGTTTAACCTCTTAAGGACCCAGCCATTTTACACCTTAGGACTGGGCCATTTTTTGAACATCTGACCACTGTCACTTTAAACATTAATAACTCTGGAATGCTTTTAGTTATCATTCTGATTCCGAGACAGTTTTTTCGTGACATATTCTACTTTAACATTGGGGTAAAAATTTTTGGTAACGTGCATCCTTTCTTGGTGAAAAATCCCAAAATTTTATGAAAAATTTGAAAATTTTGCATTTTTCGAACTTTGAAGCTTTCTGCTTGTAAGGAAAATGGATATTCTAAATATTTTCTTTATTCACATATACAAAATGTCTACTTTATGTTTGCATCATAAAATTGACAATTTTTTTACTTTTGGAAGACACCAGAGGGCTTCAAACTTAAGCACAAATTTTCCAATTTTTCACAAAATTTCCAAACTCACTATTTTTCAGGGACCAGTTGAGGTTTGAAGTGGATTTGAAGGGTCTTCATATTAGAAATACCTAACAAATGACCCCATTATAAAAACTGCACCCCTCAAAGTATTCAAAATGACATTCAGTCAGCCTTTTAACCCTTTAGGTGTTTCACAGGAATAGCAGCAAAGTGAAGGAGAAAATTCACAATCTTCATTTTTTAACACTCGCATGTTCTTGTAGACC
Source organism: Hyla sarda (assembly GCF_029499605.1). Classification (NCBI taxonomy): domain Eukaryota; kingdom Metazoa; phylum Chordata; class Amphibia; order Anura; family Hylidae; genus Hyla; species Hyla sarda. The sequence continues at coordinate 188,317,855 of NC_079194.1, forward strand.
CAATTTTTGAATTTTTACAAGGGGTAAAAGGAGAAAATTTATACTTATATTTGTAGCCCAATTTCTCTCGAGTAAGCACATACCTCATATGCCTATGAAAAGTGCTCGTCGGGCACAGTAGAGGGCTCAGAAGCGAAGGAGCGACAAGGGGATTTTGGAGAGTACGTTTTTCTGAAATGGTTTTTGGGGGGCATGTTGCATTTAGGAAGCCCCTATGGTGCCAGAACAGCAAAAAAACAACACATGCCATACCATTTTGGAAACAAGACCCCTTGAGGAACGTAAAAAGGAATTAAGTGAGCATTAATTCCCCATATGTGTTTCACGACTTTTGCATATGTAAAAAAATAAAATTTAATTTCACTAAAATGTGTGTTTCCCCCCAAATTTCAATTTTTTTCAAGGGTTAATAGCAGAAAATAGCCCCCAAAATTTGTAACCCCATCTCTTCTGAGTATAAAGGTACCCCATAGGTTGACCAGAAGTGCACTACGGGCGAACTATAATGCTCAGAAGAGAAGGAGTCATATTTGTCTTTTTGAGAGCAAATTTTGCTCGGGGACGTGTCGCATTTAGGAAGCCCCTATGGTGCCAGGAGAGCGAAAAAAAAACACATGGCATACCATTTTGGAAACTAGACCCCTTGAGGAACATAACAAGGAATAAAGTGAGCCTTAATACCCCACAGGGGTTTCACGACTTTTGCATACGTAAAAAAAAAAAAAATTCACTAAATGTGTTTCCCCCCAAATTTCACATTTTTGCAAGGGTTAATAGCAAAAAATACCCTCCAAAATTTGAAACCCCGTCTCTTCTGAGTATGGAGGTACCCCATAAGTTGACCTGAAGTGCACTATGGACGAACTACAATGCTCAGAAGAGAAGGAGTCATATTTGGCTTTTTGAAAGCAAATTTTGCTCGGGGGACATGTCGCATTTAGGAAGCCCCTATGGTGCCAGGACAGCAAAATTCCCCCCACATGGGATACCATTTTGGAAACTAGACCCCTTGAGGAACGTAACAAGGGGTACAGTGAGCATTTACCCCCACTGGTGTCTGTCAGATCTTTGGAACAGTGGGCTGTATAACATTTTGAATTTGCACAGCCCACTGTTCCAAAGATCTGTCAGACACCAGTGGGGTGTAAATTCTCACTGCACCCGTCATTACATTCTGTGAGGGGTGTAGTTTCCGAAATGGGGGTCACATGTGGGGTTTTGTTTTTTTCTGCATTTGTCAAAACCGCTGTAACAATCAGCCACCCCTGTGCAAATCACCTCAAATGTACATGGTGCACTCTCCCTTCTGGGCCTTGTTGTGCGTCCCCAGAGAACTTTGCGCCCACATATGAGGTATCTCCGTAGTCGGGAGAAATTGTATTACAAATTTTGGGGGTCTTTTTTCCCTTTTACCTCTTGTCAAAATGAAAAGTATAGGGCAACACCAGCATGTTAGTATAAAAAATTTATTTTTTTACACTAACATGCTGGTTTAGACCCCAACTTCACCTTTTCATAAGGGGTGAAAGGAGAAACCCCCCCCCCCCAAAAAAAAATTTGTTAGGCAATTTCTCCCGAGTACGGTGATACCCCATATGTAGCCCTAAACTGTTGCTTGAAATACGACAGGGCTCCAAAGTGAGAGCGCCATGTGCATTTGAGGCCTGAATTAGGGATTTGCATAGGGATGGGCAAAGGAGTATTCTACGCTAGTGATTCCCAAACAGGGTGCATCCAGCTGTTGCAAAACTCCCAGCATGCTTGGACAGTCAACGGTTGTCCAGCAATACTGGGAGTTGTTGTTTTGCAACAGCTAGAGGCTCCATTTTGGAAACAGTGGCGTACCAGACGTTTTTCATTTTTATTGGGGAGGGGAGGGGGGCTGTGTAGGGGTATGTGTATATGTAGTGTTTTTTACTTTTTATTTTATTTTGTGTTAGTGTAGTGTAGTGTTTTTAGGGTACAGTCACACGGGCGGGGGATTACAGCGAGTTTCCCGCTGCGAGTTTGTACTGCCGCGCAAAATATGCTGCATTGCAAACTTGCAGCCTGGTACTCACTGTAAGCCCCCTGCCCATGTGAATGTACCCTGTACATTCACAGGGGGGGGGGGGGGAACCTCCAGCTGTTGCAAAACTACAACTCCCAGCATGCACAGTCTATCAGCTGGTAGTTATAGTTTTGCAATAGCTGGAGGCACACGGGTTGGGAAACACTGAGTTAGGAAACAGACAATGTTTCCCAACCAGTGTGCCTCCAGTTGTTGCAAAACCACAACTTCCAAACATTCTCAGGCATGCTGGAAGTAGTAGTTCGGCAACATCTTTAGAGCCAGATGTTGCCGAACTACAACTCACAGCATGCTTGGAGTTATAGTTTTGCAACATCTGTAGGACTACAGTTTGCAGACCACTAATACAGTGGTTTCCAATCTGTGCCCTTCCAGATGTTGCAAGACTACAACTCCCAGTATGCCAAAATTGTCCAGGCATCCTGGGAGTTGTAGTTGTGCAACATCTGAAGGGCCAGATGTTACAGAACTACAATTCCCAGCATGGACAGTGAGGGCATGCTGAGGATGTGTAGTTTTGCAACATCTGGAAGGGCACAGTGGTCTCCAAACTGTGGACCTCCAGATGTTGCAAAACTGCAACTCCCAGCATGCCCAGACGCCAAGGGCTGTCTGGGCATGCTGGGAGTTGTAGTATACAGGGTCCCATTACAGCAATGCATGTCGCTTTACGGCGACGTGCATTGCTGTAAAGGGCCCGACCGCGGCTGAAGAGGAACTCACATGTTGCCGCCGCCGTCTTCGCCGCCGGGATCCGGGTCTTCAGGGACGAGGTAAGTACCGGGGCTGGGCCCCAGCACTCCCCTGTCCCCCGCCGCTTCCTCCGGTCTTCCTCCCGTCCTCTCCGGACTTCCAGGGGCTGGGCAGGGCGGAAGGAAGTAACCGCCCCCCCCCTGCGATTGGTCGGTTAGCTAACCGACGGATCGCAGGGGATAGGAGGAGGTGGCAGGCTTGCCACCTCACTCCTATACTTTAGCATGGTCCTGGCTGTCTGTGACAACCGGGATCATGCAAAATTACCGGGCGGTCGGGTCCCAGAGACCCGATCAGCCAGGTATCGCCGCAGATCGCAAGGGCGATTTCCCTTGCGATTTGCGGTGATCGCCGACATGGGGGGCCTACATGGCCCCGCTCGGCGTTTGCCCTTGATGCCTGCTGAAGCATTTCAGCAGGCATCCGCTTCTGATCTCTGCCTGGCGCGCGGCAGGGACCGGAAAACGCCAGGGCATATGGATACGCCCTGGGTCCTTAAGGCCCAGGGTGTGAGAGCGTATCCATATGCCCTGGGTCCTTAAGAGGTTAAAAAAAAATATATATATATATATATATATATATATATATATATATATATATATATTTTTTTTTTTTTTTTTTTTTTTTTTTTTTGCCTTTCAATCTTTGGAAAATTCAGTGCTCAAAATAAAAAATTAATGAGTAAATTAATGAGTAAAATTAATAAGTGCATTACATAATTTTTTCTTCTAGTTTTCATTCTAAATCATAATTTTTTTTATTTTCACTTTCCTTTTTTAGCCCCATTTATTTTATTTTATATTTTCAGGCATTTAGATGTGCTTCCATGAATAATTGCGGGGTCAGAGACAAGCCAAGGACAGGGACATCAGTAATATGTAAAATATAGTAGGCAAAGAAAGGCTGTTTCCCTAATTTACCAAAAATCCATAAATGTACAGAGGTCTTCTATCAGAAATTAAAGATACTTCAAATTGTAATTTGTGGAGGCAGATGGCCGAGACAATAATATATGTATGCATTTAATGTAATTGTGAAGACCATGTCATTCTAACTATACAATTTGAGCTGGTTTTAAATTACAAATTACTGCAAAACTCTTCTTGTAATTCCAATGTCTCAGCATATGCTGGAAAACATGGATGGGAGCTATAGTTTTAGTAGGATGGAAAGGTCTTTTTAGTTGCTGTAAGTTGTAAAAGGGTATATGTAACCATGGATGTGGGATGTGGGATTACCTTATTATATATATGTGAAAAATCTTAAAATTTTTATTTAGGGGATGATGGGATTTGTAATTCTTGAATTCCAGTTGTCCCCGCTTGCAATCAAAGCGTTTTCTTTCTTCCATTCCACTTTCTTTCTTCCATTCATACGGTGCCAGTGACTCCCTACCAGTCCCAGCTGCAACCACTTTGATTGCAAGTGGGGACAACTGGAATTCAAGAATTACAACTCCCATCATCCCCAACATAAAAAATAAAAGATTGTTCATATATATAAAAAGGTAATCCCACATTCATGGTTACATATTCCCTTCTACAGCTTATAGCAACGAAAATGTCCTTTCCATCCTACTGAAATTATAGCTCCCATCCATGTCTTCCTGCATATGCAGAGACATCGGAATTACAATAAGAGTTTTGCAGTAATTTGTCGTTTAAAACCAGCTCATACTGTATAATTACAATGACATCATCCTTGACAATTACATTAAATACATACATACATTATTGTCCTGGCCATCTGCCGCCACAAATTACAATTTGAAGTATCTTTGATTTCTGATAGAAAACCTCTGTAAATGTATGGGTTTTTGGCAAATTAGGGAAACTGTCAGCCATTTTTTGCCTACTGTATTATACATATTACTGATGTCCCTGTCCTGGGCTTGTCTCTGACCCTGCAATTATTCAAGGCAGCACATCTATATGCCCGAAAAAAATTAATAAATGGGGCTAAAAAAGTTAAGTGAAAATAAAAAAAATTATGATTTTAAACAAAAACTAGAAAATTGAAAAAAAAAATGTATGTAAATTTTTAATCAGGGATCAATTTATATGGGTGGGCAGGGACCTAAAAATGTAGCCGACAATAATCAAATTTAGAAAGGGGTGATTTAAATGTAAAAATAATATATTTTTTATAATTAAGTTTTTTAAACATTTTTATTAGTAATGTATTTTAATACTGTGTTTATTAAAGTGTGTGTGTTTCACTTTTTTCTCTCTATTTTTTTTATAGGTAGTACTACTACTCCCAGCATGGAACAGACTGTTCCATGATGGGAGCTGTAGTACCTGTACTAATAGACAGATCACCCCGGGTGTCACTCCTGACACCCGATGTGATTGTACTATCTATTGCAGAGATGGAGCGGCTTTCTCCTGCGCTTGCTTCACTGCACTATACTCCGGCTGGCCAGTCATGTGAATAGAATTCACATCACTTATTCATATTTCTCGCAGAGAGCTGTGATTAGCCAAATGGTTCCAGCCAATCACAGCTCTCTGCGGGAAATATGAATAATAGGTATATATACGGCATATACTCATACTACAGTGGGACCAGAGAAGAGCCTCTGGCCGCCAGCATCAATACATTATACCGAATGATCACAGCGGGTGTCAGGAGTGACACATAGAAACATAGAATGCGTTGGCAGATAAGAACCATTTGGCCCATCTAGTCTGCCCAATAATCTGAATCCTATCAATAGTCCCTGGCCCTATCTTATATGAAGGACAACCTTATGCTTATACCATGCATGTTTAAACTCCTTCACTGTATTTGCAGTGACCACTTCTGAAGGAAGGCTATTCCATGCATCCACTACTCTCTCAGTAAAGTAATACTTCCTCATATTACTTTTAAACCTTTTTCCCTCTAATTTAAAACTATGTCCTCTTGTGGTAGTTTTTCTTCTTTTAAAAATGCTCTCCTTCTTTACCGTGTTGATTCCCTTTATGTATTTAAAAGTCTTTATGATATCACCTCTGTCTCTTCTTTCTTCCAAGCTATACATGTTAAGGTCCTTTAACCTTTCCTGGTAAGTTTTATCCTGCAATCCATGTACTAGTTTAGTAGCTCTTCTCTGAACTCTCTCTAGAGTATCTATATCCTTTTGGAGATATGGTCTCCAGTACTGCGCACAATACTCCAAGTGAGGTCTCACCAGTGTTCTGTACAGCGGCATGAGCACTTCTCTCTTTCTACTGCTTATACCTCTCCCTATACATCCAAGCATTCTGCTAGCGTTTCCTGCTGCTCTATTACATTGTCTTCCTACCTTTAAGTCTTCTGAAATAATTACTCCTAAATCCCTCTCCTCAGATACTGAGGTATGGACTGTGTCAAATATTCTATATTCTGTCGAAGGTTTTTACGCCCCAGGTGCATTATCTTGCACTTGTCCACATTAAATTTCAGTTGCCAGAGTTCAGACCATTTTAGTTTTCCTAAACTATTTTCCACCCGCTGTGAACTTTCCTTTCCTGCAGGTACTACTGCTCCCAACATGGAACACACTCTGCTTCATTCTGGGAGCTGTAGTACCTGTATTAATAGATAGTTTGCAACAGGTATCAGAAGTGACACACGTTGTGATCTGTCTATTAATGCAGGTACTACAGCTCCCATGGAAGAAGAAAGCACACGTGCAGGGGGCCTTCAGCTGCTCCAAAAAGTCCAATTAGAAAATTAAAACTTCACCTTTAATGTAGCATGTTTAAAAACGAAGGATATCCATGATAGAGAATAAAAAGAAAGATAAATCGACGCATTTCGAGCCTATACTGGCTCTTAGTCGTGGCACATAGTATAGCGGTCAAGTGCCCCCTTTTATAGTGTAACTCCAAATGACCCCAAACGGAAACCAGGAAGCCTGGATCCCGGAAGGACGGTGACGTAGATCAATGGTAAAAACACCTGTAAAACCTGGACTGGATAGATAGTCATGTGCAAGGTGAGTATATGACATTCAGCAGTACGTACATCATGGCCATTTCCATTCATGTAAATTGATATTGGCAGCATAACATGGCTCATGTGTAGGCGCTGTTAGTCAGACATATTAGGGTTGCTAACCGGTTATACATATATGGAAGGGTCACATATGGGACATCACTTAAACAAAACCGCACCTAAAAACGCATAGTGTGAATACTCTGTTATATGTAAGTATAGTACTAGGATTATAGTCCAAAATTATACCAGAGATAACTATTCATATGCAGAGCTGTACTGTTCTATTACAGGTCTATGGGTGTAATTAGATCACATATCCATACACACATAAGCAGTGTATACCAAGGACATATACCGCAAGTGTCCAATGTAATAATGTATGTGGCAACGTCCACACATTATTTTCAAACCGCAGTGTGCCTTTTAATTATAATGGATCAACCACAATGTAAAACATAACAGATTATTAAGTGTGCTCCACGTTGCGAGCAGTAGTACCTGCAGTTAAGGACAGATCACAGCGGGTGTCACTCCTGACATCCGCTGAAATTTTCCTTTCTATTGATGATGCGAGCGCAGGAGAAAGCCGCTCGCATCTATACATTATACAGGATAGTCACATCAGGTGTCGCTAACGAAGAAATTCGCTATTTCAAATCGATTGGAAGTTCGGATTCGGTCCGAATCAATTTCTTCACTAAATTTGGAATTAATTCAACTTCGTCGGATTCGATTTGCTCATCTCTAATCGGTATTGTTGGTTAATCGGTTAATGTGAGGTATACGAGGTCCACTCGGTCCAGAAAATAATGGCACAATAAGAACACAGGGTAAAGTACTAACGTAAGAAGAACTTGAGTGCATGAAAAAGAACAGCCACAATATAAATAAGAACAATCACAATGTCTACCATGTGTAGATCCTTGCCAGGGAGTGCATGTACCCCAACACCTTTCTCTTCTAATTAGCTTTATCAGGGGGCTTGGTTAAAACTGGACCCCAAGTCATCTCTTATGCTGCGTAATTACCAACTTTGGTACTATATACCTGTTAAATTGCATTAATATTTCCCTACCTGCTCTGATGAGACAATGTGCCTCTTGAGGAACACTCCTTTATATCTGGACGTGCCTTTCTGTTGTTTGATATTGGGAAAGCATAGTCAAATTATTTTCTGAGGTACTACCATAGCGTTGCATATGTATAGAATATATGCTATCCCTATTACATAGAAGAGTGACATGAAAAATTCTTATAACAGCTAAACTATTGCTAACTCGATACTAGAAATAAGTAATTCCCCTGAAGTTGGATAAAGCGCTGGCTGCAATTCAGCAAAACTGTGAATTGGAAGAAATTATCATTGGTGATGGCACAACAAAATTTTTTTTTATTCTTCATGGAGAGACGTATCTCCACCTTATTCAACTACTTATAGGGGAACTCCAGTGGAAACAAGTAGAAAACAAATGTTTTCAAATCAACTGGTGCCTTAAAGTTAAACAGTTTGTAAATTACTTCTATTAAAAAATCTTGATGCTTCCAGTACTTGTTAGCTGCTGTATAAAACAGAGAAATTTGTGAATTTCTTTTTTGTCTGACAAACAGTGCTCTCTGCTGACACCTCTGTCCGTGTCAGGAACTGTCCAGATTAGAATCATATCCCCTTTAGAAAACCTTTCCCGCTCTGGACAGTTCCTGACACGGACAGAGGTGTCAACAGAGAGCACTGTTGTCAGGCTGGAAAGAACTTCACAAATTTATCTGTAGTACATCTGTAGTATACACAGCAGCTGATAAGAACTAGAATGGTGAATATATTTAAATATAAGTAATTTACAAATCTGTTTAACTTTCTTGCACCAGTTGATTTCAAAACATTTTTTTCCACCAGAGTTTCCCTTTAATGTTCCTTAGGCATGCAATTTTATGTTATAAAATAAGACCTACGTGTTAGTTTGCTTTATTCTTAATATTGTTTTTATTCTGTTTATATTGGCTTTTCTTGTGCCTTATAAGATGTATTACTAATTGTAGACTTAGTAACAATTAAGGTCATCAGCTTACAAAGGCATAGTCTCCCCTGTAATAAAACATGGAAAGGCGCACCATAGTGAAATGCCACCGTTCAGGTACACAGCTGTATTATATTGTCCATTATCTTTCTTTGCAAATGATTGCTTGTTGTGTCTAATATATACCCAGCTGTATTATGAGCACACTGTTACGTTATGCGCTCCGGCCACACACGCTGGCCATGAGCGCATGGTCCTGTTACCTGCTGCTGCCGGCGGGGCTGGGACATGCATACGCGCCCGCATGCGAGCCCCAGTCCATCACTCACCTTGTACTTCTCCTGCCCCCTCCTCTGCCTCTCTGCTTCGGCACGTGTGTCCCCGTCCCCTAGGGCGTGCACATGCAGGAGCTTTAAGATTTAAAGGGCCAGTGCGTTCATAAATGTAATTCACTTGTGGCTCAGTGATAAATTCCTCCACCCTCCTCACTTCCCTGCCAGATCTTTGTTGCCTTGTGCCTCAGAGAAAGCATTCCTGAGAGTTGCCTTGCTGTGTATCTGATCCTTTGCTCTGTGACTTGACCTTGCTCCTCTGCCACCTGCCTATTGACCTCCTGCTATGTCCTGACTATGCTACTGTGCCGCCTGCCTTGACCTTTTGCTATCCTGACTACGAGCTGCCTTTTCCCTCTTTTGTCTCGCATCCCCTCAGCCGCCTGTGTGGTCGAGTCGTGCCAGGGGTAGCGACCTGGGTGACACCTGTTACAGCAAGTCCATCCCGCTTTGAGGCGGGCTCTGGTGAAAACCAGCGAAACCTTAGACTCCACTCCCTTGTACGGTCTGAGTCATCTGCCACACAGGTCCAGCAGATCCACATCCACCGGAGTTCCTATCTTATTAAACGCGAGTGTTACACACTCCACCCCCGGTAGAAGGATGCTTGGTCTGAAACGATTGTAGGGGTGGACATCTCTCCTCGTGTGCACCATTGCTGATATTCATGTGGGTAACTTGGTCCCTAGCATGGTTTCTGTTTACAGTAGGTTTTGCACTCACACTTACTTGTTAACCCTTTAATGCATAGTGGGATGTTTATACCCTCTATTCTAACACTTTATTTACCTACCAGTCATTGTTTACATGAGAGACCTCCATTTTTTAGCTGCTGTTGTCTTTTTATCTTATGTGTAGTGGCTTTTTAATTAATAAAGTTTGTCATTTTTTGGAATTACATTTTGTCTGCTGCAGTCAATATTTTTGTAGGTTGTTTTAACTTTCTGACACTAGTTGATTTGAAAACATTTGTTTTCCACTGGAGTACCCCTTTAAATCTGAGTCCTAGACAAGGGGACTGTGGATCCTCTGGGCTACCACTTGCCAATCATGGTGACCAGATGTGGCACAACAGGAGTGGCTCAGCCGGAACACTGATTACCTGTGATAGCACAGCAGTGGAATGGTGGATGTTGGATGCAGGAGACACCAGACTTGGAACATTAGCAGACACTGGACCTGACACAGTGGGGATACCGCTGCAGGATACAGTACACACTGGACATGGCACAGCAGGACTGGAAACAGATCAAGATACTGGACTGGGAACAGCAAGATATATCGGACTCGGTCCAGCAGATAACGGCAGATTTGACCCAGTAGGACACATCAGACTCAACCCAGCATGACACAGTAGAATTAGCCCAGCAGAGCAAATCAGACTTGGCTGATCAGGACACACTGAACTTAGCCCAGTAAGATGCTGAACACCAGAGAAGGCACAGCTGGACACTAGACTTGATCCAGTAGGACACACCAGAATTGGTCCAGAAGGATGAACACCAAAGTAGGCACAGACTGACACCAGACTTGGTCCTTTAGGACATACCAAACTTGGCCCAGCAGGACACACCAGACTTGGCCTAGCAGAATACTGAACACCAGAGTAGTTCACATATAGCAGGTTCTGTAACCTCATTGCTGTGAAATGAGATGTTCTGCAACAGTTCTCGGTGGGGAAGAAGTGCTGCAAAAAGGGAATAGGCAGGACTATGATAAACAAATCTGAGGTGGAGCAATGTACTATGTTTATTGTGTATCACTGAGCAACTGCTCAACCAAGTGGCACAACCATGAAATGTAGAATTAAGACTCCAAAAAACAAATGTATTTTTGGTAGTTTCAGAACTGGCGCAGACAGGTAAGTATTTTTTCTGACAACAGAATACCTATTTAAAGGGTATCATATCCAATTTTAGCTCAGGACACCCAATCATATTGCACAGGATGGCCCGAGGTTAATAGTGAAGTGCATAAATATCGATGGTAATGCCCATGGTCCATATTGTAAAATAAAAATCATCCACAATGTATGGGCAGTGTGATACATTTCTGGAACTCCTTTGTACTAAAAACAAGATTTATGGATGGAGCCACAATGTGATGCTGCCCCCTCCGGTATAGACCAGCATGGGACTGGATATTAAAATTTGTCAAACATTTTATCAAAAGTTTAGATTTTAGTGATATTTGAATACAATTGTAATGATCATAACATTTTTTGGGTGGAAAGCTACAAAGAAATTCTATGTTTGCTTGAAGTTTTCATTTTGTTCAATCCCTAAGGCATAGTTAGAAACATTTTAGAACAATAACATCAAATTGTCAAAAATATCACTATAACTGAGAACATTGATTCTTTATAAAATCGGATCCATGGGAGAATCACTGACAAATCATGATAGAAATGTTATTGTCAAACAGCAAGTTAGACTTCATTATCATCATGGTCATTTAAATAAAAGTGGTCTTGGCAGAAGACCATAAATAGCATGGATGTTCTGGGCTAATCTCTAGATACTGTACAGTGTCCTTATAACCTGGTTTGGCATCCATGTGGTTAGTGAGTTTCTACAGCATATCTGGCTTTATGTCATGAAGACTATATTTTTTGACAGCAGGTTTTGCACTAAATCCTGCTTAAGATAAAGTCAGAAATATTGGCAGTTTTAAAGTGTTTAAGGACTTAGTATTAGATAAATGTTACTTTTAAATACATTTTTGTATCTATGGTGAGTCCATTTGGCAAACTTTCTCCTGTAAGTAAGGGCAGCACACATATTGTCACTATGTGGCCCCCAGAGGAAGTTGTCCCCAGGGATACAAATACTTTAGATACAGACTATGTTTGCTATAGGGGTCTTGGAGAAAATTGGCTTAGGTTTGGATAGTTCCAGAATTTTACTGCTGGGAGCCAAGCAGTTCTACAATACTGCCCTTTTCAGAGAAAATATGTTATAAGCAAACAAGGACCACCCGGAAATGTGCCCTCTCTATAGATGGCAATGCTTTTCTGAGCAGATTCCCCCAAAAATTATTGACATGTTTATTCTTTTGGCAGAATTCGGAATCAAAATTTTGGAGGCAAAAACATCTGCCATGGAAATTCTGCTGTATGTATGCGGCAGCAGAATCCCATTGAAAACAGTGGGACTCTGCTACAACAGAATGATAGGGCTGATTTTTTCTGCCTGATTCCACTCATAATTTCCATTGTGTGAACATGGCCTTTCTCTGTACACTATTGGCTATCTGAAAGATGCAAGACAGGGTAGATTCTAAATTTTCTGTTGCCTGAGGCAAAAATTTTAATGTTGCCCTCCCATATTGAAAAGCACTAGTAATAAAGGTTTGCTTCCAGAAAATCTGAAGCTATATACCAGAAAAGTCTACTGTATACTGTATAATAGTCATACAGTTACCAAATAATAACTGCACTTCCAGTCCTGATGGTCTTGCATTCCACATCTGATCATTTGCAGCTGTTATTTGCAGATCATGAGGTCAACAAAGGCAACAGAGCAGAATGAGAGAGGCACGGGGAATGGGGGTAGTGTTGTGTAGCAGAAGATTCTAGACAGTATGATTTATGGCTTTTGCATGGAATATGCCATGCATAAGGAACTCATAATCTGCTACCTGAGGCAAGATACTAATCTCACCTCGTGGTAAATGCAGGCCCAAATGCAGATTATGTATAGGAGCACATAAACTCCAAGATATGTGTAACGCCCCATGGGTGTGAACCGACTGTGCCACAAGTGGCAGCTTGCCAAACAAGCAGAATGGGGCAAACTGACACTTAAAAATAGCATCAGACGTGGCAGAGCTAATTAAGTTGTTAATTAACAGAGTCCAATAGAGTCCAAGGGATGAGGCAACAGGCCTGTAGAAGGCAGGATGAGGATTACCAGACAGACAGGTTTCAGGTCAGTAGATATGAAGAGCAAAATTCGACCCATACGTCTGGCGCTGTTCCAATTTCCAAGGTAAAATAAATGTAGCCAAAGCAATATGGCCTTTTTGCTTTGGCTACATTTATTTTACCTTGGAAATTGGAACAGTGCCTGACGTATGGGTCAAATTTTGCTCTTCATATCTACTTCACTGAACAGGAGTGGGTTCCCCATTCCTGTGACCCAATAGGCTTCGCAGTTCATTCCGACCAAGCATCTGACTGCACCCCTATCTAGGGGCAATAAGCACAATTTATCCACTACAAGGTGAGCGGCCATCCGTAAGGCTGGTGTCCTGCCCTAACCCTCATTCCACCCTGTGTCTTGGGTAATACACGAGGCGCGGTCCCTCTTCTTTTCCTTTTATCATAGGTTTCAGGTCAGGCAGGCTACAAAGACCTTGCAGAGGAAGATGAACAACCTTGGTGAGGCATCAGGCAACAGGTATGGCTGACTTACATAGTGAGAGCCAGGCAGAGATTGGAGGAAGATCCTTTAGGAAGTTCACACTGGCTCTATAAAACACAGCCAGTGCTTGCGCGTGACCCCTGGTGGAAAGAGTGGAAGCTGCAGCAGCAGACAAACCAGAGCAGGAAGACTAGGAAATACAGCAGTCACATGGCACAGAGAATGTTGCCCGACACTGGGAAGAACCAGTACATATAGTATGCTGGTGGTTACCAACCAGCAGAGCAACAATATCTCTTTGTACCTATACTATACTTTAGATATTACAAGAGACTCAAGAAAATACCCTATCACTATAGCATTTTCTCTTAGAATTTTTTTTTTTTGAGAGCACCTCATAAACAGAGCGCCTCATAAAGGCATCATGTGGTAGTAACCAGAGCTCCTAATGGCCCATAATACGTGAACATTAGTGCTACAGATTTACCTATTTTTTGTTAGAATTGGTTTTATGATCTCGTTCTGCAACCTGGTGAAACAATTAACTAGCTCCCCGCGGCTATTTGATATTCTGTGCACCAAGCTCCTCTGCTGATTTACCTGAAACAAAGTCTTATTTTAAATAAAATGCATGATCTAATATCAGAGCCTCCCGCTCATATTACATTATCATCATACAATTAGCATAACTATGAGAGATCAAAGTGAGCTGAATGGTACTGCTGAGAGTGACCTATTATTATCTACAAGATTACATTTTACACCAGAATGAAATGAATTCTGTCAGAACGCCAGCCCTTTGAAAGAAGACAATGTATCATTGTTCCGTTTTTATAGTTTGGAGGACGGCACTTTCAGATAAAGACAGTTTTGTTTGCAAAAACAAGCAATCCGAATTGTAACATGAAAGAGATGACTGTTTTCCTAATGCTAGAATAGCAAATGTGCCTATCCAGAAATAACAAAGATATGCAGAGGAGGAAGGTTTTTGCCAAGGTGACTGATGGAAATCAGTTGGTTTATGTAATATTTCCTACCCTCACACATTACTATTGATCCCACATCTTAGATACTGCCACTCTCTCCGGTGAGATCTGCTTTGCAAATTTATTGAATTGAAGGTTGGAAGACACTTTAAAGGAGTTTACAAAACCCATATTCCGTTATCCCAATAGAAAATTCTTAGTTGATAGGGAGGCTAAAAGCAGAAAAACGTTCAGCTGCTTAAAAACTTTATTGATTATCTTGTATAAAACATTTCTACTCAAGCTGACGCGTTTCAGACAGTTGTTTGTTCTAATAGTGAAGAATTTGGGGCTCAGGGTCATGGATATTGTATCAAATATTATTTATTGTGTATTAAAATTATCATATAATAAAATAGGATAAAACACGCAGGACACAGCGTGTTTTATCCTATTTTATTATATGGTAATTTTAATACACAATAAATAATATTTGATACAATATCCATGACCTGGAGCCCCACATTTTTCACTATTTTGGCTTTTTTGTAGACACTGTAGGTATAGGTGTCAGTTAGGTAGCTCGGGTTTATTGGTGGTTAGTCTGACAAGAGTCTCTCCAAAATTCTTTTGCAATTGTTTGTTCTTAGTTATGGCTGGAAAAAAACAACATCGGTTTATTATGTTTACATGAAAAAATAATATTGAGAAAAATACATAGGGGAAGATTTCTCAAAATCTGTCCAGAGGAAAAGTTGCTGAGTTGCCCATAGCAACCAACCAGATCCCTTCTTTAATTTTTTAAAAGGCCTCTGAAAAATGAAAAAGCAATCTGATTAGTTGCTATGGGCAACTCAGCAACTTTTCCTCTGGGCAGGTTTTGATAAATGTCCCCCATAGTGCTGTAATAATAAAAACTAAATGTAGTAACCTATGGGCACCATTCTCCTATTTGGTGGACGAAAATGTTGTACAAGGAATTTTTTGTTCTATGGCAATATAAGTGCAAAAAGGGTATCTAGGTATCATGGTTCTATAATATGCCCAGCACATAGACATTAGTGTTGAGCGGCATAGGCCATATTCGAATTCGCGAATATTCGCGAATATATGGACGAATATTCGTCATATATTCGCGAATATTCGCATACTCGTTATATTCTCGTTTTATTTTCGCATATGCGAAGATTCGCATATGCGAAAATTAACATATGTGAATATTAGCATACACAAAATTAACTCACGGGAATATTCGCATATGCGAATTTTCGCGCGCCAGTCTCACACAGTAGTATTACAGCCTTCTTTACACCACACAAGCTGGAGGCAGAGAGGGGTGATCACTGTGATGTGTACTGTGAAAAAAAAAATAAAAAATAAAACGAATATTCGTAATAACGAATATATAGCTCTATATTCGCGAAATTCGCGAATATGCGATATTCGCGAATAATATTCGAATTGCGAATATTCGTGAGCAACACTAATAGACATGTGCATATATATACCTGATCTTGCACCAATAACAGTGCTTAGTACAAAAAATAAATACATTATAGTACAGTACAGTACGCCTACACATGCACCTGTTTATGTTAATTATTGATATTGGTGCATGTGTAGGCATACATTAATTTATGTTTTGTATTAACCCCTGTTGTTAATGTACATATATTTACATATGTCCTGCATTACACTGACATTCCATTGATTTGAACTACCAATGTGTAATGCATCCTTAATCCAGTGGGGGTGCTGCAGGTAAATTAAATACTTATTGCCAGGTTTCCTAACAAATAACAGCTTATCGCTGGCGTTCCTAGTAAGGGGACACTTGGAGGAATATTGGGAAGTCTAGATGTCACCCCACCTATATTTGGCTTCTCATTAAAAAAAAGCCATGCACTAAATTTGGCGCATTTTTGGTGAATCCGTACCAAAAGCTGTCAGTTCACCAAGTTAAACTTAGTATTAAATGGGGGAGATTTGTCAAAACCTGTGCAGAGAAAGAGTGGTGTAGTTGCCCATAGCAACCAATCAGATTCCTTCTTTCATTTTTCACAAGCCTCTTTAAAAATGGAAGAAGCAATCTGATTAGTTGCTATGGGCAACTACACCACTCCTCTAAACAGGTTTTGACAAATCTCCCCCATTGAATACTAAGTTTAACTTGGTGAACTGACAGCTTTTGGTACGGATTCACCAAAAATGCGCCAAATTTAGTGCATGGCTTTTTTTTTAATGAGAAGCCAAATTGAGGGACAATTATCAATGTTTGCTTATGTATTCCTTTTTTTTTAGTAATTTTTTCTTAAAGGAGTAGTCCAGTGGTGATTCAGTGGTGAGCAACTTATCCCCTATCCTAAGGATAGGGGATAAGTTGCAGATCGCGGGGGGTCCGACCCCTGGGGCCCCCCGCGATCTCCTGTACGGAGCCCCGACAGCCCGCTGGAAGGGGGCGTGTCGACCTCCGCACGAGGCGGCGGCCGACACGCCCCCTCAATACAACTCTATGGCAGAGTCGAAGCGCTGCCTTCGGCAATCTCCGGCTCTGCCATAGAGATGTATTGAGGGGGCGTGTCGGCCGCCGCCTCGTGCGGGGGTCGACACCCGCTATCTCGGCGGAGAGCCGGGGCCCCGTACAGAGAGATCGCAGGGGGCCCCAGCGATCGGACCCCCCGCGATCTCAAACTTATCCCCTATCCTTAGGATAGGGGATAAGTTTTTCACCACTGGACTACCCCTTTAACTTTTTTATTGCTTATGTGTGACTTATTTATCAACTGGTTTCAGCCCGTTGATAATTTTCTTTCATGCAAGCAATTTTTCCTTTTTTACTTTGGTAGTAGCTTTTTCTGCTCCATGTTTGAGCTGGAGTAAATTTAGCAAATTTTTAACCTTGTTGCGACTTTTTTTTGCGCAGTTGCGACTGTCGCAGTTGATAAATACCCGACTAAAGCAAATCCATTTTGAACAATTTACTACGTCAGCAAGTTTGAATTTTCTTGTTTTCTTCTTTTCTTGTTCTTCATGCAAATTGTCGCACGGAAACACATGTAGTCGCAGTCGCGACAATTTTGCGACAATTATAGTAAAGAAAACCTGACTAAAACCGTTGTTAAATGTCCATAAATGTGTCTATATATGTGGCAAAAAGAAAAAAGGATGATATTTCATTTTTGTTGGTGAGTCATGCTTTCCACCCAAAATAACGGGTTGCGTGAAAAGTAGCACAACTTTTGGAACATCATGCACAGAATAGCCCACGTGCCAATGTTTTTGTGCCCAAAAAGTCAGTTTTATTTTTTCCCCCCACTATGTCATCTGTTTATTATTAAGAGACAATTCTCAGAAGTAGGGGTCATCCAAGGTGGAGCACCCCTTTAATGATTACTTTAGGGGTTTGTATAGAAACTACTTGCCTTATGTCATATTTGCTTTTCTTAATGTCACATATGTGTTTTTGTTACAATTTGCTGAAGAAATATCAGGGGCGGATGGTAATAGTAGGAGTGACTGATTAGAGAATTTGGTCAGCCTGGTCAGCCAAGATGTGTTTTAGGGCACATTCCGGAAACCTGGTGCAGCATGAGTAAAGTCTTGAAGATGAGAGTAAGAGGTTCAGATAATGGAGGATGCTAGTTAATTGGCAGAATGGAGAACATAAGTAGGGTGGTAAACTAGAGAGATTGGCGAGAAGATGTATGAAGGTGTAGCACTGTGGAGAGCAAAAGGAGACTGTGTATTCTGAACTGTATAGACAACCAGTGCAGGTACTGGCAAATAAATACATAATGCTTATTGAACTTAATGTTTTTTCCATGTAACCCCTGGAAATTCTGGGCACACCTTCTTGCTTTGCCTCACTGCCCTGCCCTGCCCCTTCTTGACTGATGTATAAAGGAGGCATGCCAGCCTGTGGTCCTTGAACAGCTCAGCTCTGCCTCCTTGACACTTGACACAGAAATAAAAAGGTGAAGTTTGGCAACCATCACCAGCTCAGTTTGCTTTTATATACAGCTATTGAATGGTCTCTGCAGCTATTAACAGCAAACAGAGCAAACAATTGCCTTTAAATTAGAACACCAAAACAATTGTCTCAAAGAATGTGCATTTGGTTGGATTATGATGGACTTTACGCAATGCAGCTCTCCATCCTTTAGTGAACATTCTTATCCAATAGAACATGTTACAGTAGTTACATTGACTAGGTTATAGGAATGCATGCCTTACAATGGAAAGTAGAAAGTAAGAATGATATCAAAGCTATTGAAAAAATACTATCCAAATAATAATTCTTTAAAAAAGAACCCAATACATATTGTAAAGTTATAAACCCAACACATTGTAAAAATAGTGAAGAATATGTCATCTGCGTGTTCCAAAAGTTCGAGAGGTTAATAACCACAGGATGATGCACGGACTATGTTCGGAATAAGATAGGAAGTTTTGGGAATCAGAAACAATAAAATAGCCTTGTGGAATGAAAGGAGTGGATTATGTTGACATGTCGCCTCTGCATTGCTTATTAAGCAGTCACTTTTTTCAGCTTGTCTCGCTCTTTGTTGCCCTGAAGCCAGATATGTTCGGTCCTTTATAACATCCCAAACTGCATTTGCAGCATCTGTCTGTGTTTTTGTAAGGAATGCACTGATTTCAGCTTTTATGTTGTCTCCTCTGTGAAGGAATGTACTAAATCCGTCTTGGCTGCTTCCCAGAGGACCTAAGTGGATAACATTAAACATATAAGTAAACCTGTTTTGTCTTTCTTTTACTTTATTTTAATTAAGGAGATAGTAGCATTAGGTGCATATGTTATATTAATGTTCCCAGTGCATTAAAATATATTACTTTAGAGTCTTATGCTTATCCTTGCCATGTTGTCTTTATTCTCACCGCACAATTCAACACAGTTTTACATTGGCAAATTGTAGTGGTCAGGTCCTAAGTGCATGGGTGTTTGGCCTGGTTTGTTAGAGACTCAGAGCAATGATGACTTGGGAATAGATAGGAGTTAGATAGAGAAGGGATTGTTTGCTTGGGGGCACCCAGGGTTAAGTCAGGGCAGTGGACTTTCAGGACAAACTTACAATGTAAGTCTATGGATCTACCGATCTAAACTTCTCAAGGACATGTCAATTTTTTTTTTTTTAAGCAACAGGTACACCTTAAAAAATCAGGTAGATACATGTTACAGTTTGGTTGTTCTTGCTTAGTACTAGTGAAAACCATCACAAGAGTAATAGCCAGGGAGACAGGCATCAGAACTTTATAAGAAACCAATACTGCTGACTTGTTCTTTCCTCCTCAGGTCCCAGACTAATTTTTCTGTGAGCTCAGTAACAGGACAGGGGAAGAAATTCACATAATCTTCATAGACTTTTGGCACCCCTAGTGCATCTTTCACAAACCTCTTGTCCTGGCTCACACAATGTGACTAACAAAGCACCACGTAGTGTCTCCTCCAACAAATGGCCTACACTCACTTTGGTTGCTTTATCTGTCACCAAAGCTACACATAATGGCCCTGATTTACTAAGAGTGGAGTGGAGTTTTCTTTGTGGGTTTTAATTCCTTACAATTTTTTTTCCATGATATTTACTAATGTTTCCCTACATTTTGCACTTTTCCCTACATTTTGCTTTTTTTTTGCTCTGATCTGTGGGGTTTTCCTCAGCTCAAATCCACCAAATATTTTGTGGAAACCTTAATAAATAAGTGGGATTTTTGTGAAAATGTTAAGGACACACCCCTTTTCAGTGACCATGCACATTTTCATTTTTAAAAAAATTTTTTTTTTTTTTTTATTCCAGCGCAATTTCTGGTGCACATTCTGGAACAGACAGAATTTCTGGTGTAAAGTGCCAGAATCTGGCACATAACCAGACAAAACATGGGGGGTTTACAATAGTAAATCAGGGCCAATGTTTCAATATACACTGCCACCTTCTCAAGTGCTCCTCAGGAGCATTTGAGAAAGGTGGTAGTGTACCACCGAAATGTTGTATATAACTTGAGTGACAAATAAAGCTTTATGTTTCTTCTACCAACTTGTGCTGTGGTCTACTTCTACATTGCCTGGATGTTGCTTGGGCTATTGGGTAGAAGCCTGACACCACGAGCAATATAGATAAAATGCTAAAGTAGGGAAGTTGGAGGTAGTGCTGTTTCTCACTTGGGAGCATACGGAGCAGAGGGGACTCTTTAGCGGAGTAGTGGTGTGACGGGGGTTTTAGGGCACCTAGGGGTTAAAAAGTGGTACTTTGGGCTGGATGGGAGGATTGGGAGGTTAGTGTCATTGGGAGGTCTAGCATGGAGGGGGAGGAGCATCAGGGGGATATTTAGGGGCCTAATAGGGGAGGAGATAACCAGTGGCAGGAAAGTTTAGGAAGAAGTACCACCCTCCCTCCTTTGGTGTGTTGGTGCTTTTGTGGGGGCAAGTTTAGGGCCCTTGGAGGTGGTTATGGTTAAAATATATTATTAAGAGTATGGAAATGGAGGAGAGTTTGCAAGTTGTTATAGTACAGCTGGAATGGGCCTCCTGGTGGTGATTATGGGCCCCAGGAGTTTTTGAAGGTGATAGGCGCTAAGCGAAGTGGGTGCCAAGGGTAAGTGAATATTTCGTGCTGAAGCAACAAGAAAAAAGGAAAATGGAGCACTCACACTGCTGATGGTGGTGGTCTTCAAACTGTATTCACAGAGGGCTCGGCATGAGGACCCTCTGCAGGAAGGCTTGATGGAATAGGGGGGAGGCTCGGACGGCGGCCATGGTCCAGTATCGCGCCAAAGGGCGCTTCATCTGGCCGGATCACAAAGCGCCCTTTTGCGCGATACGGGACCGTGGCTGCCGTCCGAGCTTCCCCCCTATTCCATCAAGCCTTCCTGCAGAGGGTCCTCATGCCGAGCCCTCCGTGAATACAGTTTGAAGACCACCACCATCAGCAGTGTGAGTGCTCCGTTTTTCCTTTTTTCTTGTTGCTTCAATACCTGTACTTACATATGTGATGCACCATTAAGATACACATGCTGGGTCATTAACCTCCTAACCGTCCATTTGGATACATAAGGATTTATTGCCGGCGCCGACTTTTGTCACTATCTTTTTTGCTTCTGTGCTTTTCTCTGGTTGCTGTATATTGAATATTTAGTGCCTTTGGTTTTGGTGACACTTATTTGAGACCTCCAGGGACCCTTCTTGTCAATTATACTGTATGTATATATATCGATATTGTTAATCTGGTTAGTTATAATGTTATTTAATAATGTTAAAATAAACAGGCTAGAAAGCCCAATTTTCTCCAACCATGGTGTTTTCTCCAACCATAGTGTCTTTATGGAAAAGGGGGTGGTTGGAGGGTGATGGTATGTGGGTGGTTGTTATTAAGATATGGGTTACCCTAGGTACACATCTAAAATCCCTCCAGTCATGTATTTTGGATCACTTTGGTGGTTTTTGTAATGTAACAAAAACGGGTGTGGATACGCCATAGTTCTGAACCAGTTTGGTTTGGGCCATGCCTGGGAGCAGAGTATATGTATTGTTCAGGCTTTTACCCTGTTTCCCCTTCTAAGATGCTATACTGCAGTTTGTTGCTAGACAATACTAGGTCTTGGTCCTTGTGTGAGAAGGGACTGGCCCAATGGACCAGATGGCATTGGTCTGTGGCATTCGGGGGTGAGGCAAGTAGGTGTACTAATCAAGAGGTTTCAGTCAGGAATGGGATCCAAGAAACAGGAACAGCTCAGGATATACAGGATAACAATCAGAATGAATAGCATACCTTCCCTATGTAAAATACAATATGATGTTCAGGCACCTGAAAGAGGGCAGAATTGGTTAACATAGATGCTGTTGAGCTGAGATAGGATGAGGAATTATTAGACGTGTGTACGTTGGACCTTTAAATTTCAGCAAGTGAGGCCGTGCACACCCCATCATGCCAGACAAGGAAGTGTAGTCATAAAGGGAGCATGAGGATGGCCAGAAAGGGCAGGAGAAGCATGGAGCAGGAGTAGGAGTTTGCTGGAGAGAGTGGAGGAAGCATGGGCTAGGAAGGTTTGCAGACTAAGGGCTAGCAACTGTAAAAAACATTATGCCAATGTGAGCAGCCAGTCTGTGTTATGCCCACATAAGTTTCAGTGTCTGCCACCCCCTTCCCTTAGCTTTATAGCTGACATCTGGCTTCCATGTTCATACACTCAGCCCTCCTGTAACTCTGCCGGTGTCACCAATTGCAATAGTTTCACCCTCTCACACATGTTCGTTCTGTCTTTGAAAAACTCAGGTGGAACCTCCTGGAAGAGGCGCAAAACTGGGCAGTCACAGGAAAGGGTTGTAAACTTCAGGTACCATGACTACCAAGCCCTGAGAGTGCAGGTTTTGACAGCAGTATTACAATTAACTCTTTTAGCAATGCACTCATGGCAGAAGTGCCTAGTACAGGCATATCATACATACTCAAAACATAGTATACATGATGTGATAAAAGACATACGAACAATACACACCCTTAACCTCTTAAGGACGCAGGGCGTATGGATACGCCCTGCATCCCGAGTCCTTAAGGACGCAGGGCGTATCCATACGCCCGTGGGAATTCCGGTCCCCACCGCTAGCCGGTTGGGGACCGGAGCCGGATGCCTGCTGAAATCGTTCAGCAGGCATCCCGGCATATCGCCCAGGGGGGTTATTATGCCCCCCCATGTCGGCGATCACCACAGATCGCTGGACAATTCAGTCCAGCGATCTGCGGCGATTCCGGGTCAATCGGGTCTCCAGTGACCCGGTGACCCGGAATTACTGGTTGTTCAGGGCCGTCTCTGACGGCCCCGAACAGCCAGAGCCTGCAGGGGTGAGGTGGCACTGGTGCCACCTCACGATCGCCCTGATTCGTCGGCCGGATTACCGGCCGACCAATCAGGGCGCCTGCTGCGGGTGTCACTCCCGCACCCGCTCCGCCCCTCTTCCGGATGGCGTGAGCGGGTGCGGGAAGACGACCCCGGGTGCTGGGGACCCCGATCCCCGGCGTCAATGTTGGGATCGGGGCCCCAGGAGCGACGGCGGCGGCGAGGGAAAGTCCTGTGATGAAGCAGCAGCAGGAGGTGAGTTACAGCCTCCTGCTGTTGCTTAGCAACAGCTCCCAGCATGCAAAAAGGGCATGCTGGGAGCTGTAGTTATGCAACAGCAGGAGGCAGACCACCACAACTCCCAGCATTCCCTTATGGGCATGCTGGGACTTATGGTTTTGCAACAGCTGCAGGCACATTTTTTCTATGGAAAAGTGTACCTTCAGCTGTTGTATAACTACAACTCCCAGCTTGCACAAACAGCTAAAGTGCATGCTGGGAGTTGTAGTGGTGCATCTGCTGGTTGCATAACTACAACTCCCAGCATGCCCATTGGCTGTCGGTGACTGCTGAGAGTTGTAGTTTTGCAACAGCTGAAGGCACACTGGTTGTGAAACTTAGAGTTTTTTTTTTACCTAACTCAGTGTTTCACGACCGGTGTGCCTCCAGCTGTTGCAAACTACAACTCCCAGCAGTCACCTTACACCATGCACTATACATGCTGGGAGTTGTAGTTTTGCAACAGCTGGAGGCACACTGGTTTTGAAACACTGAGTAAGGTCACAAATTCCGTGATACATAACCAGTGTGCCTACAGCTGTTGCAAAACTAAAACTCTCAGCATGTACAGTCTGTCAGCGCATGCTGGGAGTTGTAGTTTTGCAACAGCTGGATGTCCCCCCCAATGTGAATGTACAGGGTACACTCACATGGGCGGAGGCTTACAGTAAGTATCGGGCTGCAAGTTTGAGCTGCAGCAAATTTTCTGCAACAGCTCAAACTGCCAGCGAGAAACTACTGTGAACCCCCCGCCCGTGTGACTGTACCCTAAAAACACTACACTACACTACCACAAAAAATTAAATAAAAAGTAAAAAAAACACTACATATACACATACCCCTACACAGCCCCCCTCCCCTCCCCAATAAAAATTAAAGCGTCTGGTACGCCACTGTTTCCATAACGGATCCTCCAGCTGTTGCAAAACAACAACTCCCAGTATTGTCGGACAGCCGTTGACTGTCCAGGCATGCTGGGAGTTTTGCAACAGCTGGAGGCACCCTGTTTGGGAATCACTGGCGTAGAATACCCCTATGTCCACCCCTATGCAATCCCTAATTTAGGCCTCAAATGCGCATGGCGCTCTCACTTTGGAGCCCTGTCGTATTTCAAGGCAACAGTTAAGGGTCACATATAGGGTATCGCCGTACTCGGGAGAAATTGGGCTTCAAATTTTGGGGGGTATTTTCTGCTTTTACCCTTTTTAAAAATGTAAAGTTTTTGGGAATAGAAGCATTTTAGGTAAAACATTTTTTTTTTTTTTTACATATGCAATAGTCGTGAAACGCCTGTGGGGTATTAAGGTTCACTTAACCCCTTGTTACATTCCCCGAGGGCTCTAGTTTCCAAAATGGTATGCCATGTGGGCTTTTTTTGCGGTCCTGGCACCATAGGGGCTTCCTAAATGCGGCATGCCCCCAGAGCAAAATTTGCTTTCAAAAAGCCAAATGTGACTCCTTCTCTTCTGAGACCTGTAGTGCGCCAGCAGAGCACTTCTCACCCCCATATGGGGTGTTTTCTGAATCGGGAGAAATTGGGCTTCAAATTTTGGGGGGTATTTTCTGCTTTAACCCTTTGTATAAATGTAAATTTTTTGGGAAACCAAGCATTTTAGGTACATTTTTTTATTTTTTTTTACATATGCAAAAGTCGTGAAACACCTGTAGGGTATTAAGGTTTACTTTACCCCTTGTTACGTTCCCTGAGGGGTCTAGTTTCCAAAATGGTATGCCATGTGTTTTTTTTTTTTTGCTGTCCTGGCACCATAGGGGCTTCCTAAATGCGGCATGCCCCCAGAGCAAAATTTCCTTCAAAAAAGCCAAATGTGACTCCTTCTCTTCTGAGACCTGTAGTGCGCCAGCAGAGCACTTTTCACCCCCATATGGGGTGTTTTCTGAATCGGGAGAAATTGGGCTTCAAATTTTGGGGGGTATTTTCTGCTATTACCCTTTTTAAAAATGTAAAACTTTAGGGAAACCAAGCATTTTAGGTAAAAAAATTTTTATTTTTTTTTTACATATGCAAAAGTCGTTAATCACCTGTGGGGTATTAAGGTTCACATTACCCCTTGTTACGTTCCCCGAGGGGTCTAGTTTCCAAAATGGTATGCCATGTGGGGGTTTTTGCTGTTCTGGCACCATAGGGGCTTCCTAAAGGTGACATGCCCCCCAAAAACCATTTGACGCTCCTTCCCTTCTGAGCCCTCTACTGCGCCCGCCGAACACTTTACATAGACATATGAGGTATGTGCTTACTCGAGAAAAATTGGGTTTCAAATACAAGTAAAAATTTTCTCCTTTTTACCCCTTGCAAAAATTCAAAAATTGGGTCTACAAGAACATGCGAGTGTAAAAAATGAAGATTGTGAATTTTCTCCTTCACTTTGCTGCTATTCCTGTGAAACCCGTAAAGGGTTAAAACGCTTACTGAATGTCATTTTGAATACTTTCGGGGGTGCAGTTTTTATAATGGGGTCATTTATGGGGTATTTCTAATATGAAGACCCTTCAAATCCACTTCAAACCTGAACTGGTCCCTGAAAAAAAGCGAGTTTCAAAATTTTGTGAAAAATTTGAAAATTGCTGCGGAACTTTGAAGCCCTCTGGTGTCTTCCAAAAGTAAAAACTCATCAATTTTATGATGCAAATATAAAGTAGACATATTGTATATGTGAATAAAAAAAAATATTTGGAATATCCATTTTCCTTACAAGCAGAGAGCTTCAAAGTTAGAAAAATGCAAAATTTTCAAATTTTTCATCAAATTTTGGGATTTTTCACCAAGAAAGGATGCAAGTTACCAAAAAATGTTAGCACTACGTTAAAGTAGAATATGTCACGAAAAAACAATCTCGGAATCAGAATGATAAATAAAAGCATTCCAGAGTTATTAATGTTTAAAGTGACAGTGGTCAGATTTGCAAAACATGGCCGAGTCCTTAAGGTGAAAAAGGGCTCAGTCCTTAAGGGGTTAAAGTATAGATACATCAATAAAAAGATTAGACAGATAGATAGATAGATAGATAATAGATAGATAGATGAAAGGATAAATAGATTTTACTACGTAATCATATATTTCCCAGATGCTATAAGATTTAGAAAGAGATATCCTCTCTTTATTATGTGATGTTGATAGGCAGACACTTTGTAACACCTGCATAGCCTGAGAATATTCTATCTTTACACTAAGCTGTTGCTGATGGGAGGTTTATATACAAATCTCCCAGGCTTGCTGTGCAGCAACCAAGACACTGTTCTAGGACTCAGTAAGAATATGCATCTCCAGTTTAAATGTCAATATTCTGAGGCACTTTGCAATGATTTTGCCTGCACTTGTCAGAGCCGTTGGGTGGAATTACACGCCACACATTCAGATACTATGTATTGATTTTCACACATTTTACCATAATTCTTCTCCACTTATGAGATGTCCATTAAACTGCCTCATATTCCTATGAAAGCAAATGGGGAACACACAAGTAATGAGGAATATCTTTTTGATCTAGCCTCTATAAAAGTCTAAGCCCTTTTATTATGTCCTATTCCAATAACAGGAAAGATGATGGCTACTCCATTGTAATTCATCTTTCCACCATTTTCTGGTCCAGGAGAATGCAGTCATTCATCTCGCTGCCAGACGGAACGGGCACTAACGTTAAAACACGAAAATCTGCTAAATCCCCATACAAAATGATTAAGTGTGGGAAATAAATAGATGGCATTAATGAAATACATTTTTCACTGTTCGGATAGCCTGACATGGGTTAGTTACAGGCTCTTCCATTGGAAATATGGAGGATATAAATGCAACTGAAGTTCAAATAAATCTTATTATGATCATTTTGCATTTATGTACCCACAGCTGTGAAGTCAGAGCATCAGACGCAGCAACAAGAAAATAGGATTTGCTCTGGAAAGATAAATTCCCCTGAGCAGCTGAAAACAAACATTGAAGTCCCCCGATGGTTACTTATTGTTCAGGACGGCTTTAGTTTTCTTGTCGGAACTGAGTCCCCGGTCTGCTGCTCTGGACTTAATTGACCTGAGACAGAAGCTGTATCCTACACTGCTATTAAATGATGAGAGATATGGGAACAATATCTATACATTCAAAGTAAACAAAAAACTAAATAGTCTATAAAAGAAACAAAAAAGTAAATTTAATACTTAAAAATTCAAAGACAGTTCACACACACACACACACACATATATATATATATATATATATATATATATATATATACAGTGACCCCCCGCCCCCGACCTACGATGGCCCCGACATACAATCATTTCAACATACAATGGCCTCTCAGAGGCCATCACATGTTGAAGGCAGCATCAACATTTTGTATGTCGGGGCCATCGCATAAACGGCTATCCGGCAGCGCTGACTGCTTTAGCTGCCACCGGATAGCCGTTTACGGTGCCCCGTGTGGTCCGCTGATGATCACTTACCTGTTCTTGGGGCTCCGGCGCGTCCTCTTCGGGATCCCCTGCATCGTCGGCGCTCTCCATCATCGTCGCTGCGCACGCCGTCCCGTCATCCAATAGGAGCGGCGTGCGTAGCGACGTGATGGTAGAGACGGAGAGCGGCGACGGAGAGCGAGGATGCCAGGGAAGCAGAGGCCTTGCCGGAGCGTCGGGGACACCACGGGAACACGGCGACAGCAATGGAAGGCGACATCTCGGGCAGCGGTGACGAGCGGTAACGGTCCGGAGCGGCGGGGACAGGTGAGTACAACTTCCTCTACCAGTGGTCTTCAACCTGCGGACCTCCAGATGTTGCAAAACTACAACTCCCAGCATGCCCGGACAGCCAACATGCTGGGTGTTGTAGTTTTGCAACATCTGGAGGTCCGCAGGTTGTAGACCAGTGTCCTATACTTTACATTGCACGGATCCCTCAACATACGATGGTTTCAACAAACAATGGTCCGTTTGGAAGGGATTACCATCGTATGTTGAGGGACCACTGTATATATATATATATATATATATATATATATATATATATGTAAACTCAGATGACAATACAATTTTTTTGAGAGGTGTAAACTGGCCTGATAAGTGGATAAGTGTAAAGTTATTTCAGCCATTGGAAAATGTTTAACATAGTGGAAGAAAATTCTTTCTTTTGCTTGCCTAATGTATCTCTCAATGTTTTCACAGTATTTTTACCATCCTACTTTTAGCAAAGAAACTGTTAAAGGGGTACTCCCGTGGAAACCTTTTTTTTTTTAAATCAACTGGTGCCAGAAAGTTAAACAGATTTGCAAATCACTTCTATTACATTTTTTTTTAAATCCTTCCAGTACTTTTTAGGGGCTGTATACTAAAGAGAAATTCAAAAAAGAAATGCATTTCCTCTGATGTCATGACCACAGTGCTCTCTGCTGACCTCTGCTGTCCATTTTAGGAACTGTCCAGAGCAGCATATGTTTGCTATGGGGATTTTCTCATGCTCTGGACAGTTCCTAAAATGGACAGCAGAGTGCACTGTGGTCATGACATCAGAGGAAATGCATTTCTTTTTTGGATTTCTCTTTCGTGTACAGCCCCTAAAAAGTACTGAAAAGATTAAGGATTTTTAATAGAAGTGATTTACAAATCTTTCTGGCACCAGTTGATTTAAAAAAAAAAAAAGTTTTCCACGGGAGTACCCCTTTAATAATTCATTTCATGTCCCGTTTAAACTCATTTAAAACCTGGGGGTTGTGCAGTTAAAGTTACAGATGTAGCAGTGCTGAGTTTGTCGAATAAAGTGGTGGGGATTTGGGTATGGAATGTCCCCAGGGAGAATATTTAGATTTTGCTATAGCCGCTCCTTTTCAGTGTACACTCCCTTCTTTTCATTGTCCACCAAGCAAATAATGAACAAATGCTCCAAATGTTTCATAATAAGGAATATAAAGTTTTGCATGCAACAGACACAATGAGCTGGCTTGAATTTACACGCCAAGTATTGCGGCTCTTTCATTACTGTCTGTTGCTGTATATTAAAATGAAAGGAAGCATGAGGGGGCTGCACCCAGCAACAGAACAAAGTCAATGTCTTCTCAAGGAAAGAGAAAATGAAAACCATATGTGCTGATGATATCATCTCGGAGTGTGACCGAGTGTTGATTCCTTTCAGGCGTGGAATCTGGGTCTTTGTGTGCTTCCTGACATCCCTGTTAGTTTCCTGAGATCTTAGAGAAACCAATGGGGCTATAACTGAAATGTTTACTGCTATGGAACAAAGTAGAGAATTGCTTAAATAACAATCCCATAACACATTTGCCTTATTTAAAACATTCCCTACAGCTGGGGGTGTCAAGTGGCTAGGGATAGGTGGCTAACTAAATCATTGATTGCCCTAGGTGAACAAAGCCTAGATGTATGGTAGGGGGATTGTTACTACTGTACATCCCCCCCCCCCCCACACACACACACACACTCTGATACACTCTGATACACCTTTCCACTGACCAGTTGGGCTCTGCTATGTATTTTTCTGTACCAGATAGCTTGGTTTGTAATAAGAACTGCCATCATAGGTGGGTTGTGGTCAGCTCACATTATAGGAAGTTTTTATACATTTTCTTATTCAAAGTAATTTTACGGAATTTAAATGTTTTATAAAGATTTGTAGTCTTTAGGTTATATTCACATGTTGCATTTTTCCCACAATTTTTGGCATTTTTCTTAGGCTTGGTTAACATCAGCATTCGAGCTCTGTTTTCTAATTCCATAATAATGACGGGACTTTAAAGGAGAAAAAATCCAGCATGTCAGTTTTTTCCCTCCACTAAAACCATGTAAAATATCAGGCATCTAACGGAACCCTGACAGACCCTATTTGAAGTGAATGGGACCTGTCAGGTTCCGTTGATGCTGGTTGTCACAACCATGGTCCCAGCCCCATTATCAGCTGTTGTAGCAAAGCTCAACAACAGTTATATGAACAGAAACTTATTGTGCTTTGGCTGTGATTTTGTCTGCATTAGAAAAAAATCAACAAAAAAATCAACAAAAATGCAATTACAATATATCCTGATTAGAGATGAGCGAACTTACAGTAAATTCGATTTGTCACGAACTTCTTGGCTCGGCAGTTGATGACTTTTCCTGCATGAATTAGTTCAGCTTTCCGGTGCTCCGGTGGACTGGAAAAGGTGGATACAGTCCTAGGAAAGAGTCTCCTAGGACTGTATCCACCTTTTCTAGCCCACGGGAGCACCTGAAAGCTGAACTAATTTATGCAGGAAAATTCATCAACTGCCGAGCCAAGAAGTTCGTGACAAATCGAATTTACTGTAAGTTCGCTCATCTCTAATCAGGATATATTGTAATTGCATTTTTGTTGATTTTTTTGTTGATTTTTTTCTAATGCAGACAAAATCACAGCCAAAGCACAATAAGTTTCTGTTCATATAACTGTTGTTGAGCTTTGCTACAACAGCTGATAATGGGGCACGGACCATGGTAATTTATGCATCAACTGCCGAGCCGAGAAGTTTGTGACGAATCGAATTTACTGTAAGTTCGCTCATCTCTAATCCTGATTCCAGAAAGATAACAGCAGCATTATACAGATGGAATTGGGAGGCAAGGGGTGTGTGAGCTGCCAGGAGTAATCTGATGATGATGATGAGGAGGT
This sequence comes from Hyla sarda, assembly GCF_029499605.1. Classification (NCBI taxonomy): domain Eukaryota; kingdom Metazoa; phylum Chordata; class Amphibia; order Anura; family Hylidae; genus Hyla; species Hyla sarda. The sequence continues at coordinate 188,349,086 of NC_079194.1, forward strand.
GATAATTTAATCCTAGCGTTCACAGGAAGTCAGCTGACCCTCTGACACATTGAACACTATGTTTTTTTGTAGATCAAGATGGTAATCACGTGACCCATTTACAGTAAGGAAATGTGTATATGCAGCTGTGCAGATGGAACAAAGCATATGGCACAGTCGGAACAGTGATTAGAGAGTGGGCATGGTATCGGACAAAAAAAACAAAAAACAATACTGTGGAGTATTTCTTTAACACAAGACTGTATCTGCTCTGGGCTGCTACTATTTTTTCTTTCTCTTTTATGTTATGAAATATATTGGCCATGTTTTACTTGTATGGGGTACAGATATGGGGGCCCCCACGTATGAAGTTATTTGACGTACTACAACCTGTATCTGTAACATGCCATATAGGAGCAAGCACAATCAGCAGCCAATAAAGGTCTTGGCTCATCTTTTCCCACATAGGATTTCTCATTGCTCTATATGCAGGATCAGAATGTCCTCAGTCTATATTTGCTATATTTTCCTTATCTCTGAAGGGGCTTAAATGCCCTTCTGCCAGTCTCTTAAAACTATACCTTTGATTTAAATCTTGGTCTTAGATCAAGACCCAGTTATGACACACTGACATACTATTTATAGTTAAATGCTCTTTATGTATTATTTTTAACAAAATAAATGCTTCATTCAGCCAACAACCATGCTGTTTTAATTTTTTCATTTTTTTCCTCTTTATCTCCACCCCTTGGAGTTACAACAACATAAAATATCTTCTTTGTCTTATGGCTGTAGGCGTAAGTGGGATACATTTCTGCTGAGTGTGCAGCAGTGGTGGTTGTAAGAGGTCTAACCCCTCATTAGACTTTCTCAGCCTAGCCAGAAAAACAAACACACGCCTTACTTAGAGAAGAAATTTGGCCACACTTTCCTGCCACGTCAGAATTTTTTGTTCTAGTTAAAACCGAGGAAGCTGTTAAATGATCTGCAACATCCAAAGAATATAGCGTGGAAAGCAAGCCAGCAATATTATCCATGTACTCAATGCATCCGAGAAACCAGACAGTCTTTACGATTTTATGCAATAGCCATGGTTAAACATAAACACATGCTTCAAGATAACAGCATTCTGCTGGTAAAGTCCATTTCCCTGTACAATGAGACCTTTCTTGAAAAAATAACTTTGAGAGGTACAAGAGACTCAATGTCTGGTAATAATCAGAAGGTGGGGGTGCTGTCAGATTTCCTGCCTCAGACATTTATACAGAAATTCTTGTTTCTAGTCAGAAAGCCAAAACCTACAAATACTTTTTAAAAAAAATCTAAAATACCTTTCTAAAGAAACATGCTCTGGCCCCAGCTACCTCCTCTCTTGCAACTGGTGTCAAAATCAGCCTAAGTATTTCCAGATCGGATCTTGGAGGCGCTTTATCTTTGCTTTTTATCTCCATTCCCTTTCTTGACTTTCAGCAAATAAAGTTGAAATTGAGTCTAAACAAAGTCAAAGACCCCTCCCTATAAGTTGTCCACAATTGGTTGGGATACATTGTTGAGTTATGTTCAAAGTCCAATAATAAAAGTATTAGAATGTACTTCAATAATGAAGGGTTAATGGGATTATTAGATCATAAAACAGAAAAACCAAATAAAATGTTCTTGAAAAATGCATATTGATTTAGATCTACATCCCCACATCATAGAGATTAAACAGTAATTCAAAGATTCAACACTGAAGATGCAGAAAATGCGGAGCACTCACCCAAGCTTCAACTGCAGTGGTAGTTTATTATAAACTTACAAACATAGGGGTACACGGATCAGGGAGCTATGCTGGAGGAAGCGGGGGTATAGTCTCGGTGACGGACCGTTGCACGCTTCTGCACTTCGTCAGACCGGGAGTGGACACTCCCGGTCTGACGAAGCGCAGAAGCGCGCAACAGTCCGTGTACCCCTATGTTTATAATAAACTACCACTGCAGTTGAAGCTTGGGTGAGTGCTCCGCATTTTCTGCATCTTCAGTGTTGAATTGTGAATTGTCTTATCTCCAGCGAGTTAGCACCGAATACAGAGCTCACACAGCAGTTAAAGGGGCCGTACACTATTACTATCCTGATATCTACCCGTCATTCCAAGTGGTGCCGAGCTATCTCTATTAGACTGAGTAATTCAAAGATGCTTTAAAAATACAAAAATAAACAATGTAATATTAATTCATCCACCACCTTATTTTGTTCATTGTTTCAACCTTAAAGTTGGCACAGTGGCACAACCTCCATAGTTGTGGGCACTTTAACGAAAATGACTATAGTGCAGCACTGTGCACAAAAGTCATTTTCTTAATCACTTTTAACTGCAGTCAGTCTTCTTAAATAGAGATTATCTGAAAATTATAGATACTGTATAATGTAAAACATTATCTTACTGCTAAGAATAAAAATTGAAACTGACATTATGGGCAATTTCAACACAAAAAATGCGGTTTCAATTGAAGCTGTCAGTTTCCCTTTAACCCCCACCCAACCAATATGACTTACTATCATCTGCAAATAATACACATATATATTTATCAATAAAGTGTGAGTATATGCATGTTTCAGCATTACTTCCAAATGCCTGGAGATATTTTCATGAAAGCAGGTACCTATTTTACTTGTAAAATATGTCTTATTTCAGATGGAAGGTTTAGATTTAGAGTGGTTTCAACTATTATATTGCATCTAAGTTGCTGACTACTTACCTATGGATCTTGTTGTTGCTACTTAGTCTTATTATGCATTTTCTAGTTATGCTTTGCCAGCAGGGACATCTTTAAACAGCATGAGTTGGAGCTAAATTACTTGTTAGCTACCCATCTTATTTTGATGACCAAACTGCTGTTAAAGGACACTTTAATATTTATGTATATGTATTCATGTATTTACATACACACGATTGTTCTGCTATTGTATTCTTTATCTGTTAACAGAAAGAAAAGTCCCATGCAAGTCTATAGGACTTCCAGTACATCTTCAGATCACGTTACGCTCAGGCTGCAGATTGCCTGGAATTTTTCAAATTCCTGTCCAGCAGGCAGGTGAAGAGTTTATTTAGTGTGGGATGGGATATAAGGCCAAAATACAAAAATCAGATATGAGGTCAGGATGAGGATGGGATGTGAGGACAGAATATGAGGACAAGATATAAGGTTGGGATATGAGGTTGAGATTAGAGATGAGCGGATTTTTGAAATATTCAATTCGGCCAATTCGCTAATTTTCCCAAAAAATTAGTTTCAATCCGAATTCATTTGCGGTGAATCGCTATTAAAAAAAGCTATTTCAGGGCTACAGAGAGCCTCAATAGAGGTGTAGAACACTTTGACTTGTCGTAACATGCATAGGGAGTGTGCTGTGTTAGTGAAATAATACTGTTATTCAGAATAACATGCAGATTACCGGCATCGCTATTAGAATCACTGCCACAGAGCAGCACAATGACAGAACATTGTAATTGAAATGAGCAAACTTTAAATCCTTTTTTGAGGACCCATTGGAGGGCAAGTCTGGTGCCAGCAGCCACGCTAATTCCAGCTCCAATAGTGTACAATTGCTGCAGTGTATAAGCTGCTGCAGTGAAAAAGCTTGTACTTGTATATTAAAATCAAGCTGGCGGTTTGCAACGAGGCCAGCTACCGCCTGCCCCTGCCTCTCGGCTCACCTCCATGCTCATGACTGAGTGTCCACTTGAAAAGGGAGGGACTGCAGCACCAGCAACTTGGACAGGAGCACATTCAGCTTCTGCACTGTTGGATGAGTGGGCACATACTGCTGTCTCTCTGATATCGCTTTGCTGATAGATTTCTGCTGGAATGACTGACTCGAAGTAGGAGGAGCATTTGGACCGACAGAAGATGGGTATGACAGACAGCTTCCTTAGGCTGAGGTGGTGGAGCCTTGGCTGGCTGAAACAGGGAGCAGCGTGCCACTGAGTGATGCAGCAGGCCAGACCACCACATCGGAACCACAGTTCTCCCAGGCCGCTTTATGGTGACGCTGCACATGTTGACACAGGGCCTTGGTGCCAACATTTGGATCCTGGCCTCGCTTCACCTTCCTCCGACACATCTTGCAAGTGGCCATGTGTACCTCCTCTGGATGCTTGATGAAAAACTGCCACACCACCGAGTAGCTGATTTTCCCCCCAAACAATTCGCACTAACTGACTGCTACTGCCGCCGACTCCAGGATCCCCTGTTTAACTACCTCCTGGGCAGGTAGGCTGCCGCAAAGCAGGTGGTCTACCCTGGGCACGTTTGGCTCCAGACTTCCCACTGCTGCCACCATGCTGACTCCCAACCATGCTACAACCTTGCTGGCTCAGCTGCTGCCTCATGGGCAACCTTCAAACCTCTTCTCCTGATGATGATGATGAAGCCCCTTCTTCACCCGGCTCCCAAGTGGGATCGGCTTGATCATATCAAGTAGTGTCTGCACGTCACTGATGTCCTTCTCAAGTTCCTCAACAGTGTCTGTTTCAGGAGCCTGAACGCTCACAACACCACCTCCCACGCCACTCTCCTCATCACTACTTGCCCGCCTAGCTGAGGAAGCGGTGGAGGTCTCCACCAATTCTCGGCTGGGCAGTAGCTGCTGACTGTCCTCTAGTAGATTGTCCTCACTAAATAGGGAAGCTGAGCCCACAGCATATGATACTTCTGTGGGGGAGGGAACAGTATAGGACAGGGACTACTCCCGGGCCATGCTAACTGAGGGTTGTGTCTAAGGAACCCACCGACTGTTGACTGGGGGTGTCAGATGTTACTTGGGATGAAGTGGAGGACCGAGTTAACCAATAAATGACGGCAAATGGGTTGCTGGTACAGACACGACTGCTAGCTGATACCGGGTGCTCAGGTCTCTTGCTGCGACTCCTGCTGCCATGCGCCCCTAGTCTGCTGCGACCTCTGCCTGCGCTGCCTGATGAATTTAGGCCTCTGCCACTTCTCTCTGCATGTCCTGGCACTTCTCTGCCTGACATACCTATACACCAGCTGAGTGCGTATATGTTACACTTATGAGAGGACAATACACTCAACTACGCTTACAACTGTATAAGGCTACAAAACTAGGTATGTAGGTTTGGCTGGCCTTTCAGAGTAACTGGCCCAAATGAGTTTAACAGAAAAAAAAATCGTACACCACCTATGTACGTACAGGCTACACTTATGAGAGGAGGATAATACGCTTCACCTAGCTTACAATCTGTATTAGGCTATAAAAGCAGGTTTATAGTTTTGGCTGGCCTTTCAGAGCAACTGTCCCAAATGAGTTTAACAGGAAAAAAATTGTACACCACCTATGTACGTACAGGTCACACTAATGATTAGAACAATACTCTCCACTCTGCTAACAACCTGTATTAGGCACTAAAAGCTGGTGACTATGGCTTTTAGTGCTCACCCTAACTGGCCCCTATTAGCTTTAAAGTTGTAGTACACCCCAATGCACCAGTGCAGAGTCTCTGTGTAGTACACCCAAAAGTGTACTTTCTCTCTCTCTTTCTCTCTCTCTCTCGCTTTTTTTTCTGTGGCACACACACTGCTCTCTCCCTCTCTGCAATAAAACGCTGAAACATCTGACTGAAGCAATGACTCCCGATTGTATAGGGCTGTGACATCACAAAGGCTGGCTGCTGATAGGCTGCATGCTACCATGTGATTTAGGGTCATCCGTCCATCCAACCTTCTCAGGATTCCTTGCTCCACATTCCCACACGTGGACCCACTATTTTTGCCCCCCAGCCGGCAGATAATGGAGTCCTTGAAGTGATTCATTAAAACAAATCGAGGCGATATTCCGATTCGTTACAAATCAGATTTTTTATGAAATTCGTAACAAATTCAGATTCGTCATATTCGATTCGCTCATCTCTAGTTGAGATATGTGTACAGAATATGAGGTCAGGATATAAGGACGGGATATGAGGATGGAATATGAGGTCAGCATATGTGGACAGGATAAGAGGATGGGATATTAGGTCGGGCCCTGCATCAACATACGCTGCGCCACCAAAAAGCAGCCTAGTAGAACCTGGGCTCAGATGTAGTTGTCCAGCCTGCTGCATCACCCAGTGGCACGCCGCTCCCTCTTTCAGTCAGCCAAGGCTCCACCACCTCAACCGAAGGGAGCTGTGTGTCATTCCCATCTTCTGTCACTCCAGATGCTCCTGCTCCTCCTACTTTTAGTCAGTCATTCCGCCAAAAATCCATCAGCAAAGCCATGTCCAAGAGACAACAGTATGCCCCCACTTATCCAACGGCGCTGAAGCTGAATGTGCTCCTGTCCAAGTTGCTGGTGCTGCAGTCCCTCCCTTTTCAATTGGTGCACTCTGCACCTTTCAGAGATCTGATGGCTTGTGCCGAGCCGAGGTGGAGAGTGCAAAGAAGGCAGTACCAGCCCTGCACGATTTTGTGGAAGAGAAGATGAGCCAGTCCCTGAGCCTGTCGTTGTGCACCAAAGTGCGCGGCAGCGCCAACATCTGGAGCTGTAACTATGGTCAGGGACAATAACTGTTCTTTTCGGCCAACTGGGTGAATGTGGTTCCTGCAAAGCCACAACAGCAACTTAGACAGGTCATGCCGCTTCCTTCTCCACGCTCTTAGGCAGTTGGTCCAGTGTGCTACTCCGCCTCCTCAGCCTCCACTGCACGGACATGTCTAAGTGCCCCTTCAGCATACCATGTGTGCAGGGCACGGGGGTGTCATACTGTTCTTCACATTATTAGCCTTGGTGAACGGAGTCACACAAGGGAGGAACTGCTAAAAGTAATGCTTAAAGGGGTTATCCAGGAAAAAACTTTTTTTTTTATATATATATATATATATATATATATATATATATATATATATATATCAACTGACTCCAGAAAGTTAAACATATTTGTAAATTACTTCTAATAAAAAAGCTTAATCCTTTCAGTACTTACGAGCTGCAGAAGTTGAATTGTTCTTTTCTGTCTAAGTGCTCTCTGATGACACGTGTCTCGGGAGCTGTCCAGAGTAGAAGCAAATTCCCATAAGAACTGCACAGAGCAGAATAGGTTTGCTATGGGAAGTTGCTTCTACGCTGGACAGCTCCCGAGACACGTGTCATCAGAGAGCACTTAGACAGAAAAGAACAACTCAACTTCAGCAGCTGATGATTATTGGAAGGATTAAGATTTTTTAATAGAAGTAATTTACAAATCTGTTTAACTTTCTGGAGCCAGTTGATCTAAAAAAAAGTTTTTTCCTGGAATACCCCTTTAAAGAAATCGGAGCATGGCTTACTCCACATAAACTGAAAATGGGAATCATAGTGACTGACAACGGGAAGAACATCTTGTCTGCACTGCGACAAGGAAGGCTGAGCCATGTGCCCTGCATGGCACACGTGATCAATCTGGTTGTTAAGCGGTTCCTGAAGTGTTCCCCCATTTTCAAGACATCCTAACAATGGGAAGGAAACTTTGCATGCACTTCAGCCACTCGTACACCGCAAATCACACCCTCCTTGAGCTGCAGCCACATTATTAGTCAGTGACCAGGATTACGGGATGATCAACATAATTCCACTGCTTCATTTCCTACAACACCTGTTGGAAACATTGGCTGGTCAGGGCAATGGAGATGTAGCGCCTACATCTCACGGCCACATGAGCCCTGTGGGGGCTGAACTGGAGGAGGAGGGGGAGGGACACAGTAGAGTACAGTTTAGGTTTCACGAAATGGGTAGTTTTTCTAGTCATCTGACAGGAGAGGAGGAGCAGGAGTCACCAGAGGAGCAAGAGGTTTATTAAGAAAGCAAAACAGAGAGACCCAGACACACCATGGCAGCATGTAGTGGAGATGGAGTCAGGGAGTCCCTCCGAGTCACTTGCACAAATGGCACGATGCATGCTCAGTTGCTTGCGTAGTGATCGCCAAATCGTCACCATTCAGCAGCTGTATGACTTCTGGCTTTAAACCCTTTTTGGACCCTCGCTACCGCCACAAAATGTTTTTTTTTTTTACACCCACTGAAAGGGAGGACAAACTCCTATCGGTGCCATAGTCCATCCTCTCGCAGGTCTGACTCGGGGGCCCTCTGCACTCACCATCCACTGCCATAGCTGCTGGGGAGGGGTGGGGTGGCAGGTGCAGTACCAGCTCCATCAGCAGCAGCCTAAGTCTACAGCCTCGCCTACCTTTCTTCAGCCGAATAGTGAAGCAACTCATCAACAGCAGGTAGACCTGGAGCAGGACCTGAACCAGCAGGTGTTGGCATACCTTAACTATTTTGTCTCCACATGCTTCCGCCAACTCCAGGCTGTGCCATTCAGCCACTTTATGGTCTCCACATTTGCCGCCAACTCCAGGCTGTGTTATTCAGCCATTATATGGTCTCCACATCTGCCACCAACTCCAGGCTGTGCTATTCAGCCACTATATGTTCTACTCATGCTGCCGCCAACTCCAGGCTGTGCCATTCAGCCACTATATGTTCTACTCATGTTGCCGCCAACTCCAGGCTGTGCCTTCAGCCACTATATGTTCTACTCATGCTGCCGCCAACTCCAGGCTGTGCCATTCAGCCACTATATGGTTTATTGATGCTGCTGGGCCAGCGGCATTACCTAAAAATTTTCAAGTAGCACTAGCTACCATAAATCTCCAATTTAAATTTGAAAATTCTTCTTTTAATCTTAGGGTTTGTAAAGCCCTATTGTCTCCTCATCTGCTGCAAACACCAGGCTGTGCCATTCAGCCACCATATGGTTTGCTGATGCTGCTGGGCCTAGGACATTACCTAAAAAAAATTATTGTAGCACTAGCTACCATAAAGCTTTAATTTAAGCCCTATGGTCTCCTCATGCTGCCGCGAGCTGCAAGCTTTGTCATTCAGCCACTATATGGTATACTGATGCTGCTGGGCCAGGGACCTTACCTAAAAAAAATTATGTTAGCACTAGCTACCATTAATCTTCAATAAAATTTTGAAAATTCATCTTTTAATATTAGGGATTGTGAGGCCCTAAGGTCTTCTTATGCTGCCGTGAGCTGCAGGCTGTGTCATTCAGCCACTATATGGTTTACTGATGCTGCTGGGCCTGGGACATTGCCTACAAATCTTTATGATAGCACTAGCTACCATAAATCTTCAATTTAAATGTTAAAATGTATCTTTTATTCTTAGGAATTGTGAAGCCCTATGGTCTCCTCATGCTGCCGCGAGCTGCAGGCTGTCTCATTCAGCCACTATATGGTATACTGATGCTGCTGCCACCTCTAGGCTCATTGTGCAACCATGTGACTCCTTGTTTGTTTGGGTTTGGTTGTCATACAGTATTAGTTCAAAGTAAACAACGGGATATTAAACTTGGGAATCTAATATAAATCTTAAATCAAATTTAAAAAAAAATCGATGTAATCTTTTGAAGATTAAGGCCTTATGGTTGTCGCTTTCATATTACCTGTGGAATTATCACAAGAATCCAATGAAACAGCTTGGAGCGATGAGAGGCAGGGGCTGAAACAGGATTTTAAGATACAAGTACGAGCTTCTACTTCTAGCTTTATGCGCCCACTTGTTTAATGCCACAGAAGCTGAATGTGCTCCTGTCCTCTGCAGGTACTGCAGTCCCTCCTTTTTCAAGTGGACACTCAGAGTATGGGGGTGCATTGAGAGGCAGGGGCTGGAACAGGTGGTAGCTCGCCTCGCGGAGCACCGCCAGCTCGATGCTCAACAGAATGGGTAATCAAAAAATTGAAATAAAATCAAATTAAATGAAATAAAAATGACATAAAAAATCTGCAACATCCAGATGCTCTGCAGCAGTAATTCTAATAGCGATGCCTGTAATCTGCATGTCATAGTGAATAACAGTATTATTTCACTAACACAGCACACTCTTTATGCATGTTAGGACAAAGCAAAGTGTTCTACACCCCTATTGAGCCTCTCTGTTGGCCAAAAATAGCCTTTTTTATATAGTGATTCGCCGCAAATAAATCCGACCGGATCAAATTTTTTCTTAAATTCGGCAGAATCCGACGAATCAAATTTTAAAAAAATCCGCTCATCTCTAGTTGTAAACTCACTTACACATATAGTCCCCCCTAGGCTCAGATGATTTTCTTTTTCAATATTTGCTGCTTTTATTTGTCTTTTACACAATTTATATTTCTGTTTGCGCATTTTTAACTCCCCCATATTACTTTCTTGCTTCAGTAGTTTAAATGCTTTCTTTTTAGCATTTATCACACCGCTTAGTTTTATTTAACTACATTGGTTTCTACTGTTTCTATAACAATTGTCCCTGTAAGGTATATATCATTCTCATGAACTATTTAGGATACTTTAGAAATATTCCATCTGGTTTGTGTACTTTTGTTTTTGAGAACGATGTTTATGCTTTTCAGATTTTCTTTTAGCTGGTGAAAATTTTATGTTTTTTTAGCCACTCTACTGAAGGAGAAAAATGAATTTCAATCCACTTGTTTTGCAGCACGCTAGATTTTTATGTTACAGACTATGAAGTGCCTCCCCTATAAAGTATTTGAGTAAGGTGATCATTTAGGGACCTTTAGAATACAATGTTTTGTTTAGTTAGCCATTTATCAACCATGAGAACAATTATATGTTTAGTTAGTGAAATGTTGACCATGAGAAGACCATAACAGATATACGAGCTATGCATACATGTATGAATCTAATAGAATAAAGCTTTTAAAGTTAGTCAAGCAATCAGAGTGAGGATTTACTGTACGGTCTAACTTTGCCACTGGTGCCAATGTGCTCTTTCTCAGTTTTTACCAGCTCTACCCAAAAATCTATCAATCCTATATGTCACACTCGATTACCAGGAAGGCATCACACTGTGCAAAGATCTCTGTCTCATGACAGACCTCCTTATCTGTTCCCCTAATAAATCATCCTCTACTAGGACCTGTCCTGCTGCAGAGGTGCTACCCCTGAACTGACATAACTTACCTAGCAATTTAGGTTATTAGATCAGGACTAGGCTCCTAGTCTATAGTAGGTGCCTCATTTTATTATCTTCATGTTACCATCCTCTCTTGCATCTTTCCCGGTTAGTGTCTGTTCAGTGAGCAGCAGGCTTATTCCCATGTTATTAATGAATCTAAGTGTTGATAGCTGCTCATTTAGATCCAGAATATCCAGAGCTTCCAAATGTTCAACATACACATCTTGCACAGTTGTATACACCTTAAAATGGTTGTTACTGCATATACTGCACAAGATGTACAATAGATAGCTTTGCTAGTCATTGAGCACATATTTATTAATGCTGATATCAAATAAAATAGAGATGAGCAACCTTTTTAAAAGTTTGGCTTTGACTCCCATCTTTTCTGTGGTGCCCCCTGGGGGCAGGAACATTTCCCACTGTCTATGGTCTTTTCAAAAGGGACACAAAAGCCTCTATGCTGCTTTCCACAAGTGGTGTGAAACAGAAGAAAAAAATAAAAAATAATGTCACACTTAACTTCAAATTAAAACAGACAACAGATAAAACAGACAGAACAGATGCAGAACACTGTATGGTGCCTTACTACACACACACATATATATATATATATATATATATATATATATATATATATATATATATAAATATATAGTTCTACTCCTATCTGTGTTGTTCACTGATCACTGTCCCTCACAGAGATCTTCACCTAACAACTGATATCTCTAAAATGGCGGTTTTGTAGCTTTGACATCACCCATATAGTGTCTCCTGATTGGCTGGGTGATTGGCTGTTTAAAGGGCTTTTTGGGATTCCCTGAGATCATGTGCTCATTCTTTCTTCTTCTTTCTGCCATGTGGCTGATGCTATTTTGCTATTTTAGGTAACAAATTAACAACAGACAACAAAGTTATACAAGTAATTGCAACTAAAACAAGAACATGGGGGCTCAACCTCTATATATGAGAGTACATATCAGAGTGCAAAGCAATCTATCCCTATAGCCATACACATAAACAAAAGGAGAAAAAGCGGATATACTAAAGTGCAGTACACACCTATAAGTAACAACAATATTCTGTATAAAATATAAATCTTTATAAGCAAATGATATAAAAAAATACATGGATACAAAAACACACAGTACAATTAAAAACAATTAAAATTGCTCTAACCAGAGCAACTTCCTGCTAAATGACCTGTACGTAGTCACTGTTGGCTATGTTTGGGACTTTAAAGTCAGAAGGTCCTGTGCTGGTATGTGCATGTAGATGTTTGGCTCCCATTTTGACAGGTTGCAGACCTATATGTGCAGCATATTGTCTAACTGGTAAACTTATTACACAGCCCATGCCCCAACTATAAAAATGGGTAGAAATGTATCACAATGAAATGTCCTTTACATGGAGGTGACTGTTTGTCTCCACTGTCAGTTCTCTTTTCAGTCATAGAATGCTTTCAGACTAAAGATCATTGATTAGTTTAAGAATCACTGTTAATATCCTTGTCCAGTAACCATGGTAACCTAAAATAAAAGCCAGCCAAGGAAAACAATGTAGCAGGTCACTATTTGTGACAGGGATAATTATTAGTAGTGCGTTCAATATTCCATGAAATACTGAAATGAAGATAAGTGTGATAAAGAAGTCTGCCGTGTGTGAAGAGATATCAGACCCACATTAAGGCCTATCATCTTTAAAGTACACTGATCAACACGGCTTGGTCAAAACAGTTGGTTACATGTTTTATGAAAGGGAACAAAAATGGATAAAAAGAGAGTTTTAGCAATGAGGAAAATGCATCTACTAAAAATGACTGAAAACATTCTCAAGGTTTCTCTTTTTCAGGATGCTGGGACAGGGGAGTACCCTTTTAAGAGAAACATTGAGAAACATTTTCAGTCATTTTTTAGTAGAGGTATTTAGTAGAGGTATGTTTCCATGATATTTTTTATTGTATCTTGTATTTGGCGATTTTCCCTACATTTTGCTTTTTTTACACATGCTCTGAGCTGTCAGGTTTTCCAGAGCCCAAATCCGCCACATTTTACATGGAATTTGTATGTTTCTTTCAAAAATGTTGTTTTTTTGTAGACATGTCCCTTATCCCTGATGTACACACCCCCTTTGTAGGGTTTTCTGAGTAAAGTTGAGAGTTAGTAGGGTTTTTTTTATTTTTTGTTGGAAACTCTTGGAAAAAAAAGCTGTTTCTTTCCCGCGTATGCATGGCCCACAAATAAATGTGAATATAACTCATAAGATCGGGTTACCTGTATTGCTTCATCAGCTAGTTCTGATACTCACAAGTCTATTGTACTGTAGGTGTTTTTGCAGTGGACACAAAGGAACTCTGAATGGTCTCCAACTACTCAGCTCTATAAGACACAAGCTGCAATGCATGGTGTATTTTGACATTATTCACTTTAGTTAGCAGTTTTTCTTTAAAAAACTATGGCTACAGTAGTTTTTCTGTGGGAGAAGACCAGACATGCACTCCTTCGCTCCCCAAGCACATGGATGAGTCTTGGTTCTAATGACTCTGTCACTGGTTCACTGGATGTCCTTCCTAGGACCACTTGCTGTAGGTACCACTGCAGGAACAAGGAACACCCCAAAAGTTCTGCCATTTTGGAGATGCATTGGCCCAGTCATCTAGCCGTCACAATTTGGCTCTTTTCGAAGTTGATCAGATTCTCACTCTCACCCATTTTACTTGCTCCCAACATAAAAACTTACAGAGCTGATGAATTATTTGCGGACAAAACTATCCCACCCCTTGACAGGTGCCATTGTCATGTGACAATCAATTTTATTCACTTGACCTGTCAGAAGTTTAAATCTTACAGCTGCTCTGTGAAGACCTTCAAGTTTAGATAAAATTTGAAGTACTGTAGTAAGGATTGTTGTAATTATTAATATTATTATTTTGTTAAGTTTGGAACTGTGAGGAACTAAGTGTCCTCCCTTTCTTTCCTTGTGGTCTAGCCATGGTAAGGGTACTAGAAGAATTCTCTGTTAAGGATAGGTTCACACCACTGTTGTGCTTTGACTCCGTTCGGCTCTTTTTTTTTGTGCTGAACAGTCCCTAAATGGGTTAGAGCTTTACTGACACCACTGGGTCATGACGGATTCCATTGACATGAATGTGGTTTATCTGGTGTCCGTTGTTTTAGAGTTCAGCAGAGAAAAGACCAGACATGCAGTATTTTTTTGTCAGCTCAACTCTCTTCCTTCTGATGGACTGAGAAACTGAGCTCCCTCTACCGATGTACAGGGACCTAGGTTGTGGAGAAATAATCCTGCAGGAAGCTAGCATTAGAAAGTAAGACTTCACGGTGTGATAAAAGATAGGAAAGGAATTTCTTGGAAAATTTGCAGCCCCTTTGAATTTTGTTTCTGAAATGGAAAGGTAAATTATTTAGTAATGTTGCCTAAATACTCAGAATAACTAGAGTATAATAATGAAATTTGTTGGTCATAGTTAGGCTTCTATGGAGTTTGCTGTAATATGAGAAAGACGTCTGTCCTTCATCCAGTGATCTAGGTTGCTGACAGGTTTTTATTTTTTGCTGCATACAGGTTGTACATATTTAAACTTTCTTTTAACTCAGTAATAAATCTGTCTTCAGTAGGCTCCTTTGCTCTCCCTAGTGGTGACTCCAAACAAATCTCTATTGAGAGTCAACATACGCTGTGGCTCTGGTTGTAAAAAGAACAGCTTGCACCAGGATTGTTGACTTGTGTTATTACAGCCACAGGAAATATGTGTTGGTTACAGACAACATTAGGCTTATTTTCCTAATTTCCTATATACCTGTTAAAGCTTTATTACCATTCTGGTAATAGATGTAGTTTGAATCAACATTGACTGAATAGAAAAGCTATTTTTATGCTGAAGTTCTCACCTTAAGTGTGGCATTAATTCATCTGACACGCAGAGAGGCCTCTATATGCATTACATGTCAATAGAAAAAAATGGGGAAAACCTAACCTTTGTATTCAAATACATAGTAAATATCTGCTTTCGCAGTCACATATCAATCTATATCTGCCAGTATTTTAGAGTTATCTGTTAAGTACAAGGATGCTGCACAAAAATATAGTAACTGTACAATGTTCATGGTATAATATATACACATAAATTTTGCAGTAACATTGTGCTGCGAACGTTAATAGCTATTTCACACATGATATTATGTAATGGTTTTATGTTCTTACTTATTTTAAGGCAAGTTTTATAATTTCTTAAATAATGCTTGCTGCTTTTTAATGTAGATTGTACTAATGTACAGAGGTTGTCATTACTCCCCATTGGAGCTCATAGTCAAATTTCTTTGCTTCTTATACTTCTAATATTGTGTATAGGTTTATGTGTTTCCATTGTTACAAGTGCTTACAGGCTAATTCCCTCTTCTTGTTCTTGCTACTGTAGAAGTGAAGAACAAAGGGATTGAGGTAACACATGACTGCAAGATAAGGGTTTTATTTGTAGTCTGTAACCATGTGGACTCATAGGTATGTAAAGTTGCTGTTTACAAAAAAAGTTATATTTTTTTTATTACAGCTATTCAAAAACTTTATTTACTTGTTATTTTAGATGAGTAGGAGTGATTAAAATAACTGGTTGCAAAGGTAGACAAAGCTTTTGCTGTGGTGTTAAAGCAGAATATCTCTGTTTTGATATTTAAGTAGCCAGGAAAGAAAACCGTGCATAGAAATCAATATAAAACAACCCAAAACAATTCTGGTGCCAACAGCAAATTTTTGGTCGCATTGACATTGCCTACCTGGCATCTGGGATACGTCCAGCTCTGCTTTAGAATCAAATTATAAGCAAATCAATAGGGAAACAATGGGAATGGGTTGGCTAGCATGCGCTCTGTTGTTGAATGCTGGTGAAGCCTGTGAATTTCCTATTGCTATAAACCCTATATGAAGCCGATATTGCAATGAAACACATACTCTATACTTTTATTGTGTTCTGTGTTGGCAGCAGAATGTGCACAGTGTTTGTCATTTCATTGAAAGTAAAGCTCACACATAATATGCAAGTTCTTGGATAAATACAGTTTAATTTCTGAATTGCTGAAAGGGAGACTGGATGAGAGCCAACACCTCGTGTCCATTCAAACAAGGAGAGCGAGAAGCTGGCTCAGTTATAAAGGTACGGCAGAGTTTATATAGACGCCCTAGGAACTAAAGAGCTGAAGAATTTAAAATAAGATCAAATCAGGCAGGTTAAGTCTTGATAAATAGAAAATATATAGGGTGAGGAAATGCAAGAAGTTATATTCTGGATGGGAGGGAGATGGGGGAGAGGTTAAAACAACAAAGGAGTTATCTCTAAAAAATATGGAGGGTTTCTGTTTTTTGATTCACTGTCCTGATTAACTGCTTTTATATATGGGTGCTACTAGAATATTAGGGATCATGGGGAACATTCATCAAAACTTGAGCAGAGAAAAAGTTGACCAGTTTCCCATAGCAACCAACCAAGTCCTGTGAAAAATAAGAGATGCAATCTGATTGGATGCTATGGGCAACTGGTCAACTTTTCCTCAGGACAGATCTTGATGAATCTCCCACCATATCTAAAAATGCAGTCCTATCTTGAGTATTAACTTGCACCATTGTATGGCGATTGTAAATAAGCATGAGTTGTAAATATTGCTTAGATCAGATCTTGTGCATTCCTTCTTTCACTTTTACTGTGTACAATGCGGACTCTCAGTTATCCTTTATACTTTAGTGTCAAAAGGATAAATTTTCTTAAATGTAGAGCGCGTGTAAGTCCTACAAGCAATAAGATTGCATAAAAACAGTAGAACATTTAGAACAATAACAGAAACAAATATCCAGCAGTGTACTCGGGCAATAGCACTAGGAAAAGGAGGGGGGGAGAGGGAAGATAAGCATCCAATCAGTACAGTACCATTGTATATAAAGTAATTTGTGTTACATAACAGAGACAAGTAATAAGACATATCCGCAGCTTGGGGTGAGGAAGTCCATAAATCCCAAACCTTATGAAAATTGTCCATGGTATCTGAACGAAGAGCATTAAGTTTCTCCGAGACCATAATATTGTTAATTCTGGTAATGACCGTGGGTATTGACAAGGTGAAAGAGCGCTATTTTGCTGCTATGTGAATTCTGGCAGCTAGTAAGATGTAATGAAGAAGGCGGTTATGTGATGTGGGTAGTTTATCAGGTGTGATACCCAACAGGCAAAAGAGTGGGTTCGCAGGATAGTTAGTGTTAGTGATTGTTGAGATAAGGTCCACGACATCTCCCCAGAAGGCAGCCACCTTTGGACATGTCCACCCAATGTGAAGCATGGTACCCTGTTCGGCGCACCCACGGAAACAAAGAGGTGATATCTCCAGGTAAATATTGTGGAGTCTTTTCGGAACCATATATGTTCTGTGTAGTATTCGGAGTGCCGTTTCTACCAAGGGGACCTGCCAGCTACCTTTACTCAGTTGCGTACAGCAAGAATGCCAGTCAGGTAGAGGTATCGTGGTTTGGAGGTATTCCTCTCATTGCAACATAAATGGAAGTTTGGTGTAAGAGGGGGGGTTGGTTAAGTGCAGAATATATAATGGACAAGGAGCCAGTTCGAAGATGTGAGTATATAGCCAGCGCCTCAAACGAAGTGGTGCTAATTACCGTCTGGGGAGGGACTAAGGACTGGAAGTATGACAAAATCTGAGTCAGTCTAAACAATTCGGAAGTTGGAGGCCGAAATCTAGTTACAAAGGAGTCTCGAGTAATGAGTTTCTTAGCTATTAGGAAATGGTGTAAATATGTTAGATTATTGTCGCACCACCATTTAAAGTTTGCAAGTCCAAGTCCAGGGGGGAACAACGGGTTAGCAATAATAGAGGTAAGAGTGGAGATTGGAGAGAAAGCTTGAACCGGACAGAGCGCCAAAGAAGGATGGCATAAGATGAGATAATAGCAGCAGAGGGAAGGAATTTAGATACTGAGGGTGTTAGCAACATCAGGGAGGATAGAGTGTATGGGGCTAGGAGACTATTTTTTAGAGAGATCCATCTGGGACCTGACGGAATAAATCAGGTATTGTCTGTGAAAGAGATCTTTGAGAGGATCCAGATTTAGACATCTCGGGCAGGGACATCTTATCGGAAAGGCTGTGAAGGAATTGCCGTTGTGGAGCCCCCATCCTTTATACTTTATACACATAGTACATAACATTATACTGACTATACACAGTGACACTAGCTTCAATACTGGGGGAGATACTGTAAGAGAGCACCTAGGACAATGAGGGACTCAACCTGACAGGACATAAGTACTGTTCAGGAGTATATCCTGTATTGGGACATTACAATTAGGTGGTTGAATGGCCCTACTGAAATTAAAGTGTTTGGATGACATCCTTTTTATGTGTATGGCCACCTTTAGTCTTGACTGTAGTTTTAGCTTTCCCTTTATGAACAATTAAAGAAAACCTGTCACCAAAAAGTACACTCAGTTATTTTACAGTAGGGAGAAGGTTAATATGACCAAACATAAAATAAATTACTTTTGGAAGCATTATAGCTCTGAATTCAGTCATTACATTGTGAGAAAACTACCATGAAAACAGCTCATGAGAGCAGCCATCTTGAGATTGTCAACTGTACTCATAGGACAAACATCCAAATTCCAAACATGTATGCTGAAGGATTCTAAGCTTATGTGCACTGCAGTCACAGTCTCTTATTGGCAGCAGGGTCAATATTTTGAACTGGACAGTTTCTGCAGTGTATCTAAGTCATTCACCTGTTATCCTGTTGGCTGAACAGATGTACCTAAACCTGGAATACCTGAAGCTGCTTTTGGGCAGGTGCAACCATGGTTTGCTAGAGTTCCACTGTGCCTGTGTGTCTGATCCCATGATAGCTGGTACTGTGCTGCTTAACCTGTGTATACAATCCAATCATAATTCAGATAATGCTACTCATCCGTTATAACAAAGCCTATCATGTGAGATACTGTCTTAGTAAGACAGTGTATCTAGCCCATGAAATTCTTCACTTATCATAAGCCTGTCATGTGTAATACTGTCGATACTGTCTGCTTAGCAGGTGTATGTAAGCAATGTGTGATTATATTTATTACAGTAGTTTTCCACACAATTTCTGGTGTTTTTTTATTTTTTGACCTGAAAAAAATGCCCCAAAAAGGGCCATTTTTTTAGTTTTTCTCTTTTTTTTTTCTTTTAACACTTAGGAATTTGTTTTCTGGCATTATGTCTGACATTTAGTCAGGTTAGGGAAAATAGCTTTTTTGAGCATTTGTTTTACTCTGCATTTAGAATCGCGTTTCATACACAGATAAGTAAGCTAGAGTACAAAAATGTCAATGTATAACCTACATTGTGTGTTTTTGCCTTTTTTCCCCCACCTATAGAAGTCTATAGGAGAAGAAACGGCAAGATTCACCGGAAAAAAAAACAAAGTCTCAGCATGCTGCCATTTTAGAAACTGCAAATTGAGCCAAAAAACATCAATGAAAAGAAAAAGTTTGGGGTTTCATATTTTCATTTTGATTCTAAGCAAACATCTGTCTGCTGCTTTGTTTGCACATAAAAAACACCTTGCAGTAAAAAATAATATCTCAAACTGAAGTGGGACCAGCACTGCTGGAAGTTGAAATGGGGGGGGGGGGGCAGAGAACCTCTTTAATAGGGTGGTAGTGTGGCATGCCAGTGAGAACAAGGACACATCATGGATCTTGCCCACATGAGCTTCGCAAGGGCATAGCGGGCAAGGTATGTAATTAGAGTCACTCACCTAACTTCAGCCTCCTCCAACATACAATCCTCTCCTCCTTCCAACATAGAGACCTATATCAATACCACCCCTCCCATGCCAAGTATGGACGTACAGTTGCAAGAAAAAGTATGTGAACCCTTTGGAATTATATAAATTTCTGCACAAATTGGTCATAAAATGTGATCTAATCTTCATCTAAGTCAAATCAACAGACAATCACAGTCTGCTTAAACTAATAACACACAAATAATTAAATGTTACCATGTTTTTTTGAACACACCATTTAAACATTCACAGTGCAGAATGAAAAATATGTGAATCCCTAGACTAATGACATCTCCAAGAGCTAATTGGAGTGAGGTGTCATCCAACTGGAGTCCAATCAATGAGATGAGATTGGAGGTGCTGGTTACAGCTGCCCTGCCATATAAAAAAAACACCCACCAGTTCTGGGTTTGCTTTTCACTAGAAGCATTGCATGATGTGAGTGATGCCTTGCACAAAAGAGCTCTCAGAAGACCTACGATTAAGAATTGTTGACTTGCATAAAGCTGGAAATGGTTATAAAAGTATATCCAAAAGCCTTGCTGTTCATCATAAATTGTCTATAAATGGAGAAAGTTCAGCACTGCTGCTACTCTCCCTAGGAGTGGCCATCCTGTAAAGATGACTGCAAGAGCACAGCTCAGACTGCTTAATGAGGCAAAGAAGAATCCTAGAGTGTTTGCTAAAGACTTTCAAAAGTATCTGGCAAATGCTAACATCCCTGTTAGCAAATCTATGATACGTAAAACACTAAGCAAGAGTGGATTTCATGGGAGGATACCACAGAGGAAGCCACTGCTATCCAAAAAAAAAAAAAAACATTGCTGTATGTTTACAGTTTGTACAAGAGCACCTGAATGTTACACAGCAATACTGGCAAAATATTCTGTGGACAGATGAAACCAAAGTTGAGCTGTTTGAAAGAAACACATAACACTATGTGTGGAGAAAAAGAGGCACAGCACACCAACATCAAAACCTCATACCAACTGTGAAGTATGGTGGTTGGGGCATCATGGTTTGGGGCTGCTTTGCTGCATCAGGGCCTGGACTGATTGCTATCATCAAAGGGAAAATGAATTCCCAAGTTACCAAGACATTTTGCAGGAGAACTTAAGGTCATCTGTTCACCAGGTGAAGCTCAACAGAAGATGAGTGTTGCAACAGGACAACGACTCAAAGCATAGAAGTAAATAAACAACAGAATGGCTTAAACAGAAGAAATTACACCTTCTGGATTGGCCCAGTCAGAGTCCTGACCTCAACCCAATTGAGATGCTTGACCTCAAGAAAGCGATTCACACCAGACATCCCAAGAATATTGCTGAACTGAAACTGTTCTGTAAAGAGGAATGGTCAAGAATTACTCCTAAGCGTTATGCACGTCTGATCTGCAACTTCAGGAAACATTTGGTTTAAGTTATTGCTGCCAAAGGAGGTTGAACCAGTAATTAAATCCAAGGGTTCACATACTTTTTCCACCTGCACTGTGAATGTTACATGGTGTGTTCAATAAAAACATGGTAACATTTAACTCTTTGTGTGTTATTAGTTAAGCAGACTGTGATTGTCTATTGATGTGACTTAGATAAAGATCAGATCACATTTTATGACCAATTTGTGCAGAAATCCATATAATTCCAAAGGGTACTCATACTTTTTCTTGCAACTGTACAGACATTTTGGGTATTGTCTTGCTTAGGACCCTATTCTTAATAGTGTGGTGAGGCACTAAATTAATGACTTCTGGACTAGAGTCCTCGGGTACATGAAATCCCATACTACTCGCACATTGTGGTGGATAATCTGATATAGCACAGCCTCTTATTATATATTCATTCAAAGGTCCCTGCTCTGGAGGACTTAAGGCAACTATGTATTAGAAGAACATACATTTTGATGAAAATAGGTCCTAGTCAATGGTTTCAGCTGCCATACTTTTAGAAATCATGTATTTGTCAGCAGGTACTCAATTAGAAAATAATCCCTTTAAATTCCCAAATAGATTGAGACCTAAACCTATGGGCTGTAGCCTCAAAGAATAGGTTTCTACCTACACCCCAAAACATACCTACATACCTAAATCACTTGATCTCTTAATAGCATCTACTGTGTGTGTGTTACACTATAATGTGATCACCACTGAGACAACTTCTGAGTAATGCACAATATGTTGGTCCTGTACAAATCACACTACATCCATATTGATCACATTAGAATCACAACTGAAATGTATTCCACGTTATTTGTCGTTGTTAGGAGAATCCAGAACAAGGCTTCTCTAGTTTCAAAGCTGTGATTCATTTCTTGGTTTAGATATTAATACCAATTCAATTTATGAAGCAAACACCAAGCCAACATTTTTTTTCTACAATCTCTTTGTTTTCTTTCTTCAGAAAAAAAGAACATCTCGGCATTATGTAGCAAATTCTGGACTTCACAATGGGATAACAAACTGCAGGGGAGGATAACAGACGGCTAAAATACTTCCCAAAACACAAGTAAATGAGTGATAAAAGTCATACAAGGAGGACGACAAGCCTTGTGCTCAGAATTGAAAACATGCAGGCATGCTTAAAACATACAGGCAGATATGTTTTCCCCTTAAAAGCTAAATCTATGGATATTATCCATTTTAATACAGAAAAATCTTCTGGATCCTCAATGGAACCTGCTTAGTGTAACATTAGCTGGGAGCTACTCAGAACTGGCAAATCTGTGCAAATGCCTGATCCCATTGCACTTTACACTTGAAGGGTCAACTGCTCCTCCTGGATATAGGTACTCATCTCTCTATTTTACGTACTTTTGGTAGCTACCCAGAGCACAAAACATCTCACCCAATACAGTCAGCCTTCTTTGTATTCAATGAAGTCAAACCCTATTAGTCACAAACTCTATGTTGATGAATTGACCTTGAATAAGTTGAAAATAAACTGAAGAGAGAGGCATTGCATAGTTAAATGAGCCTTCCATTATGGTTTTGCCTTAAAGAACAGAAGGGCCCAGTGTTTAATCCGCCCTTCTGTCACTTTCTTGCTAGCAATGCAGTTTTTCCTCCAAGGCAAGCCATGCATTTGTTCTCTATCCCAAAAAATAAAATATATTATACTAACAGAACTGTCCCATTCTCACCAGGAGCATGGTCTACCTCTATGGTAGATATACCCTTTGAGACAAGGGCATGTGTACTGTGGGTTCCCCTTAGGTGCAACGGCCCATTCCACATTGATCTTTGTACAATAGTCTCCATTGTAATAGGTGGTGTGAACCTACAAAGGTTGTGAACTGCACAACTGTCATATTTTGGGCAGGACAAAATAGAAAATAAATAAATACATTTCCCTTATGGAAGCCAATAATTGAGTAGGAGGCATCTCAGGGTTCTGTGGTGAACTGAATTCAGTTCAATATAACGGCTTGTGTCAAGAATTAGGATTCTTATCTCTAGTTGAAACCAATGGACTAAATTACCCAACGTAACATTCCCATCTCTGCAAAAAAAAATTCAGACCAGAATTCCAGTGTCTAAAAAGATATTCTTTGTGCCCCTTAAGAAAAACTTGTGAGTTTTTCTAATGTAACCTGGCAGAGCTTCTATCCATGGTTCAATGTCATCTACATGTATTATACATGCCCACTCCACAGTGGTGTAATAATGTGTCTCCTATTAGATGCACATTAGCTCCTTCTGCTCTCTAGGGGTGTTTTGGGGATGCATTTCAGGATCCTCCCAGATATATCTATAATACTACTCCCTCTTTTCGATCATGTTTCTTATGCTTCCCCATGTTATTCGAAAAGAGACAATGAAAAACAGGCAGATTACAGAAATATGTAACATTGTCTGTGTTATGACTCTGTGGCTGACTGCCTCCTTTGTGAAGTAAAGAACAAGACTATTTCTCCCTGTAATGATTTCCAGCTGTAGAAACGAAATGACTTTGCTGAGCTGGGCTTCAAGGCAAACGGAAACGTAGAAACACAAAGTAAACTTGCAAAAGGCGTTTTTCCCTTCCTTTGCTATAGAAATTTTTTTTACCCATTCATTTTTTTCTTTCTTTTTCTTAATGTAAATTTACATCTTTTCAAAGGTGCAAAATTACAGACAAAGCAGGTTTTACTGGGCTACATTCAATAATACATTTAATATATTCTTTCTTGTTGTTCTCTATGCATTTTTACATACAGTTTTGGCATTTGATTTCATCTATATAAAGAACTAGCAGCAGGAATGTAAAGCTTTCTTTACATTTTAGAGGACGCTAAACATGAATGGATGGGGTAAGCCTGACCATAGGGTTACATTATGATTGTAGTGATCTTCAATAAGATGATATCATATTAACTCTTTCTGCCATCTTGTAGGGCCAGTATAGCTTTACATTTGAAGATCCTATCCATAATTAAAGGGAGAAAAGCTCTGTAATATGACATTCAAAGAAACATGGCATTTTTTTTTCCTACGGAGCTCTTAAAGTTTTTGTGTGCTTCTATATGAAATTGTAGGCATACAGAGGTACAGAACAGGACTGTTTATCATAATATGATCATATACATGACAGTATTGTGAAATTCTGCCACCAACTGAAATGTACACGTGTGCAGTTCCAATATGCCTACAAGCTGGATGTACATGTTCTCAATGGTGAGACAGAAGAGTTGCTCAACCCTCCTGGCAGTGGCTCATATCCTTTGAGAACTAGAGCATGTTGAAATCCAATATTGGGACATGTGGTTGGCTGTTCCCAACAAAATTGGTAGGTTCTATCAAAATTCTTTCACTGTGTATGGCCATCTTAAAGCAATACTTTCACTTTTGATGTATCACATTAACTTTTGATTGGTCAAGGTCTCTGTGCTAAGACCCACAACGATTGCTAGATCATGTATAGGCACAAGAAATGCACAGCTGTGTGCTTCTATTCCTGGCTTGTTTCTTGATTTTACTTTTTACATGGGACAGGCTCCATAGATTTACAGTAGTGCCTGCTAGATCATGTATAGGCACAAGAAATGCACAGCTGTGTGCTTCTATTCCTGGCTTGTTTCTTGATTTTACTTTTTACATGGGACAGGCTCCATAGATTTACAGTAGTGCCTGCTAGATCATGTATAGGCACAAGAAATGCACAGCTGTGTGCTTCTATTCCTGGCTTGTTTCTTGATTTTACTTTTTACATGGGACAGGCTCCATAGATTTACTGTAGTGCCTGTTTCCTTCAACAAGTTGGATCAAGTGATGAGCCGGGAAGTGAAGTGCACAGCCTTATGCTTCTACTAGTTCTATCAAGCGATCAGTTAGGGTTTCAGAAATCAGAGACCCTGACCTATGAAAACTTTTGGCATGTCTATGTGAGCCAACAAGCTGAGTGTGCTTCATACCCGGGGAACACTCTGATGTCCGTCATTATTCCTTCCGTTGATTGAGACACCTAAAATGGTTAAAATAGTATTCCCAGTTCTTTGGTGGGGCTGATCAGGACCTCAGCCGTGCAGTTGCCAGGTCACATCAGTCTGCATGATGACTGTAGGCCTCTGTGCCTCCCGGGCTGATCTTTGCTTCTCCAGCCTGCATCTGCAAGCTACTGAAGCAGAGCACTGAGAACACTTATCATTCATGTGCAATGGCAAGCATTGTTAAGCTTATGCAATCAAAAGATTGCAGGAAATTGTTCCCTAAGTGGTAAGAAAATACCGGAAAAAAAGTGTTAATAAATGTGAATAAGCCCCTTCCCTCAAAAATGTTAATGTAAAAAAGGGGAAAAAACACAAAGCGCTCCTATGTGCAGAACCAATATTCAATTGAATTAGTAATGGTGCTGTGTACGCTGACCCTGTATGGATGTGCAAGACAAGGCACAACACTCATGTAGGCAGGTCACCATGAAGTGGATTCTGGCTGCAGCAGACTTCCCACGCTAGCTTGGCATGCAAACAGTAGAAGATTTCACACAATGGATTTTGGAACTAATGCATCCGTGCTGCCAGTTGAGTAGTATTTCAAAATGACTTGACCAGAAACAGGTAAGAAGAATTCTGTTTTATTCAAACACAACACGTTTCTGGGCCGGGCTGGCCCTTTCATCAGGCGTGTAATTATAAAAGTTTAAGCCATCATCACTTTTTCCTTTTTTTTTTTTTTTTTTATACAATTATGTATAAAAAAAAATAACCATTAGGGAATCTGTCATCAGTGTCACTTGCACTAACCTATTGGTACAGGTGTGTAGTGTGGGTGACTGATGATAACCTGTCCCTGATCTTTAGTCCCGTTGACTTCTCTTCCTCTTTTCTGTGGCAGGACAGAGCTTCAGGAGCATGCTGACCTCACCACTGCTACTTCTTTGCTTGGTCCAGCTGCAAGCAGTTTTGGGGATACAACAGTGGTGACGTCAGCGTGCTCCTAAAGCCTGCCACCCAAACAAGGAAGATAAAGGGTCGAGACTATGGATCGGGGACAAGTAAAAATCGTTAACAGTGTCACCTGCACTACACACCTGTACCAATAGGTTAGTGCCAGTCAAACTGCTGACAGTTTCCCTTTAACAAATGCAGTATTGTAGCATGCAGAAATGTCCAAACTATTAAAATATAATGGTAATGAAACTGTACAGTGAATGGCATAAGTGTAAAAAATAGTCCAGAAATGTTAATTTTGGGTCCCTTCATATATCATAAACAATTTTAAGCATACTTATGTTCTTACAAACTGCCTTATAATTGCAATTGTAAATTCCTTGCTGACAATTTTGTGGTAAAATCTAAAGTACTCTCATTACAAAGAAATATTGTTTTTACACAAAACAAGCCCGCATATGGGTCTAAAGGTGAGGAATGAAGAAAAAAACGAAAATATAAAAATGAAAAAACTGCTTTAGATGTTGAAGGAGCTACTTACTTCTCCATAACTTTCATAGGCTTAATGGAAAGGGTCTAATGCATGTCTATATATTGGTGTGATAGGGATGGAAAATCAAACAAGGTCTAGTCCTAGAGGTGGAATAAGGCCCATATTAACTTAATTCAGTCCTGACTGTAATGCATCTGCATGAGGCTAGGAAGACAAATCTTACAATCCCCATTTGTGCAGAGTGGATGAAGTTCATTTTTTAAAGATTTAAAAGCTTTACTATCCATGAATCTGGAAATGGAGAAATGATAAAATGTAGAAATGTCTGTAACATGAGGTGATAGATGATATGAAGGGTTTAATATGCTTTTACTGTAGTCACACAGCATTGGATGTCCAGACCCGAAAAAGTCCAGACGTGTGAGTAGAACTATCTATAACCACAGCAAGAAAACTTTGACTCTAATTCAAATCTACAGTAATTGCTTAATGATTTAAAGACACTGGTTCGGCTGTATGTAGGGATGACAGGTCCACCCTAAGCATCTCAGGCTTCAGATTTATGGTGCATTATAAAATTACATCAGAGTGAGGACAATGTAGGGAAAGAACAAGTTCATCCTTATTTTTGTCACAAGGAGACAGCACTTATGATAACCAAAAGATAACACTGCTTTAGGCCAGGAGCCAGTTTTCAGTCTCATCTGTCACAAGGTATCCACGGCTACCTAATTACAAAATGGATTTTTTTTTACAACATTTCAAGGTAATAAGATGGATACAGAATATGATGTAATAAATAATGGGCACAAAACACAGATAGGCAACCGTTGACTTTAACTTATTGGACTATTAAAAATAATTGTAAGTTCATTCTGAAGCACTCAGACTTGTGAATATTGTAATTCCTTTATGGTATACTGGCTACAATATCATAATGGTAGTAAGGAATATTCCTGATATTCTTGGTAGAAGTGATATATTTTGCTATGCTTAGTGTAAAGTATCGGGGTAGAGCATGGCATCTCACTTATGGATTATGGATCACCCCCTCAAACCCTGTCCTTGGCATGAAACAATGTGTCAGTTTTGCCTGGAATGGGCAATTAAAGCTTTTCTGCAGGCACTACATACAACAGGACTGTATGGACCACCCCTTGAATGTGATTTCCATGTAGTAGTCCAAGGTTCAATACTACGGAAAACAGCAGATGTTATTGATACTTAGATACAGAATGAGAGTTTGTCTTTATTGTTCAGCTGGAATTTTTACTTAAACATTTGTTCCAGGTGCACACAACTATTAAGTTGTATGGTGCTACAGAGTGTATGCTCACAACGTGTTCCCACTGTGGACATGCTAGATAGGTGGACAGGCTACTGAACGCCTCTGTGGTCCATATGGATCTAAAATTTATTGCAACGTCTATGGTCTATGCCATTACAAAAGGATACTGGTCATAGCTAATACAACCAACTTTCAACCCAAAGAAGGAGATATAAATCTACTATTTATTCTAAATCTATGTTGTACAGCCACTGTGGATGCCACTCAAGTAGCTGCCTATTTTCCAATGTATTTCAACAATGTAGCTTTAATACAAAAATGTTACTGACAGGACCTGAGTGACTCTTCCCATTCAATATAACTATACACAACTTAACCCCTTAAGGACCAAGCCCATTTTCACCTTAAGGACCAGGCCAATTTTATTTTTGCGTTTTTGTTTTTTCCTCCTCGCCTTCTAAAATCCATAACTCCTTTATATTTTCATCTACAGACCAATATAAGGGCTTGTTTTTTGCATGACCAATTTTACTTTGTAATGAAACCTCTCATTTTACCATAAAATGTACGGCCAATCCCAAAAAATAAATTTTAGGGTGGAAATTTAAATGAAAACTACAATTTTGCACATTTTGGAGGGTTTTGTTTTCACACTGTACAATTTACGGTAAAAATGACATGTGTTCTTTATTTTGTGGGTCAATACAATTAAAATGATACCCATGGCTAGATACTTTTATATTTTTGTACCGCTTAAAAAAAATCTAAAACTTTTTGTACAAAATCAATAATCTAAAATCGCCCTATTTTGACCACCCATAACTTTTTAATTTTTCCGTATACAGGACGGTATGAGGGCTTATTTTTTGCGACGACATCTGCACTTTTTATCAATATCTACATTTGCATATATAAAACTTTTAGATCATTTTTTATGAATTTTTTTTATATAAAATGTGACAAAAAAGCAGCATTTTTTTTATTTTTTACGTTTACGCTATTCACCGTACGGGATCACTAACATTATATTTTGATAGGTTGGACATTTACACATGCGGCAATCCGAAATATGTTTATATTTTTATTTTTTAATTACGCCTTTTGGGGGTAAAATGGCAAAAATTGAAAATTTTAATTTTTATTGGGGGAGGGGATTTTTCACTTTTTTTTTACTTTTTATTTTTAAATTTTTCAACTTAAAAAAAAAAATCTTTTTATGTCCCCATAGGGAACTATCTATAGCAATCATTTAATTGCTAATACTGTTCAGTGCTATGCATAGGACATAGCACTGATCAGTATTATAGGTGATCTTCTGCTCTGGTCTGCTCGATCTCAGACCAGAGCAGAGGACCCCAGGAGACGGCCGGAGCCATGTGAGGGGACCTCCGGCTGCCATGCTGGATGATTGGATTGCCGCGGCAGCGCTGCGGGTGATCCGATCATCCATTCAAAGTACTGCACTGCCGCAGATGCCGTGATCTGTATTTATCACGGCATCTGAGGGGTTAATGTTGGACATCCACGCGATTGCGGATGTTGCCCATTACCAGCTGGTCCCCGGCTGCTGCTAGCAGCCGGAACCTGCTGTGTATGATGCGAGCACCATTCCGATGCTCGCGGTCATACACAGGGCGTAAATGTACGTACCTCCAAACCAAGATGTACATTTACGTCCGTGGTCGTTAAGGGGTTAACAGAGCCATACTTGGCCACAAGAATTAGTCATAGGAAGATCCTGGTATTCTCAGTGGTATAAAGTCATCTTATGTGGCACTATAACATTTCTCCTCTCAATTTATTATGATCACATCTGAAGAGATCCCAAACCCACTGAACCTCCTGTCCCATCTCCCTAGAATTTATAAGAACGCTGTACAGTCAATCAGTTAACCACCATGACAATCCACTGAATAAAAACAATTTTTTTGGCCATAATGACACCTGTCGTGAGGTGGTATATTTTAGGTAAATTGCTTGTCGATGTGTTGGAAGCAGTAAAAATGCTCAAGAGTAAAGATCTGATTGACTTTGATAGGGTCCAAATTGTAGTAGAAAGATGGCTGGGTCAGAGTATCTCCAAAATGACTAGCCTTGTGGGGTGTTCCTAGATGGCAATGGTTTACACCTGCCAAAAAGGGACAAGGACAGCTAGTAAGCTAGTGACTGATCCTACAGAAGAGCTGCTGTAGCATAAACTTCTTGTCACTTATGTAGATGTTACAGTACTTTAACACATAACATACCAAGCATTGGTGCAAATCAAACCTATTCATGGCAACCAGTGGTATTCCCTAATAGACGTGTTTATCAGAGTAATGCTTCCTGTCACAATGTGAACATTGTTCAGGAATGGTTTGAGGACTATGATAAAAATAATCAATGTGTTCACTTGGCCTTAAACTTGCCTAGATCGCAATAGAATCAATTATCTGTAGGATGTGCTGGAAAAATAAATATGGTCCATGATGACCCATTGTTGCAACTTACAGGAATTTAAGGCTGGGTTCACACTGCAGAATTTCTGGGCATAATTTCTGCCGGAGATCGAGCCGGCAGCGCTAGGACTGAGCAGAATACATTGCTGCTCCCATAGACTACAATGCATTTCTGTGTGGATCTTTTGGGAGTTCTGCTAAGAAATGCATTGCCATCTATGGGGACGGCAATGTAGTCCACACGGTCCTGGTGCTCGATCTCGGCCGGCTTGATCTCCGGCAGAAATTTTGCCCATAGAACCTAGCCTAAGGAGCCACAACTAACACTTTTGTTTTAATTACCTCAGGAAACTTTTAGAGTGGAAGCCATGCCTCAATGGTTCAAAGACAATTTGGTTGCATAACGGTAGATGACACAATGTTAGCCAAATATTAATGTTATGGCTGATCAGTGTATATTTTGCATCTCTGACCTTATATATAACTGCTGAAATCATTTAGTCAACAACATTACAATAGACTTTGGGGTACAATAGTAGAGGGTTTTCCCTTATCGTCAGTACTTATTCCAGTAAATGCACAGAGATGACTGCTTTGAGCCTTATGATCTCTCTATGATCATTGATCATTTTTTCTTTTCAAACTTTTAAGAAGCAGAATACATTTTTTTACAATATATTTATCTTCCATGGCTGCTTCGCTTCTCTGCATGACTTCAGACTGAGTAACATTTCAATATGAATGTTTTATGCAGCAAATTGTATTTCTGGCTTTAAGAATTGCTTACAGGTTGTAAAAGAGATTCAAATATGGATGACCCATAAAGAACAGATAATCAGATTACAATGTATCTAACCAGTAGTTCACAATAATGATTGAACACTGTGAAGTCAGGTATAAAGCTGCAAACTTCAAATATAGAACTGAAAAGAAAAAAAAACTATTGTAAAAATGGAATAAGAAGTAAAATAGCTATGAATAGTAACCTGTATATATGTATATTTACTGTGTATGTGTGTGTGTGTGGGTGTGTGTGTGTGTGTAACATACTACACTTTTTTACAGAAATCTGTTTTGTAGGTTTTCAACTATGGTAAGTTTTTCAAGATGTTATTGGCAATAAGGCTGTGATGCTACTTTGGGCACTGCGGCCTCTCAAATCCTGTAAGTTTATGAGAAATCAACAATAAATTGCCCTTCTTCACCTTTCTGAGGAGAAATAAAAAATACCAATGGGAGCTAAAGGGAGAGAAAGCTAATGGAACCATTGAGGCCCCTTTGTTCTAGTGATCATGAGGTTTTTAATAATTAAATTTCCATTTTAACTATTTAAACTCTTTATATATGTGTTTATGTATGTATTTAGCTATTTACTAGCTGAGTACCCGGCGTTGCCCGGTTTTTCCTTTCTAATCCTTGTTGGGGAGGAAAATAAACAAAGGAGGAAGCTTTTGAATTCATATCCAGTCCTCATATATTGTTGTCATATCCCAACCCCATATCCCGACCTCCTATCCCATCCTCCTATCCCGCCCTCCTATCTCGACCTCCTATCCGGTCCTCATATCCTGTCCTCCTATCTCGACCTCCAAACTCGAGCTCCTATGCCGACCTCCTATCTTGTAGTCCTATCTCGTCCTCCTTTCCCGTCCTCCTATCTCAACCTCCTATCCCCACCTCCTATCCCGTCCTCCTATCCCGTCCACCTATCCCATCATCATATCCCGACCTCCATTCCCGTCCTCATATCTCGACCTCCTATCTCGACCTCCTATTTTGACCTCCTATCCAGACCTCCTATCCCGTCCTCCTATCCCGTCCTCCTATCCTGATCTCCTATCCCGACCTCCTTTCCCGATCTCCTATTCCGATCTCCTATCCCGTCCTCATATCCCGACCTCCTATCTCATCCTCCTTTCCTGTCCTCCTATCCCTTCCTCCTTTCCCGTCCTCCTATCTCGACCTCCTTTCCCGTCCTCCTATCTCGACCTCCTATCCAGACCTTCTATCCCGTCCTCCTATGCCATCCTCCTATCCCGTCCTCCTAGCCTGTCCTCCTAGCCCACCCTCCTATCTCGACCTCCTATCTCGACCTCCTATCCCAACCTCATATCTCGTCCTCATATCCCGTCCTCATATTCTGTCCTCATATCCCGTCCTCCTATCTCGACCTCCTAACCCGACCTCCCATCCCGACCCGTAATATGTGTACCAGGTATTGAAATATCTCCAGCCGTACGGAAGTTGGAACATACATTTCCCATTGATTTGCATGGGACTTTAAACAAAAACTCCGACCCTCACAAATGGGGGTAGTTAAGGGTTAAATTAACCATCCTATATTTTAAGTGGACATATAAGTAACATGTGACCAAGTATTATCAAAATATCTCCAGCCATTTGGATGTTATCCAGTAACATATATTTCCCATTGACTTGTATGGGACTTTAAACATAAAACCCGCCCCTGGCAAATGGGGGAGAGTAAGGGTTAAATCACCCATCCTATGTTTGTTGTTGACATATAAGTAACATGTGTGCCAAGTTTCATGTTAATATCTTTAGCCGTTTGGAAGTTTTTAGTGGAACATACACACATACATACATACATACATACATACATACACACACACGTTGAGTTTTATATATATAGATTCAATTTTCACATGCCAGAAATTGTGGTTTACAACATCGTAGGGGAATACCTAACTTGCTTGACTGTAATCCTAACTCACCTCTTCTGGACCCAAGATTGAAGTCTCATAGTAAATTTTGAGTGAAGTGTTGCTTTTTCAGAACATGAAAAGTTTATAGCTAGTATTGTCTCCTGTACCATAGTCTCCTATGCCTCCTGCACTTTACATGTGAGTTAAGATGTGCCCCTTAGATTTAGGCTGTATAGTAGCTATTGCATTTGTTGCTATGGAAGTTATGGTCATAGCTGAGCCTATGTTAAAAGTCGATTTAGTGGGATATACACACCAACTAATGCGACTACTTTAAACTAAGTTTAAAGATACAAAGAGAATCAGAGAGATACAAAGTGAAGAGTTCAAAAGTTTAGCTTTGAACTTTGATCCCAAAGACTGCTGCTGTGGGTTTGGACCTAATGCAGGGTTTTTCTATGGACGTATTGGACCCGATTTATCAATCAGCCTTAAACCCTAATTGTCTGTTTTTCCCCATAGCAACCAATCACAGCTCAACTTTCACTTTACAAGAGCTCGTTAAGATATAAAAGTTGAGCTGTGATTAGTTGTTATGGGAAAAACCAGACAATTAGGGTTTCAGGCTGATTGATAATTATATCCATATTTTCTATGCCATGAGCTTATCTTTTGAAGGGCCCTTGTAACATGCAATATTTCTCTTGAGTGGTTTCATAAAAAAAATAAAAAATCAAGTAATATAATTTAAATGGAGCAACTTTACTTAACAATTCTTCACATATAGAGACACGATTTTCAGATAAAGTTTATGGTTACAATGACCCTTGGTTTCTTGAATGTTTATACAATACAATGTTAACACTTTTAAACTGTTGCAAGTCACTGTTCTCTTCATAGGAACCTCTCAGACACATCCTCATTAATGTTGTTCTCTCTCTGCCAGAACCTGTTCCAAAAGCTGTGTCCTTTAAACCCATCCCCTCTAATGGACCACCACCCCTGCACAGGTTTACCTTGACAAAGTGCACATGATGAAAAACCATTGTTAGGAGCGATGGTGTTCTGACCTGCTGTTGAGCAATAAAGGAATGGCTTTACTTGCAATCTATGTTCCTAGTGCCATGGATTTGCGGTGAGCGGTGAGCTTATCTTTTACTCTAAGGCCAACAGCACTCTGCCTGACACCTTTCATGGTTCATCTACACATTCTCTGATTGGTGCCTATCCACCTCTCAGCTGCACTTTTCCCATTGTGTGGCAGGGAGAAATAACATTATATTGCTCCTAATTAACCGTATAGCTCCCCATAACTGATAGCCAGCTAACCTCATACAGTAATCCATAGGTGGTGGCACTGCAAGGCACAATGACCCCCTGTCCATATACTTCTGAGCATTCAACCTCACAGTCCATTTATTTTAAAGAATCAGGCAGACCCTAAAATCAGAGCATTAGGTTCACCACCCTTACAACGTGGATTATCTTAGTGGCATTGAACATATGGCAATATGCTAATCTTTGCTCTTTCTTTTTATTAACATGGGGTCTGTTTATAGATTTCGCATTGGGGCCCAGGAGTTTTAAGTTATTCCTCTGAAGCACACATTACCATAAAGCTGCTGCTTATAAAAATGTTTGCTTCTACATGGCGTTTTAGTCAAGCACCACTTAACTTGAAGTGCCAATGACTGTAACACTCAGGTTATATTCCCTGTTATTTTTTTCTTTTAGGTGAAAACAAGATGTTATCTCAAATTAACCATATTAGTTAGACAGATTAGCAGCGGGCCTGAGGTTTGTCTCATTGCTATACGCAGATTTGCTTTACACCCTGAACATCCCGTGGACCTCATGTATCTATATGACTTTCAGGTTGTTCCAAAAATGTGTTTAATTTTAACTTCATTAACTTCCTGTTCTGTCACAATAGATGAAGAAGGATTTCTTCTAGAGCCGTATTCAAATCAGTTTTTAATGAGCTATTTAATTAAAGGCTAATTGGGGTGAACCCATTAAAGATTTCTAAATTATGCTTATCTGACTAGCTACGTTTTCAAGATACATTTTCCTATAACTACTAGGCTTGATCATAAACTATTTGTAAATGACTTTAAAATGTCCGATTAAAGTTGCCTCTTTTCTCAATGAGCCAATGCTACATCAGAACAATGGAGTTAACAAGAGGGACCTCACAGAAAGGGGATTTAGAGGCTTATAACAATACTGGAAATGTTATATATTTTTAATTTCAGTTTCATAGGAACAACAAAACTGTATAGCTTTACTATTCTATCTCCCTTTTTTTAATGGTCTATATTATTGCTCTACAAGACTCCTAGGGCATAGTCCACATTGGGATATAGTCGGGGTAGTTTTTATAAAAAATTGGGCCATTAAAGGGGTTAACCACCATAAGGTGATTTTAGTACGTACCTGGCAGACAGTAATGGACATGCTTAGGAAGGATCTGCACTTGTCTTGTGGTGCTAAATGGCTGTGCTGTGAGATTACCATAATACTGTGGCTAGCTTTTTGTGAACTTGTATTTCCTGTTTGACTTTTCTTTTTTTGACTACAAATCCCATAATTCCATCTTCCTCCCTCCCACACATCAGCCACCCCACCCATTGAAACATAAATGAGCTGCATCCATCAAAAGACCTGTGGTTTTCAATCAGGGTGCCTACAGCTGTTGCATTAGTTGCAGATTGATCCCTCCACCCATTGAAGCAGACAGGCTCCCTGTCATCAGCTGACTAGTGAGTCAGGTCTCGGCCGCATTGCAAGCTGGGAAAAATCCGAGACAAGAGTAATTTTGTATGCTGTTAAAAAACCATCACACACAGGAACGGACACTATATTATGAACTACACTAACTTTACAGCCCCTGTAGCATAGTCAAATAAAAAAAATCCTGGAATACCCCTTTAACAACAAGCAATATTTGACATTTCCGGACTTTTTTTTACATCCCGCAACATAACAGCACCACAACATTGGCAAGATGATACTGTCAAACACAAACCATGTGATACCCCTTGTAGTTCCTAAATAAATAGCAGTATACAAACAATACTTCCTTGAAGAGCCAACCTAATGCTGCCTTATGGTTCCCCCAAAATTCGGCAAACTAATTCTTAAAGAATACCACTATAAAATAAAGACCATTACATTGCCTTAGGTCGCACAGTTTGCTCCTTAGGTTTAAAGAGGCTACCTGGGATTAGATAGGAAGAAAAAAAAACACATCATAATCCCAAAGGTAAGATAAATATGTGTCATCTCTCATGTATTGGCAGATAACCTTTTCTGGCACTGCACCAGAGATGACATACAGTGGTCCCTCAACATACGAAGGTAATCCGTTCCAAATTAACCATCGTTTGTCAAAACTATCGTATGTTGAGGGATCTGTGCAATGGAAGGAATAGGAAGTTATACTCACCTGTCCCTGCCACTCCGGACCGTCACCGCTGCCCTGGATGTCACCCTCCATCGCTGTCGCCGCATCCCCGGGGTGTCCCCGGCACTTCGGACGTCTCTGCTTCCCCGGGATCCTCGCTCCCCGTCGCTGCCATCACGTCACTATGCACGCCGCTCCTATTGGATGACGGGACGGCGTGCACGGCGACGTAATGACGACGATGGAGAGCCCCGGTGATGCAGGGGATCCCAAAGAGGATGCTCCGGAGCCCCGAGGACAGGTGAGTGATCGTCACCGCAGCACACGGGGCACCGTAAATGGCTATCTGGCGGCAGCTGAAGCAGTCTGCGTTGCCGGATAGCCGTTTATGCGATGGCCCCGACATACAAAAGCATTGTATGTTGATGTTGCCTTCAACATGTAATGCCCTCTGAGAGGCCATCGCATGTTGAAATTATCGTATGTCGGGGCCATCGTAGGTCAGGGGATCACTGTATACTGATCTGGCCATTGGAATTATGGTGAATTCATTTTCTTCCTTGATTGTTAATGTATATATCATCTGGCAACCAAAACACTGGGGAGAGATTGATACCAAATATATAGTCTGTGACTTGTATTGGTTTTATTCTAATCTCTATAAATTTAAGTACTACAACTACTCCTTTCCAACTTTCTACTAGATCCTCTTTGTTTGAGGCTTTTCTCTTCATTTTAATCCTTCCGAAACCTACTTCTGCTGACAGAGATGTCCTAATATCTTCCTTCATACTAAAGGAACTCAAGGAGATCTTCTTTACAATACCTAAAGGCAAAGCCCAGGCCCGGATGGACGTCCTATTTTGTACCATAAAAAGTTTTCTGTCATTCTCCTTCACATTTTCTAAAAACATGTAATCATTTGCTTCTAGGTGGCCATATACCTAAGCAGATGTTAGAAGCATATATCACTAATTTCCCTAAAGAAGGTAAAGGTTTCACAAAATATAGTAGTTACAGATCTATATCACTGCTCAGTTCAGAACAGTAAACCCTTATTCACACTGCTGAATCTCCGCCTGGAGATATTCCTGGAAGACAGTCTGTTTGGAGCTGGCACCTCCAAAATTATTGGCGGTAGGACCATCTTCATAGATGGACCATTGGCTGTGCACTATCTCCATAGACCTAAGTTCAAGAGTTTGGGGAGGTTTCCATTTAAATTTCAATAAATCTATAAGTTTCAATAAATCTGAGTGTTACACTTTTATAAACCAACTTACCTCCCTGAAAGCAACTATTCAATTTTCTTGGCCATTATTGGATAGTAAGTATTTAGGATTGTGTATTTTGTCATACAAAAGGCACAATCCTAAATACTTCTGCCAATCTGACCAAGTTCTCAGAACTGAATTGTACTCATTTAATGCATAAAATGTTTTAACAACTTGCTCAATTCAACCTTCCATATCACTTCATGCCTGGCAGGAAAAATATAATAATAAAGTCCTACATTTTACCTCAACCATAATGTGTTATGTAAACAGCCCCTGTAGTCCTTCTCCAGAGTTTTTTCTACAAACACTATTTTTTTTTATATTTGTGTGACAAAATGTTTGCCTGCATATTGCTTCACTCTCTTTGCTTTGCACTACTTTCTTGGTCCAAAAGATGTGAACTGCCAGATGTGGCCTCATACTATGTAGCAATCCACCTCTCAAGGACAACATCTGCAGAGGGAGAACACTATCTATCTGTGCTCCTTGGCCCTTTCTGCACACAGTAAATGCCACATTGGCAATGTGGGCAGACATGTGTTCTTTCTTCTCCTAAATATGCTTACCCATCATCACTGATGCCTCTATGCCTCCTCCCAACTTGTGGGTAAGGGGACCTGGCACCATGGGACTCCTACTGATCCACTTATTTGGTGTAAGGACTCAGAGGAATTTTGCAGCGGTGATTATATTATGTATTTATGTATTTTCATACTCTATTTGGTCCTGGTTTTTGAGTCCATGTAACAGCATTTTCTTCTATGTGATGCCATTTTGTCTTTACCCCCAGGCTCCCTATTGTCCTTTTTCTAAGTATGATTAATTGTGATATTTCATTCACTTGTGTCTTTACATCATAGTTACTGTATGAAGATTTAATACTTCCCAGTACAATAGTACAGTTATATGGATACATGTGTACAATATGATATAGACAACTTGATTTTCTTCTTTTATTAATTCATAATAATTTTAGTAATTCATATTTAATATTCATTGGACTCTGCTCCAGAGAGCCTTTGCAGTTTGACTGTTGCTGCTCCTTTAGTAAGTGTGTTTTATTGTAATTTGTGTTTTGTCTAATAAAAACTTAAATATTTTGCATTATTTCTCGTTTTGGTGTTAATTGATAGGTATTTAATATATAGGCTATCAGAAGCAGGAGTCGTGGCTTGTGTGTTTTAGAAGTCTACTTTTTCTATGCCATTCTGTATAACCTATTGTAAGAATTTTTCACATGCTCATATTTTTTCATAATGCATTATCAATGCTTATCTTAGGCCTGCAAGACCAATATGATTTTTTTTCTATTTTATAAAAAAAAACTTGTTGTTAAAAACAGATTCACAAAAAAAAATAAAGAAATAATGAAATGTACCTAGATTGACGAAAGAGTCAATGTGCATATACTGAATTGACCTTGATGCTCTTCTTATGTAATATCTGTCAAATGGGCTACAGGTGCAGAGAAATACTATATTTCAGTGTTATAAACAGGTATTGGAGGCTTCAGTGATACCACTTGAGAGCTTCTTAAAAGCTTAACTGTTTTCCACAGCAAATAAGTGTAAATGTTAAAAGCCATATAACAAAGGACAAAGGATGAGTAACGATTGCTGGGAAATATCCTACTCACACAGTTTAGAAAAATCAAGTCTGATCACAATTTATTTCCTTCGGCCTTGAAGTTACTTTTAGATAAAGTAGAAAGTAATTCTGATTTTGAGACACTAAGGAAGAAAGGATTTTTTCAGAGTCTGCAAAGCCAAGATCAATATTTTAACCTGAGGGTTACCATGTGCCGATGTTTCACTGATTGTTGCTTATGATTTTTCACAAAACGATTTCGAACTCCACCAACTAAGTGATTACGGTATAAAAAATGCTGAGCGGAAGACTGAAGAACACGGAACGGAAATTAAGGCCAACATTGTACAGGGAAATATTGTGATTGTACTGAAGCACTCAAGCTTTAAGCAACACACTCTCTCACACAGGTTACTGTGCACTGGATGGTCCAGATCTTTTAAAATTTCAATTATTCTTAGTATTATTTAAAGTAGGATCAGATGCAAATGTGTGCAATAGAAACAGAAGCCAGATCAGTTGGAGTCATTGCCAGGGACTTATTGACTATTTGGGTAATGAGCACTGTGCAGTGGACCAGTAGCGAGTCCCACAACCTCCTTCATTTTATCTGTTTTTAAAGCTTCTTTTAAAAAAACAAAAACAAAAAAAACATATAATAGATACATTTCAGTTCTAGAAAAGGTAATGTTGGCACCAGTCAGGAGTCTTATGTATTTATTGCCAAATATTATAATGGGGTTATCAATCAATATACCTTTAAGGTCATTGCATACTAACTCCACACAACATTTTTTGCATGTAGCTGTTTATAATCGTAACACTTAGGCCCAGTAACTGGGTTCCGAAGAAGTCTGATGTAAGATTATGTTGGGTCTTAGCTAAAAACTTCTTTCAATGTGGATTCTTAATTTAGCCCTTAACTAAAGTCTTCAAACTCAAAGTCATATGGTTAAATTTTTATGTCAGCATTACCCTAGAAGTTACTAGATGCCACAATATCATACAGTTATTTACCCCTAAAGGACGCAGAGCATAAATGTACATTTACACCATGCTGCACGTACACTATGTAGCAAGCACAGGGGCTGCACTAAATTTATAGACCACAGAACATACTGATGGATGTCACTAACCCTTCAGATATTGTTATCAATAATGATCATGGCATCTGAAGGGGGGAGGAAGGGGTGTTGTAAAACTCATTGAACCACAAACCGCACGATCATAAGTGTCTGATGAGTCAAGATGGCAGCTGAAGGTCTTCTTACCTCCTCCGTGTTGCTCTTAATGAATACATCTGTATGGTCTAGTGGATTTCAGACATACACGATTAGTGCTATGGGGACTTAAACATGTTTAAAAAAATATATAAAAAAGTTTTTTAAACTGTGAATAAGCCCCTCCCCAATAAAACCCATAAAATCCACCCTTTTCCTGTTTTACAAAAATGAAATGTCAAAAACAAAAATAATTAAGCATATTTCATATCACAACATAGGCACCACACCACAGAAAGGAGCTGTTTGCTTGATATTTGTGGTGAGCCCCCAGAGAATAATAGATACGATGCTAGTGACAATTTAACAGGCTCTACATTTTTGGTTAAGGAACGCAAAAGTGTCAAGTTTGTGACACCAGAAATAGGGTTGTGTATGTAAATAGTAGTGAATGAGTTGAGTTGTAGTATCAGGTGGCTGGAGTGGTGCAAGCCTTTTTTTAGATGTAGATTACCATAAATTACTATTTCCAAGAAGCTGTAATCTGTGCCCAGGGTTTATGGCAAACATCTTGTACTTTGCTTTGCTCCAAGTGCAATCCAATACAGAAAATAACACTTTGGAAAACTTAATATTTATGATACAGTTTTTGAGTTCCATGGGTAGTACATGAACAAATTGTACATTTTTACTGGTCACAATCCAGAAGATATTTGCCGATGATTTGGTTGTACTGAGACTTGTAGTTCTTTTTAGATTTAGGTCTGCTTCTTATTTGCTGTATTTGTTAGACCCAGAGGCTAGGTCTCCCCTGGTTGTTATCTGGTTCCTCTTGGTATAGCCTGACTAATGCTTGCACTATATGTAAAATGTGATTTAGTTGCAGAATTTAAACTTGACTGGTGACTGGAACACTATCCTAGCTTTTAAAGGAAATCTGTAACTACATTAACCCACACTAATCAGCATTAAAACGATTAAAATGATTAAAATGATACCTTTTATGTCTGGATCTATCATTGCATTCTGGAGATATCTTTAT
This sequence comes from Hyla sarda, assembly GCF_029499605.1. NCBI lineage: Eukaryota > Metazoa > Chordata > Amphibia > Anura > Hylidae > Hyla > Hyla sarda. Next base: position 188,390,657 of record NC_079194.1, read on the forward strand.
TTTACTGAATATGCAAATGAACAGTCTTGGGCATGGGCGGAGTTAGATCCTGGCCTCGGACACAGTGACATCAGCACTGTTCAGCGCTTGGCCTGGCTTATTAATATTCACTTCATTCCCTGCTCTGTCTTAGTGCCTACTGCCCAAAGCAAAACTACAACTTCCAGCATGCCAGAGTCAGACTAGATTAAACATGTGCTCTTTGGATCCTCCCCCTAGCCTGAGAATAGCACTAAATGGCTAAGGGGTTGACATGTGACAGATAATCAATGATCTTATAGTAGAATAGACTTCTTAGTAAAAAATTATTAACCTCCTACACTCTATTTGAGACTCAGCACATACATACAATCAGAGGTGTAAAGTATGTACAGTTAAATTAAATGAATCACAACTGACATCTCCTCTGATTAGCATTCCCCTATTTCCTTTTCTTCTCTATTCAGCTTAGACCACCATGACGGCTTCTTCCAGCCAAAACTCAAAGGGGTACTCCGGTGAAAACCTTTTTTTCTTTTAAATCAACTGGTGGCAGAAAGTTAAACATATTTGTATATTACTTCTATTAAAAAATCTTAATCCGTCCAGTACTTATTAGCTGCTGAATGCTACAGAGGAAATTCCTTTCTTTTTGGAACACAGATGACATCACGAGCACAGTGCTTTCTGCTGACATCTCTGTCCATTTTTAGCAACCATGCATAGCAGATGTATGCTAAGGGCAGCATGGTGGCTCAGTGGTTAGCACTGCTGCTTTGCAGTGCTGGGGACTTGGGTTCAAATCCCACTAAGGACAACAATAAATAAAGCATTATTATTATTATTATAATAACGTCAGCAGAGAGAACTGTGGTCGTGATGTCATCAGAGAGCATTCCAAAAAGAAAATAATTTCCTCTGTAGTATTCAGCAGCTAATAAGTAGGATAGCTAATAAGTATTCAGCAGGAAGGATTAAGATATTTTAATAGAAGTAATTTACAAATATGTTTAACTCTCTGCCACCAGTTGATTTAAAAGAAAAAAGGTAGGTAGCTATGTAGGTAGCTAGCTAGGTAGGCTGCCACGTTAAGATGTATGCAAATAAATATTTAGATTTCTAATGCTCTCCTGACTCCCAAATATTTTACCCTGATCATGCCATTCGTGGTAAAAAAAAGCAAGGCACTTTTACTTCAATTTTCATAATCAAGCTAAAATATATAATATTGGTACACTCATTAAAAAGTAATGTATCCAGCACAAATACCAAGTTAGAATCTGTATCATACTCTAGAGCTGCACTCACTATTTAGCTGCTGGCGTCACTGTGACTTCATGTGGCTCAGTTAAAGGACAACTGCAGCGTTATAAAACATATCCCCTATCCACAGGATAGGGGATACAGTAAGTGTTTGATCATGTTTTGATCACCAAAATCTCCTGAACGGGGGCCCCGCATTAGTGCTCAGTGAGAGCGCTAATGTGCGTAGAGTCGACCTAGAGAATCAACCGTTATGCCCACCCCCCCCCCCCCCGCCCTCTCCCCATACATCTCCTGCACTGCCATGGCCCCATGCAGGAGATCATGGGGGGTCCCAGCATTCTGACCCCCCACAATCAAACACCGCAGGATAGGGGATAAGTTGTTTTCGGCAGCAGATGGCCTTTAAGCTTTCATTTGCAGAAAATGTAGCAGATTTGGGTATGAGGACTGAGGAACAGTTGGGTATTGACTCTTGGTTGCAGCTTCCCTAAGTTTTTAAAAAGGATACTGTTAACCCCTTAAGGACACAGGGCATACATGTATGCCCTGAGCCTGCTCCCCTTCTATGAAGCATGCTCAGGAGCTGAGCGCGTGTCATAGCGGGATGGTCCCAGCAGCTGATCCATGGCTAATGCCGGAAACCACCAATCATGGTGATGCTCTGCATTAAGCCTTCAGATGCTGCAATAAAAAATTGGTGGAGTTGATCTTGACTCCCATGGTGAAACCACTGATCAGCCGAGAGGACGGAAGAAGGGCATTTACCTGCCTCTTCACCGTCCGATCGTCACTCTTCAGGTTGGAGCAATGATGCGCCGAAAACACTGATCAATGATATGCTATGGTATAGCATTGTTCAGTGTATGCAAAATCTAAGGATTGCATGTAATAGTGTCCTATGAGGACTAAACAATTGTGTAATGTAGATAAAAAAGAAAAGTTAATAAATGTGAATTCATTCCCTAATAAATGTTTGAATCACCTCCCCCTCCCAATTTTAAAAGAAAAAAAATATGTAAACAAAAATTTACATAAACATATGTGGTATTGCCTCGTGTGTAAATGTCCGAACTATAAAAATATAACGTTAACTTTGTATGACCTAAAAAATGTATAAAAAGTGATTAAAAATTCCCATCAAAACAAAAATGGTGCCAATAAAAATTTCATATCACAGTGCAAAAAATTACTCTCGTAAATCCCCATATACAGAAAAATAAAGAAAAGTTATAGGGGCCCGAAAAGGACAACTTTGAAAATACAAATTTTTGTACTAAAAGTTATAATTTTTTTTTTTTTTTAAGTTTGGTAACATTGTGTGGACGTACAGAATAAAGATCAAGTGTCATTTTTACCGAAAAGTGCACTGCGTAAAAGGGAATACCCCCCAAATGTATTCATTTTTGTCGTAGATTTTGGGTAAAATGATTGCTGTCAATACAAAGTAAAATTAGTGGCACAAAAAAGCATTATTAGATAGTAGGGAGGAAAAAACTAAAGAGCAAAAAAGAATCCGCGGTTAAAGCTGGTCATAGGTACAAGCGGTTTGTTATTACTGAGACGAGGGTTATGTTTTCACTATTGATCTGGGATTAATATCTTATCATGTTTTTAATTGGCTTCCTAGGTAACGTCAGTGAACACATAAAAATCTTGCAGTTTTTTCCAGAAAGTTTGAAAAGGAGTATTATTTTTTTATCTTTATTGCTCTCCTTACTCCCAAGGGAGTATCCACATGTACTGTGTTTTTTATGAAATCGGGCCCCCCAAAAAAGTGCTATTTTACTGCAATTTGCATAATCTCAGCAAAAATTACTGATATTTTACAGCGATTATGCAAATCGCACTAAAATAGTGCCGTTTCTTGCCGCAATTTCAGAAAATCGCAGTAAAACTGAAACATGTGGATACTGCCTTGGGAGTCAGGAGAGCATTATTGATTAAAATATTAAATTGCATTCTAATAGGGCAGCCTACTGAAGGAGCACAGATATGCTGTAACCAGCACAGTGCAGGGAGAAGTTGGAAGGCCCTGAAAGCATGAATGAGAGACTCCCCCTCAGCTCCGTCACATCTCTTTTCAGACAGTGAGTGTTGATTGACATCGGCCAAGTGATTGGAGATACTCTGGCGTCCCTCCCTTCCAACTGTGCGCTCCTTCACCCAAGATGCCTCCTTTCTTCTCCCTCGACAGCAGCAATTCAGGTAGTGACTCGCTGCTCAGGGAACAGAGGACCATGGCCCTGGAAGTGGCAGGACCTGAACTACGGCCCGATCTTACTGCCTGTGCCGTACACGCGCTTTGGTGGCTTGCCACCCCCCGGGGGCCAGTTTCGCCAGAGTATATGTACGCCACTGCATACAATATATAGAAACACAAAAAATACAGTTGTAGTGTAACACACTTAGAGGCTTCAGCCTTTCAGTGACAGACTTTAGACATCGACAAGTCTTAAAGGGGTTCTCCCATGTTTATACAGTTTTTTTGTTATTATGTTTGTGTTTTATGCGTGTATAAGTATGTGTTTTTTTATGTGTGTTGTGATTATGTATATATGTATTTTCTTACCTTTTGTGAAGGTCCGGAAGCTGGCCCCTTTTTCTTCCAGCGGCTTGCTGTGTAACCTCGGCCTCTGCCATGTTGTGTTCGGTAAGTGGGATGTCGGGGGGGTGTTTCTGATGTCCGAGGCAAATCTTTTCTTCCTGCTTCTTCCGTTGCTCAGCGATGAATTTGCGGCCTCTTCCGGCGCATGCGCAGGTATTTTTTTAATTTATTTTTACCAATACATTTTTTTTTGTCGAATTGACAAACTGTCTGCGCTTGTGCGAAGCTACGCTATTAGCATAGACCTAACGTACGCTACGCTGTTAGCGTAGCACTTGCGTACTCGTGCATGCGCAGACAGTTTGTCAATTAGACAAAAAAAAACTTTATTGGTAAAAAAAATAAAAAAATACTACCTGCGCATGCGCCGGAAGAGGCCGCAGATTCGTCGCTGAGCCACGGAAGAAACAAGAAGAAAAGATTTGCCTCTGACGTCAGAAGATAGGAAGGACAGAAGCAAGAACACACCCCCCGACATCCCACTTACCGAACACAACATGGCGGAAGGCTGAGGTTACACAGCAAACCGCTGGAAGAAAAAGGGGCCAGCTTCCGCATCTTCACAAAAGGTAAGAAAATACATATATACATAATCACAACACACATAAAAAACACATACTTATACACACATAACACACAAACATAATAACAAAAAACAGTGTAGACAAGGGAAAACCCCTTTAATATGACTACAGCCACTCAGACAGTGTTCAGAGTAGCAGTAGGTGACTCCACTCTGGGTAACTTACATGATGTAAGTTTAGCATCTATGCTGCCAAAATTCCTGGCAAACATGCTAAACATGTACATAAAGTTAAATAATCCCATAGAGAAGAAAAGTAAATCCATATTTTTATCTACATATCAGGCATTATTAAAACGTATACCTAGACAGTGTTTACCTTACAGGAGACATTAAATGAGCAGTAATATTATCCCAATACAATTTTATACCACAAGGATCCGCGCTTGTCTACAATGCTGCTGCTTTCTTTTTGTGAAATAGCTAATTCCTGTTGGAGTTTTCACCCTCTAACTACAAGTCCCAGGACTCCTTTTTTGTTAGTGTTAGGTCTTTTTTCTTCCTCCCACATATTTGCCTCCCCACCCATTGCCACCATTAACCCTTTAGACACTGTGATCAAAGTTTATTGCGGCATCTAAATGCAGGATCTTATCTTGCCAGTAGCTCAGCAGAGCTGATCGGGAAAATCTCAAGTCCAGATCAGCGGAGTGGACATGGGAGGGCCCTTACCTGCTGTCCTTGCTGTCCAATCGGTGCTCTGATGTCCCCAGCAAGGCTCTGCAGGCTAGAGCAGCAGAGCACCGAAAACACTGATCAATGCTGAGCCAAAGCCCAGCATTGAATAGTGATCACAAGATTGCATGGTATAGCCTATGAGAACTAAAAAAATAAAAAGTAAGTGTGAAAAAAAAAAGTTAATAAAAGCTAATTAACCCCTTCACTAATTAAAGTCTCCCCCCCCCCCCTCCCCATTTTTTAAATAAAATAATGTAATCAAATATTAAAATAATCATCTTTGGTACCACTGTGTGCGTCATTTTTTTTTTTTTTGTCACTTCATATACCATTAAAAAAATTAATAAAAAGCGATCAAAAAGTCCCATCAAAACAAAAATGTTACAGATAAAAACTACAGATCATGGCACAAAAAAATTAGCCCTTATTTAGCCCTTTATACTGAAAAATTTAAAAAGTTATAGGGGTCAGAAGAGGACAATTTTAAGCATACTAATTTGGGTACATGTAATTATAATTTTTTTGAAGTAGTAAAATAAAGTAAAACTTATATAAATTTGGTATCCTTGTAACTGTATGGACTTACAGAATAAAGATAAGGTGTCATTCTGCACTGTGCACTGTGTAGAGACTGAAGCCCCAAAAGTTACAAAACTGTAACTTTTTGTTTTTTGTTTATTTCAATTTTAACCCACAACATTTTTGGGGGGGATTTACCATAGATTTTGTTATGAATTGATTGATGTAATTACAAAGTACAATTGGTGACACAAAAACAAGCCCTTATATGGGCTTGTAGGTGCAAAATTTAAAGCAGTATGATTTTCAGAAGGGGATCACAAGATTGCATGGTATAGCCTATGAGAACTAAAAAAATAAAAAGTAAGTGTGAAAAAAAAAAGTTAATAAAAGCTAATTAACCCCTTCACTAATTAAAGTCTCCCCCCCCCCTCCCCATTTTTTAAATAAAATAATGTAATCAAATATTAAAATAATCATCTTTGGTACCACTGTGTGCGTCATTTTTTTTTTTTTTTGTCACTTCATATACCATTAAAAAAATTAATAAAAAGCGATCAAAAAGTCCCATCAAAACAAAAATGTTACAGATAAAAACTACAGATCATGGCACAAAAAAATTAGCCCTTATTTAGCCCTTTATACTGAAAAATTTAAAAAGTTATAGGGGTCAGAAGAGGACAATTTTAAGCATACTAATTTGGGTACATGTAATTATAATTTTTTTGAAGTAGTAAAATAAAGTAAAACTTATATAAATTTGGTATCCTTGTAACTGTATGGACTTACAGAATAAAGATAAGGTGTCATTCTGCACTGTGCACTGTGTAGAGACTGAAGCCCCAAAAGTTACAAAACTGTAACTTTTTGTTTTTTGTTTATTTCAATTTTAACCCACAACATTTTTGGGGGGGATTTACCATAGATTTTGTTATGAATTGATTGATGTAATTACAAAGTACAATTGGTGACACAAAAACAAGCCCTTATATGGGCTTGTAGGTGCAAAATTTAAAGCAGTATGATTTTCAGAAGGGGAAGAGGAAAAAACGAAAGTGCAAAAATGAAAATTGGCTTGGTCCTTAAGGCCAAAATGGGCTCAGTCCTTAAAGGGGTACTCCGGTGCTTACACATCTTATCCCCTATCCGAAAGTCACGCCCCCTCCCGTAGGCTTGCATTGAGGGGCGGAGCATGACGTCACACGGGGGCGGAGGCGTGACGTCACACGCCGCCGGCCCTGCGGTCGACCGTAATCAGTCCCGGAGCGAACACGCTCCGGGGACTGATTACAAACGGGGTGCCGCGTTCATGATCACGGGCATCCCCAGCTGCGGGACTCCCGCGATCAGGAATCTTATCCCCTATTCTTTGGATAGGGGATAAGATGTGTAAGCACCGGAGTACCCCTTTAAGGGGTTCAATTTATATTTAGCAGCACTTTCAGCAGCTAAAGACTTAGACTAAAACTAAGACTTTGGGTCCTATTATGTGGGGTCATTGTTGTCAGAACAGGCTGATATCACTATGTGTAATAGGATCAGCAATCAGCCAATGAATGAACAAATGGCGACTGATAAGTTTATTTTGACCAGTCAGAAAAATTGTTAGTAATCTATATATATATATATATATATATATATATATATATATATATATATATCCACTCCAAAAAACGAGAAGCCGCAACACTCCAGTAAGGTGAATAAGATTTCTGAAATCTTATTCACCTTACTGGAGTGCTGCGGCTTCTCGTTTTTTGGAGTGGATGTCTATAGGACCCTGGACCTGGGACCTTTACGGCTTGCACCCATCACTCTCTTTGGAGGTTGTGCTGCTCTACCCCTTCTGCTCGTCTATATATATATATATATATATATATATATATATATATATATATAAAACTCAATGTGTGTATGTATGTATGTATGTATGTGTGTACGTTCCAGCATCACGTCCAAACGGCAAAAGATATTAACATGAAATTTGGCACACATGTCAACAACAAACACAGGATAGGTGATTTAACCCTTACTCACCCCCATTTGCCAGGGGCGGGGTTTATGTTTAAAGTCCCATACAAGTCAATGGGAAATATATGTTACTGCATAACTTCCAAAGGGCTGGAGATATTTCTATTATACTTGGTCACATGTTAGTTAGATGTCCACTTAAAATGTAGGATAGTTAATTTAACCCTTAACTACCCCCATTTGTGAGGGTCTGGGTTTTTGTTTAAAGTCCCATGCAAATCGATGGGAAATGTATGTTCCCACATAACTTCCTTACGGTTGGCGATATTTCAATACCTGGTACACATATTAAGGGTCGTGATAGGAGTCTGACATAGGAGGTCGGGACAGGAGGTCGGGATATGAGGACGGGATATGAGGACGGGATAGGAGGACGGGATAGGAGGACGGCATAGGAGGACGGGAAAGGAGATCGGGATAGGAGATCGGGATAGGAGGTCAGGATAAGAGGTTGAGATAGGAGGACGGGATAAGAGGCCAGGATAGGAGGATGGGATAGGAGGACGGGATAGGAGGTCGGGATAGGAGGTTGGGATATGAGGTTGAGATATGATGACGGGATAGGAGTTCGCGAAATGGGGTTGGGATATGACAACAATATATGAAGTCAAAAGCTTCCTCCTTTGTTTATTTTCCTCCCCAACAAGGATTAGGAAGGAAAATGCCGGGTATTCAGTTAGTATTTAATAAAGGCTATTTAAAAATATGTTCATATGAAGAGAAAATAATAGAAGCCAGCCACTCACCAATTGAATCCTTCTTCAAGCTTTTATTTCAGCAACATAATACTCACATAGTTATGGGGGGAACAGAAAGGAAGAAAAGGGGGGTACAGAGGCGACAAGCTCCGCTTCGCACACTCAAGTGCTTCGTTCTGGACAAAACACTTGAGTGTGCGAAACGGAGCTTATTGCCTCTGCACCCCCCTGCTCTTCCATTCTGCCCCCCCCCCATCACTATGTGAGTATTATGTTGCTGAAATAAAAGCTTGAAGAAGGATTCAATTGGTGAGTGGCCGGCTTCTATTACTTTCTCTTCATATGAACATTTATGCCTGCTGTATACTGTAAGTAGCCTGAGCACCACCTACACCTAGACGCAAGATCCAGCTACATGCCCTATTCCACGTACCTCCTTTTGCCTTGAAGTTGCAGTGCTGAACATGTTACCATATGCGCTCTGGCCATTACCTGCTGCTGCCGGCGGTGCTGGGACTCGCATCTTGGGACGCGCCCGCATGCTAGCCCCAGTTAGTCACTCACCTGGTGTTTTTTCTTCCCTTGCCTATGTCTCTCTGCTCCGGCACGCGTGTCCCTGTCCACTAGGGCATGCGAGCACCAGAGCTTTAAGATTTAAAGGGCCATTGCGCTCATTAGTGTAACTCATCTGTGGCTCATTGATAAATTCCTCCACCCTCTTCACTTCCCTGCCAGATCTTTGTTGCCTTGAGCCTGAGAGAAAGCATTCCTGTTATTGCCTTGCTGTGTATCTGATCCTTTGCTCTGTGACCTGACCTTGCTCCTTGCCGCCTGCCTACTGACCATTTGCTACGTTCCTGACTGCGCAACTGTGCTGCCTGCCCTGACCTTCTGCTATCCTGACTACAAGCTGTCTTATCTCTGTGCTGCGCATCTCCTCAGCCGCCTGTGTGGTCAAGCCGCCCAGGGGTATTGACCTGGGTGCCGCCTTCTGCAGCAAGTCCCATCCTGCTTTGCGGCGGGCTCTGGTGAAAACCAGCAGCACCTTAAACTCCGCTCCCTGGTACGGTCTAAGTCATCTGCCACACAAGTCCAGCGGATCCACATCCACCAGGGTTCCTGTCTTCTGAAACGTGAGTCTTACAATATGTTTAACTTTGCATTTAGAAAGCCACATCTTTCTGGCTCAAAAAGGGGAGTCCCAGGTAAAGGCCACCCCTCTATGAATAATTTTTATTTAATAAATAAATGTTATGGTTTATTTAATAAATGAGCATGAACATAATAAGAGTCAAATCATGATTTTCATAAGGATTAGTTATGACTGAAATTATAGCACACTTGCATATTACACCAACACAGGTTAAATCTGTTCTTTGCAATTGGTAGTATAATACAATATGTTGATCATATTATTTGTTCCCTTTCATTTTCAATAATGTGAATAGAGATTATTTTACCATTAGTGTGCGTCCGTTTGCAACAGAGATAAATTTACAGGAAGAAAGACTGCCATTTATATCAATAGACAGTCGATGAAACATTGTCAGGAAGAAATTTGGCTGAGGGCCATTTTCTACCGTAGCTCTCGTACTATACTAGTGAGTGTCAGCTTCAAGCCCGATGCTTCATGACACTGTGCGAATGTGCTCTGTATGAATCCTGCCGGAGGCTTCATTAGTATTCCAGGGCAGTTCTACATGAAGACTTAGCCGGCCCCCATTCTAATTGCTTTTGTTGCTGTTTCAACTGCCTATAAAACGAGATAACAATTGCCTCTTTTACATATTGTATTTCAGATTACTGTCCACCCAGAAAGCAATCTGTGTCTTTTTGTCAGACACACACAGCTCTGATCTTTATGGGTGTAATGTAAAAAACTGCAGATTTTTCTTCTTTACCGTTTCCTCTTCACTAAGCGGTATAATGACACTTTCTCCTTGTAGTCGTCTTCTTTTGCTGAGAATACCATTCAAGAATTTGAGCCAGCAAGTTCATAGGATAACTACATAAATAACAAGGGCTAGTAGTGCATGGTATTTAAAGATCATTCGTCAGATTAATGTTGGCTGGATAACATGACAACCCAATGAAAGCTTCATTAATGTATCACTTAAGAAGCTACTAAATGTACTTTATCTGAAAGGGTTATTAGTTATATACTAAACTATCAAACCTTGTCTCTGTTTGCTACTCAACATATCACCCAAGCTACCTTCAAAGTACACAGAAGCACATAACTTAAAATGGGCTCATTTTTAAAACCTAGGGCACATTAGGTATTATTAACATTAACCAATCAAATTAAAGATTACATCTAATTGAGGATAGGTGAAGTATTTTATTTTAATTATTTTATTTTATTTATTTATATAGCGCTGACAGATTCCGCAGCACTTTCAATTATGGGGTACAAACAAAAACAAGTATCAGACAAAAATTACACAATAACTATTCAAACAAGAGGTGTGGGGATATGTTGAGGATATGTTGAGGCCAATTAAAGAATGTTATAGGCCTGTCTGAAGAGATGTGTTTTTAGGCCACATTTGAAACTATGGATGTTGTTGTTGAGTCTGAGAGATTGAGGGATAGCATTCCAGAGAACCGGTGCAACACGAGTGAAGTCTTGGAGACGGGAGTGAGAAGTTCGGATTATAGAAGATGTTAGTGTGAGATCATTAGCAGATCGGAGAGAACGTGTAGGATGGTAGACAGAGATGAGAGAGGAGATGTAGGGAGGTGCACCATTGTGGAGAGCTTTGTGTGTGAGACTGAGGATTTTGTACTGTATTCTGGACTGAATTGGTAACCAGTGTAGTGACTGGCACAGGGAGGAGGCGTGGGTGTAGCGGCTGGAGAGGAAGATGACTCTGGCTGCGGCATTAAGGATGGACTGGAGAGGAGAGAGTTTGGAGAAAGGAAGGCCTATTAGTAAAGAGTTACAGTAGTCAAGGCGGGAGTGAACCAAAGCAATAATGAGAGTTTTAGCAGTTTAGCAGTTTCAGTAGTGAAAAACGGGCGGATTCTGGAAATGTTTTTGAGATGCAGGTAACAAGAATGTGAAAGAGACTGAATATGGGGAGTGAAAGACAGATCAGAGTCAAGTATAACTCCAAGACAGCGAGCCTGCTATGGTAGTACCACATACTGAGATGGAAATGTCAGGGTTAGGTACAGTATCAGTTGATGGAGAAAAAACAAGAAGTTCTGTTTTAGAAAGATTTAGTTTCAGATATAAAGAGGACATGATGTCTGAAACGGCAGAGAGACAGTCACTGATATTCTGTAGGAGTGCAGGGGTGATGTTGGAGGAAGAGGTATAGAGTTGGGTGTCATCAGCATAGAGGTGGTACTGGAAACCAAATCTACTGATTGTTTTTCCAATGGGGGATGTGTAGAGTGAAAAGAGTAGAGGACCCAGGACCAATCCCTGGGGAACCCCGACAGCAAGAGGAAGAGGAGAAGAAGTAGAGCCAGAAAATGAGACACTAAAAGAGCGGCCAGAGAGATAGGAGGAAAACCAGGCGAGAGCAGAGTCCTTGAGACCGATGAAGCGGAGACTACTGAGGAGGAGTTGGTGATCCACAGTGTCAAAAGCCACAGACAGGTCCAAGAGAATCAGTAAAGAGAAATTGTCATTTGATTTGGCTGTCAGAAGATCGTTAGTGACTTTGGTTAGGGCCGTTTCTGTGGAGTGAAGGGAGCGGAAACCAGACTGTAAGGGGTTAAGGAGAGAGTTCTTTGAGAGATAGCGGATAAGGCGGAAGTAGACCAAGCGTTCCAGGAGTTTGGAGATAAAGGGGATATTTGAGACGGGTCGATAGTTGGCTTCACAGGACGGGTCCAGAGTTGTTTTTTTTTCAATAGTGGGGTTATGATAGAGTGTTTGAAGGAGGAGAGAAAGACCCCAGAAGAGAGGGAGAGGTTACAGATTTTAGTTAGGTGACAGCTGATAGCAGGAGAGAGAGACTGGATGAGGTGTGAAGGTGTGGGGTCACTAGAGCAGGTAGTGGGGCGGGCGGAGGAGAGGAGCCTGGAAACCTCATCCTTCGTTACAGGCTCAAAAACTGAGAGTGATGAAGAGGAGACGTGGCTGGAAATTGGATCAGAACTTTTAGGGGACTGGGCAAGGATTTCATCACGAAGTACTGTCAGTATGCTTCCTGTTGCCAGTGGAATGAGTTATAGCTTGACCTATATTCTCCTTGAAATGCCTAGTTTAAGGCAGTGTGGATTGATGGTTGCGTCTAGTCTCAGACCAAAAATGGCTGCACTTTAGAGGAGCCCTGCTCAAAACCACTGACAAAGGCATCTAAATAGGAGCTTCAGGTGCCCTAGAACTTCACAACTATCATACACCTACTTCTTCTATCCAAATTCATCCAAACGCAAGATGGAAGTAGCATTAAGACAATTTACTGACATCTTTGCTGCCAGAAACTGAAAGGAAAATGGTCACATAACAATCTAACTACTTCTCAATACAGCTAACCTCCTGCTAGCCTTCAAACAGCCAAGCCCGATGCAGAGAGATGCTTCTCACTTAAAGGAGATGAGTTAAAAGGTGCAGTGGCTGTCTAAAAAGAGGCTCCTAAACATTTATCAACACACAAGGAACACAACAGGTCCCACCAGGTTCTGTGACTTAGACCATGCTAGTAAAGGTGCACCAACAACAATGGAGAAAGATGAAAGTCTGGATTATAACTTTACCTCAAGCAAGAACCAAATGTGTCACTACTATCATAACTAGATTTGGGGGTAGATTTATTTCACCTCTTCCTTGCTCACATAACTGTATCATCTGAAGCAATATCAGTAGTCCTTATGAAAAAAAAACTGTCTGCTTAAAAAGGCACCTTTGCATCTGACATGCCAAATAATTCAGCCTTGCCCTCTTCATATACAATAACTTTTTAAAGAGAGGGTAAATCACATTTAAGTGAATCACATTAAAATGGGTGACTATACTTATGCCTATCACTTATCACTTCATGCCCACAATAACTTGGAAGATCGTGACCATGACCGTGATCAGATCCAAACTGGATGACATGGAAGACTTGACTGTAATCAGCTCCAAACTGGATGACATAGAAGGTAGGTCAGGAGACTTGACTGTAATCAGGTACAAACTGGATGACATGGAAGGTAGGTCAGAAGACTTGACTCTAATCAGGTACAAACTGTATGACACTGAAGATAGGTCAGGAGACTTGACTGTAATCAGGTACAAACTAGATGAAATGGAAGGTGGGTCAGGAGACTTGACTGTAATCATGTCCAAACTGGATGACATGGAAGATAGGTCAGGAGACTTGACTGTAATTTATAGTCTAAAACTTAAGTAATTATGGTCTTCAGGGACAATATATATGGTTTGTTTTTTTATCAGGGAGACTTCATAAATGAATGATTTATTATGAAAAAAAAATATGCACAGTACAAATGAAACAGATTTTAACAAGATAGTTCACATAGATAGAAATTACATTCTTCACTACTGTTAAATTCCTTAGCATTTTTGTCTGTTTTTTTTTAATGTTCTTTATAGTTTTTTTGTTTTTATTTTTAGAGTATGAATAAAGAACAAAAAGGCTTTATGGCACTTCACTATGGATCAAACTTCATTGATTGTGTCAATCTTGGCCCTAGATACAGAGCAATAGAGGGTGTCTGCTTCACAGCTTAACGCTGCTTAATCATTGCTTTGTTTCGGTACTTCCCACCCCCATTTAAGTACTCTTTATTGAGATATTACAAAAATGTTTGAAAACACAACAAACCAATATAAAAATGTGTGGAAATTCTAAGCCCATTGTTTTGCCTTTTCACAGGTTTTTATAACAAAACTAGCTGAGTACCCGGCGTTGCCCGATTTCTCCTTCCTAATCCCTGTTGGGGAGGAAAATAAACAAAGGAGTAAACTTTTGACTTCATATCCCGTCCTCATATATCGTTGTCATATCCCAACCCCATATCCCATCTTCATATCCCGTCCTCCTATCCCGACCTCCTATCCCAACCTCCTATCCTGACCTCCTATCCCGACCTCCTATCCCAACCTCCTATCCCGTCCTCCTATCTCGACCTCCTATCTCGATCTCCTATCCCGTCCTCCTATCCCGTCCTCCTATCTCGACCTCCTATCCTGTCCTCCTATCCTGTCCTCCTATCCCATCCTCCTATCTCGACCTCCTATCTCTATCTCCTATCTTGACCTCCTATCCCGTCCTTCTATGTCGATCTCCTATCCCGTCATCCTATCCTGTCCTCCTATCTCAACCTCCTATCTCAACCTCCTATCTCGACCTCCTATCCCGTCCTCCTATCCCGTCCTCCTATCTCGACCTCATATCTCGACATCCTATCCCGAACTCCTATCCCATCCTCCTATGTCGATCTCCTATCCCATCCTCCTATCCCATCCTCCAATCTCGACCTCCTATCTTGACCTCCTATCCCGACCGCATATCCCTTCCTCATATCCCGTCCTCCAATTTTGACCTCCTATCCCGACCTCCTATCCTGACCTCCTATCCCGAACTCCTATCTCGACCTCCTATCTTGACCTTCTATTCCAACCTCCTATCCCGTCCTCCTATCTAAACCTCCTATCTTGACCTCCTATCCTGACCTCCTATCCCGACCTCTTATCCCTACCTCCTATCTCGACCTCCTATTTCGACCTCCTATCCCGTCCTCCTATCTTGTCCTCCTATCTCGACCTCCTATCACGTCCTCATATCCCGACCTCCTATACCGACCTCCTATCCCAACCTCCTATCTCGACCACGTATCCTGTCCTCATTTCCTGTCCTCATATCTTGACCTCCTATCTCGACCTCCTATCCCGCCCTTCCATCCCGTCCTCCTTTCCCATCCTCATATCCCGTCCTCCTATCTCGATCTCCTATCTTGACCTCCTATCTTGACCTCCTATCCCGACCCGTAATATGTGTACCAGGTATTGAAATATCTCCAGCCGTACTGAAGCTATGTGGGAACATACATTCACCATTGATTTGCATGGGTCTCCCAAATGGGGGTAGTTAAGGGTTAAATTAACTATCCTATATTTTAAGTGGACATATAAGTAACATGTGACTAAGTATTATCGAAATATCTCCAGCCGTTTGGAAGTTATGCAGTAACATATATTTCCCATAGACTTGTATGGGACCTTAAATGAAAAAAAAAACACCCCTGGCAAATGGGGGTGAGTAAGGGTTAAATTACCTATCCTATGTTTGTTGTTGATATATAAGTAACATGTGTGCCAAGTTTCATGTTAATATCTTCAGCCGTTCGGACGTGATGCTGGAACATAGACACATACATAAACACATACATACACACATTGGGGGATATTCATCAAATCCTGTCCAGAGGAAAAACTGCCCAGTTGCCCATAGCAACCAATCAGATTGCTTCTTACATTTTGCAGAGGCCTTGTTAAAACTGAAAGAAGCTATCTTATTGGTTTCTATGGGCAACTGGGCAGTTTTTCCTCTGGACAGGTTTTGATAAATCTCCCCCATTGAGTATATATATATATATATATATATATATATATATATATATATATATATATATATATATACTGTATATGTGTGTGTGTGTGTGTGTAACATACTATACTTTTTTACAGAAATCTGTTTTGTTGGTCTTCAACTACGGTAAGTTTTTCAAGATTTTATTGACAACTAGCTGAGTACCTGGCGTTGCCCAGTTTTTCCTTCATAATCTTTGTTGTGGAGGAAAATCAACAGAGAAAGCTTTTGACTTCACATCCCGTCCTTATATATTGTTGTCATATCCTGACCTCCAATCCCGACCTCCAATCCCGACCTTCTTTCCCGACCTCCTATCCCAACCTCCTATCCAGACCTCCTATCCCGACCTCCTATCCCTTCCTCCTATCCCGTCCTCATATCCCGACCCATAATATGTGTTCAAGGTATTGAAATATCTCCAGCCGTACGGAAGTTATGTGAGAACATACATTTCCCATTGTTTGAAGGACTTATAAGGGATTACATACAGGAATACATAGGGGATAATTGTATTATAAGTGATAGCCAGCATGGGTTTACTAAGGATAGAAGTTGTCAAACCAATCTAATTTGCTTTTATGAAGAGGTGAGTAGAAGCCTTGACAGAGGAATGGCTGTGGATATAGTGTTTCTGGATTTTGCTAAAGCGTTTGATACTGTCCCTCGTAGACGTCTGACAGGTAAGTTAAGGTCTTTGGGTTTGGAAATTTTAGTTTGTAACTGGATTGAACACTGGCTCATGGATCGTACCCAGAGAGTGGTGGTCAATGATTCGTACTCTGATTGGTCCCCGGTTATTAGTGGTGTACCCCAAGGTTCAGTACTGGGACCGCTGTTGTTTAATTTATTTATCAATGATATAGAGGATGGTATTAACAGCTCTGTTTCTATCTTTGCAGATGACACCAAGCTTTGTAGCACAGTACAGTCTATAGAGGATGTGCATAAGTTACAAGATGACTTGGATAGACTAAGTGTCTGGGCATCCACTTGGCAAATGAGGTTCAATGTGGATAAATGTAAAGTTATGCATCTGGGTACTAATAACCTGCATGCATCGTATGTCTTAGGGGGGATTAAACTGGCAGAGTCACTGGTAGAGAAGGATCTGGGTGTACTTGTAGATCACAGACTACAGAATAGCATGCAATGTCAGGCTGCTGCTTCCAAAGCCGGCAGGATATTGTCATGTATCAAAAGAGGCATGGACTCAAGGGACAGGGACATAATACTCCCCCTTTATAAATCATTGGTACGGCCTTACCTGGAATATGCTGTTCAGTTTTGGGCACCTGTCCATAAAAGGGACACTGCGGAGTTGGAAAGGGTGCAGAGACGCGCGACTAAACTAATATGGGGCATGGAACATCTTAGCTATGAGGAGCGATTAAAGGAGTTACAATTGTTTAGTCTTGAGAAGAGACGTTTAAGGGGGGATATGATAAACGTATATAAGTATATTAATGGCCCATACAAAAAATATGGAGAAAAACTGTTCCAGGTTAAACCCCCCCAAAGGACGAGGGGGCACTCCCTCCGTCTGGAGAAGAAAAAGTTTAGTCTCAAGGGGCGACACGCCTTCTTTACTGTGAGGACTGTGAATTTATGGAACGGTCTACCTCAGGAACTGGTCACAGCAGGAACAATTAATAGCTTTAAAACAGGATCAGATACATTCCTGGAACAAAATAAGATTAATGCTTATGAAGAAATATAAAATCCCATCCCTTCCCCAATATCGCGCCACACCCCTACCCCTTAATTTCCTGGTTGAACTTGATGGACATATGTCTTTTTTCGACCGTACTAACTATGTAACTATGTAACTATGTAACTATGATTAGCATGTGACTTTAAACAAAAACCCCAACCCTTACAAATGGGGGGTAGTTAAGAGTTAAATTAACTATCCTATATTTTAAGTGGACACATAATTAACATGTGACCAAGTATTATCGAAATATCTCCAGCCGTTTGAAGTTATGCAGTAACATATATTTCCCATAGACTTGTATGGGACTTTAACCCCTTAAGGACGCAGGGTTTTTCAGTTTTTGCACTTTTGTTTTTTCCTCCCTACCTTTTAAAAATCATAACCCTTTCAATTTTCCACCTAAAAATCCATATTATGGCTTATTTTTTGTGTCATTCTACTTTGCAGTGACATCAGTCATTTTACCCAAAAATTCGAGGCAAAATGGAAAAAAAATCATTGTGCGACAAAATCGAAGAAAAAACACAATTTTGTAATTTTGGGGGCTTCCGTTTCTACGCAGTTCGTATTTCGGTAAAAATGATACCTTCTCTTTATTCTGTAGGTCCATACGGTTAAAATTATACCCTACTTATATAGGTTTGATTTTGTCGTACTTCTGGAAAAAATCATAACTACATGCAGGAAAATGTATACGTTTAAAAATGTCCTCTTCTGACCCCCATAACTTTTTAATTTTTCCACGTACAGGGCAGTATGAGGGCTAATTTTTTTGTGCCGTGATCTGCAGTTTTTAGCAATACCATTTTTGTTTTGATCGGACTTTTTGATCACTTTTTATTCTTTTTGTAATGGTATAAAAAGTGACCAAAAATATGCTTTTTTGGACTTTGGATTTTTTTTTTTTACGTGTACGCCATTGACCGTGCGGTTTAATTAATGATATATTTTTATAGTTCGGACATGTATGCACGCGGTGATACCACATATGTTTATTTTTATTTTTATTTACACTGTTTTATTTTTTTTATGGGAAAAGGGGGGTGATTCAAACTTTTATTAGGGAAGGGGTTAAATGACCTTTATTAACACTTTTTTTCACTTTTGTTTGCAGTGTTATAGGTCCCATAGGGAGCTATAACACTGCGCACACTGATCTTTCTAGCTGATCACTGGCGTGTATTAACACGCCTGTGATCAGTGTTATTGGCGCTTGACTGCTCCTGCCTGGATCTCAGGCACGGAGCAGTCATTCGTCAATCGGACACCGAGGAGGCTGATAAGGGCCCTCCCGGTCTCCTGTAAGCTGTTCGGGACGCCGCAATTTCACCGCATTGGTCCCGAACAGCCCGACTGAGCAGCCGAGTTACTTTCACTTTCACTTCAGACGCGGCGGTGAGCTTTGAACGCCGCGTCTGAAGGGTTAATACAGGGCATCACCGCGATCGGTGATGTCCTGTATTAGCCGCGGGTCCCGGTCGTTGATAGCCCGACCCGATGTGACGCGGGGACACACACGTTGAGTTTTATATATCTAGATAAATAAAGTGTATTTAAATGGGGAAGTGCTGATGTAAGGCAGCGCTAAACTGTGAAACAGCAGTCCTCTAAGGCTCTATATCCTGGACCGAGATTGTTACAATAAATAAAGTTTGATCCATAGTCAAGTGCCGTAGGCCTTTTGGTTCTTTATCCTTACTGGATTGTTAGGCTGCTTTCACACTTTAAAATTGATCTGTTTTAAAGATCCGTTTGATTGTTCCGTTATGAAAACCCCTGAAAATCGGCCATTAAACGTCCGTTAAAAAATCCATTATAGTCTATGGGATTTTTACATTATCCGTTTTAATTCGTATAGTCCGTTATGATTAATGGACGTTATTTTGTGACGGAAAATAGTAACGGGAGAAATGGTGCATGCACTATTTCTTCGTTCATTCTCCCGTCACAAAATAACGTCCGTTACTAATAATGGACTTTAACGGATTAAAACGGATAATGTAAAAATCCCATGGACTATAATGCGATTTTCTAACGGACGTATGGGATTTTCTAATGGACGTTTAAAGGCCAATTTTCAGGGTTTTCATAACGGAACATAAAAAGGATCTTTAAAATGGATGAATTTTATAGTGTGAAAGCAGCCTTAGTCATATAGCTGTGCTGAGCACCACAGAGGATCCATGTCATATCAAAAACAACAGTGTCACCTGCTTTATTACTGTCTGGTAGTGAAAGCAGTGTGGGTCTTCTTTTGTTATTTATTTTGTCTTATTTAAGTTTTTAGATCCTAGTGCCACATTTTGATAGACAAAGCAGAAAATGGCTTTCAATTCTTTACTACATGAAGATCATGGTCTCATCATATCTGGAGATCAGGAGAAAGTCCATACTTGGCCAAAGTATAATTGTTTTATGGTTATAAAGATCTGTATGTAAATGTAAAGGGTGTAAAATACTCTTTCAAAAAATCCTCTCTTTTCTCTAAAGCTCCATGTGGGGAAGTAAAAGTTTGCTGTATGTAAGAGACACATAATTCCATCTGATGCTTTTAGAGTTGTACATAAAGCCTTTAATAATATACTTCATGTTAATGCAGACAAAAAATCTGTAGGTGTACTAATGTCTAGCTTTTAAGAACAAAATACTTTATGAGATGATAGACTTGGTTTTGAATGCAAGGGAAATTATACCTTATTCTACTATGTAAACTGAATATATATATATAATATATATATATATATATATATATATGCACCCAGTTCGGCCCAAATTGCATCACTCAATACTATAAAAGACGATGCAAAGAATAGGGGTGGAGACCTAAATGTCATAGCACACTCAGAAATGGATTCTATGGGTACAGGAGGGAGTATGGGACCTTCATCAGCCTTCTTAAAGGGGGTACTCCACCCCTAGACATCTTATCCCCTATCCAAAAGATAAGGAATAAGATGTCTGATTGTGGGGGTCCCACCGCTGGGGACCCCTGTGTTCTCAGTAGCAGCACCTCTCTGTCATCACTGCACAGAGGAAAATCTCTGTGCGCGATGACGGGGCAATACAGAGGCCGGAGCACCGGCCCCTTGTGCCATTACGTCCTGCCCTTTCAATACAAGTCTATGGGAGTGGGCGTGGTGGCCGCCACACCCCCTTCCATAGACTTACATTAAGGGGGTGGAGGAGCCGGAAACCATGATGTCACGGTTCTCAGGCCCCTGTATCGCCCTGTCATTGCCCACAGAGATTTTCCAGCGGCGGGACCCCTGCGATCCGACATCTTATCCCCTATCTTTTAGATAGGGGATTATATATCTAGGGGTGGTGTACCCCTTTAAATTACTCCATAATAATGATCTTTGCAATATGAATGAAAGGGATTATACCCATTTTTCTAAGGCTGGGTTTCCCCCCACGTTTTTACAATACAGTTCCCATATCAGGTTTTTTGGAAAAAAAATGGATTCCTCAAAACCTGACTAAACTGTATCAAAACATGAGTACACATTTTAATCTGTATACGGTTGAAAACTGTATACAGTTTGAAAAATGATGTCCGGTTGCATCCGTTTTTTTTAAGAAGAAAAAGTATACGTTTTTAACTTTTTACTCCATTATGAATATGGTTTCACTTGTTTGATTGAAATTCCAAGAAAAAAAAACTGTGCAAAGTCAAAAAAATGTATGGTGAAAACCGGATGGAACTGTATGCACATACAGGTCTGTACAGTTCCCAATGGCTCCCATGTTTAAAAAAAGTATATGTTTTAATATGGTTTTTCACCCGACCCGGGCTACGGTTTTGGGTATGGGAAAAAAAACTGACAAAACTGTATAAGATGCAAAACGTACACAACCGGATGCATCTTTTGGCGTACATTTTTCAATGGAGAGTCAATGCACGCGGTTTTCAATACGGTTCCGTATGGTTTTCAAATTGAAAACGTATACGGGAACTGTATTGCAAAAACATGGTGTGAACCCCAGCCTAATCCTCATAAATCATTTAGTAGAATTGACTGCTGTCTGACAGATAATTGGTCTTTGCAACAATTTTCAGATACAACTTGATCGGACCATATTGCTCTCACTGTTTCTGTTCTGTTTCTTGAACCACACCTCCCAAACGATATTAGAGTATATCTGGTATATGAGCAACTATATTTCATTAAACCTAGAAATATAAAAGCTCTCAAAATTTAGTTAATATTTTAAATTACTCTTATGATACAGAAGAGATTAACCAATTAAAGGGGTATTCCAGGTAAAAACTTTTTTTTATATATCAACTGGCTCCGGAAAGTTAAACAGATTTGTAAATTACTTCTATTAAAAAATCTTAATCCTTCCAATAGTTATTAGCTTCTGAAGTTGAGTTGCTGTTTTCTGTCTAACTGCTTTCTGATGACTCACATCCCGGGAGCTGTCCAGCTCCTATGGGGATATTTTCCCATCATGCAAGGGATATTCTCCCATCATGCACAGCTTCCGGGACATGACATTATCATTGAGCAGTTAGACAGAAAACTTTAGACGCTAATAACTATTGGAAGGATTAAAAAATTTTAAAAGAAGTAATTTACAAATCTGTTTAACTTTCAGGTGCCAGTTGATATATATAAAAAAAGTTTTTGTCTGGAATACCCCTTTAATGATGCAGCCAAATTTTGTTTTTAGGTTTTCATTTTCTCCTCCACTCCTTTGATTATTCTTTTTTCTTCAATCTACAGAAGCATATGAGGGTTATATAGTTTTTTCAGGACCACTTATCTTTGCAATGACAGTCTTAATTTTTCCAATATATGGAACAAACTATTTCCATTAAATAAAACAAACAAAAAAAAAAAGGGGGAGGGGGGAACGGTAGTTTATTTATTCACTATTCAACGTGCGCTAAAATTGACATGTTATTTTTTATTCTTTAAGTCATTAAGCATACCAATACCCAATTTTTTGTAGTTTTTTATAATTTTTATTTTACAACTTTAAAAAATGTAAACTAAAAAGTGCTTAAATCGTCCTTTTCTTCTTTTTTAAAGTTTTTGTTTATTTAAGGCATATGAATAATGAGAACAACAAGAATAATAGTTGTCTACTACGACTAAATAAAAACATGAAGGCATACATAAGTCAGCACATGTATAAAATAATGCGGATATGATCAACCAAATACAACAAGGTGCTGAGATATACAAAGAGAGTCATGGGAGACAAAAGGGGAACTAGAAAAAGGGAATGGAGGGGAAAAAGGAAAAACAAAGTATATACCAAGGGAGAAGGAGAAAAAGAAAAAGAATACAAAGGGTAGCAAGTGTGTGTGTGTGTGGGGGGGGGGGGGGGAGAAAAGAAATAATGAGTAGCAGAATAAACAGAGGAACAACTTACCACAGGAACCAACCGTGAACCCTTGAGCGGCAGGAGAGGGTGCATAATCTAGTGTAGCGTAGGGTAGAGGATCCAGAGGTAGGCGGGCATGAGTCAGTCGATATATTACGTCTAGAACCTGGGTCCAGAATAGAATGAGGATCGGACATGGATAGAGCCACCAGTGGCCCCACAGTGGCCCCAACAGCTGGGTTCTCTGTACCATCTGGTCAGTAATTTATAATTTGTCTCTTGTGCTTTGCACAATATTGGACAGAGCCGTCTGCCCATTCCTCTTCGGTAAATGCATGACCTAGCGCCCTTTCCCAGCTAAGGCAGAAAAGAAGAGGGTGTAAGGTAAAGGTATCTAAGAATAAACCATAAAGAGAGCTGATTGGATGGGACACTGGCAAAATCGCCCTTTTCTGACCCCTATAACTTTTTTTTCATTTCTGTTCATGAAGCTACATAGAGGCGGCCTTTTTTGCTACATATTCTGTATTTTTTTAAATACCTTTTTGGCATTGATCAGACTTTTAAATCGCTTTTTATTCAATTTTTGTGTGGGATGTAAATGTCACTGAAAGTATTCACAGCAACATTTTACCTGTTGGGAACAAAGAACACACCTATATACCCGGACCACCAGGAGGTATATGCATGTCCTGAGTCCTGTCTTGGCTAGGAAGTGAGTACAGGAGCTACGCTTGCTTCATATGAGGGAGTAATATGGTCAGGCTCCTGTGTAGGGCCACTTTTTTAAGGGCGAAGCAACCCTTGTCAAGAAGGATGACCTCCCCCCCCCCAGAAGATCATCTGCTAAATTCAGTGAATTGCATGCAGGGGCGGGGATCGATTTACATATTCATTGTTTGTGACTCCACATTGAAGTGAAGTCACAGACAATAAAGGAGATGTTTATCAAAACCTGTCCGGAGGAAGCGTTGCCCAGTTGCCCATAGCAGCCAATCAGCACAATTTCTCAAAGGCCTTGTTAAAAATGAAAGAAGTGAGCAGATTGGTTGCTATGGGCAACTGTGCAACTTTTCTTCCGGACAGGTTTTGATGAATCTCCCCCTTATAAATATGTAAATGAAGCCCTGCCCCTTGCACATGATTCACAGAATTTAGTAGAGTATCTTCAGGGGGAAATTTTTCAGAAACCACTGTACATATTTAATCCCTTAAGTTTTATAATCTTTTTATTGGGTTTTTCAAAACATAAACATAACAGACATTTATAACATAGAGTTAAGCAGTCATGACATGTCTTACATGGGGGGATCCGTCACATAATATAATATACATGCATATTACAAGGATATTATTGCAAGATTATGTGTATGCGACAATCAACCCTTCAATAGTAAGTTATGCAGAACAACAAGGAACTATTCAGTCCAAGGCAGGACTAGAGTAACGATGGAAACATAGTAATCCAAACAAGTAAAGATAAAATAAAGGACATGTGCCATAAATGTATATCGCTGCATATCGTTACTTCGTGCACAGAGCCTTACATTTACAGCGTGGCTGTGGCGATCACGCTGATGTCCGACATTAACCCCTCAGATGCCATGATCAATACAGATCATGGCATCTGCGGCAGTGCAGCACTTAAAATGGCTGATCTGCTCACCCGTGGCACTCCCGCAGGGATCAGATCAGCCAAGATGGTGGACGAAGGTCCCCTCACCTGCCTCAGTCTGTCTCCTGAGGTCTTCTGCACTGATCTGCCTTCCAGCAAACCAGAGCAGATGATCACCGATAATACTGATCAGTGCTATGTCCTATTCATAGCACTGAACAGTATTAGCAATCTAATGATTGCTATAAATAGTCCCCTATGTGGACTAAAAAAGTTTAAAATAAATGTAAATAAAAGTTAAAAAAAATAATCAAAAAAAAAAATATTTAAAAAGCCCCTCCCAATAAAGTTTTAAATCACCCCTTTTCCCCATATTAATACAAAAATGCATTAAAAAAACTTTAAAGTATAAACATATTTGGGATTGACGCATGTCCGAACTATGAAAATATAGGGGGACATTTATGAAACATTGCTTTTGTAATCTATTTTTTAGTAATTTTTTTCCAACTACTGTTTTGCTCACGTACGACAAATTTATTATTTTGTCGTATGGCCTTAATAAATGTGTTGCATGTAAGCAAAAGTGGGAAAATCCCTCCATGTAAGCAAAAGCTGTTTGCTCTGCTGCTCCCGCGTTAGCAAAAGAGGTGGTTCTTTGCTGTCCTCACTTGTTTCTCGGGCTCAAATCATCCAGCATTGCCTAACCCGTTGTGATGGCACAAGTAGGTGGTAAATCCAAATCCAAACACATTTCCCAGCCTAGTGCGGCGGAAGAAATATTACAAAGTTTGTTGTCCGCCATTGCCACAACGCAACCGACTCTATTCCACCAAACTCACCCAATAAATTTGGCAAAGATATTTTGAGTTTTAAGTGAATAAGAAAGGTTCTCATATGCGTTTTTTGTCATTATTCTTTTTATTTTTAAAATAGAAGTTTAAATTACGTTTTGACAAGCAAAGATTGGAATTAGCAGTAGAAGAGGTTGATTGTGGTAATCAGTGTCCAAAGGATAAAGGGGAAAAAATTCTAAAAAAAAATCACACACAGTGCACAAAAGTAAGCATTAAAAATAAATAATGTAGTTTAACACATAACACACTTTCATAAAAAAAAAAAAAAAAAATACCCTTCATAAAAGAGGGCAATTCTTTTTAGAGGATGTAAGGCATTTTAGTAAGCCAGGAATGTGCTGAAGTAAATTTAAGCAAAGTTTTCCTCTAATCTCTTACTACTACATGTCAATTTCTAAAACTTGCTTACATAAGCCAAAATCAATTTTCTTGCTTTTCTCGCTCTTAGGGATGATTGTCGCATAGAAAATGGCATAGTCACAGTTGCAACTTTTCTGCGACAATTATATGAAAGAAAAAATGGGTAAATGCTTTTGTAAATTCCCCCCCCCCCCCCCCATAATGTTAATGATCTCCTACGGCGAACGGCGTAAACGTAAAAAAGAAGTCCAAATTTTTTTTGTCACTTACTGCCAATTTTTTTTTTATAAAAAGCTATCAAAAAGTCAAATATATGCAAAAGGGGTACTAAAACAAACTACAGATCATGGCACAAAAAATGAGACCTGAATCGTCCCTTAATATGGAAAAATAAGAGAGGCGATCAAAATAGGGCAATTTTAACCTCTTCAGGACACAGGGCTTATGGATACGCCCTGCATTCCGAGTCCTTAAGGACCGAGGGTGTATCCATACGCCCGTGGGAAATCCGGTGCCCACCGCTAGCCGGTTGGGGACCTGAGCCGGATGCCTGCTGAAATCATTCAGCAGGCACCCTGGCACATCGCCCAGGGGGGTCCTGAGACCCCCCCATGTCGGCGATCGGAGAAAATCGCATGTCAATTCAGACATGCGATTTTCTCCAATTCCGGGCTGATCGGGTCTCTGGTGACCCGATCACCTGGAAAATAGGGCTGATCGGAGATGTCACCAACACCCCCGATCAGCCTAAAGGATTGGAGTGAGATCGCAAAGCCGCGATCTACTCCTATCCCCTGCCATTACTCAGAACGGAGTTCTGACCAATGGCAGCGCAGGACAGGGGATTGCCATGGCAACCCCCCGTTCTGCCCGCCCCTGGATGTTGAGGGGCTCTGGGAAGAAGACGGAGGCCGTACCTGCAGGAGAAGATGCCTGGGGACCTGGGACCTTCGCTGGAGCCTGCAGGATTCTGATCAGGTAGGGAATCGACAGTGGGGGGGGGGGGTGGAATTGAAAGTGAAAGTAAATCGATCTTTACTGTGGCAACCACTAGGGGGGGCCAAACTGCAACTCCCAGCATGCCCAGAGAGCCAAAGGCTTTCTGGGCATGCTGGGAGTTGTAGTTTTGCAACATCTGGAGGGTCACAGTTTGGAGACCACTGTTACAGTGGTGCCCAAACAGTAGCCCTCCAGATGTTGCCAAACTACAACTCTCAGCATGCCTCAACTGCCCAGGCATGCTGGGAGTTGTAGTTCTGTAACATCTGTCCCTTCAGATTTAGCAATTTTCATGACATTTTTGAAAATTGCTGCTCTACTTTGAAGCCCTCTAATTTTTTCAAAAAGCAAAAGTATGTCCATTTTATGATGCCAACATAAAGTGGACATATTGTGTTTGTGAAGAAAAATAAAATTTATTTGAAATATCCATTTTCCTTACAAGCAGAGAGCTTCAAATGTAGAAAAATGCAAAATTTTAAAAATTTTCATGAAATTTTGGGATTTTTCACCAAAAAAGGATGCAATTAACGCCGAAAATTTACCACCAAAATAAAGAAGAATATGTCACGAAAAAACAATCTCAGAATCAGAATATTCGATAAAAGCGTTTTCGCGTTATTAATTTGTAAAGTGACGGTGGTCAGAATTGCGAAAAAGGGCTCAGTCCTTAAGGTGAAAAAGGGCTGCGTCCTTAAGGGGTTAAACATACTGATTTTGTAAAAAAGTTAGCAATTTTTTTAAAGCAGTAAAGTAATAGAAAAGTATGCAACCATGGGTATAATTTTAATCATATTAACCCAGAGAATAAAGAAAAAAATTCATTTTTACCATAAAATGTACAGCGTGAAAACAAAACCCCCCCAAATTAGCAAAATTATGATTTTTGTTTAAATTTCCTTACATAATTTTTTTACCACACATTTTAGGGTAAAATGAGTGATGTCATTACAAAGTACAGAGACTATAAGAAAAACAAGGATTGCACTCACCATCCAGACGATTATTTATTCCATAGTGTCAGGTATAACAAGCTGGTGCGAGGGTGGAGGCGGGGGAATGGGACCAGGACAGACTGTTTCACGCCACTAAGGTGCTTCTTCCAGCCGTTTCATACTGGCTGGAAGAAGCGCCTTAGTGGCGTGAAACAGTCTTTCCTGGTCCCATCCCCCGCCTCCACCCTCGCACCAGCTTGTTATTGTTACTGGATTTATGCACCACCGCATCCAATGTGTATAACAGGAACTCTAGAACTACCCACATCACACCAGCTGCCATATGCCTTAGTTCTGCAGTGCCGGACTTCATCTTTTCTTCTTTTCGTTCATTTCATTACAAAGTACAACTGGTTCCGCAAAAAACAAGCCCTCATATGGGTCTGTGAATAGAAATATAAAAGAGTTATGGATTTTAAAAGGGGACGAGGAAAAAATGAAAGAGCAAAAACAAAATGGGCTGTGTCCTTAAGGGGTTAAATAACTGACCCCTCTTTGGACTCCTGTTCCCCCACACTATAACCCAGTGTATTAAAGGAGTACTCCGGTGAAAACCTTTTTTCTTTCAAATCAACTGGTGGCAGAAAGTGAAACATATTTGTAAATTACTTCTATTAAAAAATCTTAATCCTTCCTGTACTTATTAGCTGCTGAATACTACAGAGGAAATTCTTTTCTTTTTGGAATGCTCTCTGATGACATCATGACCACAGTTCTCTCTGCTGATGTTATTATAATTGTTACGCCGAGCGCTCCGGGTCCCCGCTCCTCCCCGGAGCGCTCGCTTCACTCTCCCCGCGGCAGCGCTCCGGTCACGTCCTCTGACCCGGGGCGCTGCGATTCCGCTGCCAGCCGGGGTGCGATTCGCGATACGGGTAGCGCCCGCTCGCGATGCACACCCCGGCTCCCCTACCTGACTCGCTCTCCGTCTGTTCTGTCCCGGCGCGCGCGGCCCCGCTCCCTAGGGCGCGCGCGCGCCGGGTCTCTGCGATTTAAAGGGCCACTGCGCCGCTGATTGGCGCAGTGGTCCCAATTAGTGTGTTCACCTGTGCACTTCCCTATATCACCTCACTTCCCTTGCACTCCCTTGCCGGATCTTGTTGCCTTAGTGCCAGTGAAAGCGTTCCTTGTGTGCTCCTTGCCTGTGTTTCCAGACCTTCTGCCGTTGCCCCTGACTACGATCCTTGCTGCCTGCCCCGACCTTCTGCTACGTCCGACCTTGCTTTTGCCTACTCCCTTGTACCGCGCCTATCTTCAGCAGCCAGAGAGGTGAGCCGTTGCTAGTGGATACGACCTGGTCACTACCGCCGCAGCAAGACCATCCTGCTTTGCGGCGGGCTCTGGTGAAAACCAGTAGTGGCTTAGAACCGGTCCACTAGCACGGTCCACGCCAATCCCTCTCTGGCACAGAGGATCCACTACCTGCCAGCCGGCATCGTGACAGTAGATCCGGCCATGGATCCCGCTGAAGTTCCTCTGCCAGTTGTCGCTGACCTCACCACGGTGGTCGCCCAGCAGTCACAACAGATAGCGCAACAAGGCCAACAGCTGTCTCAACTGACCATTATGCTACAACAGCTACTACCACAGCTTCAGCAGTCATCTCCTCCGCCAGCTCCTGCACCTCCTCCGCAGCGAGTGGCCGCTCCTGGGATACGCTTATCCTTGCCGGATAAATTTGATGGGGACTCTAAGTTTTGCCGTGGCTTTCTTTCCCAATGTTCCCTGCATCTGGAGATGATGTCGGACCTGTTTCCCACTGAAAGGTCTAAGGTGGCTTTCGTAGTCAGCCTTCTGTCCGGAAAAGCCCTGTCATGGGCCACACCGCTCTGGGACCGCAATGACCCCGTCACTGCCTCTGTACACTCCTTCTTCTCGGAAATCCGAAGTGTCTTTGAGGAACCTGCCCGAGCCTCTTCTGCTGAGACTGCCCTGTTGAACCTGGTCCAGGGTAATTCTTCCGTTGGCGAGTATGCCGTACAATTCCGTACTCTTGCTTCAGAATTGTCCTGGAATAATGAGGCCCTCTGCGCGACCTTCAAAAAAGGCCTATCCAGCAACATTAAAGATGTTCTGGCCGCACGAGAAATTCCTGCTAATCTACATGAACTTATTCACCTAGCCACTCGCATTGACATGCGTTTTTCCGAAAGGCGTCAGGAACTCCGCCAAGATATGGACTCTGTTCGCACGAGGCGTTTCTTCTCCTCGGCTCCTCTCTCCTCTGGTCCCCTGCAATCTGTTCCTGTGCCTCCCGCCGTGGAGGCTATGCAGGTCGACCGGTCTCGCCTGACACCTCAAGAGAGGACACGACGCCGTATGGAGAACCTCTGCCTGTACTGTGCTAGTACCGAACACTTCCTGAGAGATTGTCCTATCCGTCCTCCCCGCCTGGAAAGACGTACACTGACTCCGCACAAAAGTGAGACAGTCCTTGATGTCTACTCTGCTTCTCCACGTCTTACTGTGCCTGTGCGGATGTCTGCCTCTGCCTTCTCCTTCTCTACAGTGGCCTTCTTGGACTCTGGATCTGCAGGAAATTTTATTTTGGCCTCTCTCGTCAACAGGTTCAACATCCCGGTGACCAGTCTCGCCAGACCCCTCTACATCAATTGTGTAAATAATGAAAGATTGGACTGTACCATACGTTTCCGCACGGAGCCCCTTCTTATGAGCATCGGATCTCATCATGAGAGGATTGAACTTTTGGTCCTCCCCAATTGCACCTCGGAAATTCTCCTTGGACTTCCCTGGCTTCAACTTCATTCCCCTACCCTGGATTGGTCCACTGGGGAGATCAAGAGTTGGGGGTCCTCTTGTTCCAAGAACTGTCTAAAACCGGTTCCCAGTAACCCTTGCCGTAACTCTGTGGTTCCTCCAGTAACCGGTCTCCCTAAGACCTATATGGACTTCGCGGATGTTTTCTGCAAAAAACAAGCTGAGACTCTACCTCCTCACAGGCCTTATGATTGCCCTATCGACCTCCTCCCGGGCACTACTCCACCCCGGGGCAGAATTTATCCTCTCTCTGCCCCAGAGACTCTTGCCATGTCCGAATACGTCCTGGAGAATCTAAAAAAGGGCTTTATCCGTAAATCCTCCTCTCCTGCCGGAGCCGGATTTTTCTTTGTGTCCAAAAAAGATGGCTCCCTACGGCCTTGCATTGACTACCGCGGTCTTAATAAAATCACGGTTAAGAACCGCTACCCCTTACCCCTCATCTCTGAACTCTTTGATCGCCTCCAAGGTGCCCACATCTTCACTAAATTGGACTTAAGAGGCGCCTATAACCTCATCCGCATCAGAGAGGGGGACGAGTGGAAAACGGCATTTAACACCAGAGATGGACACTTTGAGTATCTGGTCATGCCCTTTGGACTGTGCAACGCCCCTGCCGTCTTCCAAGACTTTGTCAATGAAATTTTTCGTGATTTGTTATACTCCTGTGTTGTTGTATATCTGGACGATATCCTAATTTTTTCTGCCAATCTAGAAGAACACCGCCAGCATGTCCGTATGGTTCTTCAGAGACTTCGTGACAACCAACTCTATGCCAAAATTGAGAAATGTCTGTTTGAATGCCAATCTCTTCCTTTTCTAGGATATTTGGTCTCTGGCCAGGGACTACAGATGGATCCAGACAAACTCTCTGCCGTCTTAGATTGGCCACGCCCCTCCGGACTCCGTGCTATCCAACGCTTTTTGGGGTTCGCCAATTATTACAGGCAATTTATTCCACATTTTTCTACCATTGTGGCTCCTATCGTGGCTTTAACCAAAAAAAATGCTGATCCCAAGTCCTGGCCTCCTCAAGCAGAAGACGCCTTTAAACGACTCAAGTCTGCCTTTTCTTCGGCTCCCGTCCTCTCCAGACCTGACCCTTCCAAACCCTTCCTATTGGAGGTTGATGCCTCCTCAGTGGGAGCTGGAGCTGTTCTTCTACAAAAAAATTCTTCCGGGCATGCTGTCACTTGTGGTTTTTTCTCTAGGACCTTCTCTCCAGCGGAGAGGAACTACTCCATCGGGGATCGAGAGCTTCTAGCCATCAAATTAGCACTTGAGGAATGGAGGCATCTGCTGGAGGGATCAAGTTCTCCTGTTATTATCTACACCGACCACAAGAACCTCTCCTACCTCCAGTCTGCCCAACGGCTGAATCCTCGCCAGGCCCGGTGGTCTCTGTTCTTTGCCCGATTTAATTTTGAGATTCACTTTCGTCCTGCCGATAAGAACATTAGGGCCGATGCTCTCTCTCGTTCCTCGGATGCCTCAGAAGTTGAACTCTCTCCGCAACACATCATTCCATCTGACTGCCTGATCTCCACTTCTCCTGCCTCCATCAGGCAGACTCCTCCAGGAAAGACCTTTGTTTCTCCTCGCCAACGCCTCGGAATCCTCAAATGGGGTCACTCCTCCCATCTCGCAGGTCATGCGGGTATCAAGAAATCTGTGCAACTCATCTCCCGCTTCTATTGGTGGCCGACTCTGGAGACGGATGTTGTGGACTTTGTGCGAGCCTGCACTATCTGTGCCCGGGATAAGACTCCTCGCCAGAAGCCCGCTGGTTTTCTTCATCCTCTGCCTGTCCCCGAACAGCCTTGGTCTCTGATTGGTATGGATTTTATTACTGATTTACCCCCTTCCCGTGGCAACACTGTTATTTGGGTGGTCGTCGATCGATTCTCCAAAATGGCACATTTCATCCCTCTTTCTGGTCTTCCTTCTGCGCCTCAGTTGGCTAAACAATTTTTTGTACACATTTTTCGTCTTCACGGGTTGCCTACGCAGATTGTCTCGGATAGAGGCGTCCAATTCGTGTCTAAATTCTGGAGGGCTCTCTGTAAACAACTCAAGATTAAATTAAATTTTTCTTCTGCATATCATCCCCAGTCCAATGGACAAGTAGAAAGGATTAACCAGATCTTGGGTGATTATTTGCGACATTTTGTTTCCTCCCGCCAGGATGACTGGGCAGATCTCCTCCCATGGGCCGAATTCTCGTATAACTTCAGGGTCTCTGAGTCTTCCTCCAAATCCCCATTTTTCGTGGTGTACGGCCGTCACCCTCTTCCCCCCCTCCCTACTCCCTTGCCCTCTGGTCTGCCCGCTGTGGATGAAATTTCTCGTGACCTTTCCATCATATGGAGAGAGACCCAAAATTCTCTCTTACAGGCTTCATCACGCATGAAGAAGTTCGCGGATAAGAAAAGAAGAGCTCCCCCCGTTTTTTCCCCTGGAGACAAGGTATGGCTCTCCGCTAAATATGTCCGCTTCCGTGTCCCTAGCTACAAGTTGGGACCACGCTATCTTGGTCCTTTCAAAATTTTGTGTCAAATTAATCCTGTCTCTTATAAACTTCTTCTTCCTCCCTCTCTTCGTATCCCTAATGCCTTTCACGTCTCTCTTCTCAAACCACTCATCCTCAACCGTTTTTCTCCCAAATCTGTTCCTCCCACTCCTGTTTCTGGCTCCTCGGACATCTTCTCGGTCAAAGAAATTTTAGCTGCCAAAAAGGTCAGAGGGAAAAATTTTTTTTTAGTGGACTGGGAGGGTTGTGGTCCTGAAGAGAGATCCTGGGAACCTGAGGACAACATCCTAGACAAAAGTCTGCTCCTCAGGTTCTCAGGCTCCAAGAAGAGGGGGAGACCCAAGGGGGGGGTACTGTTACGCCGAGCGCTCCGGGTCCCCGCTCCTCCCCGGAGCGCTCGCTTCACTCTCCCCGCGGCAGCGCTCCGGTCACGTCCTCTGACCCGGGGCGCTGCGATTCCGCTGCCAGCCGGGGTGCGATTCGCGATACGGGTAGCGCCCGCTCGCGATGCACACCCCGGCTCCCCTACCTGACTCGCTCTCCGTCTGTTCTGTCCCGGCGCGCGCGGCCCCGCTCCCTAGGGCGCGCGCGCGCCGGGTCTCTGCGATTTAAAGGGCCACTGCGCCGCTGATTGGCGCAGTGGTCCCAATTAGTGTGTTCACCTGTGCACTTCCCTATATCACCTCACTTCCCTTGCACTCCCTTGCCGGATCTTGTTGCCTTAGTGCCAGTGAAAGCGTTCCTTGTGTGCTCCTTGCCTGTGTTTCCAGACCTTCTGCCGTTGCCCCTGACTACGATCCTTGCTGCCTGCCCCGACCTTCTGCTACGTCCGACCTTGCTTTTGCCTACTCCCTTGTACCGCGCCTATCTTCAGCAGCCAGAGAGGTGAGCCGTTGCTAGTGGATACGACCTGGTCACTACCGCCGCAGCAAGACCATCCCGCTTTGCGGCGGGCTCTGGTGAAAACCAGTAGTGGCTTAGAACCGGTCCACGCCAATCCCTCTCTGGCACAGAGGATCCACTACCTGCCAGCCGGCATCGTGACAATAATAATAATAACACTTTATTTATTGTTGTCCTTAGTGGGATTTGAACCCAAGTCCCCAGCACTGCAAGGGAGCAGTACTAACCACTGAGCCACCATGCTGCTCTTAGCATGCATCTGCTATGCATCTGCTATGCATGGTTGCTAAAAATGGACAGAGATGTCAGCAGAGAGCACTGTGTTTGGGATGTCATCAGTGTTCCAAAAAGAAAGGAATTTCCTCTGTAGCATTCAGCAGCTAATAAGTACTGGAAGGATTAAGATTTTATAATAGAAGTAATTTACAAATATGTTTAACTTTCTGCCACCAGTTGATTTAAAAGAAAAAAGGTTTTCACCGAAGTACCCCTTTAAGTTTAGTGTGGGTGAACAGGCTGATAGTTTTCCTTTAAGTTTAGGAAACCAATAATTTTGTCCAGATCGGTTTCATTATTTTGTTTTTAATGATTCTGTTCAATCTCAATTTAAAAGCAAAAAGTTAATTTTTAGTTACTCTTTATTTAGTATTACTTTTGTCACTTTCAAGTTATTTTAGGAAACATTGTAAGGATCTCTGTCTTTAATAGAAGAGTACCAAAAATGTTGTCTATGTCTAGATATCCCCGTAAATCTAAGGCTGTTCATGCATATCATTAAAATCTACACCAGCTTGGAGTTAGAATAGATTTCATAAAATATTTACTGTATGCCTGCTTGTCATATCTCCTTAGTACTACACCATGCCCACTATATGCCATACTTTGCCCACTTAAAGGGGTACTCCGGTGAAAAATATTTTTTTTTTAATCAACTGGTGCAGAAAGTTAAACAGATTTGTAAATTGTCTATTAAAAAATCTTAATCCTTCCTGTACTTATTAGCTGCTGAATACTACAGCGGGAATTCTTTTCTTTTTGAAACACAGAGCTGTCTGCTGACATCATGAGCACAGTGCTCTCTGCTGACATCTCTGTCCATTTTAGGAACTGTCCAGAACAGCATATGTTTGCTATGGGGATTTCCTTTTACTCTGGACAGTTCCTTAAATGGACAGAGATGTCAGCAGAGAGCACTGTGCTCATGATGTCAGCAGACAGCCCTGTGTTTCAAACGGAAAACAATTTCCACTGTAGTATTCAGCAGCTAATAAGTACAGGAAGGATTAAGATTTTTTAATAGAAGTAATTTACAAATCTGTTTAACTTTCTGGCACCAGTTGATAAAAAAAAAAATTAATAATAATAAAGGTTTTCACCGGAGTACCCCTTTAAAATTCTCTGTGCAAAGTGTCAAAAAGTCACAAAAGCTTTAATAAAGGGGGTAAGTCCAGTGATTCCTCCACCTTTCTTCTTCTGTGTATTTGCACATACAACATTTAGTGACTTTAGGAAAAATACGCCAGGCACCGGCACAATAATAAAAAATAAAAAAAAGTAACAAACAAAATAAACAAAAATTCAGCACAGTTTGTTAGACATTAGATCTTAGGAATATGATAATAGATTAATATATTATCAAATAATTGCATCTTTCAATGCACCCTTCTTGGGCACAGCGGAAAAACGTCTAAAACACAAAGTAAATGTGGTGCAAAGTAAGTATGCCATTTTTTCCTCTGACACATTTACTATAGTAATGCAATATCAATAAGCTACTTTTAAGGCTAGAATAAGCTGTCCTATTGGTATACAAAGAGTAGCACTATCTCTGGCCATTATATCACTTGTATACAGCATTTTTCACTAGTTTTGCACACCCACTTAAAAGAAGATCCTGCTCCCCTATGTCTCTGCAGTAGTAGTCTCCAAACTGAGGACCACCAGATGTAGCAAAACTACAACTCCCATCATGCCCGGACAGCCAACGGCTGTCCGGGCATGCTGGGAGTTGTAGTTTTGCAACATCTTTAGGTCCATAGTTCAAGGATAAAGGTTTTATAGGTTTTATATTTCCACTGTATGTTGCCAATTTGCTGTATCTCTTGCTGATACATTTTCCACCAAGTACAGTATTATTGTTATGGCTCCCCGCCACTTCTTTTTTTATGTGTATACTATCGATCGCACAATAGAGATTATTACTTTGTTTATGTGATTATCTATGTTTTCTGTTGTCTGTATTAATGCAAACTTTAACTCAATATTTCACTTGATGGAAACTTTATCTTGTCCTCTTTAATGGCATTGTGTGTATGCAATGTCAAGAAAGCTTGTTACCTCTACAAAAGAGCAGGTATAGGGCTAGGCTCTAATATAATAGCAAACAAAATACAGAAAAACGTACCAGCAGCAGTTTAAAAAAATATTATTATTATTAAAATAAATATATATATATATATATATATATATATATATACATATATATATATATATGTATATATAGTAAATATATAAATAACATCTAAGATTGTACAAAAAAAATGCTATACAGAAAAAAACTCACCACTAAGCAGAACACAATAAACACGTTACCAGTAACAAGATGATATATGAACAGAATGATGAATAACTTGTATGTGATGTGTCACTGCTTCCTTCCTGTAATTTCTCATACATGGGAGAGAAATGCATTATATAACATCAACTTCCAGAGCAGACCCAACACCCTAATGCATCATTATGACCATAGAATTATATGGGGTCCTTTGCTTATGCACATGGTGGCTTTCAATAGGATTAAGTCACATAAGCAATATGAGACACAGAGATGATTCATGTCACTGACTATAAGAAACATCTTTTATGTTGCTATGACTTAAAATTACATATAAAAAAAGTACTTATCAGCTGCTGTATGCCCTAGAGGAAGTTGTATAGTTCTTCCTAGTCTGATCACAGTGCTCTCTGCTGCCATCTTTGTCCGTGTGAGGAACTGTCCAAAACGGGAGAGGTTTTTCTATGGGGATTTTCTCCTACTCTGGACAGTTCCTGAGACAGACAGAGGTGTCAGCAGAGAGCACTGTGGTCAGACTAAAAAGAACTACACAACAATTTTCTCTGTAGTATACAGCAACTGATAAGTACTAGAAGGATTACAATGTTTAAAGAGTACCTCTAATCAAAAAAACTTTTTATATTTTATAGTTCAATATCTCTAGATTAATTTTCTAATTGGGTTCTATTAAAAAAAATGTATGCTTTTATGTCTTTTTTGTGTTTAAACTTTTGTCCACTAGGGGTCTCCCTAGGAATCCTTTTTTTTAGTGATTTCATACTCACACCGGTCTGGCGGCTGAGTCTGAAATCTCATACACAGCGCAGCTCCCCGCCTGTCAATTAGACAGGCGGGAGCGAGCGCTGTGTGCGCATCACTGCAGGGTGCGCTCCTGACTCTGCTGGCCAGCAGCGCTGACAAGGAGAGCCGGCGCCTGCTGGCTGAGAGTCAGTTGAGCGCAGCTCTGCAAGATTTTCCGCCATATATGTTATGTATATATGCATACAGCATAGAGGAAGAAGGGGGCGGAAGCCGCCCGGCGAGGCCTCAGATGAGGTTGCACCTGCCGTGCCACGCCCACTTCCTCCCTTCTCAGACGCTCCTCTCTGAGCTACCGAAGATGAACATAAAAAGGTAATTTTAAGTGGTTTTTAATTCAAGTAAACGCTAGGGATAGATAGAATTAGAGACAGGGACAGATGGGGAGGGGAATTAGGGAAAGTTTAGTTGATAATAGGTACTCTTTAACCCCTTCCCGCAGAATGGCATATATAAACGCCGGGTTGTGCAGTGCGTTCGCGCATCCCGGCGTTTATAAATGACATACAGTTAACCCGGCGATGCGCAGCATCGCACGGGTTAACTGGCAGAAGTCCCGCTGTTTCCAGCAGAGGACAACTTCTGCTTCACCCCCAGGACCATCCATTGATGCTCCTGGTCAGCGATCACTGTGATTGGTCCCTGTGGACCAATCACAGTGATCTGGGGTGAAAGTTCAGATCCCCCGCACTGCCCGCCCCTGGAAGTCGGGCAGAACGGGGGACGATGGCTGCGGGGGCTCGCGGGGACCTGCGGCATAGGGGGGGAACACGCGGAGATCGGCGGCCTTACCTGGCGGGACCGAGGAGCAGCGGCAGGACCGGCCACGTGGAGGAGCAGCAACAGGAACGGCAGGTGAGTGTATGGTCCTCAGAAGCAGCAGTGAAGATCTTCACTGCTGCTTCTAGGAGTCTGGAAACTACAACTCCCAGCATGCCTAGACAGCCTTTGGCTGTCTGGGCATGCTGGGAATTGTAGTTTTGCAACATCTGGAGGGCCCCAGTTTGGAGACCATTGTATAATGGTCTCCAATCTGTGCTCTTCCAGCTGTTGCAAAACTACAACTCCCAGCATGCACTGACTGTCCAGGCATGCTGGGAGTTTTAGTTCAGCAACATCTGGCTCTTCAGATGTTGCCGAACTACAACTCCCAGCATGCCCTTCAGCTGTCTGGGCATGCTGGGAGTTGTAGTTTTGCAACAACTGGAGACACACTGGTTGGGAAACATTGTTTCTAACTCAGTGTTTCCTAACCTGTGTGCCTCCAGCTGTTGCAAAACTATAACTCCCAGCATGCACTAACAGACCATGCATGCTGGGAGTTGTAGTTTTGCAACATCTGGAGGGCCCCAGTTTGGAGACCATTGTATAATGGTCTCCAATCTGTGCTATTCCAGCTGTTGCAAAACTACAACTCCCAGTATGCACTGACTGTCCAGGCATGCTGGGAGTTTTAGTTCAGCAACATATGGCCCTTCAGATGTTGCCGAACTACAACTCCCAGCATGCCCTTCAGCTGTCTGGGCATGCTGGGAGTTGTAGTTTTGCAACAACTGGAGACACACTGAGTTAGAAACAGACAATGTTTCCCAACCAGTGTTTCCTAACCTGTGTGCCTCCAGCTGTTGCAAAACTATAACTCCCAGCATGCACTAACAGACCATGCATGCTGGGAGTTGTGGTTTTGCAACAGCTGGTGCACCCCCCCCTGTGAATGTACAGGGTACATTCACATGGGTGAGGCTTTTACAGTGGGTTTCTCGCATCTTGAGATGCAGCAAATTTTGCGCCGGGAAACTCGCTGTAATCCCCCGCCCATGTGACTGTACCCTAAAAACACTACACTACACTAACACAAAATAAAATAAAAAGTTAAAAACACTACATATACACATACCCCTACACAGCCCCCCTCTCCCAATAAGAACGTCCGGTACACCACTGTTTCCAAAGCAGAGCCTCCAGCTGTTGAAAAAGCCTCCAGCCGTTGACTGTCCACGCACGCTGGGAGTTTTGTAACAGCTGGAGGCACCCTGTTTGGGAATCACTGGCGTAGAATACCCCTATGTCCACCCCTATGCAAATCCCTAATTTAGGCCTCAAATGCGCACGGCGCTCTCACTTTGGAGCCCTGTCGTATTTCAAGGCAACAGTTTAGGGCGACATATGGGGTATCGCCGTACTCGGGAGAAATTGCGTTACAAGGTTTGGGGGGCTTTTTCTTCTTTAACGCTTCATGAAAAGGAAATGTTGGGGTCTACACCAGAATGTTAGTGTAAAAAAATTAAATTTTTTACACTAACATGCTGATGTTGCCCTATACTTTACATTTTCACAAGAGGTAAAAGGGAAAAAAAGCCCCCAAAATTTGTAACGCAATTTCTCCCGACTACAGAGATACCCCATATGTGAGCGCAAAGTCCTCTGGGGGCGCACAACAAGGCCCAGAAGGGAGAGCGCACCATGTACATTTGAGGTGATTTGCACAGGGGTGGCTGATTGTTACAGCGGTTTTGACAAACGCAAAAAAAACAAAACCCCACATGTGACCCCATTTCGGAAATGACACCCCTCACGGAATGTAATGAGGGGTGCAGTGAGAATTTACCCCCCCACAGGTGTCTGACGGATCTTTGGAACAGTGGTCCGTGAAAATGAAAACTTGTATAGCCCACTGTTCCAAAGATCTGTCAGACACCAGTGGGGGGCAAATGCTCACTGTATCCCTTGTTACGTTCCTCAAGGGGTCTCGTTTCCAAAATGGTATGCCATGTGTTTTTTTTTTTGCTGTTCTGGCACCAGAGGGGCTTCCTAAATGCGATATGCCCCCCGAGCAAAATTTGCTCTCAAAAAGCCAAATATGACTCCTTCTCTTCTGAGCATTGTAGTTCGCCCATAGTGCACTTCAAGTCAACTTATGGGGTACCTCCATACTCAGAAGAGAAGGGGTTACAAATATTGGGGGGTATTTCCTGCTATTAACCCTTGCAAAAATGTGAAATTTGGGGGGAAACACGCATTTTAGTGGAATTTTTTTAAATTTTTTTTTACATATGCAAAAGTCGTGAAACACCTGTGGGGTAATAAGGCTCACTTTATTCCTTATTACATTCCTCAAGGGGTCTAGTTTACAAAATGGTATGCCATGTGTTTTTTTTTTGCTGTTCTGGCACCATAGGGGCTTCCTAAATGCGACATGCCCCCCGAGCAAAATTTGCTCTCAAAAAGCCAAATATGACTCCTTCTCTTCTGAGCATTGTAGTTTGCCCGTAGTGCACTTCAGGTCAACTTATGGGATACCTCCATACTCAGAAGAGAAGGGGTTACAAATATTGGGGGTATTTCCTGCTATTAACCCTTGGAAATATGTGAAATTTGGGGGGAAACACACATTTTAGTGAAAAAAAATATATATTTTTTTACATATGCAAAAGTCGTGAAACACCTGTGGGGTATTAAGGCTCACTTTATTCCTTGTTATGTTCCTCAAGGGGTCTAGTTTCCAAAATGGTATGCCATGTGAGGGTTTTTTTGCTGTTCTGGCACCATAGGGGCTTCCTAAATGCAACATGCCCCCCAAAAACCATTTCAGAAAAACGTACTCTCCAAAATTCCCTTATCGCTCTTTCCCTTCTGAGCCCTCTACTGCGCCCGCCGAAAACTTTACATAGACATATGAGGTATGTACTTACTCGAGAGAAATCGGGCTACAAATATAAGTATACATTTTCTCCTTTTACCCCTTGTAAAAATTCAAAAATTGGGTCTACAAGAACATGCGAGTGTAAAAAATGAAGATTGTGAATTTTCTCCTTCACTTTGCTTCTATTCCTGTGAAACACCTAAAGGGTTAAAATGATGACTGAATGTCAATTTGAATACTTTGGGGGGTGCAGTTTTTATAATGGGGTCTTTTGTGGGGTATTTCTAATATGAAGACCCTTCAAATCCACTTCAAACCTGAACTGGTCCCTGAAAAATTGTGAGTTTGAAAATTTTGTGAAAAATTGGAAAATTGCTGCTGAACTTTGAAGCCCTCTGGTGTCTTCCAAAAGTAAAAACTCGTCACTTTTATGATGCAAACATAAAGTAGACATATTGTATATGTGAATAAAAATTTTTTTTATTTGTAATATACATTTTCCTTACAAGCAGAGAGCTTCAAAGTTAGAAAAATGCTAAATTTTCAAATTTTTCATCAAATTTTAGGATTTCTCACAAGGAAAGTGTTACGCCGAGCGCTCCGGGTCCCCGCTCCTCCCCGGAGCGCTCGCAACATCCTCGCTACGGCAGCGCCCCGGTCAGATCCACTGACCGGGTGCGCTGCGATACCGCCTCCAGCCGGGATGCGATTCGCGATGCGGGTGGCGCCCGCTCGCGATGCGCACCCCGGCTTCCGTACCTGACTCGCTCTCCCTCGGTCCTGTCCCGGCGCGCGCGGCCCCGCTCCCTAGGGCGCGCGCGCGCCGGGTCTCTGCGATTTAAAGGGCCACTGCGCCACTGATTGGCGCAGTGGTTCCAATTAGTGTCTTCACTTGTGCACTTCCTATGTATACCTCACTTCCCCTGCACTCCCTCGCCGGATCTTGTTGCCCTTGTGCCTAGTGAAAGCGTTCCCTTGTGTGTTCCAAGCCTGTGTTCCAGACCTCCTGCCGTTGCCCCTGACTACGATCCTTGCTGCCTGCCCCGACCTTCTGCTACGTCCGACCTTGCTTTTGTCTACTCCCTTGTACCGCGCCTATCTTCAGCAATCAGAGAGGTTGAGCCGTTGCTAGTGGATACGACCTGGTTACTACCGCCGCAGCAAGACCATCCCGCTTTGCGGCGGGCTCTGGTGAACACCAGTGGTAGCTTAGAACCGGTCCACTAGCACGGTCCACGGCAATCCCTCTCTGGCACAGGGGATCCACCTCCTGCCAGCCGGCATCGTGACAGTAGATCCGGTCATGGATCCCGCTGAAGTACCTCTGCCAGTTGTCGCCGACCTCACCACGGTGGTCGCCCAGCAATCACAACAGATAGCGCAACAAGGCCACCAGCTGTCTCAACTGACCGTGATGCTACAGCAGCTACTACCACAGCTTCAGCAATCATCTCCTCCGCCAGCTCCTGCACCTCCTCCGCAGCGAGTGGCCGCTTCCAGCCTACGACTATCCTTGCCGGATAAATTTGATGGGGACTCTAAGTTTTGCCGTGGCTTTCTTTCACAATGTTCCCTGCACTTGGAGATGATGTCGGACCAGTTTCCTACTGAAAGGTCTAAGGTGGCTTTCGTAGTCAGCCTGCTCTCTGGGAAAGCTCTGTCATGGGCCACACCTCTCTGGGACCGCAATGACCCCGTCACTGCCTCTGTACACTCCTTCTTCTCGGAAATTCGAAGTGTCTTTGAGGAACCTGCCCGAGCCTCTTCTGCTGAGATTGCCCTGCTGAACCTGGTCCAGGGTAATTCTTCCGTTGGCGAGTACGCCATACAATTCCGTACTCTTGCTTCTGAACTATCCTGGAATAATGAGGCCCTCTGCGCGACCTTTAAAAAAGGCCTATCCAGCAACATTAAAGATGTTCTGGCCGCACGAGAAATTCCTGCTAATCTACATGAACTCATTCATCTTGCCACTCGCATTGACATGCGTTTTTCCGAAAGGCGTCAGGAGCTCCGCCAGGATATGGACTTTGTTCGCACGAGGCGTTTTTTCTCCCCGGCTCCTCTCTCCTCTGGTCCTCTGCAATCCGTTCCTGTGCCTCCCGCCGTGGAGGCTATGCAAGTTGACCGGTCTCGCCTGACACCTCAAGAGAGGACACGACGCCGCATGGAGAATCTCTGCCTGTACTGTGCCGGTACCGAACACTTCCTGAAGGATTGTCCTATCCGTCCTCCCCACCTGGAAAGACGCACGCTGACTCCGCACAAAGGTGAGACAGTCCTTGATGTCAACTCTGCTTCACCACGTCTTACTGTGCCTGTGCGGATATCTGCATCTACCTTCTCCTTCTCTACTATGGCCTTCTTGGATTCCGGATCTGCAGGAAACTTTATTTTGGCCTCTCTCATCAACAGGTTCAACATCCCGGTAACCAGTCTCGCCAGACCCCTCTACATCAATTGTGTTAACAATGAAAGATTGGACTGTACCATACGTTACCGCACGGAGCCCCTTCTAATGTGCATCGGACCTCATCATGAAAAAATTTAGTTCTTGGTCCTCCCCAATTGCACTTCCGAAATTCTCCTTGGACTACCGTGGCTTCAACGCCATTCCCCAACCCTGGATTGGTCCACAGGGGAGATCAAGAGCTGGGGTACCTCTTGTTTCAAGGACTGCCTTAAACCGGTTCCCAGTACTCCCTGCCGTGACCCTGTGGTTCCCCCTGTAACCGGTCTCCCTAAGGCCTATATGGACTATGCTGACGTATTTTGCAAGAAACAAGCTGAGACTCTACCTCCTCACAGGCCTTATGACTGTCCTATTGACCTCCTCCCGTGCACTACTCCACCCCGGGGCAGAATTTATCCTCTTTCCGCCCCAGAGACTCTTGCTATGTCCGAGTACATCCAGGAAAATTTAAAAAAGGGGTTTATCCGCAAATCTTCCTCTCCTGCCGGAGCTGGATTTTTCTTTGTATCCAAAAAAGATGGCTCCTTACGTCCTTGCATTGACTACCGCGGACTTAATAAAATCACGGTAAAGAACCGCTACCCTCTACCTCTTATCTCGGAACTCTTTGATCGCCTCCAAGGTGCCCACATCTTTACCAAACTGGACTTAAGAGGTGCTTACAATCTCATCCGCATCAGGGAGGGGGACGAATGGAAAACGGCATTTAACACTAGAGATGGACACTTTGAGTATCTGGTCATGCCCTTTGGCCTGTGCAACGCCCCTGCCATCTTCCAAGACTTTGTTAATGAAATTTTTCGTGATCTCTTATATTCCTGTGTTGTTGTGTATCTGGACGATATTCTGATTTTTTCTGCCAACCTAGAAGAACACCGCCAGCATGTCCGCATGGTTCTTCAGAGACTTCGAGACAATCAACTTTATGCCAAAATGGAGAAATGTCTGTTTGAATGTCAATCTCTTCCTTTCCTAGGATACTTGGTCTCTGGCCAGGGACTACAAATGGACCCAGACAAACTCTCTGCCGTCTTAGATTGGCCACGCCCCTCCGGACTCCGTGCCATCCAACGTTTTTTGGGGTTCGCCAATTATTACAGACAATTTATTCCACATTTTTCCACCATTGTGGCTCCTATCGTGGCTTTAACCAAGAAGAATGCCAATCCTAAGTCATGGCCTCCTCAAGCGGAAGACGCCTTTAAACGGCTCAAGTCTGCCTTTTCTTCTGCTCCCGTGCTCTCCAGACCTGACCCATCTAAACCCTTCCTATTGGAGGTTGATGACTCCTCAGTAGGAGCGGGAGCGGTTCTTCTACAAAAAAATTCTTCTGGGCATGCTGTTACTTG
Organism: Hyla sarda; assembly: GCF_029499605.1. NCBI lineage: Eukaryota > Metazoa > Chordata > Amphibia > Anura > Hylidae > Hyla > Hyla sarda. The sequence goes on from NC_079194.1 coordinate 188,435,501, forward strand.
TGGTTTCTTTTCTAGGACCTTCTCTCCGGCGGAGAGGAACTACTCCATCGGGGATCGAGAGCTACTGGCCATTAAATTAGCACTTGAGGAATGGAGGCATCTGCTGGAGGGATCAAAATTTCCGGTTATTATTTACACCGATCACAAGAATCTCTCCTATCTCCAGTCTGCCCAACGGCTGAACCCTCGCCAGGCCAGGTGGTCTCTGTTCTTTGCCCGGTTTAATTTTGAAATTCACTTTCGCCCTGCCGATAAGAACATTAGGGCCGATGCTCTCTCTCGTTCCTCGGATGCCTCGGAAGTAGAGCTCTCTCCGCAACACATCATTCCTCCTGACTGCCTGATCTCCACTTCTCCAGCCTCCATCAGGCAAACTCCTCCAGGGAAGACCTTCGTCTCTCCACGCCAACGCCTCGGAATCCTCAAATGGGGTCACTCCTCCCATCTCGCAGGCCATGCGGGCATCAAGAAATCCTTGCAACTCATCTCTCGTTTCTATTGGTGGCCGACTCTGGAAACGGATGTTGTTGATTTTGTGCGGGCCTGCACTGTCTGTGCCCGGGATAAAACTCCTCGCCAGAAGCCTGCTGGTCTTCTTCATCCTCTGCCTGTCCCCGAACAGCCTTGGTCTCTGATTGGTATGGACTTTATTACTGACTTACCCCCATCCCGTGGCAACACTGTTGTTTGGGTGGTCGTTGATCGATTTTCCAAGATGGCACATTTTATTCCTCTTCCTGGTCTTCCTTCAGCGCCTCAGTTGGCAAAACAATTTTTTGTACACATTTTTCGTCTTCACGGGTTGCCCACGCAGATCATCTCGGATAGAGGCGTCCAATTCGTGTCTAAATTCTGGAGGGCTCTCTGTAAACAACTCAAGATTAAATTAAACTTTTCTTCTGCTTATCATCCTCAATCCACTGGGCAAGTAGAAAGAATTAACCAGGTCCTGGGTGATTATTTACGGCATTTTGTTTCCTCCCGCCAGGATGACTGGGCAGATCTTCTTCCATGGGGCGAATTCTCATACAACTTCAGAGTCTCTGAATCTTCTTCCAAATCCCCATTTTTCGTGGTGTACGGCCGTCACCCTCTTCCCCCCCTCCCTACTCCCTTGCCCTCTGGTTTGCCCGCTGTGGATGAAATAACTCGTGATCTTTCCACCATATGGAAAGAGACCCAAAATTCTCTCTTACAGGCTTCATCACGCATGAAGAAGTTTGCTGATAAGAAAAGAAGAGCTCCCCCCATTTTTTCTCCCGGAGACAAGGTATGGCTCTCCGCTAAATATGTCCGCTTCCGTGTTCCCAGCTACAAATTGGGTCCACGCTATCTTGGTCCTTTCAAAATCTTGTGCCAAATTAATCCTGTCTCTTACAAACTTCTTCTTCCTCCTTCTCTTCGTATTTCTAATGCCTTTCATGTCTCTCTTCTTAAACCACTCATCATCAACCGTTTCTCTCCCAAACTCATTTCTCCTACTCCTGTCTCCGGTTCTTCAGACATCTTCACCGTAAAGGAGATACTGGCCTCCAAAAAGGTCAGAGGAAAAACTTTTTTTTTAGTGGACTGGAAGGGCTGTGGTCCTGAAGAGAGATCCTGGGAACCTGAGGACAATATCCTAGATAAAAGTCTGGTCCTCAGGTTCTCAGGCTCTAAGAAGAGGGGGAGACCCAAGGGGGAGGGTACTGTTACGCCGAGCGCTCCGGGTCCCCGCTCCTCCCCGGAGCGCTCGCAACATCCTCGCTACGGCAGCGCCCCGGTCAGATCCACTGACCGGGTGCGCTGCGATACCGCCTCCAGCCGGGATGCGATTCGCGATGCGGGTGGCGCCCGCTCGCGATGCGCACCCCGGCTTCCGTACCTGACTCGCTCTCCCTCGGTCCTGTCCCGGCGCGCGCGGCCCCGCTCCCTAGGGCGCGCGCGCGCCGGGTCTCTGCGATTTAAAGGGCCACTGCGCCACTGATTGGCGCAGTGGTTCCAATTAGTGTCTTCACCTGTGCACTCCCTATGTATACCTCACTTCCCCTGCACTCCCTCGCCGGATCTTGTTGCCCTTGTGCCTAGTGAAAGCGTTCCCTTGTGTGTTCCAAGCCTGTGTTCCAGACCTCCTGCCGTTGCCCCTGACTACGATCCTTGCTGCCTGCCCCGACCTTCTGCTACGTCCGACCTTGCTTTTGTCTACTCCCTTGTACCGCGCCTATCTTCAGCAATCAGAGAGGTTGAGCCGTTGCTAGTGGATACGACCTGATTACTACCGCCGCAGCAAGACCATCCCGCTTTGCGGCGGGCTCTGGTGAACACCAGTAGTAGCTTAGAACCGGTCCACTAGCACGGTCCACGCCAATCCCTCTCTGGCACAGAGGATCCACCTCCTGCCAGCCGGCATCGTGACAGAAAGGATGCAAGTTACCACAAAAATTTACCACCATGTTAAAGTAGAATATGTCACGAAAAAACAATCTCGGAATCAGAATGATAACTAAAAGCATTCCAGAGTTATTAATGTTTAAAGTGACAGTGGTCAGATGTGCAAAAAACGCTCTGGTCCTTAAGGCCAAAATGGGCTTGGTCCTGAAGGGGTTAAATAGAAGTAATTTAGAAATCTGTATATTTAACTTTGAGTTGATTTGAAAACATTTGTTTTCTACCGGAGTACCCCTTCAATGTACTCTTATAGACTGTTCACAGCTGTTATTGCAAATGGTTAAGATGGGGAGCCTGGCCCATTGAAGCATATAGGGTGGGGGTCAGGTTATGAGGGATTAATTCAATACAGGTATGTTCTATCATGTACCATATTATGAAGGTAACCTCTCCTATAAGCTTTTTTACTGGTCAATATCCCCATCATACAGTTCTGTATGAAATACTCTATGGCAGCACAAAGAGTGCTCTATAATATGGAGCCATTGGGGACTTTCCTGCTAGTGGCCCTGATATGTTCATATGACACATTAATGATTACAAGCCCAGGACAGTACGTTAATGGTATTAGATGTTGTCAATAGATAGAGGTGAGATTTAATCAAGTCCAAAATTGGAAAAAAAATTAGATTACTACAAATCAATGGAAGTAACATGCATGCGTGATAGGTAATTGTTATAGCTGAAAGCTGCAAATCTATCTATCTATCTATCTATCTATCTATCTGTCTGTCTGTCTATCTATTTTCTATCTGTCTGTCTGTCTGTCTATCTATCTATCTGTATATCTGAAAAAAACAAGAGACCAGCAGCACACAGAAATTAGGTGCAAAAAAGGTGAAAAATGTATTGCATTATCCCAGTGTACAAAGGAAGCAACGTTTCAGCGACCTCTCGTCGCCGTTCTCAAGCTTGAGAACGGCGACGAGAGGTCGCTGAAACGTCGCTTCCTTTGTACACTGGGATAATGCAATAAATTTTTCACCTTTTTTGCACCTAATTTCTGTGTGCTGCTGGTCTCTTGTTTTTTTCTAGTACATGTGAACCTCTCACCAAGGTCCACACCCAGCGTGCACCATTGCATCGTTTTTCTTAAATTTGTTGTGCTGCTCTTCTGGAATTTTTTTTATCTGTATATCTGAATATTTGTCTGTCTGCCTGTTTGTCTATCTATCTATCTGTCTGTCTATCTATTAACTATATGTCTGTCTGTCTGCCTGTTTGTCTATCTATCTATCTATCTATCTGTCTGTCTGTGTGTCTCTGTCTGTCTCTGTCTGTCGATCTGTTTGTCCATCTATCTATCATCTATCTGTTTGTCTGTCTCTCTGTCTGTCTATCTATGTATCTATCTATCTATCTATCTATCTATCTGTCTGTCTGTCTGTCTTTCTATTATCTATATATTATCTATCTATCGATATTTCTATCTATCTGTTTGTCTGTTTATCTATCTATCTATCTATCTATCTGTCTGTCTGTGTCTGTCTATCTGTCTCTGTCTGTCAATCTGTCTTTCTATCTATCTATCATATATGTCAGTGGTCTTCAGCCTGCAGACCTCCAGATGTTGCAAAACTACAATTCCCAGCATCCCCGGACAGCCATTGGCTGGGAGTTGTAGTTTTGCAACATCTGGAGGTCCACAGGTTGAAAACCACTGATATATATCATCTTTCTATATACCAATATTTGTAATCCTACGCAGTGATTTTTCACTACAAATAGGTAATATAATAAAGAAATTATTTTTTAGGCTGTGACTTCCTCCGACTTTAATGTGATTTTAATTTAATCATTTGTCATCCTGCTATATTTATTGCCCTTTCCTGTCTGTCACACTTATATACTGACTGTATATACAATACAGTTAGAAATTCTTCAGAACCTTTCACTTTTTTGTTATGTTGCAGCCTTGTGTTACAAAAAAAGTTTCCGCCCATCATTCTGCACTCAATACCCCACAATGAGAATGTAAAAATATACTTCTAGAAAGTTTATTAAAAAGGAAAAACTAAAATTTTACACAGCATAAGTATTCAGACCCTTTGTGATGACACTTGAAATTTAGCTCTGGCTCCTCCCATTTCTCTTGATCATCTCTGAGATGTTTCTACACCATGATTGGAGTCACCTATGATAAATATAGTTGATTATAGATGATTTAGAAAGACACAGCCCTGTGTCAGAGCAAAAACCAAGTCATGGGAAGGACAACGCTGCCTGTAGGACTGCCCGTACCCTACTTTTGTATTATTACATTTATCTATTGTGTCTTGCTGTCTGGTGCAAATAAAAACAAGGACAACTGTAAACCTTTATTGGACAACTGGAGGTCGGCTACAGCATTTATTATCAGTAACAAGATCAAAAACAGCTTGACTCCAACATATGTTAAATCTCTTCTTGAAGCTAAGCGGTATGCCGGCCACCTTCTTCGGCAGGCAAGACACTCTACTCTCCTGGTGCTCATCATACCCATTTCTCCTCCCCCACGCTGTGACTTAACCTGAAAGAAAACAACATCAGAAAAGAGTGCACCACTTAAACTAGAGATGAGCAAATTTCTGAAATTTTCGATTCGGACAATTCCCCGAATTTTGCGAAAAAATAGCGGCAAATCGCTATTAAAAACGGCAGTTTCTGGACTACAGAGAGGCGGTGTAGAACACTTTGCCTTAATGCAACAAGGGGGACCTATGAGTGGAGGGTAAATCCAATATTATTAACATTTGACCGCTAAGCGGTCACTGAGACCCTAAATTTCCCACCCAATATAAAACTTAACGTTTAATGAGCCAAGATTAAAATAACCTCACACATATTGATCCATAGTGCATTGATTGGCATGACACTGCATGCTATAGTAAGTGAATTGAAAAGATAGATTGTGGCTGCAGTCCACAATCCATAGTGTGAGACAATTAAAAATCTAACACATTGCCCGCCCGCCCGACGTTTCGCCACAGGCTGTGGCTTTATCAAGGGCTAAGAGGCAAATGGCGTGCAAACAAGCCTTGCAGGGGTTTAAATAACCTCCTGTCTCTGACGTCATTGAAACATGTCACTTCCTGTATTAACATGACATCTCATTGGTTAAAATCACATGCAGACATTGATTGATCGCTTCCTGGCCAATGAAATTTAGACCAGGATGCATCCTGCTATATTCATTTGATTGACAGCATCCTTGACCAACCGGCTGAGTCCATTCATACTTCTGAACTCCTCATTGGTGCCGGAAGTTGTACACGTATGTGCGCCATCAGTCCTGCGCTAACTGATAGATTCCCGAACCTCCGGTATGGACGCATGCGCAGTACTGATGCGCAAAGGAACGTGCGCGAGTACTTAGTCATATACAGCCAGAGACGTCAGAGACAGGAGGTTATTTAAACCCCTGCAAGGCTTGTTTGCACGCCATTTGCCTCTTAGCCCTTGATAAAGCCACAGCCTGTGGCGAAACGTCGGGCGGGCGGGCAATGTGTTAGATTTTTAATTGTCTCACACTATGGATTGTGGACTGCAGCCACAATCTATCTTTTCAATTCACTTACTATAGCATGCAGTGTCATGCCAATCAATGCACTATGGATCAATATGTGTGAGGTTATTTTAATCTTGGCTCATTAAACGTTAAGTTTTATATTGGGTGGGAAATTTAGGGTCTCAGTGACCGCTTAGCGGTCAAATGTTAATAATATTGGATTTACCCTCCACTCATAGGTCCCCCTTGTTGCATTAATTAATTGGAGTTAATCACTCCTTTTTGTGGACCGTCAAGCTTACTATGCACTGATGGCTGGATTTCTGTCCAACAAACCTAATTTAGAGCACTCTAAAGCTGATGCTGCTCATGTCTTTTCACTTCAAAATCTCCCTTTTAATCAAGTTGATATAAATTCAGCTTTTAGGGATTTACAAAAAACTTATAAACAGTATTATCGGTCCTGGTGGGAGATTGCCAGTCTCGAAACATATCATCCAGCAAAAAATTGTTTACCGTGGTTTAAGAATTAATATCACTCCTAATTCACATCAAAACGAAACTGAATTCATACAAGGTTGGCAACAACTTCTAACTGAAAACTCCTTACGTATGTTACAATATTTACTAGATTTTGAGAAGGTTGCATTTACAAAAATTGGTATACAGTTGTAAACACAAATTAGTGAAATTCAAATATTCCAAACACAACCTGAGTATCCTTTATTAGAGCAAAAACTTAAAAAACATCTGGACAGTTTTTTAAGTGATATTAAAGAAAGGAAACATAGAAAATACGTACGAGACAAAAGGGATTTTGAAACAGGACAGATTTATTTAAAATCACAACAACAAGATTTTCAGGGTAACAGGTATACAGATATTTCGGATTCTGAATACTCAGCTACTGAGGATAGTGCTAACGTCCAGAGTGGCCCTAAGAGGTTTCACCCTAGATCGAGATCTAGGAGCAATAAGAGACGTCAACCCTATAGAAAAAATACTGGTACTTTTAAATCTGAGAATACCCCTAAACCACAAGGCCATTCACAACCATGCCCACCTTATACTACTCAAGGAGGTGGTCATCCCTCCATGCACTCACATGGATTTTTTTCCTCTGTTATACCCAATCCTGCAGAGGTACAAATGACCCCAGTGATGCCTGGTCCTATAGCAACAACAGCTGCCCCACGGGCACCTGGCATCCCAACGATTACCCATATGGGAGGAATCCCCCTCATCCTTTTTTAGAACCAGGGGTCCAATTGAGGGATCGCGACAAATGGGGATACAATCCAATTCCCAGACAATAACTGATGCTACCAGCGACCAATTGCAAATTTGTAACCTGTCATCCCTAGTTCTGAATGAACATCATTTGTCCGTATTACAAAAGGGGTTATCATTTACCCCTACACCACCTTGTAATATTTTCACCTGGACTAAAGATATAAATTTATTTGGCAGAAAGCTTGCCTTACACAAATTTCACAAAAACCTTGCTACTAATCCTGCTGTGAACAGACAACAAGATCAGCAAGTTGTTACTATGCTAGAACAGCTAGAAGAAGAAAGTGAGACAGGAATTGTCTCAGTTGAAGCTCCCTTCTCTAATCTTAAACCCAAGTCAAGTTTCACACCATCCTTGTCACAATATTCTAATATTAATACTTTTGTCAAGATGGTTACACATGAGATCAGTTCCCTAAGGTCAAGGACTCCCCATATTCCATTTAACTTATCTATGGAAGAAATCCGAGCACTTGATGAAATACAACAAAATAATGAGATTGTCTGGAAACCTTCTGACAAAGGAGGAAACATCGTCCTGATGGATAAAAGTTACTATAAGGCTATGGTGATGAGATTGTTGAATGATAAAGATACTTATCGTAAACTTGATCATAACCCACTTCAGGAGTTCAACCAGAATTTACGTACAATTTTACAAGAGGCAAGAACAGACCAATTGATAACAGAAGAAGAATTCAAATATCTCTTTAATCCATCGCCAACAATAGCCACTTTTTACGCCCTTCCCAAGGTGCATAAACGGAGTTCCCCTATCCCTGGCAGACCCATTGTTTCAGGGTGTGATAATATCACACAAAATATTAGTCACTATGTAGACCAGTTCTTGACCCCCTTTGTTTCCTCTCTTCCGTCCTTTATTAAGGATACCAAGGATACTGTGAAGAAATTACAGGAGATCACATTCCCTCCAGGTACTCTTATAGCTAGTTTGGATGTGGAATCTCTCTACACAAACATCCAACATGAACAGGGACTTAATGCGGTACAACATTTCCTAACTACTAAAGGTCTTCAGTATACAGCACACAATAAATTTGTTTTGACTTTATTACGTTTTCTACTTACTCACAATTTTTTCCTTTTTGATAGACACTTTTATTTTCAGTTGAAAGGCACTGCTATGGGCACTCCTTGTGCACCGAATTATTCTAATTTATTCTTAGGGTGGTGGGAAGACACTCACGTTTTCTCTGACACTTTTCAAGAATTTAATTCTCACATTTTATTTTGGGGTCGTTATATAGATGATATATTGATTTTTTGGGACAGCACTACACAATTATTCCAATCCTTCGTTCAAGCACTTAACACTAATCATATTAATATGCACTTTACTTCTGAAATTCACGATAAATTTCTTCACTTTCTTGACCTCACTATCACTATCGATTCACTTGGTCACATTCACACTTCTATATATCGTAAACCTACGTCAACTAATAGTTTTCTTAATTGGAAGAGTTATCACCCTGTACCATTGAAGAGAGGTATCCCAATCAGTCAATATCTACGAGCTAAAAGGAATTGCTCTGATCCTCTTAAATTTCAAGAAGAATGTGATCTCCTGTATAGACGCTTCACCAATAGAGGTTATCCCAAGAAAGTCCTTCATAAGGCTTTCGCCAGAGCCAGGGCTACTCCAAGATCTGAATTATTACGTGATCACAATGTGGCTAAAGACAATAGTGACCAAAAGATCATTAGGTGTATCGGAACTTTTGATCAACATAATCAAAAGATCATGAATATACTTAAGAAATATTGGTCTATATTACAGGTGGACAATGACCTTAGGGAGGTGATCTCTACTCACCCCTCTATAACCTATCGTAGAGGACCTAACATTCAAAACCAAATAGTTAGGAGTTTTTATGCAGAGGAGTCTGCATCCAGTTGGTTGAAATCATCAATCCAAGGATCACATCCATGTGGACGGTGCAATTTTTGTAAATATATGCCACGTACAAAAGAATTCTCTAATCCGATTGATAATCGGAAATATCAAATTAGGGACTTCATTACCTGCCAAACGATGGGGGTAGTGTACTTAGCCACATGCAACTGTCCTAAAGTCTATGTAGGAAAGACAGTCCAACAATTGCGTAGGCGCATTTCAAAACATATAAGTACTATTAATACCTATCAAGATACGCCAATTGCTAGGCATATGAGGATTGTACACAATGATGCTCCCTTTGAATTACGTTTCTGTGGCATTACTCAGTGTAAACTGGGTCCGAGACGTGGCAATCTTAACACCAGACTGCTTCAAGAAGAAGCCCGATGGATTTGGAGATTAAAATCCCAAAGTCCAAATGGACTGAATGAAGGCTTCACCTATGCAGCCTTCTTGTAGGACAGGAATCACTTATTACAATTGATACTATATAGAAGAGCCGTTATAAGCCTTTTATTAATTATACTCATGATTAACTTCCGTTGATGATATGAATCAATTACGATTATACCCATGCAGAACAAGATGAGTATTAGCCTCCCCCCCCCCTTTTACTATCGATTTCACGATCTCAGCGGTATTATGAATAATACTCCCTTGACTTGACGCTATACCATCGTGGCTAGGTTGGTTGCCCCATATTGCCAGATAGTAACTTACTTAGTGTTCTCGAATTAGTTTAGTGTAATTCTGCTGCGCAGTCGTTGGTCACATGAGTGGTTGTATTGTATATTACAGTTCTATAACAACAGCCATGTGTGAACCATATGCTATTAAATCGGCTAAGTGCCGGCGCATATGTCTGTCGCGCAGCTTCCTGGCAGTGGCTGTATATGACTAAGTACTCGCGCACGTTCCTTTGCGCATCAGTACTGCGCATGCGTCCATACCGGAGGTTCGGGAATCTATCAGTTAGCGCAGGACTGATGGCGCACATACGTGTACAACTTCCGGCACAATGAGGAGTTCAGAAGTATGAATGAACTCAGCCGGTTGGTCAAGGATGCTGTCAATCAAATGAATATAGCAGGATGCATCCTGGTCTAAATTTCATTGGCCAGGAAGCGATCAATCAATGTCTGCATGTGATTTTAACCAATGAGATGTCATGTTAATACAGGAAGTGACATGTTTCAATGACGTCAGAGACAGGAGGTTATTTAAACCCCTGCAAGGCTTGTTTGCACGCCATTTGCCTCTTAGCCCTTGATAAAGCCACAGCCTGTGGCGAAACGTCGGGCGGGCGGGCAATGTGTTAGATTTTTAATTGTCTCACACTATGGATTGTGGACTGCAGCCACAATCTATCTTTTCAATTCACTTACTATAGCATGCAGTGTCATGCCAATCAATGCACTATGGATCAATATGTGTGAGGTTATTTTAATCTTGGCTCATTAAACGTTAAGTTTTATATTGGGTGGGAAATTTAGGGTCTCAGTGACCGCTTAGCGGTCAAATGTTAATAAGAACACTTTGCCTTGTCCTAACATGCATAGGGAATGTGCTGTGTTAGTGAAATAATACTGTTATTCAGTATGACATGCATATTACAGGCATGTGGAGACCATATAGTGGCTGAATGACACAGCCTTGAGGTGGTGGAAGCATGAGGAGACTATATAGTGGCTGAATGGCACAGCATGGAGTTGGTGGCAGCATGATTAGAACATATAGTGGCTGAATGACACAGCCTGGAGGTGGTGGAAGCATGAGGAGACCATATAATGGCAGAAGGAGACAGCCTGGAGGTGGCAGCAGCAGCATCAGGAGTCCTGAAAGTAACCCGGTGACAGAGTGGTGCGGAGGGTGGCAATACCAGTACCCGGTGACGAACGTGGGTAAAAAAAGGTCTGATGCAGAGGAATGTTTGTAACTGAGGAGCAGCGCCTTAAATCTGTTTGGCACTCTACAAATTTGTGAAGTGTTGGTGTGGCACCATGGTCAATCTACTGATGTATCAGGCATTGGTGGGTGAAAATCTTGGCTGATCCATGCCTGATTCATCTTCTCAAAGGTCAGTCTCTCCACATTTTTTGTGGACAGACGAGTTCTCCTTTGGGTGACTATGGCTCCTGCCTCACTAAACACCCGCTCTGATGGCAGGACAGCTTTTCCAGGGCAAATTCAGGTGTCTACCTGCTGCTGATGAGTTGCTTCACTATGCGGGTGAAGAAAGGTACTCATCAGCGACTGTAGACTCAGGCTGCTGCTGATGGAGCTGGTACTGTTCCTGCCACCCCACCCCTCCCCAGCAGCCATGGAAGTGGAAGTTGAGCACAGAGGCCCCCAAGTCAGACTTGTGAGAGGATGGACAATGGCGCCAATAGGCATCAGCTAACTGACTACCTAGGATGTCTCTGTATCAGTTTGTCCTCCCTCTCAGTGGGTGTAAAAAAGGCGACCATTTTGTGGCGGTAGTGAGGGTCCAATAAGGTGGAGAGCCAGAAATCCTCCCGCTGCCGAATGGTGACAATATGGCTGTCACTACGCAAGCAAGTGAGCATGCATTGTGCCATTTGTGCAAGTGACTCGGAGGGACTCCCTGCCTCCATCTCCACTGCATACTGCCACGGTGTGTCTGGGTCATCAGTATCGCCTTCCTTATAACCCTCTAGCTCCTCTGGCGGCTCCTGCTCCTCCTCTACTGTTAGATGACTAGTTGTACAGGGGAGTAGCCCTATCCGCTTGGATCATCAAGAAATCAGTGATGGCTTTTCTCTGTTCTTATAGTTGGTCCAACATATGGAGGGTGGAATTCCAACGTGTAGCAACATCGCAAATCAGACTATGTTGGGGGATAGTGTTCTGACGCTGCAGCTCAAAGAGGGCGTGCTTTGCGGTGTATGAGTGGCTGAAGTGCATTCAATGTTTCCTTACCATTGTTAAGATGTCTTGCAAATGGGGGGAACACTTCAGGAACCGCTTCACAACCAGATTGAACACCTGTGCCATACAGGGCGCATGGCTAAGCCTTCCTTTTCGCAGTGCAGACAAGATGTTCTTCTTGTTTTCACTCACCATGGTTCCTATTTCTAGTTTTCGTGGAGTAAGCCATGCTCCAATTTCTTTATGAATTACTTTTAGCAGTTCCTCCCCGTGTGACTGTGTTCGCCAAGGCAAACCATTTGAAGAACAGCTTGACACCACTGTGCCATGCACACATGGTATGCTGAAGGGGCATTGAGAATTGTCTGTGGAGTGGAGGCCGAGGATACAGTGGAGGATGAGAAGGCGAAGACGCACACTGTCACAGGACCAACGGCCTGAGAGCATGGAGGATGAGGTGGCGTTACCTGTCAAAGTTGGTGTTGTGGCTTTGCAGGAACACATTCACCCAGTTGTTGTCCTCCTCTGGTTCATCAATAGTGTTTGCTTCTGGACCCTGAATGCTGGCAACACCACCTCCGACGTCACTCTCCTCATCACTACTTGCTGGCTTAGTGGACGAAGTGGCGGATGTTTCCTCCATTTCTTGGCTGGGCAGTATCTGCTGACTGTCCTCTATTAGATCGTCCTCACTGAATAGTGGCGCTGAACCCACAGCATAAGATACTTCTTTAGGGGAGGAAACAGCATAGGACAGAAGCAATTGGAGGACATGGACTGCTCCCGGGCCATGCCAACTGAGGGTTGTGTCTGAGGAACCCACGACTCAGATGCCACTTGTGATGTAGTGGAAGACCGTGTTAACCAATCGATGATGGCAAATGGGTTGCTGGTCGAGACATGACAGCTAGCTGATACGAGGAGATCAGGCCTCTCGCTGCAACTCCTGCTGCCACTCACCCTTAGTCTGCTGCGACCTCTGCCTGCGCCTGATGAATTTAGGCCTCTGCCACTCCTCTCTGCATGTCCTGGCACTTTTCTGCATGACATAGTTAGTGCATATATGAGGGGAGTACAACACGATTCACAGTATTTGTCTAGAAATGCAGCAGGTGTGTACTTTTGGCTGGCTGTTTACAGTAACTAGGCCCTTAAGACTTTATCAGGAACAAAATGGTACAACACTTAGATGTACATATGTGGTATGCACTTATGAGGGCAGTAGAATGCACTCCACTACGCTTAACAGTATTTTTCTAGAACAGCAGCAGGTGTTTACTTTTGGCTGTCCTTTCACAGTATCTAAGCTCTTGACAGATTAACAGGTAAAAAATTGTACGCTACTTAGATGTAAGTATGTGGTATGCACTTAAGAGGGCAGAAAAATGTGCTACAGTACTCTTAAATAAGTATTTGTGCACAACACCAGCAGTACACAACAGTGCTGCAGCACACAGTCGCTGTGTACTAAACCCAAAATTGCACTTTCTCTCTCAAAGACTATTAGGAAGGGACTTCTGGGTATGTATTATACCGTCTACAGACTAGTATAACCAGCATGTGTTGTGGAACAAAGACACAGAATTGCGCTAAAAATGTATTCCTCTCTCCTCTCCTAATGTTTCTCCTGATGAGCCAGCTTGTTCAAACGTATGAGGCAAAACACAGCTCTCTGCCCCTCTCTGTAATACAATGCTGTAGAAAGTGACTGGGAGGTTAATCGCTGCAGTAAAAAAATTTTGGGTGAAAAACGCACTGCTCTCTGTCCACCAGAATGTTGACGTGACTAGGAAGTTAAACGCTGCTGGATAAAGCTTGTCTGTGTAACACACAGTGCTGTCTGTCCTATATCTTTGCAGTGAAAGATTGAAGTGACTAGCCGTAATATGGCCGCCGATTATATAGGGCTGTGACATCACAGGGGTGACTGGCTGCTGATAGGCTGCATCTTGCATGTGATTCAGGGTCATCCCACCTACCCTTGTTGATGCCTTCACAGGATTCCCATCCCCATGTCCTCACATGTGGATCCACCATTTTAGTTGCCCTGGAGCCTGGAACTCACTAAATGGAGTTTAATGAAGCAATTCATCAATAATCACAACCAAGGGAGGGAGGGTGGGAAGCTGCTTTCCCGGCCGGGGAGGCAACACGTCACCTGCTTAAATAGCCTATACTCTGTCCCTTCCTGACCTCCAACCAACTACTCTGCCAATCCCATCCCATTGAAATCCTCCTACAGCCAGCTCCTGCTTTAACCCTGCGCTGTCTGCTTCTAAGAATACAAGCAGTCCATGTTTCCTCATCCTAGGCGGCGCGGCAACATCCAAACTAAGAGACATCATTATATAAAGGGGCAGATCCAGAGAAGCTGCTCGACCTAAAGTTCCCAAGATCAAAAAACTCTTCCTAGAGCTGGCCACCCTGCCAAAGTAATTGGGAAAGAAGGGTCTTTGTAACAGAAGGTACCAATAACCCAATCGTCACTTTGGCTGAGCTTCAAAGCTCCTGTGTGTAGATGGGAGAAACTACCAGAAGGTCAATTCAGCCATCATTGTAGCCATTGGCCAGAAGGAAGCCTCTTTGCAGAAAAAGGACACATGAATGCCACGTGGAGTTTGCAAAAAAAGCACCTTAAGGACTCACAGACTGTGAGAAACAAGATTTTTGGTTCTGATGAAATCAAGGTTGAGGTTTTTGGCCTCAATTCTAAGTGTCATTTCTGGAGAAAACCATGCCCTGCTCATCACTAACCCAATCCTATCTCTATAGTGAAATATAGTGCTGGCAGGATCATGCTGTGAGGGTGTTTTTCAGCAGCAGGGACAGTGAGACTGGTCAGTTTGAGGAAGAGCTGAATAAAACAAAGTACAGAGATATTTTTATGAAAATATTTTAGTTGTGTTTTCTTTTCAATAAATTGTCAAAGATCTTTTAAAAGTTTAAGGATCTAAAGACTTTCTGACTACATTATAAACCATAAAAATGTTATCTCAACTAGCAAGCAGGCTACCAGAGGAGTATCCTACAGAGTAGTCCATACCCCATGAAGGGATCACAAATATCTCCAAGAGTTTACGACAAGTGTCCATTAGACCCCTCACTCCATAAAATCATGTAGATAGACTTTTATTTACCCAGGCAAAATTCAGCTTGGTGCTCTAACCCTGTATCTAAATACTATGATGAAGACAGTGTGGATTTTTGTTGCCCTCTTGTTTCCTGCACACCTCGTTCCCCACCCTTCCTCTCACGCCTGTGGTTACTGAAGCAAATGTTTTTTGTTTTTTTTTTCAAAGTAAAGTTTATTAAATGTTATAAGCATAATACAGAAAAGAAAACAGTGCGGATAGCACAACATTATTAAGGTCACAAAATATCTCCACATTTTTCTACAATTAGTAAAGTACAACAGGGTATGCAACCGGATCAATTTCCGACATAACAGCTGGGTTATGGGGAGAATCAGCAGATGAACCCGGAGATGTAGCCCCTGAAGGGGGCCATTTACATGACATATAGGGGTAGTAATCTATATACCGGTACAGTATGAGGTTTGGAATGTGAAGTAATAGTGTGGAGACGGATTGAAAAAGCAACATAAAGTAAATAGAGAAGGGGGAGGAGAAGCAGGAATGAAAGGATGAAAATAAAACTATAGCAGGCTAAGTGAGGAGAGGCTTACCTCACGAGCAGGACATCCACCAAAGGCCCCCTGGGCTTCCAGAGTTTCGCAAAGATAAGAACACACAAAAGAGCATAGTCCAACCCTCATCATCAGATAGAGGTATGTAAGTTCGTGAATTCTGGTGACATTACAAATTGTGACCAAGAACCCCAAACATTATGAAACCTATCTAGTTGGCGTTTTGAGTCAGTGGATAATTCCTCCATTCTGTAAATGTGTGATACCTCTTGGAGCCAGGATGAGAGAGAAGGGGGAGTGGTCGACTTCCATAATCTTGGGATTACAGCCCTAGCTGCTATAAGAAGGAAATGTAGGAGTCTGGAGATGTTTTTCGGGATAGTGGGGGGGCGGGGGGGAGAATGGAAAGTAGGATCAGTTCCGGTGCCTTGTTTATCTGTGTGGAGACCAGGCACGATGCAATGTCCAGGACTTGTGACCAAAAACGGTTGAGCGTTGGACGAGTCAACCAGATATATATCATGGTGCCAGTGTCCGCGCCGCATGTCCAACAGAAGCAAATGCTTTTTTGTTAGCGCCTTATTGTTTTTAATGTTAAATTAAAATAAAGAAGAATGTCTTTTATGGAGTGCAAAATCATCGACTGGTACTGAAGGTCTTCTACCTGAGCTGTAACTGATATATTCCTTACTTAGTCATGATATGATCACATGGGGCTGGATAAAAGCATACTTTTTCTGGCTATGGAATGAATGTTTACACCAATTATATGGAGATGATAGCTACAAAGCAACAACGATATGCTGTAACTACACCTCACCGTGTTGCCCATGACAAGCCTCTATAACAGCTAATAATTACTTTTACCACCCAGCAGATGAGTGGTGACCTCTGTATGATCTGCATGAGATTGCTTCAACACCTAAGGTATTAACTGTGAAAAGACCCTGTGTTAATTTTGCTACAAAATATTGTATATTCTGCTCAGGATACAATGCGCCATACAAACAGAGTAAAAATGAAGATATAAATATAAATCAGTACACATAAAGACATTTAGGCACTTATATTGTCCTTAGTAGCTTATCAATACCAGTACTGTACATTAAGACATTGTTCTAAGGCAGGCTCACATGTCATGGTTGGCACTAATTTGTACACATGGATTCTTTAGCTCAAACTAGCATTGGATAAGAAAGTTGACTTCATAAATACTTCCTTTCAGACTTGATTCAGATTATAGTTTAATAATAATATAGAACACAGTAGAATCTGTAAGGAATAAAATTATGATATAGCATCAAGTCTGCCAGAGAGGGCTGTGGTTTATAAAGGAAGGTTTAAAACTAGACTAAACTCTATGGAATTAAATAGGGTACAGTATATGAAATGGAGTTTCCCTTTAAGGACATCACCTTAACCCTTTAAGGACCCAGCCATTTTACACCTTAGGACCCGGCCATTTTTTGCACATCTGACCACTGTCACTTTAAACATTAATAACTCTGGAATGCTTTTAGTTATCATTCTGATTCAAAGATTGTTTTTTCGTGACATATTCTACTTTAACTTAGGGGTAAAATTTTGTGGTAACTTGCATCCTTTCTTGGTGAAAAATCCCAAAATTTGATGAAAAATGTGAAAATTTTGCATTTTTCTAACTTTGAAGCTCTCTGCTTGTAATGAAAATGGATATTCCAAATATTATTTTATTCACATATACAATATGTCTACTTTATATTTGCATCATAAAATTGACGAGTTTTTACTTTTGGAAGACACCAGAGGGCTTCAAAGTTCAGCAGCAATTTTCCAATTTTTCCCAAAATTTCCAAAATCACAATTTTTCAGGGACCAGTTCAGGTTTGAAGTGGATTTGAAGGGTCTTCATCTTAGAAATACCCCACAAATTACCCCATTATAAAAACTGCACCCCCCAAAGTATTCAAAATGACATTCAGTCAGCATTTTAACCCTTTAGGTGTTTCACAGGAATAGCAGCAAAGTGAAGGAAAAAATTCACAATCTTCATTTTTTACGCTCGCATGTTCCTGTAGACCCAATTTTTGCATTTTTACAAGGGGTAAAAGGAGAAATTGTATATTTATATTTGTAGCCCAATTTCTCTCGAGTAAGCACATGCCTCATATGTCTATGTAAAGTGTTCGGCAGGCACAGTAGAGGGCTCAGAAGGGAAGGAGCGACAAGGGGATTTTGGAGCGTACGTTTTTCTGAAATGGTTTTTGGGGGGCATGTTGCATTTAGGAAGCCCCTATGGTGCCAGAACAGGGAAAAAAAACACATGGCATACCATTTTGGAAACTATACCCCTTGAGGAACGTAACAAGGAATAAAGTGAGCCTCAATACCCCACAGGTGTTTCACGACTTTTGCATATGTAAAAAAAATTTAAAAACATTTCAATAAAATGTGTGTTTCCCCCCAAATTTCACATTTTTGCAAGGGTTAATAGCAGAAAATACCCCCCAAAATTTGTAACCCCATCTCTTCTGAGTATGGAGGTACCCCATAAGTTGACATGAAGTGCACTATGGGCGAACTACAATGCTCAGAAGAGAAGGAGTCATATTTGGCTTTTTGAGAGCAAATTTTGCTCGGGGGCATGTCACATTTAGGAAGCCCCTATGGTGCCAGGACAGCAAAAAATACCCACATGCCATACCATTTTGGAAACTAGACCCCTTGAGGAATGTAACAAGGAATAAAGTGAGCCTTAATACCCCACAGGGGTTTCACGACTTTTGCATACATAAAAAAAAAAAAAAATTCACTAAAATGTGTGTTTCCCCCCCCAAATTTCACATTTTTGCAAGGGTTAATAGCAGAAAATACCCCCAAAAAATTTATAACCCCATCTCTTCCGAGTATGGAGGTACCCCATAAGTTGACCTGAAGCGCATTACGGGCGAACTACAATGCTCAGAAGAGAAGGAGTCATATTTGGCATTTTGAGAGCAAATTTTGCTCGGGGGGCTTGTCGCATTTAGGAAGCCCCAATGGTGCCAGAACAGCAAAATAACCCCCACATGGCATACCATTTTGGAAACTAGACCTCTTGAGGAACGTAACAAGGGGTACAGTGAGCATTTACCCGCCACTGGTGTCTGTCAGATCTTTGGAACAGTGTACAAAATTTTTTATTTGCGCAGCCCACTGTTCCAAAGATCTGTCAGACACAAGTGGGGTGTAAATTCTCACTACACCCCTCGTTACATTCCGTGAGGGGTGTAGTTTCCGAAATGGGGTCACATGTGTTTTTTTTTTTGTTTTTTTTTGCGTTTGTCAAAACCGCTGTAACAATCAGCCACCCCTGTGCAAATCACCTCAAATGTACATGGTGCACTCTCCCTTCTGAGCCTTGTTGTGCGCCCCCAGAGCACTTTGCGCCCACATATGGGGTATCTCCATAGTCGGGAGAAGTTGCATTACAAATTTTGGGGGGCTTTTTTCCCTTTTACCTCTTGTCAAAATGAAAAGTATAGGGCAACACCAGCATGTTAGTGTAAAAAACTTATTTATTTAAACTAACATGCTGGTGTAGACCCCAACTTCACCTTTTCATAAGGGGTGAAAGGAGAAAAAACCCCAAAAATGTGTAAGGCAATTTCTCCCTAGTACGGAGATACCCCATATGTGACCCTAAACTGTTGCCTTGAAAAACGACAGGGCTCCGAAGTGAGAGAGCGCCATGCGCATTTGAGGCCTGAATTAGGGATTTGCATAGGGGTGGACATAGGGGTATTCTACGCCAGTGATTCCCAAACAGGGTGCCTCCAGCTATTGCAAAACTCCCAGCATGCTTGGACAGTCAACGGCTGTCCGGCAATACTGGGAGTTGTTGTTTTGCAACAGCTGGAGGCTCCATTTTGAAAACAGTGGCGTACCAGACGTTTTTCATTTTTATTGGGGAGGGGAGGGGGGCTGTGTAGGGGTATGTGTATATGTAGTGTTTTTTACTTTTTATTTTATTTTGTGTTAGTGTAGTGTAGTGTTTTTAGGATGCAGTCACACGGGCAGGGGGGGGGGTTACAGCGCTTTTCCCGCTGCGAGTTTGAGCTGCGGCGCAAAATTTGCTGCATCGCAAACTTGCAGCCTGATACTCACTGTATTCACAAGGGGGGACCTCCAGCTGTTGCAAAACTACAACTCCCAGCATGCACAGTCTATCAGTGCATGCTGGTAGTTATAGTTTTGCAACAGCTGGAGGCACACGGGTTGGGAAACACTGAGTTAGGAAACAGACAATGTTTCCCAACCAGTGTGCCTCCAGTTGTTGCAAAACCACAACTCCCAAACATTCTCAGGCATGCTTGGAGTAGTAGTTCGGCAACATCTTTAGAGCCAGATGTTGCCGAACTACAACTCCCAGCATGCTTGGAGTTGTAGTTTGCAACATCTGGAGGATTACAGTTTGCAGACCACTAATACAGTGGTTCCCAATCTGTACCCTTCCAGATGTTGCAAAACTACAACTCCCAGTATGCCAAAACTGTCCAGGCATGCTGGGAGTTGTAGTTCTGCAACATCTGAAGGGCCAGATGTTACAGAACTACAACTCCCAGCATGCCTGGACAGTAAGGGCATGCTGAGAATGTGTAGTTTTGCAACATCTGGAAGGGCACAGTGGTCTCCAAACTGTGGACCTCCAGATGTTGCAAAACTGCAACTCCCAGCATGCCCAGATGCCAAGGGCTGTCTGGGCATGCTGGGAGTTGTAGTATATAGGGTCCCAATACAACAATGCATGTCGCTTTACGGCGACGTGCATTGCTGTAGAGGGCCCAACTGCGGCTGAAGATCTACTCACCTGTCGCCGCCGCTGCCATCTTCCTCGCCGGGATCCGGGTCTTCAGGGACGAGGTAAGTACCGGGGCTGGTCCCCAGCACTCCCCCGTCCCCCGCTGCGTCCTCCGGTCTTCCTCCCGTCCTCTCCGGACTTCCAGGGGCCAGGCAGGACGGGAGGAAGTAACCGCCCCCCCCCCCTTGCGATTGGTCGGTTAACTAACCGAAGAATCGCAGGGGATCGGAGGAGGTGGCAGGCTTGCCACCTCGCTCCTATGCTTTAGCATGGTCCTGGCTGTCTGTGACAGCTGGGATCATGCGAAATTACCGGGCGGTCGGGTCCCAGAGACCCGATCAGCCCGGTATCGCCGCAGATCGCAATTTCCCTTGCAATTTCCCTCGGCGTTTGCCCTGGATCCCTGCTGAAGGAAAAGGAAAGACCTGACGTATGCATACGTCATGGGTCCTTAAGACCCAGGGTGTGATGACGTATGCATACGTCATGGGTCCTGAAGAGGTTAAAGGGGTACTACGATGGAAAGATTTTTTATTTTTGTTGTTAATCAACTGGTGCCAGAAAGTTAAACAGATTTGTAAATTACTTCTATTAAAAAATCTTTATCCTTCCAGTACTTATTAGCTGCTGCTGTTCTTTTTGGAACACAGTTCTCTCTGCTGACATCACGAGCACAGTGCTCTCTACTGACATCCCGTCCATTTTAGGAACTTTCCAGAGCAGCATATGTTTGCTATGGGGATATTCTCCTACTCTGGACAGTTCTTACAAATGGACAGAGATGTCAGCAGAGAGCACTGTGCTCATGATGTCAGCAGAGAGCTCTGTGTTCCTCTGCAGTATTCAGCAGCTAATAAGTTCTAGAATGATTAAGATTTTTTTTTATAGAAGTAATACAAATCTGTTTAACTTTCTGGCACCAGTTGGAGTACCCTTTAAACATGGTCATAGTTGTAAAAAAATCCCCTTAAATTATCTGAATGCTAGGGAAATAGGTACATGTCACAAAGACAATCAAGACCACAATTGTGGCTTGTCAATTCTTAGCATATCACTCATTAGAAAGGGACCTACCAGCCATCACAGAAAGATTAAAACAAAAAACTAAACAAAAAGCAAAAAAAAAAAATACACAGAAACTGGTTCAATGATCAATTGAAAGTTATGAAATAAAACATAACCTTTAATAGATTCTCCCCCAGAAAGTGCCCCAAATGCATATGCAGACAAAGAAAGGGAAATTGGCTCTAGCATCCTATGAACAAAGTATGTGATGTCATCATAGAGAGCCTGAAAGGAACCAGCATCAGGGAGTGACACTAAAGTGGTGGCGGTGCTGAAACGGCGATCTATAGCATAAAAGTTACACTAGGAGATATGTTTCAATGATACCTAAACATACGCTGTGGTATACCCGTATACTTGCATTATGTAAGAATTGCCAAAAGTATGTCAGTTTGGACATGTTTTTGTCCCCTGTACGTTTATGTGTATGTATGTATGTATATATATGTATATATATATATATATATATATATATATATATATATATATATATATATATATAGGGGAATATGCAAAGCAGCTCATTACACAACCTTTTCAGGTAGTGTTCCCTGGTATCAGCTTAGCTCCTGTTAAGGAATATAAAAAGCTGAACGGGATATATGCCAAGCCAGACTACTCCCCAAAAGGGAAGTTTCGACCCATCTGCAGACAGCTGTTTCGGGGTCTTTGCCCCTCGTCAGTACAGAGCAGGTTGATCTGGCTTAGCTGTGGTGAGAGGCCTGAGTCTTTAAACGGGGTCAGTACTTTCCTCAGGGAGAGGACACCTCTTCAGGTGTAATGGAGATATGGTCTAACCTGAATCTCTGTTACACCTGAAGAGGTGTCCTCTCCCTGAGGAAAGTACTGACCCCGTTTGTTTATATATATATATATATATATATATATATATATATACATATATATATATATACATATATATATATATATACATATATATATATATACATATATATATATATATATATATATATATATATATATATATATATTGTGGCAGTGTGGCAAGGAAAGGGTGTATTTCCTTGGCTCACCCTGCAGAAGCTCTCACCTGCTTCTTAAGTAATGAGGCAGGAGGGAAGGGAGGTGTGTATATGAGATGAAGACTCAGTCTAATGTGGGCTCTTCCTAGGAGACAGCATGTGGGCTGTAGGGAAGAGACAGAGCCTGCTGAGGAGTACACAGCCCGAGCTATGAGGGGCTCAAAGAGACTGCCATGAATTGTGAGTAGTAGGTTGCAGGGGACATATGTTTAACCGGCTGAGGGAAGCTCAGCGGTTGTTAGTCAGGACAAGCTGGTCTGTTTAGTCAGTGACCAGACGGTCTAGGATTTTGTTTTGTTCCTGCTTTTTGTTTATTTCTTTCCCTGCAACCTGTCTAATAAAACTGGCAAGGTGCCAGATTTGCATTATAAGCGTTTGTTTGCTGGTTTATTGAGAAGAAACGCATCCTGTGGCGTGGTCCAGGACGATCCCAGAGCTAATCCCCAAGACGGATCGTCACATTTTGGTGGAGGATGCGGGCACGCCGTTGCTAAGGGCAACCCGTTGCCAAGGGCAACCAACGGGCGAGTTGGAGAGGAGCTGTTGCTAGGAGCAACCCCCTGCAAGATTGCAAGTCGGAGGAGCCCAGCAGAGGAGTTCAAGCACAGTTTGGTGTCTGTGGAGGAGCGTTGCTAGGGGGCAACGGATCGAGAATTTTTTTCAAGAAAATGGGACAACCTCGAAAGGCTGTTGCTGGGAGCAACCGACGTGGGCCACAACCGATGGACGCCAAGAAGAAGCCGAGGTCCCGTGAGTTGTCGGTGGGCGGAATCCCACTGTGGGTGGACTTGGATTGTTGCCAGACTGTATCTCGGATTATGCCAGAAATAATTCCATTTGTGAAGTCCCGCCCGGAGCCCGGTAATACTGTTCAAATTTCCTTTGATACATGTTTTGGGACAGTAAGCCATATGATGGAGGTATGTGCGGAACTTACAGTGGAAATTGTAGTGGGCAGTGACTTTCCGTATTTCTGGCAGCTGTGGGATGCTGAGAGTGCACCTGAGAGTTCGCACCCAAAGGTTCCGGAAGTAGTAAGGACTGGGGGGTCTCTACTGGACTGTGTGAATGGTGCTTTATATTGTGAACCCATGCAGGCTGATAATGTTTTTCTTGAAACACTTATGTTAATGTGTTCTGATGTAAAGAGTTCTATTCCCACCTCTCGCAGGACAAAAGAAAACCTGTGTGAGCTGGAAATAGAAGATAAAAAGATGAAATAAATAGAAAGAAAAAAGACCGGGGAACGGCGCCTCGTGTATTACCCTTAAACACAAACAGCAAGTGTAAATGTGGGAGAAACCCACGGCACTTATAGGTGGCTGCTCACCAGATGTAAATAGAAGTAACGCATATCACCCCAAATAGGGGTACTCACTGATGTCCAAAGGAGGGCTGCAAGCCGGAGGTCACAGGCACATACGTCCTGACGTAGTCATCAAACGGAAAATGGAAAAGGACCTCATTCATCCAGGCGCTGCCGGTTAGGTCATCAGGTGCACAAAATGATGCAATGTATACCTTGGAATATTGTATACATGAAAGTTTATAAAAAAATAATAAACAACATACAGATTACGCGTTTCGAGGGTGACTCCCCTGAGGTGAGGAAGAGGGGAGTCACCCTCGAAACGCGTAATCTGTATGTTGTTTATTATTTTTTAATAAACTTTCATGTATACAATATTCCAAGGTATACATTGCATCATTTTGTGCACCTGATGACCTAACCGGCAGCGCCTGGATGAATGAGGTCCTTTTCCATTTTCCGTTTGAAGATAAAAAGATGACGGTTTTGTTAGATCCAAAATGTATAAGTCTGGTAAAGACCAGCTGCAGAAAGCCAGACCCCGCTATAGTGTCTATGCAAGCCGGTATTTGGGGTTATAAAACAGTTAATGTGTGCATTTCTACTCCCTATGGTACCATAAGTCACAAGGTTGCAATAGAGCCTACCTTAGAGTATGAAGTAGTGCTGGGGAAGGATTTTCCGTTTTTTCAGCATTTGTGGGAAGATAGTCAGGTGACTAGAGCAGGAACACCTGATAGGCTCACAACACTTGGTTTTCACCACATAGCAGGGGACAGTAACTCAGCTGAGGACAGGGAGTGTCAGCAGACCCTAGGTAAATGTCAGGTGGGAGTGTGCCAGACCACTAGGGGAGCTGAAGAACAGTCCGTGAGTCAAGTTAAAGTGGTGACTGGAATAGAAGCTCCAGAGATGGCTGTGAAAAACCAAAACTCCAGAAAAGAGTACCAGTAGAGCTGGGGGCTGCACTTACGGTCACAGACAGAGTCCTAAGTGAAGGAGACTGTGACAAGACAAAAGAAAAGTCTGCCAAGAAGCCGAGAGACAGTTCAGAGGAACTGATCAGGAATCTCCCTGACTCGTGGTGCCAAGAGCCATTGAAGTTGTTGCTAGGGGCAACAAACTTACCGCCAAGGGATTGCCGGTCCAACGGGAGTGTTTAGCGAGAGTCTCCAGAGTTGCCAACGTGGTGGGAGAGGAAGAGTGCCAGGTGTCAGTGGCACCTGTTGTGGATGATAATAATGAGACACAAGTGGCCGCAACCCCGGAAAAGGGGGAGACTTCATCTAGAGATGGAGAAGAGCTGGGTCGAGTGTCTGACAGAGGACCAGAGGATGTCTCAAGGTCTAACAGCGAGAGTGAGGAGACCGCTGTCAGTAAAAGGTCTCGGAAAAGACGAGCTGGCCTTGGGAAAAAACTGGAGCAAATCCAGAATCTGGAAGAAACCCTGCAGATGGTTTCTGTGAAGTTGTTGGAGAAAGAAAAAGAGGTACATCGCTTGATAGAGGAGAGGGACAAATCACTTGCTGACTTTAAAAAAGAGCAAGAAGTGAGGCTTCAGCTGGAAAAAGTCATGGAGCATCACAGAAGTGAGTTTGTGGCTCTGCAGGATGAACTGTCCTGCTCCCAGGGTCTTGTGACCAGCAAGGTGAGTGAAGTGCAGAGTCTGGCCAAGCGGATGTCATTCCAGGAAGAAGAAGTGAGTCTTCTACATGGTGCATATCAGGCTCTGCAGAGTGATCACAAGGCTAGCCTGGTAGCCATGGAAAAAATAGAAAAAGAGAAGAATGAAATGAAGATGGAAGCTGAAGCTCTTGCCAGCAATCTGGAGAGTGTCTCTAAAGCTAAGAGACAACTTGAGGAGGAAGTCAAGGTGAAGAATGCCCTTGCACATGCTCTTCAATCTGCTCGTCATGACAATGTCTTGCTCCGTGAGCAGTATGAGGAGGCCCTGGAACAAGTTGAGACTCTGCAACATGAAAACAAGAACTTGCAACAGGAGATCTCAGATCTATCTCTACAGATTGGTGAGAGTGGAAAATCTATCAATTAGTTAGTGAAGTCCAAGAAACAGTTGCTGGACAGTGAGAAGGTGATCTCCACAAAGCTCAAGAGTGAGCAGATGAAATATATAAAGCTGGAAGATGACATGAAGATCTTAAAAGAGAGCCTGGAAGCGCAGAACGAAACGCGCAGAAGGTCCCACGTAGCTGCCTTGATTTTGTTGGGAGCGCAACTCTACGAGCAGGTGGCTGTGCTGGCGGACAATGAACAATTGAGGAAACAATTGCTGTCATCGGAAGATACTGTCAGGGACTTGACAGAGTTACTTGACAGTGAGAGGATGAAGTCCGCTAAGCTCCAGTGTAAGCTACGAAAATGTGAGAAAAAGGAAGAGGACCAGGAAGTCCTAAAAGAGAGCAGAGACCAAGACATGGCGGAATTGGCTCAAGAAAGGCTTCTGGGGCCGAAGTTACAGGATACAGTTATGCTTTCTCTGATTGCGAAAAAGTCCTCTAAAGCTAAGATTGAGGTGAAGTCCTGTAAGAAGTCTCCTGAAGCTAGGACTGAGCTGAAACCTGGTGGGAAATCCTCTGAAGTGAAGACTAAGGAGAAGAGAGGTGGGAAATCCTCTGAACCTGAGCAGACCAAAAATTCTGAAGGTAATGCTGAGGCAGAGAAATCCTCTGAAGCAGAAGCTAAACCAGAGTCAACCTCAAAAGCTGTGAGTAAAGAGAATGGCACAACTGAAGCTACAGGTGAAGAGAAGAGTAAACCTGAAGAAGCTGCAGTAGTAGAAGCTGATTCTACACTAGAATCTGAAGGAGCCAAAGACTCTGAAGCCAAACCTGAGGAAGCTGGTGCCCCAGAAGAGAAAGATGGATGGGATGAGGTGAAACCATGTGAGAAATCCACTGAAGACAAGACTGAGGTGAAACCAGGTGGGAAGTCCTCTAAAGTTGAAATTGAGATGGACCTGTGTCAGAGGTTCTCTGACGGTACAGAGAACAAGACAGTGGTTGGTGAAGCCACTGAGGCCGAAAGATTCTCTAAAGCAGAGGCAGAGGTCCGGCAAGCAAGAAGAAGACAAAGGTTAGAAGCATCGGTCCTCTCACTCCTTAATTTCAAGAACCCTGCCCACACCAGGGTGAAGAACCTGGTACTGGAGAGGTGTGACCGAGAGACTTGCAATTGGTGGCTGGTAAAAGTCCGGAAGAAAAAAGTCAAGGACTTCAGAGACTGTGGGACAAAAGTTGTCCAAGAGAAAGGAAAGGCAGATGGTTTCTGCCTTTCAAATACATGTGCTCCTTCCCGGTGGTCTGAGCAAAGGGGGGGATATGTGGCAGTGTGGCAAGGAAAGGGTGTATTTCCTTGGCTCACCCTGCAGAAGCTCTCACCTGCTTCTTAAGTAATGAGGCAGGAGGGAAGGGAGGTGTGTATATGAGATGAAGACTCAGTCTAATGTGGGCTCTTCCTAGGAGACAGCATGTGGGCTGTAGGGAAGAGACAGAGCCTGCTGAGGAGTACACAGCCCGAGCTATGAGGGGCTCAAAGAGACTGCCATGAATTGTGAGTAGTAGGTTGCAGGGGACATATGTTTAACCGGCTGAGGGAAGCTCAGCGGTTGTTAGTCAGGACAAGCTGGTCTGTTTAGTCAGTGACCAGACGGTCTAGGATTTTGTTTTGTTCCTGCTTTTTGTTTATTTCTTTCCCTGCAACCTGTCTAATAAAACTGGCAAGGTGCCAGATTTGCATTATAAGCGTTTGTTTGCTGGTTTATTGAGAAGAAACGCATCCTGTGGCGTGGTCCAGGACGATCCCAGAGCTAATCCCCAAGACGGATCGTCACAATATATATATATATATATATATATATATATATATATATATATATATATATATATATATATATATAATTTTTTTTTTTTTTTTTTTTTTTTGGAATAGAAAAGCTCTGTATGCACTACTTTTTTGTCTCACAAAAAAAAAAATAAAGAATTGTATGCTGTGGTATACATTTTTTCCACATAGAAGTTTAGAAGACTATTAGTAATGTATGGTGTGACATGCTTGTTTTACGGTTTATACATAGTTTAACATATTATTAAAAAAAGCATACACTTTTAAAACATTAAAAAATGTATCCCAAAAACAAAAATGTATACCACAATAACATATCCAATATTGAGCCAAATTGGTCTTGTGTTGGTACATCCATCGTGGTATATGTGCGTGGTACAGATATTTTTCGTTAGTTCAGTTCTTGCCTGTATTCACTAATTTAGAAAAGAAAAATCCCAGCGAACCCCTTTAAGACTTTTCTATGGGTGAATATTACAGACCTGATAGTGATATGTATAATTCATTATGCTTTCTATCAAGCTGATCATTTCCTTGGGGATCTCTTGATGACATGTGACGAGGTAAAGTCTTATCATTAGCTATTCACCGGCTATTGGAGGGAAACAATGATGTACAAGTCGTCTTCGGCTTTACGAGGATGCCTGTTATCGTCTTCAGAGAAAGCCTGGCTCTCATCTATGAACCTGATGCATATCGCTTGTTTGATCCCTGGTTTCTTATCTGCTGTAGCTATTAGTGATAAGGAATATAATCTTGAAGCAGAAACCAGCCAAGACAATAATGAAGGGCTGTTTTTTGAGACAGTACAGAAGATGTCTTTGCCACTGGCAAAGTTGGGCACATCTTTTGTATGTCTTGCAATAACTTTCTTCCATTCTATGTTTCATTTGCCATTTCACATCTGCTCCAATTACAACAGGCGGTGAGTGCAGGAGGTTAGCCTGAAAAGTTTCTGCTATGTATTCCGTTTTATGTGCAGTATATGGATACTTAAGGAATGCTAAGCTCCTGGTTGTGGCCCTCCTGAGATTCGGCTTTTTAACTGTTCACAGTGTAACATCTAAACTTAAATTGAACTGTTGCTAGGTCGGTAGAGGTCTGGGCAAAGCCAATGCAAGCCTTTGTCTCAGTACTTTGGCAATGCGCCTCTTTCCCATAATAAACAGAACACTGGTCTGAGCATAAATCACTGCTCAGTGATGTCATTTACAGATTCAGAAAGTCCAATATAATAAATGGGAAAGTATAATGGGGATTTTTTTGGCTATATATTAAAAATAGCCTCTTTTATAGGACAATAATATTTTCTATTTTCACAAGTTAACTCCATTTAATATTCTGTGGGAAGGACTGTATTGATATGCGGAGTAGAAGAACTGAGTTTGTCATTTAACTCTTTGGAGCTCTGCTCTGAAGTTCAGTAAATCTGCAGGAAAAGTACACATTAGCATTTTTTTTTTTTACCGAGATTAGTTAGAACATAAATCACTTAGGACAGCTACATCTGACCAATGTATGGGGGATAATAAATTAAGCAACTATTGTGTGCGCAAAAAAATGGTGTACCTAATACTTAACTTTTATTCACAATATCTTTAAAATATCACCAAAAAGATGTGCCTGTGTAAACAATCACCAAAATAATAATGGTCAAAAAGTAGTCATCACTATTAGTAACCACACAGGTAGAGCTCTGCTGGGCCCTGCCAGCTCACCCGTGTTGTTATCAAACAGAACGGGCGGTCTGTTTGATACCAACACGGGTGAGCTGGCAGGGCCCAGCAGAGCTCTACCTGTGTGGTTACTAATAGTGATGACTACTTTTTGACCATTATTATTTTGGTGATTGTTTACAAAGGCACATCTTTTTGGTGATATTTTAAATATATTGCTAATAAAAGTTAAGTATTAGGCACACCATTTTTTTTGAGCACACAATAGTTGCTTAATTTATTATCATTTGATGCTTTGGTGAAACCCTTTGATAAACCTTTATATACATGACCAAACCAACTACTGCGCTATATTCAATGTATGGGGGACCAATGTTCAGGGGGTCCTGGGTGTATTATTTTTGAATAATTGGCTAGTGTAAAATAGAAAAATATCCTATAATCATCTTCCTCATTCCTACGATGTTGCCATTCTCAAAGAGCCCCTAATGTGGCAAAACAAGGCTATTTTCCTTGAAAACAGGTGATTTTGCTTTGATTTGTTTAGATGAATTACTCTCCATGTACTACAAAGATGACTTTTGTCCACTGGAACTTATGTCACTTTCATAGGCCCCATCTTTGTTCTGGCTTGTGGGGGGTCTCCAGTGGATATTTCCCCTTTATCCATTCATCCTAATATGGCTTATGAATAGGGTCTGTTTTCATGAGCCAATCCCCTTGACCCTGTGTTTCCTACAAGAAATCTGCTATATCCATCTATAGAGGCTTTCCCTTCAACTATAATAATATTGTGTAATTTGGGGTTTTATTCATTAAGCTGCACCAGTGGTGCCCATTTTTTTGCACAAAAAAAAAAAATGCTGCTTATACCAAGGAGCGTGAAAGGTGCTGGAAGGGGGCTTGACCGCACATGTGACTTTTAGATCAACTTGTGAAAGCTAAAGTTTGGGGAGGGGGGGCAGGCACTACGGCAGTCACATAGTTATGGGATTTAGTAAATGGAGTGCACGCCTTAGTAAATCCAGGGGATCAAAAATAGCTCAGAGCTTTACTTATATGCGATGCACCAAAATGTCTCCCGTAGTAAATCACAGCCGTTGTAATGCAGTAAGTTGAAAAAACTTAGCTCTGCTGTATCTGACTGCTCATTTCTACGAAATATAGTGTCCAAAAAGAACCAAAAGCAAGGCTAACCAGAAACAGTCAATACTCTATTGTCATCAGATAACTCATATGCGTCACATAGCCATCCAGATGACAAGCAGAAATATTGTAGATCTATTTTCAGCAGTCTCATTTACTATGCAGATTGCTGAAAACCTCAATTGGCATTTGTCAGTAGCAATTCTCTTTTGCAGGAGATAATTTAGTGAGGAAGGGAAATCTGGTGGAAAGTTACTGCCTTTGAGGAAGGTTATCAAAATAAAAATCCAGCGATGAATCCTGTGGCTTCTCTTCTGACCTCCAACATGAAATGAGATGCAAGGTCTGGCCTTGCCTTTGGCTTATACAGAGGACGTGGGCCCTTAGCCTGTCTGTGATATGTTAGCAATTAATTTTCAAAATTACACCAAATCCCTATATTTATGGATTTGGTCTGTGTTGCTTATTTCAATCATAAGGTTTAGAGCTAAATATATATATATATGTATATATATATATATATATATATATATATATATTATTTTTTTTTGTTTACCGTACTTCTCACAACTGATTTCACAATGTATCAGTGCAGGTAAAATGTATACTCAAAATGTTGACTCAATTTAACTTAACTGGGACTATCCGGACTAAATACATTGTAGCAAACACACTGCATAACTGATCTGGACAGGTTTAAGCCTTTGAAAGTAAGTAACAATGTTTCCCCTTATTGACAGCAAGTATCATCCACAAAAAAATCTACATTTACATAAAACTGTACAACCCTCTTTATATGAGAGACTCCTTGAGATTGCCTCCTGAGTCTTCATTATTGGACCTAGGGAGCATAAGAGGGCTACTGAATCCATGAGTAATATCTTATTCAATGACTGCTTACTTTCTGCCTTAATTTATTTTCACATAAATCAGTAGAACATGAGATTTTTTGAAACATTGTAATATATCATATTAGAGAAAAGTGCAAGTATATTATATTAGGGTAAACTAAATTACTATACCCAAAAGGGCCAAATGGCTAAACCAAAGACCCAGTTCTTCCTAACAGGCTTACAAATTTGACATGTTATTAGTTTCTATTAAAATCTGTTTGTGAGTGGGTAAGAAAGAAATAGTGTGAATAAAAATATACAGGTCAGTTGCTACTATGAAATTAAAACTCAATTACTCTTATATTTGATGCAATCAGCACTTTTTAATTAATATTTGGTGCATTGATTTCTGGACAACCTATGTATGTCTTAACTGATGTATGCTAAAACTCTAAGTTCACCCAACAGAGTTCCCAACTACATGTTTCCATGTAAATAGCTTCATCAGGGGACCGGGACACAGTAAGAATAGCCTATTGATATTATATTTTAAATGAAGTCCGTTCCCTTCCTAGGCTTTGTTTTTTTAAGACAAGGAAACAAGAAAGGGGCACACAGTGCCTTATGAGTAGTACCTGTTATACAAGATGGAATTAAGTGCACAAGAAGCCTAGTAGTCATTGAGTTGTTGAAGGACACAACCAATATGACTGCATATGATGTAAAGAGGATTTATAGAGATCTTTTGCACCGCCAATGTAAAACTGTACCTACAGCCAGGAACAAGTTCCACCACGAAAAACAGGAATCAACTCAACTTTCATTAGACTAATGTGGTTTGTAATGGTCCAAATAATATTTTTTTTCAGGGATAGTCAAAGATGGTCAACAGACATAACCAAACTAGCTAATATTGGCATCATACATACATGTTTGCTTGTACTTCATCCCAGCCTTTGTGTCTGTATATCAGTTGTCCCTACAGAAGGGGAAGTCATTGCCCTATTCCCTTGGAGGTCATTGTGTCTTTTTTATTGGAAAGTGTTACTTGGGCATTTTATGTCTTTCTTTATTATTTGGACACCTTACAATTATATTTTTTGAGTACTATATGTTATACAGCATCAGCAGATAGTACTCCATAGAACACCATCTATTTTAAGGTTGATAGGTACCCTTTAAATGATACTACTTGCTTTTCCTAGTGTCTGTGATAACATCACCCTCATCAAAAAGAGATAAAAAACCTGAGGGAAAAGGTTAAAAAGACATTTGTTTAGCAATAGACTGGAGATATTATGTATGCATGTCACAGATATAATAAAACTAGTGCTACGCACAATCTATGAACCATAAAAAGTAATATAATCACAATGTAAGTAATGTTTTATTTCTGGTCACACAGGAATTGTCTGCATTTCAAAAAATGGTAAAGTGTCAGAGATATAAAATACATGAAAGATTGGCCCTAAAGTACAAATCCGGCTCTGTTCAAAAATCCATTAATTAACAACCAAGAGAGTCATTATATACAGAGGCAGGCGGGAGGCAAACACTACAAATGAAGGAGTGGAGCATACAGAGTCCGCTGAAGACCCCCATACACACACAGAGAAAATAAAGCTGAACCAGTCTTTTTTAGCGGGACTGGAAAACTTTCTAGCATGTATGGAGGGCCTCCTCACTCTCGACCCACAGATGATAAGGGGGGGGGGGAGAATTGGGGATGGGGAGTATTGATAAAACTTCAAATATAAAAAAAGAATAGAGCAAAATCACTCTTTGATATCTTCTTTCTTTACTCATAGGAAGCATACAATAATATGAAACAATATCTCCGATGCAGTATGGTGCAAGGCAGACTAAGCAGGAGCGTCTTCACCTGGGTGACAGTAGCCGTTTCACACCGAATGGCACCAGCTAGCTGTTGCAAACTACTACTCCCTGAAAGCCCTTACAGTGAGGACATGCTGGGAGTTGTAGTTGCAACAACTAGCGGGCAGGTGGGACATGTGGGCGGGTGGCTTGGAGAGCCAATTTAACACCAGGGTGCCTCCAGCTGTTTTCTAAATTACAACTCCCATCAAGGGAGTTGTAGTTTAGGAACAGCGAGACTCCAGCTGATGCTTAACCCCTTAAAGACCCAGGGTTTTTCCGTTTTTGCATTTTCTTTTTTTCCTCCTTACCTTTGAAAAATCATAAATCTTTCTCAATTTTGCACCTAAAAATCCATATGATGGCTTATTTTTTGCGCCACCAATTCTACTTTGTAATGACATCAGTCATTTTACCCAAAAATCTACGGCGAAACGGAAAAAAAAAATTATTGTGAGACAAAATTGAAAAACATTTTTGGGGGCTTCCTTTCTACACAGTACATGTTTCGGTAAAAATGACACCTTCTTTTTATTCTGTAGAACCATTTGATTAAAATGATACCCTACTTATATAGGTTGGATTTTGTCGTACTTCTGGAAAAAATCACAACTACATGCAGGAAAATGTATACGTTTAAAATTGTCATCTTCTGACCCCTATAACTTTTTCATTTTTCAGCGTATAGGGCGATATGAGGGCTAATTTTTTGCGCCGTGATCTGAAGTTTTTAGTGGTATTATTGATTGGACTTATTGATCATTTTTTCATGAAATAAAAAGTGACCAAAATGCACTATTTTGGACTTTGAATTTTTTTTGTGCGTACGCCATTGACCGTGCGGTTTAATTAATTATATATTTTTATAATTCGGACATTTCCGCATGCGGCGATACCACATATGTTTATTTTTATTTACACTGTGTTTTTTTTTTATGGGAAAAGGGGGATGGTTCAAACTTTTATTAGGGGAGATGTTAAATGATCTTTATTCACTTTTTTTTTCACTTTTGGGAGCTATAACACTGTACACACTAATCTTTTACAGTGAACAGTGATTACTCATAAGAAACCACTGATCGATGATTCTGCCACTTGAAAGCTCATGCCTGGATCTCAGGCACTGAGCAGTCATTCGGCGATCAGACAGCATTGAGGCAGGTAGGGATCCTCCAGCTGTCATGTAAGCTGTTCGGGATGCCATAATTTCGCCGCGACGATCCCAAACAGCTCCCTGAGCTAACCAGCATGGTTTTTCTTTCACGCAGCGTTCAACTTTGAGCGTCGCGTCTAAAGGGTTAATAGCGCGCGGCACCGTGATCAGTGCTGCACACTATTAGCCACTGGGCCCGACCCGCTATGATGCGTTATAGATCGGGAGCGGACTCATGACGTACCGGTATGTCATGGGTCCTAAAGAGGTTAACTGGAGGTTTGCTGTTTGTTAAAGGGGTTATCCAGGAAAAAACTTTTTTTTATATATATCAACTGGCTAAAGAAAGTTAAACAGATTTGTAAATTACTTCTATTAAAAAATCTTAATCCTTTCAGTACTTATGAGCTTCTGAAGTTAAGGTTGTTCTTTTCTGTGTTAGTGCTCTCTGATGACACATGTCTCGGGAACCGCCCAGTTTAGAAGAGGTTTGCTATGGGGATTTGCTTCTAAACTGGGCGGTTCCCGAGACACGTGTCATCAGAGAGGACTTAGACAGAAAAGAACAACCTTAACTTCAGAAGCTCATAAGTAATGAAAGGATTAAGATTTTTTAATAGAAGTGATTTACAAATCTGTTTAACTTTCTGGAGCCAGTTGATATATAAAAAAAAAAGTTTTTTCCTGGATAACCCCTTTAAATTGCAACTCTCATCAATGATGGGGGGGGGGTGTGTAGTTTAGTAACAGCTGGAGGCTCCCTGTTTTGAAACATTTTTGGGGCTTTTTTTCCTGTGTATGCAGAGGATTATTTCGGATTTGGTGGACTACGGCGATGACCTGGATTCTTTTGTTTTATTTACTATTAATACAATGGTTAATGAGGGCTTGTGTGGAAGTGTTTTGTGGAATCAAAGTTTCTAAAATATGATTTTAGATGTGTTTGTTTTAATTTACTTTACAGACTTAGTAGTGGAAGCCGTCTATTACTAAACCAGGGCTTAGTGTTAGTCCCAGTTACAGCTAGCGCTAACCCCCAATTATTACCCCAGTACCCACCGCCACAGGGGTGCCAGGAGCATCAAAAATATTGCTCCTGGGCCAAGGTGGTAACAGGCTAGCATTATTTAGGCTGGAAAAGGCCAATAACAATATTCTTCGCTCACCATGGTAATGTCAGACAGTTGCTGCTTGGTTGGTATATGGCTGAAAATGAAAATACGGGGAATCATTTATTTTTAAATAAATAATTCAATTTAAAAAAAAGTGTGTGTTTCCCCTATTTTTATTCTCAGCCAAATACCAACAATAACAGCCTGACATTACCAGAACATGCGAGGACCATTGTTACTGCCCCCCTCAGCCTAAATAATGCCAGCCTGTTACTGCCATGGCCCAGGAGCCCCATTTGTTATGCTCCGGCCTGTTAGTACTGGCATGGTGGGTACTGGGGCAATAATTGGGGGTTAGCGTTGTTTTTGGGGCTATCGCGAAGTCCTGGTTTAGTAATGGACTCTGTCTATAAGATGGCTTCCACTACTACCTGTATAGTAAATATAAACTACTACCTGTATAGTCCACTGCATACAGAGATGAAATGAGAAGGAAAAAAAATGGGTTTGTACATTTAGGGGGAATAAAAAGGGTAAAAAAAAAAGTTATAAACACATATATACTTTTTTTTTTTTGCTTGTGTGCTAAAAAAAAATATGGCATTCTAAAGCGATTTAGCATTTTATTTGCTTATGTGAGCCAAATGTGTGAACCCCCTGTTATAGTATGTTAAATCTGCCACACATAAGCAAAACCAAAGCAAAAAAATATATAAACTCACTTACCAAGGTAACAATGATAGATGTCCACTATTGTACATGTGTTTGAGGCAATCTGTAGGAACAGCTGTCAGTGCTATTGATGTACTGAACAAAGAATTTAAAGGGGTATTCCAGGATTTTTTTTTATTTGACTATGCTACAGGGGCTGTAAATTTAGTGTAGTTCAGAATATAGTGTCTGTACCTGTGTGTGATGGTTTTCTCACAATTCTTCTGCGATTTTCATCCCAATATTTATTTTTAACAGCATACAAAATGACTGTTGTCTCAGATTTTTCCCAGTTTGCAATGCGGTCGAGACCTGACTCACTAGTCAGCTGATGACAGGGAGCCTGTCTGCTTCAATGGGTGGAGCGATCGCTTTGTGGGAGAAGGATCAGTCTGCAACTAATGTAACAGCTGTAGGCACCCAGATTGAAAACCACAGGTCTTTTGAATGGATGCAGCTCATTTATGTTTCAATGGGTGGGGTGGCTGATGTGTGGGAGGGAGGAAAATTGAATTATGGGATTTGTAGTCAAAAAAAGAAAACTCAAGCAGGCAATACCAGTTCACAAAAAGCTAGCCACAGTATTTTGGTAATCTCACAACATAGCCATTTAGCCCCAAGACACATATCCTTCCTAAGCATGTCCATTACTGTCTGGCAGGTATGTACGAAAATCACCTTATGGTGGATAACCCCTTTAAGGAAGAGTCAAGAGAAAACACAAAAGGGTTAAATTGCTTGTAAATCTGTCAAGATCACAAAAAATAAAAAATAACAACAAACAGGAGACAAATTTAGTGAGGCAGATTGTTGCTTGTTATGAATGCCGATGGATAAGATTGGCAATCGGCTGCATGAACAATTACTCATGACTTGTGACTGCTCATGTGGTCATTCATTTCCATGATTGTCAGAAGCACATCTCCAGATTATATGGACCCATGTGCCGACAACAAAGAATAATTCATACTGATCATGTACACAGAGCATTGAACAGTAAGAAATGTTCCTATGAACATTTATTAGACCAATAATCAGTACATGTAATAGGCCTTTTACAGCCTAATGCCAGCTATGCATGTTACATCTTACATGAGCTGTTTAGCAGTATAAACTCCTCAGAATGTCTTCCATATGTCTCCATAAACCTAAGTGCTAACCCCTAGCCCTAAAACCAAACATTGCTCCTCACCGTGAACACAAACATAACTCCAACAATGTTCCAGTGTTAGATCTATAATAAAGAATTTTTCTCATTTTTACTACACTAAATTATAGCAGTTGCCATCTGAAGACTTTGATGTTCCTTTTGAAACTATGCAAAGTATTTTTATGGAAACTTCCATAGATAAATGTATTGATAAAGAGAACATTCTAAAGTGAACGCTTCAGAAGTGGATTCCATCTGAAAGAAACATGGGACAGAAGGAAATGTAAAGCAAAAACACAAAAAAGATAAATCGCCAGCACAACTACCTAATACACGGGTGCATACTGCTGTGGCAAATACTGAGTATACAAAAAAGAAAGAAAGGTTGCAGCAGCACTCTTGGTCCAAAAATTGAGGCTCTTAGCGCACTTTTTGATCAAAACGTGTCCCCCATCCACCACGCCGAGATGGCCTCATAAAATTGAAATTAAAACCCTCCTATGAGGTGGCCCCATTTAAGGTGGGACCATGACATGCATGATTCACTCACCTTCTGCTGGGCATATGGCCGCTGATTGGGTGACATGCAGGATCTACCAATTTAAAACCTTCTGTGAACAGGGAGGGGTGCAGGGCATGCTAGGGTGCCACTCCCCCTTACTTGGAAAGCAAAAACACAAAAAAGAAAAATAGCCAGCACAACTACCTAATACACGGGTGCACGCTGCTGGGGCAAATACTGAGCATACAAAAAAGAAAGAAACCTTTCTTTCTTTTTGTATGGACAGAAGGAGATGTGTTCAAGATTATGTTTCCATACTACATATAAGGCATGGGATATAAATGAAGGTCTTTTGCCCACAGTCTACTAATTCAAATCTACAGCACAACCAAAGGGTGCCTAAAGTATTTTTAATGTCCCGGTACAGGACATGGTCCTGTACTACCCTTTGGCCCTGTCAGGTTGAAACCCTCAGTGACCTGAGGGCTCTTCTTCAAGGTCTCCCCCTGTTGTTTCCAGAATGTTGTGTATATCACTTTAATGCCTAGACGGTGTCCTTATGTATAGGTAAAACAAAGGACCTGTGTAAGTCTGTCAGATGTTATGTTATGCAGTCACATGATTTGTTGTCACATGTTCTCCCAAAGAGCGCCAGCTTGACCAATGGGCTTTAGTCCAGCCCCCACTATATAAAAGGGCTTATATTACAAGTCACTC
This sequence comes from Hyla sarda, assembly GCF_029499605.1. Classification (NCBI taxonomy): domain Eukaryota; kingdom Metazoa; phylum Chordata; class Amphibia; order Anura; family Hylidae; genus Hyla; species Hyla sarda. Next base: position 188,474,136 of record NC_079194.1, read on the forward strand.
TCTTTTCTTCCTTTACTGAGAACCAGCCAGTGCAGATGTCTCAGTGCCAGTGATCAGCTACCTGGAAGGCCACAAAGCTACAGTCATTCCAGTAAGTCAAATGTCTATGTCTGCTTTCACTACAAGTAGTAAAGTCCTGCATATAGTCAAGCCTCAAGATAATTGTCTCAAGTCTATTACAATTATAATTGGTCCCAGCAAGCTGCAAGGTCTTCTATGTTCCTGGCCACCTCTCTGGGAATCTGGCCTAGCTGTGAAGATAAGACCATCTGTCTTAAACTCAGTAAAGCCTCTGATAAACCATAACTGGTTGTGCACTCTCCTTCCTTTAACTAGCCATTGGAATAGTGGAGATACCGTTCGTGTGGTTCCGGTACCAAAAATCACTCTTGCACCACAAACACTAAGAGTTAATATCATCTGACCCAACCACCTACACCGCTACACCCGTGGTCCCGCCATACACCTGTGGTCCACCACATATTGGTATGTTTATTTTTCTCAAAAATTGTAGGCACACATATTCACATGACTTAGGCTGGGTTCACATATGTCCGGCATCTGGAATAGGTGAACTCAGCCTAGATCTTCACGCAACTGATGTCACAACTGATCACAAGTTGTCATCAGTTGTATGGCATCAGGCATCCATTGTTTCTGCACAGCAGCAGCAAGCTGTGTTCCCCCATCTGGAGCCCTCTGGCATGTGCAACCATTCAGCATCAAAATTGAGACGCAGGATCATTGTGAACTGTCCCAGTCAAATGAATGGGATCAGTTCTAGCATCAGTTTCCCTCTGGTGTACTCTGAAGGGAAACTGTGCCGGACAACTGATATATGTGAACCCAGCCATAGAAATATAAGGTAAAAAATATAAGTGGTGGCACCTTCCAACTTTTGAAGATAGGTAGAGGGACATTAAAGGCATTTTTTCATGCCACCCAACCATGTCCAATTCCTACCAAAACTCCCCAAACCTTCTTCTTCATAGAAAAAAAATCGATAATGAATATAGCAGACTCATATTTATTACGTCAGCATTATTAACAATAGGAGCGCTACCACTGCCTCCCTCTCACCAGTGACTGCTTGCTGGCTGCTAACCAACAGTTTGCAATACCAGGCACAGTCGCTACCCAGTTTAGAGGTGGTAAAGAATAAAAAGATGCAAAGGGAATTGGAGTGGGTGGAGGGAGATCGAAGAGGTGATGGGGAATCAAAAAGATTATGCAACAAGAGAATTGGACAGGTGGGGTCAAATTTATTATAATTTTTTTACTGTACCTGACTCAATAAATAAATAAATGAATCAATAAATACATAAATATAGATGGATTAACCCCTTAAGGACCCAGCCAATTTTCACTATAGGACCCGGCCATTTTTGGCCATTTTAAGCATTAATAACACTGGGATACTTTACCTTTTCATTCTGATTCCAAGAATTTGTTTTCGTGACATATTCTACTTTATGTTAGTGGTAAAATTTTGTCGATACTTCCATCATTTCTCGGTGAAAAATGCAAAAATTTGATGAAAAAATAGAAAATTTTGCATTTTTTTTTTTAAATTTGAAGCTCTCTGCTTATAAGGAAAATGGATATTCCAAATAATTATATATTTATTCACATATACAATATATCTACTTTATGTTGGCATCATAAAGTTGACATGTTTTTGCTTTTGATATACAGAAATTTAGGTGCACTACTGTGGTAGATGTATACAATGACATTGGCTATATCTCAACACTGATGTTAAAATTGAGACATTCGCCAGTGTATCCTTATATGAAGGACACACCAGAGCCCGAATACCAACGCCAAGGTTTCTCAGATGGCACGGGACCTAACGCTAACCTACCTGTGCGTGAAAAGCAAAAACCAGGGGCCAGTGGGCAATTACAGCAGCCCTAGGCCGACATGCAGCCTGCTCCCAGTTACCTCCAGTGTGACTGAGCACACATACAATGGGAGGAGGGAGAGAGGCTACAAGACCCACCCAAGTTGGCTGATATAGGTGCATGGCCTCACAGGTGCAACCTTAATGCTGCCTGGAAAATGTTCAAGGCGCATTAACATATGGAGTTTACACACCTCCAAGTATACATTTTTAAACAACAACAAAAAACGTGGTCTCAAATGGCTGGAGGTGCTCAACCCCAAATGCGGTTGTATACTGGGTGAGCAGATCCTACCCTTGTAGCCAATGTCATTGTATACATCTACCACAGTAGTGCACCTAAATTTCTGTATTGTATTATTCTAATTGTTGCACATCCACACCGTTTATCTGTTGTAGGATTCTATTGTGGCACTTGTAGTCCACTGCAGGCATCCTCCATTGTATACATTTTTATGCTGGGGATTGCCCCTAGCAACGGACTACAAGGGCAGGATCTGCTCCCCCAGTATAAATGCACAACTGCATTTGGGGTTGAGCACCTCCAGCCATTTGAGACCACGTTTTTTGTTGTTGTTTATGTTTTTGCTTTTGGAAGACATCAGAGGGCTTCAAAGTATAGCAGCAATTTTCCAATTTTTCACAACATTTTCAAAATCTTAATTTTTCAGGGACCAGTTCAGTTTTGAAGTGGATTTGAGGGGCCTTCATATTAGAAGTCAGGGACGTGCACAGACATTTTGGAGGGCAGGGGCTCAAATAAAAAAAAAGGCACTATAAAAAATAGCATATTTTTTATAATGTAATTTTTTTTTGTAAAAAGCGGTCAAAACAAAAATGATACTGATAAAAACTTCAGATCACGGCGCAAAAAAATGAGCCCTCATACCGCGCTATATGCCGAAAAATAAAAAACTTTTAGGGGTCAGAAGATGTCAATTTTAACCCCTTAAGGACTCAGGGTTTTTCCGTTTTCGCACTTTCGTTTTTTTCCTCCTTACCTTTTAAAAACCATAACCCTTTCAATTTTCCACCTAAAAATCCATATTATGGCTTATTTTTTGTGTCGCCAATTCTACTTTGCAGTGACATTAGTCATTTTACCCCAAAATTCACGGCGAAACGGAAAAAAAAATCATTGTGCGACAAAATCGAAGAAAAAACGCCATTTTTTAACTTTTGGGGCTTCTGTTTCTACGCAGTGAATATTTTGGTAAAAATGACACCTTATCATTATTCTGTTGGTCCATACGGTTAAAATGATACCCTACTTATATAGGTTTGATTTTGTCGGACTTCTGGAAAAAATCATAACTACATGCAGGAAAATTTATACGTTTAAAAATGTCATCTTCTGACCCCTATAACTTTTTTATTTTTCCACGTACAGGGCGGTATGAGGGCTCATTTTTTGTGCTGTGATCTGAAGTTTTTAACGGTACGATTTTTGTTTTGATCGGACTTTGGAATTTTTTTGTGCTTACGCCATTGACCGTGCGGTTTAATTAATGATATATTTTATAGTTCGGACATTTACGCACGCGGCGATACCACATATGTTTATTTATTTTTTTATTTACACTGTTTTATTTTTTTATGAGAAAAGTGGGATGATTCAAACTTTTATTAGGGAAGGGGTTGAATGACCTTTATTAACAATTTTTTTTTTTTTTTTTGCAGTGTTATAGCTCCCATAGGGACCTATAACACTGCACACACTGATCTCTTATACTGATCATTGTTATCCCATAGGGACCTATAAAACTGCACACACTGATCTCCCATGCTGATCACTGGCGTGTATTAACACGGCTGTGATCAGTGATATCGGCGCTTGACTGCTCCTGCCTGGATCTCAGGCACGGAGCAGTCATTAGTCGATCGGACACCGAGGAGGCAGGTAAGGGCCCTCCCGGTGTCCTGCAAGCTGTCCGGGATGCCGCAATTTCACTGCGGCGGTCCCGAACAGCCCGACTACCTAGCCGGGATACTTTCACTTTCGCTTTAGAAGCGGCGGTCAGCTTTGACCACCGCTTCTAAAGGGTTAATACCGCACATTGCCGCGATCGGCGATGTGTGGTATTAGCCGCGGGTCCCGGCCGTTGAGCGCCGGGACCGATGCGATGTGATGTGGGGTCGCAAATATATGTCCTGCGTCGTTAAGGGGTTAAACACGAATTTTGGTGCATGTAGATATAATTTTTTTAAAGTAGAAAAATAAAATGAAACCTATATAAATTAGGTATCCTTGTAACCGTATGGACCTACAGAATAAAAATAAAGTGTCATTTTTACCGAAAAGTGCACTGTGTAGAATCAGAAGCCCCCAAAAGTTACAAAATTGCTGTTTTGTTTTTACTTTTGCCCCACAAATATTTTTCTGGTTTTGCCATAGAGTTTGTGGTGAAATGATTGAAGTCATTACAAAGTACGATTTCTGATGCAAAAAACAAGCCCTTATATGGGTATATAGGTGGAAAATGGAAAACGTTATGATTTTTAGAATGTGTGGAGGAAAACACGAACGTGAAAAAATTACTTCTGTAGTTCTATTCTTCTTTTATTTTGTTCTGGGAATGTTTGATTCAGAGTTTCCCAACCAGGGTGTCTTCAGCTGTTGCAAAACTCGTCTGGGCATGCTGGGAGTTGTAGTTTTGCAACAGCTGGAGACACCCTGGTTGGGAAACACTGGTTTGGTTATAGGCCATTATATGCTTGATCTCCTCAAAATCATACCCTCCCCCCCCCCCGCCTCCACCCAAACATAGCTCAACTACAACCACCAGTATGTAAAGGAACATAGCATGACTACAACCAACAGTATGTAAAGGAACATAGCTCTACTACAACCACCAGTAGTATGTCCCTGGTGTCGGGTGATAGGAGTCCCACATCCCTTAATATAAATATGTGTGTGTGTGTGTGTGTGTGTTTCCCAACCAGAGTGCTTTCAGCAGTTGCAACAGCTGGAGGCACTCTGGTTGTGAGACATTGATAAATACACATACATGCATAAATCAGTGTTTCACTACCAGGGTGACTCTAGCTGTTGCAAAACTACAACTCCCAGCATGGCCAGACAGCCAATACAGCTGGCCGCACCCTGGTTGGGAAACACTGATTACAGACAAATATAAAAACTTATATACACAAACATTACCCCATTATAAAAACTGCACCCCTCAAAGTATTCAAAATTGCATTCAAAAAGTTTGTTAACCCTTTAGGTGTTTCACAGGAATAGCAGCAAATTGAAGGAGAAAATCTTCATTTTTTTACACTCGCATGTTCTTGTAGATCCAATTTTTGAATTTTTACAAGGAGTAAAAGGAGATAAATCTTCCAAAAATTTGTAACTCAATTTCTCTTAAGTAAATACCTCATATGTGTATGTCAAGTGCTCTGTAGGTGCACTAGAGGGCTCAGAAGGGAAGGAGCGTGGGATTTTGGAGAGTGAGTTTTTCTGAAATGGTTTTTAGGGGGGCATGTCACATTTAAGAAGCCCCTATGGTGCCAGAACAGCAAAAAAAAAAAAAGAAAAAAAAAACACATGGCATACTATTTTGGAAACTAAACCCCTCAAGGAATGTAACAAGGGATACAGTGAGCCTTAACACCCCACAGGTGTTTGACGACTTTTTGTTAAAGTTGGATGTGTAAAGGATTTTTCATCTTCACTAAAATGCTAGTTTTCCCCCAAATTTTAAATTTTTACAAGGGGTAATAGGAGAAAAGGCTCCCCAAAATTTGTAACCCCATCTCTTCTGAGTATGGAAATACCCCATGTGTGGACGCCAAGTGCACTGTGGGCGCACTTCAATGCTCAGAAGAGAAGGAGTCACATTTGGCTTTTGGAAAGCAAATTTTGCTGAAATGGTTTTTGGGGGGCATGTCGCATTTAGGAAGCCCCTATGGTACCAGAACATCAAAAAAAAAAAAAAACACATGGTAAACTATTTTGGAAACTACACCCCTCAAGGAACGTAACAAGGGGTACAGTGAGTCTTATCACCTCACAGGTGTTTGACGACTTTTTGTTAAAGTTGGATGTGTAAATGAAAAAAAAAAATCACTAAAATGCTTGTTTTTCCCAAAATTTTTACATTTTTAGAAGGGGTAATAGGAGAAAATGACCCCCAAAATTTGTAACACCATTTCTTCTGAGTATGGAAATACCCCATGTGTGGATGTCAAGTACTCTGCTGGTGCACTACAATGCTCGGAAGAGGAGGAGCGCCATTGAGCTTTTAGAGAAATAATTTGTTTGGAATGGAAGGCAGGGGCTATGTGCATTTATAAAGCCCCTCGTGCTGTAGTGTTTTACCCTTTATTTTATGTTAGTGTAGTGTAGTGGTTTTAGGGTACATTCACAATGGCAGGGGGGGGGGGGGGGGTTAACGGTGAGTTTCCCGCTAGGAGTTTGCGCTCCGGTGAAAAATTTGCCACAGCTCAATCTTCAAGCAGGAAAATTACTGTAAACTCGCCCGTGTGAATGTACCTTGTACATTCACATGGGGGGGGGGGGGGGCAAACCTCCAACTGTTTCAAAACTACAACTCCCAGCATGTACTGACAGACCTTGCATGCTATGAGTTGTACTTTTCAACAGATGGAGGCACACTGGTTGGAGAACCTTCAGTTATGTTCTGTTACCTAACTAAGTATTTTCCATCCAGTGTGCCTCCAGCTGTTGCAAAACTGTAACTCCCAGCATGTACTGATCGCCGAAGGGCATGCTGGGAGATGTAATTATGCAACAGCTGGAGGTATGCCACTACAACTCCCATCATGCCGAGACAGCTGTTTGCTGTTTGGCAATGCTGGGATTTGTAGTTTTGCAGCATCTGGAGGGCTACAGTTTAGAGACCACTGCACAGTGATCCCCAAACTGTGGCCCTCCAGATGCTGAAAAACTACAAATCCCAGCATGCCCAGACAGCAAACTGCTGTGTGGGCATGCTAGGAGTTGTAGTTTTGCAAGATCTAGAAGGCCCCAGTTTAGAGACCACTGCACAGTGATCTCCAAACTGTAGCCCTCCAGATGTTGCAAAACTGCAAATTCCAGCATGTCCAAACAGCTTTCAAGGCATGCTGGGAGTTTTGGTTTTGCAACATCTGGAGGGCTACAGTTTAGAGACCACTGTATAGTGGTCTCAAACTGTTGCCCTCCAGATGTTGCTAGACAACTCATCGGCTTCCGTAGGATATGTCCTCTTCTGGCACTGATCACCGCCACCACTCGCTGCCGATGGGTAAGTGGACTTCGGCAGCACCGGTCCTCGTCAGTTTCCCCGTTCTGCCTGGCCTACTGTGGGTGGGCAGAATGGGGAAACTGAAAGTTAACCCCCCCCCCCCGCCCCCTGATCTGCTATTGGTTGTCGCTTGTGAACAACCAATAGCAGGGATAGGAGGGGTGGCACCCCTGCCACCTCACTCCTATCCCTTCAGGGGGATCGTGGGCGTCTTGGACAACCCCGATCCCCCTTATTTTCCGGGTCACCGGAGACCTGTATGACCCGGAATTGCCTCAAATCGCCCATGTGAATTCACCGGTGATTTGCGGCGATCGCTGACATGGGTATACGCCCTGGGCATTTGCGCGGGGTGCCTGCTGATCGATATCAGAAGTAACCCCGGTCCGGTCCCTGCCTGGCGCGCGGTGGGGACCAAAATTCCCACGGGCATACAGGAACTCCCTGGGTCCTTAACTGGTTAAAGGAGAACTGTTGTGCAATATAACTTATCCCCTAAGTTATAGATCATGGGGGGCCCAACCGCTGGGACCCTTCGCAATCTCCTTTACAGGGTCGTGGCAGTATGCTGGAAGGGGGCATGTCCATCCCCGCATGATGCAGCAGCCGACATGCCCCCTCCATTTATCCCATAAAGATACATGGAGGGGCGTGTCTGCTGCAGCTTTCTGCTGGGGACGACACAGCACTTCCTGTAGACTGCCGCGGCCCCGTACAGGAGATCGCAGGGGGCCCCAGCGGTCGGACCCCCTGCGCAATCTATAACACATCCCCTATCCTTCAGATAGGGTATAAGTTATATTGCACTACAGTTCTCCTTTAATATTTGTATCAGAGGTTCATAGGGGCTTCAGAAAATATTCTATTGAAGCTGGAAAATATAGCTGGACAGTCAAAACAGACACCAATGGATCCTGAGAGATCTCATTGACTTTTTTTGTCCAGTAAGATCCTGCTAAATAAACAAAATCTGCAACTGAGTTCTCCGAACAGAGCACTGATGCAAATATGAACCTACCCTAAATACTAAAATTACATTATCACACATGAAAAAGTATATATGCACACAGCCATTCACATGCAAATATGAAATCTATACAATCATATAGTTTTACGCACACAGTATATACATATAGACACAATATATGAACACATAAACACACAGAGTACATGCACTTACTAATACTCACATGTATACACACAAAATATTGGCACACTCACACTATATCCACACATAGACATGAATGCAGTATATGCACACTTACACTGTACACACACTTACACTTACCTTCTAGGCTGGGTCTATCAGGCAGGCACTGTAGTCTCCCCAGCAGGAAATACAGGAATACTGTGTCTCTGCCTCTCCCGTAGAGATGAATAGAGGGGACTTGTATGTACGAGCTGACCTGCTGTGTGCGAAACGTCACACAGAGCAGTTCAGCTGGAGCTGAGTCGGGGTCTATAAGGGAGATTGCGGAGGGTCCCAGTTGTTGGACCCCCCCGTGATCAGACATTGTAGTCAAGGAAAGATGATGTCCATGGATTGGAAATGTCTCCCCTATCCGCAGGACATCTTCCTTAAGTTTCCTTGACTACAACATATTTAATGTTATACTTTTTCTGACAATCTGCATAAGTTCAATGGGGCTAACAGTGTTTGGCTCCTGATTTTCGCTTGTACTCAGTGCCAGGTCCATCTTGTGGCAGTGTCTAATTATAGTCAGCCAGCATTGACAAATTCCAGTTGCCCTCATACCAGTTTCCAGCAAGTGCCTCTTCAGTGACATGTTGCACTTTATGGTTTTGTATACTTTAAGACATTTGCTCAATGTAGTTTGGAGCGCTGTAGTTGCCAAGAAAAATCTCAGTGACATCCTTGAATGCTTTACCGGCAATTTTCTCTGGCCCTGCTTACAGATCTTTGAACCGAGAAGCATATCAAGTAGCAGAGCCACTACTTCTTCTATCTCTCCACAGATGTTCAAGATCGGGATAAATCATTCCTTTCCTTTGCAATATTTCCCAGTCAGTTGGCCAGACTGGCACCCAGGGAGTCACCTGATATATTACCAAGCTGCTTTCCATATCCTTCTTCCCAGAATACCTAGCTGAATGCTATTTGACTTAACATTCTCCACACCAAGTGTTCTCCTCAAGGAGAATAGATACCTTCTTACCTAATTGTACTAGGTGTACTTCATGTGCTTTAAAAACTGTTTCATGTTTTGGTATGTTCCTTTCGTGTAAGTATTATAACCAGTGCTCAAGTCCGGCAAGAGCGTGTGGGAACCGAATCCCTGCACTTTTCTTCAAAGCAGGAACACTGTTCTGCAGGACCAGCCCTTGAGTGGAAATCTTGGATGAGTCACCTCACTTTTTTCCAGGACTTGACCCCTCATTATAACCATCAGGTATTGAAGGATGGACATTTTCATTGTGTGACAAAACAGTCTTGAGGCTCAACACTGATAAATCAAAGAAGAAACCTCATTCATGTGGTTCATACATACAACCAAAACATTTGAACAACCTATGAATGTCAGTATAGAAATCAAGATTGTCAGCCTGAGCAAAAAAGTTTTGTTAAAGGGGTACTCCAGTGGAAAACTTTTTTTTATTTTTTCAACTGGTGCTAGAAAGTTAAACATATTTGCAAATTACTTTGATCAAAAATTCTTAATCCTTCCTGTACTTATTAGCAGATGTATACTACAAAGGAAAATTTTCTTTTTAGATTTCTTTTCTGTCACAACCACAATGCTCTCTGCTGACAACTCTGTCCATTGTAGGAACTATCCAGAGCAGTACCGTATATACTCGAGTATAAGCCGAGTTTTTCAGCACGATTTTTCGTGCTCAAAACACCCCCCTCGGCTTATAGTTACATAGTTAGTACGGTCGAAAAAAGACATATGTCCATCAAGTTCAACCAGGGAATTAAGGGGTAGGGGTGTGGCGCGATATTGGGGAAGGGATGAGATTTTATATTTCTTCATAAGCATTAATCTTATTTTGTTCCAGGAATGTATCTAATCCTGTTTTAAAGCTGTTAATTGTTCCTGCTGTGACCAGTTCCTGAGGTAGACCGTTCCATAAATTCACAGTCCTCACGGTAAAGAAGGCGTGTCGCCCCTTGAGACTAAACTTTTTTTTCTCCAGACGGAGGGAGTGCCCCCTCGTCCTTTGGGGGGGTTTAACCTGGAACAGTTTTTCTCCATATTTTTTGTATGGGCCATTAATATACTTATATACGTTTATCATATCCCCCCTTAAACGTCTCTTCTCAAGACTAAACAATTGTAACTCCTTTAATCGCTCCTCATAGCTAAGATGTTCCATGCCCCATATTAGTTTAGTCGCACGTCTCTGCACCCTTTCCAACTCCGCAGTGTCCCTTTTATGGACAGGTGACCAAAACTGAACAGCATATTCCAGGTGAGGCCGTACCAATGCTTTATAAAGGGGGAGTATTATGTCCCTGTCCCTTGAGTCCATGCCTCTTTTGATACATGACAATATCCTGCCGGCTTTGGAAGCAGCAGCCTGACATTGCATGCTATTCTGTAGTCTGTGATCTACAAGTACACCCAGATCCTTCTCTACCAGTGACTCTGCCAGTTTAATCCCCCCTAAGACATACGATGCATGCAGGTTATTAGTACCCAGATGCATAACTTTACATTTATCCACATTGAACCTCATTTGCCAAGTGGATGCCCAGACACTTAGTCTATCCAAGTCATCTTGTAACTTATGCACATCCTCTATAGACTGTACCGTGCTACAAAGCTTGGTGTCATCTGCAAAGATAGAAACAGAGCTGTTAATACCATCCTCTATATCATTGATAAATAAATTAAACAACAGCGGTCCCAGTACTGAACCTTGGGGTACACCACTAATAACCGGGGACCAATCAGAGTACGAATCATTGACCACCACTCTCTGGGTACGATCCATGAGCCAGTGTTCAATCCAGTTACAAACTAAAATTTCCAAACCCAAAGACCTTAACTTACCTGTCAGACGTCTATGAGGGACAGTATCAAATGCTTTAGCAAAATCCAGAAACACTATATCCACAGCCATTCCTCTGTCAAGGCTTCTACTCACCTCTTCATAAAAGCAAATTAGATTGGTTTGACAACTTCTATCCTTAGTAAACCCATGCTGGCTATCACTTATAATACAATTATCCCCTATGTATTCCTGTATGTAATCCCTTATAAGTCCTTCAAACAATTTACCCACAATGCACGTTAAACTTACCGGTCTATAGTTTCCTGGGGAAGACCTAGAGCCCTTCTTGAAGATTGGCACCACATTCGCCTTGCGCCAGTCCCTTGGCACAATACCAGACACCAGAGAATCTCTAAATATCATGAACAGGGGTACAGATATTACTGAACTTACCTCTCTAAGAACTCTTGGGTGTAGTCCATCCGGTCCTGGGGATTTGCTTACATTTATATCACTTAACTTACGTTGTACCATCTCTACATTAAGCCAGTTCAGTACATTACATGATGTGTTACCAGCACTGACCTGGCCAATATCAGCTCCTTCTTCCATAGTGTATACAGAACTAAAGAACCCATTCAGTAGCTCCGCCTTCTCTTGATCGCCTGTGACAACCTCCCCATTATCATTATTAAGGGGTCCTACATGCTCTGTCCTTGGTTTTTTTGCATTTATATATCTAAAAAAAATATTTAGGATTAGTTTTGCTTTCTTTGGCCACCTGTCTCTCATTTTGATTTTTTGCTGTTTTTATTACATTTTTACAGATTTTATTAAGCTCCTTGTACTGTTTAAATGTTATCGCTGACCCATCAGATTTGTATTTTTTGAAGGCTATTTTTTTGCTGTTTATTGCTCTTTTAACATCATGTGTCAGCCATGTAGGATTTAGTTTCAATCGTTTATATTTGTTCCCCTTTGGTATATATTTAGCTGTATAGTTATTTAGAGTTAATTTAAAGATGTCCCATTTACCTTCTGTATCAGTATTTGAGAACACCTCCCCCCAGTCTATGTCCTGTAGTGCAGCCCTCAGCCCAGGGAAATTTGCCTTTTTAAAGTTATATGTTTTTGCCTTCCCCGCCTGTCTTTGTTTTCTACATTTTAAGTCAAAAGTAACTATATTGTGGTCGCTATTCCCAAGGTTTTCCCGCACAGTTACATTACCAACCAGCTCTGCGTTGTTGGAAATGATCAGATCCAACAAGGCATCACTTCTTGTTGGGTCCTCCACAAACTGGCCCATAAAATTATCCTGCAATAAATTTAGGAATTGTCGCCCCTTTGTAGTTTTAGCCAACCCCGGACCCCAATCTATATCTGGATAGTTAAAATCTCCCATTATTACCACTGTACCTGCCCGGGCGGCCCTCTCTATTTGTTTATGAAGCCGAACTTCTATCTCTTCAGTGATATTAGGGGGTCTGTAGATTACCCCAAATATTATTTTTTCAGTATTTCCCTCCTTTTGTAATTCTACCCACAATGATTCCACATCCTCAGAATCATCACACACTATGGCATCGTTCACACTGACTTTCATACCACTTCTTAAATACAGACAGACTCCACCACCTTTTCTGTTCATTCTATCCTTGCGAAACAATGTAAACCCCTGCAGATTGACAGCCCAGTCATGCGAGGAGTCCAGCCATGTCTCAGTGACCCCAACTATATCAATATGTTCCTCCAGTATCAAGGCCTCAAGCTCCCCCATTTTATTTGCTAGGCTTCTGGCATTTGTGAACATACACTTTACATTTCCATCCTTTATGTTATTGGGGTTAATGGGATTCAAGGGTGTAAGTTTTATTTTCCTATGAAGCCTATTCCTATTAACTATTCTAACCCCTCCCTCCGCTCCACCCCCAGGTACATTTATAATTCCCACCTCTCTATCTACACTATCTTCCCCCTCTTTGCTGTAGGTTCCCTCCCCCCAAGTCCCTAGTTTAAACACTCCTCCACCCTTCTAGCCATCTTCTCCCCAAGCAAAGCTGCACCCTCCCCATTGAGGTGCAGCCCGTCCCTACGGTAGAGCCGGTAACCGACAGCGAAGTCAGCCCAGTTCTCCATGAACCCAAACCCTTCCTTCCTACACCAGCTTCTGAGCCACTTGTTTACCTCCCTAATCTCCCGCTGCCTCTCTGGTGCGGCTCGTGGTACTGGTAGTATTTCAGAAAAGACTACCTTGGAGGTCCTTGCCTTAAGCTTGCGGCCTAAGTCCCTGAAATCATTTTTAAGGACACTCCACCTACCTCTTACTTTGTCATTGGTGCCAATATGTACCATGACTGCTGGGTCCTCTCCAGCCCCGCCCAACAACCTGTCAACCCGATCCGCGATGTGCCGAACTCGTGCGCCAGGCAGACAGCACACTGTTCGGCGATCCCGGTCTTTGTGACAGATTGCCCTGTCTGTCCCCCTAATAATTGAGTCCCCCACCACTAGTACCTGTCTGGCCTGCCCTGTACTCCTCCCTCCCTCCTTACTGGAGCAGACACCCCCCTGGCGGTCAGAGGCGGTATCCTGCTGCAGTTCTGCTAGCTCTGTAATGGCATCCCCCTCATCTGCCAAGCGGGCAAACTTGTTGGGGTGTGCCAGTTCAGGACTAGCCTCCCTGACACTTTTTCCCCTACCCCTCTTTCTAACTGTAACCCAGCTAACTGCCTGACTGTCCTGCAACTCCGTCCCACTGTCCTCCCCCACCTCTATTCCCGAGAGTGCCTGCTCAGTGAGCAGGAGACTCCTCTCCATGTTGTTAATGCTTCTCATTGTTGCCAGTCGCCCCTCTAGATGCAGTATCTGGGCTTCCAAACGGACAACTAGCACACATCTCGCACAACAATATGCACCCTCAAACTGTTGTTCAAGGATTGCATACATTGAACAGGATGTACATTGGACTGCATTTTCCAACATGGAGGCCATCTAATTATGGGGATTTCACAAAAAAACAGACAGTCAAAATGACACTTAAAATTTTTTGTAGACCTTGTGGGTTCAAAAATGAAAACTCACAGCGATCTCAACCTCCTGCTTTCAAACTCCAGTTTTTGAAACTCCTCTTTCACGCCCCCTCTTACACAGCAACACTCAGAACTCTCCACCCGCAGTGGTCTTCAACCTGCGGACCTCCAGAGGTTTCAAAACTACAACTCCCAGCAAGCCCGGGCAGCCATCGGCTGTCCGGGCTTGCTGGGAGTTGTAGTTTTGAAACCTCCGGAGGTCCGCAGGTTGAAGACCACTGCGGCCTTCGACATCATCCAGCCCCCTCTCACCCCCTTTAGTTCTGTACAGTACTCGCCTCCGCTCGGCGCTGGTCCGGTGCTGCAGGACTGTCCGATGAGGAGGTCGTCCGGTGGGATAGTGGTTCCGGGCTGCTATCTTCACCGGGGAGGCCTCTTCTAAGCGCTTCGGGCCCGGCCCCAGAATAGTCACGTTGCCTTGACGACGACGCAGAGGTACGTTCATTACCAACGTACTTCTGCGTCATCGTCAAGGCAACACCTCTATTCTGGGCCCAAAGCGCGGAGAAGAGGTGCCCCCGGTGAAGATAGCAGCCCGGAACCACTATCCCACCGGACGACCTCCCCACCGGACAGTCCTGCAGCACCGGACCAGCGCCGAGCGGAGGCGAGTACTGTACAGAACTAAAGGGGGTGAGAGGGGGCTGGATGATGTCGAAGGCCGCAGTGGTCTTCAACCTGCGGACCTCCAGAGGTTTCAAAACTACAACTCCCAGCAAGCCCGGACAGCCGATGGCTGCCCGGGCTTGCTGGGAATTGTAGTTTTAAAACCTCTGGAGGTCTGCAGGTTGAAGACCACTGAGGGCGGATGATGACAAGAGGATGATGAAGGGGGGGGTGGGATGATGACAAGAGGATGATGAAGGGGGGGTGTGGGATGATGAAGGGGGGTGGGGATGATGACAAGGGGATGATGAAGGGGGGGTGTGGGATGATGACAAGGGGATGATGAAGGGGGTGGGGATGATGACAAGGGGATGATGAAGGGGGGGGTGTGGGATGATGACAAGGGAATGATGACAGGTGATGATGATGAGGGTCTGGATGATGACAGGCGGTGATGATGATGAGGATGTTAATGACGGGGGTCTGGATGATGACAGGGGGGGGATGATGTATTTCCCACCCTAGGCTTATACTCGAGTCAATAACTTTTCCTGGGATTTTGGGTTGAAATTAGGGGCCTCGGCTTATACTCGGGTTGGCTTATACTCGAGTATATACGGTATATGATTGCTATGGGGATTTTCTCCTGCTCTGGACAGTTCCTGACATGGAGAGAGGTGTCAGCAGAGAGCATTGTGGTTGTGGCAGAAAAAAAATCCAAAAAGAAAATAATTTCCTCTGTAGTATTCAGCCGCTAATACTGGAAGGATTTCGATTTTTTTTAATAGAAGTTATTTACAAATCTGTTTAACTTTCTGGCATCAGTTGATTTAAAAAAAAAATTCCACCGGAGTACCCCTTTAAATCATTTTGGAGGTTTTGAAATACAGAATGTTTTTTACCTTTTACATGGAAACATAGAATGTGTCAGCAGATAAGAACCATTTGGCCAATCTAGTCTGACAATTAATCACATTCACTGTATTTGCAGCGACCACTTCTGCAGGAAGGCTATTCCAGGCATCCACTACTCTCCCAGTAAAGTAATACTTCCTGATATTACTGCATAAACCTTTGCCCCATCATTGCAGTCCTGAACCCAGCACGTCTGTTTTTACTTATGGTCTAAAGGGGAGAAAAGGGAGAGCGCTTCTTGGTGTGATAAAAGAGAGATTCAGTATGAAAGTGAAATAAGACAGCAGCTCACTAGATTTGGTTGTGTAACATCATACACAACAATGGTAAGCGCATCAAGAGGTAGTGTATCCGCAGCCCTCCAGCCAGGCAAGGTATTTAATCAGTCTGGCTTCAAGGAGAACGCCGGCTCCACGTGGCGCAGGATACAAAAGGAATGAAGATCAGATAAAATCAAGGTAATTTATTTCCCAAGATGCATAAGTTTTTACTTATGACAAGCCTTAGTCCCTCACTAGATTGTTTATCATGGACTATGTTATTGGGTGAGGTTCACCATGCAGGGTTCAAAATCCAGATCGGTGTCACAGTTTGTGTTTAGCTGGTGCATTGCATCATCTTCATCAGAATTGGGTTTTTAATAGGGATCGACCGATTATCGGTATGGCCGATATTATCGGCCGATAATCACGATTTTGGGCATTATCGGTATCGGCAATTATCTTGCCGATAAGCCGATAATGCCCCGCCCCCCGCACCGCCCCCACCGCACCGCGACCGCCACCCCCTCGACCCGCCGCACCGCACCCCCGACCCACCGCACCGCGTCGCACCCCCCACCGTGATGCTAGGCGGTATACCGGTATGGATTTTTGCCCATACCGCTATACCGGTTGGGCCCCTCCCCCACCCTCCCAGTCAATAAAAAAATTAAACTTACCCGTAATGGGGGTGGTCCGGGCCATCCATCCTTCCTGTAGTGTCCGGGGGCATTCCGGGTGGAGGGTGGTCCGGTCCGGACTGTCCTTCTTCTCCCACGGTCTTCTTCTCCACTCCGGGCAGGCTCCGGCCTAGTACGCTGCATAGACGCCGCTACGCCGTGACATCAGGTGCGTCGCTGCGCACGGGCGTCACTGCGCAGCGGCGTCTATGCAGCTTACTAGGCCGGAGCCTGCCCGGAGTGGAGAAGATGACCGCCGGAGAAGAAGGACAGCCCGGACAGGACCACCCTCCACCCGGAACGCCCCCGGACACTACATGAACGATGGATGGATGGCCCGGACCACTCTGACAGGTAGGGGAGAGAAGCGGGTGGCGGCGGCGGCCTATGGCCCCGCAAAAGCCACTGCAGATCATTGATTTAAAGCGCCCACTTTAAATCAATGATCTGCAGCGGTGTCGCAGGGGGTTAAATAGCCGATAACTTATACCGGAATATCGGTATAAGTTATCGGCTATTGGCCCTAACCTGCACCGATTATCGGTATCGGCCCTAAAAAAACGATATCGGTCGATCCCTAGTTTTTAATAGATTTTTTTATTTTTAGCAGAAAAACCAGAGACTTAGTCAGGCATAAGTAACAGTCCGTCATGTGATCCATCTGCTCTAGCCATATCATCAGGACAGTAAACAGCATTGCCTTTCCGACAACCTCTTCGTCAAGCTATGAGATCCACAGTACATCTTGCACAATGGATGTGAGGAGCCCAGACCTTGTTTAAATTACCAATCTTACCACCAAAGTAACGTTTGTATGATTTCTTAACAAGTCCAGTCATTGAGAGCAGAGCGTATCATGGTTGTTGCGACATTGGCGAAACATTTCTGCTGTCACCAATTGTCTATAACTGTCTTACTTATAATGAAACTTACATTAGGTAATGCTGTGACTTGAAACAGTCACAATAAAATTCATACAAACAGATGTCAACATCATTTGTAAACTTGGCATTTGTGCGCTGCGTATATAGCCATTCCTGGCAGCATCTAACCAGCCTAAGCATGCTCAAAACTAACACAACATGCCCTAAGTGCAGGTCCCAAGTAACAAAAGGCATCATATATCCTGCTAAAAATAAGAATTGACTTTAATATGACCAAAAAAATCGTAAAAACATCAGATTTTTATTCCTTTACACCTATTTTAACCTTAAAGTGGTTATCCACCATAAAGTGATTTTAGTATATACCTGGCAGGCAGTAATGGGCATGCTTTGGAAGAATTTGCACTTGTCTTGGGGCTAAATGGCTATGTTGTGAGATTACCATAACACTCTGGCTAGCTTTTTGTGAACTGGTATTTCCTGTTTGACTTTTCTTTTTTTGACTACAAATCCAACAATTCCATTTTCTTCCCTCCAACACATCAGCCACCCCACCCATTGAAACATAAATGAGCTGCATCCATTCAAAAGACCTGTGGATTTCAATCAGGGTGCCTACAGCTGTTGCATTAGTTGCAGATTGATCTCTCCCACCAAGCGATCGCTGCACCCATTGAAGCAGACAGGCTCCCTGTCATCAGCTGACTAGTGAGTCAGGTCTCGGCCGCATTGTAACCTGGGAAAAATCTGAGACAACAGTCATTTTGTATGCTGGTAAAAATAAATATTGGAGTGAAAATCACAGAAGAATTGTGAGAAAACCGTCACACACAGGTAAAGACACTATATTATGAACTACACTAACTTTACAGCCCCTGTAGCATAGTAAACAAAAAAATAAATAAATCTGGAATACCCCTTTAATGACCAATGTAAATGTTTAAAATCTGATATGTCTCCACATACTTGGTAATAACTTTGGAACACTTTAACTTATGCTATGGCATAGCATTGATCAGTATATGCAATAGAAGGAGTGCATGTAATAGTAATGTAAAAAAAGTAAAAAAAAAAAAGAAGTTAATAAATGTGATTTAACCCCTTCAGTAATAAAAGTTTGAATAACCCCCTTTTCCCATAAAATAAAATATGCAAACAAAAATAAAAATAAACATGTATTGCCACATGCATAAATGTCCAAACTATAAAAAATATTATGTTAATTAAACCGCATGATCAATGGCGTACTCGTAAAAATTCCAAAGTCAAAAATTGCATACTGATAAATACTTCAGATCACACTGCAAAAAATTAGCCCTCATACATCCCTGTATATAGAAAAATAAAAAAGTTATAGGGGTCAGTAGATGACAATTTTTTTTTAAGTAGTAAAATAAAATGAAACCTATATAAGTTAGGTATCCTTGTAACCGTATGGACCTACAGAATAAAGATATGGTGTCATTTTACTGAAAAGTGCACTGCGTAGAATCGGAAGCCCCCAAAATTACAAAATGGCATATTTTTTCCAATTTTGACCCACAAATATTAGTTTTCGCTCTAAATGATGTGGTGAAATGATTGAATGATTGATGTCATTACAATGCACATTACAAAAAAAAGCCCTCATTTGGGTCTGTAGGTGCAAAATTGAAAGTGTTATGATTTTTAGAAGGTGATGAGGAAAAAAAGGAAAGTGCAAAAACGGAAAAAACCCTGAGTCCTTAAAGGGGTACTCCCACCCTAGACATCTTATCCCCTATCCAAAGGATAGGGGATAAGATGTCTGATCTTGGGGTTCCGCCGCTGGGGACCCGCGCAGTATTGCATGCGGCACCCACCTGTTTTTTGTGCGGAAGCGCTGGAGGGTCTGATTCGTTACTACGAGAATGGAAGTCCGTGACATCAGGACTCCGCCCCGTGTGACCTCACGCCCGTCCTCTCAATGCAAGTCTATGGGAGGGGGCGTGACGGACTTCCGTTCAAGTAGTCGCGACTCAGACCCTCCAGCGCTTCCGCACAAAAAACAGGTGGGTGCTGCATGCAATATTGCGGGGGTCCCCAGCGGCGGGACCCCCGAGATCAGACATCGTATCCCTTACCCTTTGGATAGGGGATAAGATCTCTAGGGTGGGAGTACCCCTTTAAGGGGTTAACATGACTTGGCAGAACAGTATGCCCTTGTCTTAACTGTCCCACAGGGCTGGTTAATAGTCATGCTTTAAGAGGGCCATGGAAAAGTTTCCCATGGGGCTCAGCCTATTACATTATAGTTAAATTTCTGAACTATAGACATGGACACCTGGTATTTTGTTAAAATATATTTATGAAACTTGAAATTTTGTATGTTGTCTTACAAAACTGTATTTTTAATGTTAGCAATCAAATCAAGTATATTATAGCGATTTAGCTGATAGCTCTCATTTGTGGTATGTGTCATGTAACCCAGTTAGATCTTCCAGGATTCCTTGAGGTGATAATGATGTGACTGTTTCCTACAAATTAATTTTAGAGTGAGAAATTGGTTCCAAGGAACATGCATCTTGACGGTGAGTAGTGACGGAACGATGTTCTAGTCATTTTGAGAAATAGCCTACAATTAACTATAGTAAAGATGATATGTGGACTACAGTAAGATTGATATAATTCCATATCTTTTGACAGTTTCTTTCCATACCTTCTCATTCCTGAGATATAAGGGTTTATAGTTAAAATCAATTAGAATCAATTAGTAAAATGCCCATTTATTTCACTTGGAGTCTCTATGAGAACTCAGAATAGATCTATGCATAGTATGTGTCTAGCCTTGATATATTTATAGTTGTAAATAAAAACATGAAGTAATAAGCCAGGTACTATGCTAAAAGACTAATGTTAAATTGATATAAGGATTGAAATCCAATAAGGATCACAACCTTCCTTTGGCAAGGCGTAATTTGCACCAAAAAAAAAGTAGTATTGCAGTGCATTAGAAATTCCTTAATGGCAAAAGGGTTAAAGCTCAACTGTGTGAGCATCTGAGAACACAGACTTAATTAAACTCTTCAAGTTCAAGTCCACAGATGAAAACAGTGGTTAATATGAACTTGTCCATTGACTAATTACAGTGAATCAGGACCACGCTCGGGGGAACGAGTCATGTTGTGAAAGGGATAGACTGCTATAGGGAAGACACAAACAATACAATTATCTGCAGCCCAACACACAACATCTATTCTTCTTTTGTCTTGATAAACAGACTAAGGACTCACAAAAAAATTGTCTCGGAGAAGGGGCCTAACAAGAAATTACAGACCAGATTTTATCATCCAGGATGCATAACCATAGGGAGATATATATATATATATATATATATATATATATATATATATATATATATATATATATATACATATATATATATATATATATATATATATATATATATATGTATATATATATAGATAGATATATACAGGGTGGGCCATTTATATGGATACACCTTAATAAAATGGGAATGGTTGGTGATATTAACTTCCTGCTTGTGGCACATTAGTATATGTGAGGGGGGAACTTTTCAAGATGGGTGGTGACCATGGTGGCCATTTTGAAGTCGGCCATTTTGAAGCCAACTTTAGTTTTTTCAATAGAAAGATGGTCATGTGACACATCAAACTTATTGGGAATTTCACAAGAAAAACACTGGTGTGCTTGGTTTTAACGTAACTTTATTCGTTCATGAGTTATTTACAAGTTTCTCTTAGTTCATAGCCATTGACATGTCGTCGAGGGTAACACGTGAGAAGTGGATAGAAATTATGTTGATGTATGGTGAACGCAGTAACCGGGTCATTGCAGCAGATTTCAATGTAAGACACCCTACGAGACCACCCATCTCCCATGCTACAGTTTGCAAACTGCTTGCTAAATTTCGTTAAACTGGTTCAGTGTTGTATTTGCCAAAATGTGGACACATGAAATCTGTCACTAATGAAGAAACATCAGTGGCTGTCCTAGCTTCATTCAGCAAGAGCCCACAGCGTAGCACTCACCGCATGATACTGTAGAGTGGCATTAGTCGAACATCCCTTTGGCGGATATTAGCTACTGACAAATGGCACCCTTAAAAACTCCAGCTAGTGCAGCATCTCAACGAGGATGATCCAGATCGGCGCACTGAATTTGCAGAATGGGCAAAGCAAAAATTGGAACAGGACCCTCAGTTTACGCAGAATATTTTATTCAGTGATGAGGCAAACTTTTATGTGAATGGTGAAGTTAACAAACAAAACCACCGCTATTGGCCTGACACTAACCCACATTGGATAGATCCCTCCAAGACTGTTGGAACACAAAAATTGATGGTATGGAGTGGTATATGCGGTACAAAGATAGTGGGGCCATTCTTCATCAATGGAAACCTCAAGGCCACTGGATATGCGAAATTGCTACATGATGATGTGTTTCCCTCTTTATGCACTAAAGCTGGCACGTTCCCTGAGTTTTTCCAGCAAGATGGTGCACCACCACACTTTGGGTGTCAGGTCCGAGCATTCCTAGATAAACAGTTTCCTGGAAAGTGGATTGGTCGTCGTAGGCCAGTTGAATGCCCCCCAAGGTCTCCCGATCTGACCCCCTTAGACTTTTATCTTTGGGGTCATCTGAAGGCAATTGTCCATGCTGTGAAGATACGAGATGTGCAGCACCTGCTAGCATTTATCCTGTGGTGTTGCTATCAGTGTGTGAAGAGTGGGAGAAGAGGGTTGCATTGACAATCCAACACAATGGGCAGCACATTGAACACATTTTGTTAGTGGTCAGAAACTTGTAAATAACTCATGAAAGAATAAATTTACGTTAAAACTAAGCACATCATTGTTTTTCTTAAGCAATTCCCAATAGGTTTGATGTGTCACATGAGTCCTATTGAAAAAACAAAAGTTGGATTCAAAATGACCGCCATGGTCACCACCCATCTTGAAAAGTTACCCACTCACATATACTAATGTGCCACAAACAGGAAGTTAATATCACCAACCATTCCCATTTTATTAAGGTGCATCCATATAAATGGCCTACCCTGTATATATATACACATATATAATTCAAAGAGAAAGAACCGGACTGCACTTGCCAATAACGCAACCCAACACCTTCTTTATTCCAACAATCAACTGTACATATAGCAGGATAACAAGCAGGTGCGTTCACTAGATACAAGCAACATTTGCTTTGTGCGGTTGCGCTTCCTCTTGGCTCACAATGTGTTACATAATTTTACTGCGCTGTAAGTGCTTCTTGGGAGTCATGTGACCGTTCCCATCAATATGTTGTATGACACTAACCCGTCACATTAGTTACTACCACTCTGGAGCACAAATACAGAGGCTTGCAGGGAGCAGCAAATGAAAATCATCCTCCACTAACTCCAACACAATCATATCCCCCGGAATCACACACGACGTGCACGTCAGACAGTGGTAGACACTGAGAACTCCCATTGCCTCCGTTATGCCGATTGCGTCCTGCGTTGCCAAAGTAACTGCTCAATGTGTATAAGCAATGCAGTATGTTTCCATATACATCTCCTAAGAATCTTAACATAAGGAACATAGCACACCCTTATATAAAAAAGTGACTAGAAAAGTAATATAAATAGTGACATATATTAAAAACATGTGATGAACTACAAACAAAACACGCATGTCATTTTTGTCATTGAGTCCAAATGGACCACTGGCCTCAGTCTCAATGATACACCTGTCTTTCCGTTGCAGGAGAAGCCTTTGGCAATCACCCCAGGGAATGTCCTCTACCTCCAAACCAGCAAATTTCATAGATGTTATGTCTCCTTTATGTACTTCTCTGAGGTGTTCTATTAGCCTCAGACACCAAAATCTTGTTTTAATAGATCTTACATGTTTCCTAATTCTCACATATACATTACAAATAGTTTTTCCTATGTATTAGTGGCCACAGGAGCAGCCAATGGCATATGCTAAGAATTTTGTCTTGCACGTAATGCAATTACATATAAACCATTATTTTTTGCCCAGGCGTCTATATTTGGCTTCCAGGTTATGACTACACATAGGACATTGTCTGCACCTGTGGTTACTGTATTGACGGAACCGGTCACATGACTCCAGGGAAGCATTTATAGCGCAGTAAAATGACGTAACAGATTGTGAGTCAAAAGGAAATGCAACCACGTGAAACAATTGTTGCTATATCTAGTGAACGCACCTGCTTGTTATCCTCCTTAATGTATAGTTGATTGTCGGACTAAAGAAGGTGTCGGTGACAGACACAAATACAGAGAAAAAAATCTAACTGAGACCCACATTATGGTGCCTTTCCATCTTTGCCAACAATGCAGCTCCTCTGGAGACGGTAGCCCTGCATGGGTCTTCACATGTGCAGGGAATGCAACCAAGCCCCTTAACATGGAGCCATTTTCAGGCACATATACACTATAATACCTCTACAGTATGCACATTAATAAGGTCATTCCAAGATTAAAGTTACTACCTTTCAGCAGGATCAGTGATCATTTTCTCACAGGAGGGGGGCTGACTGGGATCACAAAGCCAAAAGTCCCATGTTCCCTGGTGAATGGAGTGTCAATACACATGCTCAATCACTGCTCCATTCACTCACGATGGGAATTCCCATAGAGGGTGAAGAGAGCTGCAGTTGAATATGCATGCTTTTGCTCCATTCACCTAAGAAACAAGGGACTTCTGGTCACCCAATTCCAAAAGTTTGACCCCTACCAGTTAGATACATAGACTATCACCTATCTTGTGGATAATAGCAGAAAATGGATCCAGCAATCCAAGGGTACAGCTTTATTCAATCCAGTCTCAAGACAGGAACACAGAGCACTTGCCGCATGTCGTGGTTCACAACAAAACACGTCAAGTCCTCCATGTTCCTGGCCTGAAACTGTTTGTATGTTCATTTGGACACTTTTTTGCTATTGTTTGGAGCCGCTACATTTGTGGAATATTTGTTCACTATTATACTCCTCTCTTCCTATGGTGAGCTGATTGTTTGCCTTTGCTTTCATCCTGTGGATAGGTGGTAAATTTTTAAAATAGCAGCAAATTAAAATGATCTAGAAGAGACTTAGAGAGTTATTCATCGAGGCCCAAATCAAATTTTTTTTTGCGTCGTCTTGATGTACAACATTTGCTGTATTTATGATGTGACTTTCACTGACATATATGGCCTAATTCACCAGCATATTCAGTTGTCTTTTGTGGAAACGTGGATTGGGCATGGTGCAAAAGTTGCAAAGGGTTGCGCAACAGCCACTCCAGCCCAGAGCAGACATAGGTAGATTTGTAGGGCTGACTGACTGTGCACTCCCATTAGCTCCGTAAGCACTAGCCGGAATTTATCAAAAGATGCAGGTATTTTAATAAATTGCGACCAGTTGTGCCTGCTACACACTAGTGCATCACAGAGATGGGAAAAGTCACACATGAATAAATGACCTTCTTAATATTTATACAGGCCCCATGTTGTTGAGGAACCACAATTGTCCTAATTCAATCACTCATCTAAAAAGACATTATCAAACCGCCTGAAATACTTATAAATCTGGCACATTTGAAGACTGTGCAGCTAAATTGTGCAGTTTTAGTAAATTCCCCAAATATTTCAATTTGTACCATATAGAGATTGGAAATATACACTATAGATATATTTTATTTTTTTAATTGCTATTTCACTTCATCATGATACTTTAATCCTCACAATGCCCTGAGAAAAGTCACTTCATAATACTACATTCTAAAGACCAAGAAGCTTTTAAGTATAGATGGGCAGTAGCAGCCCTGGGACAGTTTCTAGCTTTCAGCCTTTCATGTTTAATCTCTACAGGTTTTGCATTATACAGTGACATGAGGATAAAGCAGGGTCATTGCATTTCTGAAACCTAGCGGACCAAGCTGTTTTATGATGTTTTTGCTTACCAATGAATGTCAAGACACGTCTTCACCTTTGAATAAAGTCACTGGAAGGTGACATCTGCCAAATGACCAAGAGAGCAAACCAAATGATTGACATCTACACCTGCCTCATCTGAGAATTATTATTATATGAAATACATTGTATATGCTACTGTATGATTTTATAACTATAAACATATTACTTTGGTATGTTGGGTATTAAAATCATTCATTGACCGTTTCATAGGTTTTAGGTATATACTCAGTAAAATACAGAACAAAGTAAAATACAGAATAAAATTGGATTGGAAATTTGAAAATATGGTTGTTTTTTCTTTTTCAAAGCAGGACCCCTCAAACAACGCATGCATAGAGAGGCACCAGTTAATGATGCAATAGAAACCGCTCCTGTTACGCCTAGCGCTCCGGGTCCCCGCTCCTCCCCGGAGCGCTCACGGCGTCTTTCTCCCTGCAGCTCCCCGGTCAGTCCCGCTGACCGGGAGCGCTGCACTGTCATGGCCGTTGGGGATGCGATTCGCACAGCGGGACGCGCCCGCTCGCGAATCGCATCCCAGGTCACTTACCCGTTCCCGTCCCCTGCTGTCATGTGCTGGCGCGCGCGGCTCCGCTCTCTAGGGCGCGCGCGCGCCAGCTCCCTGAGACTTAAAGGGCCAGTGCACCAATGATTGGTGCCTGGCCCAATTAGCTTAATTGGCTTCCACCTGCTCCCTGGCTATATCTGGTCTCCTCCCTTGCACTCCCTTGCCGGATCTTGTTGCCCTTGTGCCTAGTGAAAGCGTTTTGTGTGTCTAAGCCTGTGTACCAGTACTTCTGCTATCCACCCTGACTACGAACCTTGCCGCCTGCCCCCGACCTTCTGCTACGTCCGACCTTGCTTCTGTCTACTCCCTTGTACCTCGCCTATCATCAGCAGTCAGAGAGGTGAGCCGTTGCTAGTGGATACGACCTGGTCACTACCACCGCAGCAAGACCATCCCGCTTTGCGGCGGGCTCTGGTGAAAACCAGTAGTGACTTAGAACCGGTCCACTAGCGCGGTCCTCGCCAATCCCTCTCTGGCACAGAGGATCCACTACCTGCCAGCCGGCATCGTGACAGTAGATCCGGCCATGGATCCCGCTGAGGTCCCTCTGCCTTATTTCTCTGATATCACCACGGTGGTCGCCCAGCAATCCCGACAGATCGCCCATCTAACCCACCAGCTGTCGGAAATGTCCACCATTGTGCACCAACTTCAGTCGCAACTTCAGCAGCAATCATCTCCTCCGCCAGCTCCTGCACCCCTTCCGCAGCGAGTGGCCACTCCTAGCCTCCGCCTGTCCTTGCCGGACAAATTTAATGGGGACTCTAAGTTTTGCCGTGGCTTTCTTTCGCAATGTTCCCTGCACATGGAGATGATGTCGGACCAGTTTCCTACTGAAAGGTCTAAGGTGGCTTTCGTAGTCAGCCTTCTGTCTGGAAAAGCCCTGTCATGGGCCACACCGCTCTGGGACCGCAATGACCCCGTCACTGCCTCTGTACACTCCTTTTTCTCGGAAATTCGAAGTGTCTTTGAGGAACCTGCCCGAGCCTCTTCTGCTGAGACAGCTCTGCTGAACCTGGTCCAGGGTAATTCTTCCGTTGGCGAGTACGCCATACAATTCCGTACTCTTGCTTCTGAACTATCCTGGAATAATGAGGCCCTCTGCGCGACCTTTAAAAAAGGCCTATCCAGCAACATTAAAGATGTTCTGGCCGCACGAGAAACTCCTGCTAACCTGCATGAACTCATTCATCTAGCCACTCGCATTGACATGCGTTTTTCTGAGAGACATCAAGAGCTCCGCCAGGAAAAAGACTTAGATCTCTGGACACCTCTCCCACAGTCTCCACTGCAATCTGCGCCTAGGCCTCCCGCCGAGGAAGCCATGCAAGTGGATCGGTCTCGCCTGACCCTGGAAGAGAGGAATCGCCGTAAGGAAGAGAATCTTTGTCTGTACTGTGCCAGTACCGAACATTTTTTGGTGGATTGCCCTATCCGTCCTCCACGTCTGGGAAACGCACGCTCGCACCCAGCTCTCGTGGGTGTGGCGTCTCTTGATGCTAAGTCGGCTTCTCCACGTCTCACGGTGCCTGTACGGATTTCTACTTCAGCCAGCTCTTCCCTCTCAGCCGCGGCCTGCCTGGACTCTGGTGCCTCTGGGAATTTTATTTGGGAGTCCTTGGTGAATAAATTCCGCATTCCGGTGACCCGTCTTGTCAAGCCACTCCACATTTCCGCGGTCAACGGAGCCAGGTTGGATTGCACCGTGCGTTTCCGCACGGAGCCCCTCCTAATGTGCATCGGACCTCATCACGAGAAAATTGAATTTTTGGTCCTTCCCAATTGCACTTCCGAAATTCTCCTTGGACTACCCTGGCTTCTACACCATTCCCCAACCCTGGACTGGTCCACTGGGGAGATCAAGAGTTGGGGTCCCTCTTGTTCCAAGGACTGCCTTAAACCGGTTCCCAGTACTCCCTGCCGTGACCCTGTGGTTCCTCCTGTATCCGGTCCCCCTAAGGTCGTTAGGGACTCTGCCTGCCACAGAAAATGCCTCTCCCCCCCTCCCAGTCCCTTCAGGCAAGCCTCTGTGTCCCCTCATGGCTCCCGTCCTTGTGTCTCCCTGCCCCGTGCCAAGCTTCACCCTCTGCCCTCCCTCCCCATTCCTACTCCTGCTGTACTGCCTGCCATTGAGGAAACCATCCATTCCTTCCCGGTGTCCTCATCCCAGGGGAGGCAGTCACCGGACAAAAAAAAGGGGAGACCTAAGGGGGGGGTACTGTTACGCCTAGCGCTCCGGGTCCCCGCTCCTCCCCGGAGCGCTCACGGCGTCTTTCTCCCTGCAGCTCCCCGGTCAGTCCCGCTGACCGGGAGCGCTGCACTGTCATGGCCGTTGGGGATGCGATTCGCACAGCGGGACGCGCCCGCTCGCGAATCGCATCCCAGGTCACTTACCCGTTCCCGTCCCCTGCTGTCATGTGCTGGCGCGCGCGGCTCCGCTCTCTAGGGCGCGCGCGCGCCAGCTCCCTGAGACTTAAAGGGCCAGTGCACCAATGATTGGTGCCTGGCCCAATTAGCTTAATTGGCTTCCACCTGCTCCCTGGCTATATCTGGTCTCCTCCCTTGCACTCCCTTGCCGGATCTTGTTGCCCTTGTGCCTAGTGAAAGCGTTTTGTGTGTCTAAGCCTGTGTACCAGTACTTCTGCTATCCACCCTGACTACGAACCTTGCCGCCTGCCCCCGACCTTCTGCTACGTCCGACCTTGCTTCTGTCTACTCCCTTGTACCTCGCCTATCATCAGCAGTCAGAGAGGTGAGCCGTTGCTAGTGGATACGACCTGGTCACTACCGCCGCAGCAAGACCATCCCGCTTTGCGGCGGGCTCTGGTGAAAACCAGTAGTGACTTAGAACCGGTCCACTAGCGCGGTCCTCGCCAATCCCTCTCTGGCACAGAGGATCCACTACCTGCCAGCCGGCATCGTGACAGCTCCTCTGCTCTGCACAAACAAACACTAAGGACTGAAAAGTTGCCGAAGTCCATTGGCACCAAGGTTACCAAGTTTTGTTGTTGTTTTTTTTTTCTATTTATTTATTTGTTCTCAGAACTTGTGGTGTAACATATATTTACTATAATTATTCATGGAATAGTGCAATTTATGGTGTATTTATGGTCATCAATTTAATATTATGTATTGCACTCTAATTGTTGTGATTGTGATTTGTGCTCCCCCACCATGGCTTTAACATGTCTGTTGTGTTTAGGTGTAATTTACTTTTGGGGATTTACATTGTTCAACAAACAAATAGATTACACTAATGAATCCTTTATAGTTCATTATTTAGGGCAAGGTTTTGTAGGCATAACTTATGCACATGTGTCCTAGGTCTTAAGACTTTAGAATGACGAACAAACCCCTGAGACACACAGAGCAGTAAACTAAGTGTTACCCATTGGGCACAGGAGATCGTACTGTGCCCATACAACTTCAACAGCTGTCAGCTGAATGCTTGTATGTCCCAATTCAATTCTTTCATACAGATGTACTCTGAGCTTAATTTAAATTCAACATGACAATCCTTTTGACAGAAAGGAGTCCTCCATACACATCAGATGGTTGTGTGGTCCTGCTGAAATCGACAGGTTTGGGTGACTTTTGGAAGAGCCAAGCAGAGATATAAAGATAGCTGAGCAGAGACAATTGCAAACAAAGGGACAAAGGGTTCAGCTGAACACTTCTGTACCTTCATTTGAGCAAAAAAATATGTCAAACCTAATG
Organism: Hyla sarda; assembly: GCF_029499605.1. Taxonomy (NCBI): domain Eukaryota; kingdom Metazoa; phylum Chordata; class Amphibia; order Anura; family Hylidae; genus Hyla; species Hyla sarda. The sequence goes on from NC_079194.1 coordinate 188,503,941, forward strand.
ATGTCTATCAATTATAACATTGAAAGTAAGACAAAGAAAAAACAGAAGTTTGATATGTGATAGAGCATCCATTTAAGCCTCCGTTTAAGTTTCCCTAAGTCTTTTCTCTCATCACAATATGAGGCATACACTTAAAAGTAAGGAACAATAATAATGTCTTATGATCATGCATGTATAATATATGCACTAAAGTATTCCACAGAACCATGAAATTACAAAAAAGCATGATAATGAATGTATTATCGTTGGAAGGCCTCTGCTTGCTACATCTTCTGAATGACAATGGTATAATGGTGCTGCAAGTTTTAAAGTCACATTTAAACAGTGATGAGGTATAGCTATTACACACTGAGAATGATGGTAAATTTCCATAAATACCCTACGGAACAGCCTAAAAGAGATATGAGGATTTCTGGTCTTACCATAAACAGAGACTTGTAGGGTGGACTTACCAGGGACCATCATTTCTCAGACTTGACTCAATGGGTGCTACTATGATATACATGATATGTAAAAATTGTAAGGGCAAATAGGGACAGAGACTGATTTGAGTTATACTACTCAATTGTACTATGGAGCTAGAAATATATAATAAAAAATGGTTTGTTACATGTAATCTGCTTCACAGTGAGTGTAGAACAGAAACATCCACAGAAAAACATCTTGGCCCATGACCTCAACAGGACCCAAACTATTGCCCCATTTCAACAACAAAATGTGTTGCCTATTCCACTTTTCCATCTAGTTCTGCGAGAATCGTTGTAACAGTAAATGCAGCAGTGACCAACCCTGGCTTAGTGGGGCTCACAACTGGCATTGCTACCACAGGAAATCCAGGGCACATACTTCGGATCTGTTTACTACTTTCATATGTATCCACGTCCTTATGATATCCCATTGAGAACTTTGGCTGAGCAGAGAGGGTCCCTGCTATACCACTTACTTTTGTAATCCATAGGGTGTTATAAGTCAATGGCCTACAAAAGTCAGAAGCACCTGAGGACATCAGAATCCATGTGCAAGCCAAACAATGATGCCATTGATTTGTGTGGCCTGCACCTGATCTGGCGGCGGTCCCCTAAGGATCAGTGGCGGCAACAGGAGCAGTAGGATTGGTCAATGCGGCAGGATACAGAAGCGGCAGGATACAGCAGGAGGTGAGTCCTATTCACCTCCTACTGTTGCTTAGCAACAACACGCAGCATGCAAAGCCAAAGGGCATGCTGGGAGTTGTAGTTTTGCAACAGCTGGCATTCCAACTACAACCAATGTGCCTCCAGCTGTTGCATAACTACAACTCCCAGCATGTCTGGTCTGTCAGTGCATGCTGGGAGTTGTAGTTTTGCAACAGCTGGAGGCTTGCCCCCCCCCCCCCCCCTGTGAATGGAAAGGGTACATTCACACGGGTGGGTTTACAGCAAGTTTTCTGCTGCAAGTTTGCGATGCAGCAAATTTTCCGCCACAGCTCAAACTCCCAGCTCGAACTCACTGTAAACCCAACCGTGTGAATGTACCCTAAAAACACTACACTACACTACACCTACACAAAATAAAAATTAAAACACTACATATACATATACCCCTACACAGTCCCCCCCCCCCCTCATAAAAAAAAAAAGTCTTGTACGGCACTGTTTCCAAAACAGAGCCTCCAGCTGTTGAAAAATAACAACTCCCAGTATTACCGGACAGCCACTGACTGTCCAGGCATGCTGGGAGTTTTGCAACAGCTGGAGACACCCTGTTTGGGAAACACTGCCGTGGGGTATTTTTGTGGCGGATTCAAATCCCCAATTTAGTCCTCAAATGTGCATGGCGTTCTGGAGCTCTATCGTATTTCAAGGAAACAGTTAAGGGCCACATATGAGGTATCTCCGGACTCGGGAGAAATTGTGTTACAAATTTTGGGGGGCTTTTTCTTCTTTTACCCCTTATGAAAAGGTAAAGTTGGGGTCTACACCAGCATGATAGTGTAAAAAAAAAAAGATTTTTACACTAATATGCTGGTGTTGCCCCATACTTTTATTACCGGACAGCCACTGACTGTCCAGGCATGCTGGGAGTTTTGCAACAGCTGGAGACACCCTGTTTGGGAAACACTGCCTTGGGGTATTTTTGTGGCAGATTCAAATCCCCAATTTAGTCCTCAAATGCGCATGGCGTTCTCTCACTTCGAAGCCCTATCGTATTTCAAGGAAACAGTTAATGGCCACATATGAGGTATCTCCGTACTCGGGAGAAATTGTGTTACAAATTTTGGGGGGCTTTTTCTTCTTTTACCCCTTATGAAAAGGTAACGTTGGGGTCAACACCAGCATGATAGTGTAAAAAAAAAAAAAGATTTTTACACTAACATGCTGGTGTTGCCCCCATACTTTTAATTTTCACAGGCGGTAAAAGGAAAAAAAAAAAGACCCCCAAAATTTGTAACACAATTTCTCCTGAATATGGAAATACCCCATATGTGGGCGTAAAATGTTCTGTGGACGCACAACAAGGCTCAGGAGTGAGAGCACACTATGTACATTTGAGGTCTAAATTGGTGATTTGCACAGGGGTGGCTGATTTTACAGCGGTTCTGACATAAACGCAAAGCAATAAATACCCAGATGTGACCACATTTTGGAAACTACAACTCTCAAGGAATGTAACAAGGGGTAGAGTGAGCCTTAACACCCCACAGGTGTTTGACAATTTTTCGTTAAACTTGGATGTGAAAATGAAAAAAATAAAATTTCACTAAAATGCTGGTGTTACCCTACATTGTTCATTTTCACAAGGGAGAATAGGAAAAAAGCCCCCGAAAAATTTGTAGCCCCTTTTCTTCTGAGTAAAAACATACCCCATATGTGGATGTAAAGTGCTATGTGGATGTAAAGTGCACTACAATGCTCAGAAGAGAAGGAGCGCCATTGGGATTTTGGAGAGAGAATGTGTCCGAAATTAAAATTTGTGTGTTTACAAAGCCCCCATAGTGCCAGAACAGTGGACCCCCCCCACACACACATGTGACACCATTTTGGAAACTACACCCCTCATGTTATGTAATAAGGGGTACAGTGAGCATTTACACCCCACAGGTGTCTGACAGATTTTTGGAACAGTGGTCCGTGAAAATGAAAAATGTTATTTTTCATTTGCCCAGCCCGCTGTTCCAAAGATCTGTAAAATGCCAGTGGGGTGTAAATGTTCACTGCACTCCTTATTAAATTCTGTGAGGGGTGTAGTTTCCAAAATGGGGTCACATGTGGGGGGGGGGGTCCACTGTTCAGGCATCACGGGGGGCTTTGTAAACATCCATGGCCCCCGACTTCTATTCCAACCAAATTCTCTCACCAAGTGCCCAATGTTGCTCCTTCTCTTCTGAGCATTGTAGTTCGCCTGCAGAACACTTTATATCCATGTATGGGGTATTTCCATATTCAGAAGAAATGGGGTTACACATTTTGGGAGGCTTTTTCTCCAATTACCCCTTGTGAAAATGAAAAATTTGGGGTAACATCAGCATTTTAGTGAAAAAAATCCAATTTTTAATTTTCCTGTCCAACTTTAGCGGAAATTTGTCAAACACCTGTGGGGTGTTAAGGCACAGTGTACCCCTTGTTACCTTCCTTGAGGGGTGTAGTTTCCAAAATAGTATGCAATGTGTTTTTTTTCTTCACTTTTCTGGAACCATAGGGGCTTCCTAAACATGCCCCCCAAAAATCATTTCAGCAAAATTTGCTTTCCAAAAGCCAAATGTGACTTCTTCTCTTCTGAGCATTGTAGTGCACCAGCAGTGCACTTGACATCCACACATGGGGTATTTCCATACTCAGAAGAGATGGGGTTACAAATTTTGGGTGGCATTTTCTCCTATAACCCTTTACAAAAATGTAAAATTTGGAGAAAACAAACATTTTAGTGAAAAAAAAATTTCATTTACACATCTGACTTTAACGAAAATTCATCAAACACCTGTGGGGTGTCAAGGCTCACTGGACCCCTTGTTATGTTCCTCGAGGGGTATAGTTTCCAAAACAGTATGCCATGTTGTTTTTTTTCTGCTGTTCTGGCACCATAGGGGCTTCCTAAATGTGACATGCCCCCCAAAAACCATTTCAGAAAAACGTACTCTCCAAAATCCCATTGTCGCTCCTTCCCTTCTGAGCCTTGTAGTGCACCCACAGAGCACTTGACATCCACTTATGAGGTATTTCCTTTCTTGAGAGAAATTGGGTTCTCTCCTTCATTTTGGGAATTTCTCCTTCATTTTGCTGCTATTTATATGAAAAACCTAAAGGGTTAACACTTTCTTAATGTAATTTTGAATACTTTGGGGTGCAGTTTTTATAATGGGGTTATTTATGGGGTATTTCTAATATGAAGACCCCTCAAATCCACTTCAAAACTGAACTGGTCCCTGAAAAATTCCGATTTTGAAAATTCTGTGAAAAATTGGAAAATGGCTGCTGATATAATTTATTTGGAATATCAATTTTCCTTACAAGCAGAGAGTTTAAAATTTCAAAATGCTAAATTTTCAATATTTTTATGAAATTTTGGGATTTTTCACAAAAAAAGGATGCAAGTAACAACAAAAATTTACCATAAGTAGAATATGTCACGTAAAAACAATCTCGATCTAAAGCATCCCAAAGTTATTAATGCATAAAGTGATAGTGGTCAGAATTGCAAAAAAGGGCTGCATCCTTAAGGTGAAAAAGTGCTCAGTCCTTAAGGGGTTAAAGGTGGTTTTTAGTATTTGTTTTCATTGGTGTAATGGGGGTACTATTTATGGAAGGAGGTTGTACCTCACTACTTTATGGGGGCACAAAAAGGAATAATTATTAGTGTATGTAGGAATAAAGATGGCCTAATCACTGTGTGAGGGCACTACTTTTTTGTAAGGTACTAAGAGGAGCACTATTATTATAGTAGTATTATGTGGAAGAACTTTTACGTTTTTGGACTACAATTGTGGTGAGTGCGGGGAAGGATATTGGTTATGCTGGGTCTAGTAGTCCTTAGTATATGCCATGTAACAGAGTGGTCTAGCCAACCCTGTGTGACTCCCACTGGCCTTTTGTCAAGAAAGCTATTACCATATGCAAAGTGCATTAATGAGATCTCTGGACAATGAGAATTCTATGAGAAAATGTGGACAAATTGAACTAAAAAATCTGATGCAATTAAAATAACTAACACAGTTTCTTAGATTTAACTTGGGAAGTAAAAGCTTTAAGCCAGAAAAATTTATATTTGTTCACTGTCCCTTTAATTGTCACTTTTAGAGCATTTTTACTTACTAATCTCTGAACAGCTTCTTAGCATGTGTATTTGTAATGTCTAATATATGTTCCCAGGTCTTTAAATTCTGAGTCCAAAATTACTAAAACTACTGATGATGATCTTCACAGGTTGGCCCTTCACACTCTGTGAGACCACAGTGTATGAATTAAAGGGGTATTCCAGGAAAAAAAAAATTTCTTATATCAACTGGCTTCAGAAAGTTAAACAGATTTGTAAATTAGAACAACAAAAAGAGACGTAGGTGCACTCACCATGGGTGCCCGGTGTCGGCAGCCGGGCCACGGCATTCGGCGCTGGTGTCTTATGGCGCTCAGAGGCTACGCTACTCATGGAGGCCGGAAGAAGCACGCACTTACGTGCAGAACTGCCGGTGTAGCCTCTGAGCGCCATAAGACACCAGTGCCGAACGCCATGGCCCGGCTGCCCGACACCGGACACCCAGATGTGACAGTCTCAACTTTGCGGTGAGTGCACCTACGTGTCTTTTTGTTGTTCTATTTGATACTTCATATTTGTGTACGTGCACCCCTGCAGGAGACTGATATCGGAGGTCGCCATGGACCTTGCTGTGTGCGTCATTGGGTGATGTAGTTATCCATGTGTGCTCTCTTTGCACTTCTACATTAAGATTTGTAAATTACTTCTATTAAAAAATCTTAATCCTTTCCATAATTATCAGCTGCTGAAGTTGAGTTGTTGTTTTCTGTCTGGCAACAGTGCTCTCTGCTGACATCTCTGCTTGTCTCGGGAACTGCACAGATTAGAAGAGGTTTGCTATGGGGATTTGCTTCTAAACTGGGCAGTTCCCGAGACACTTGTCATCAGATAGCACTTAGACAGAAAAGAACAACTCAACTTCAGCAGCTCATAAGTACTGAAAGGATTAAGATTTTTTTATAGAAGTAATTTACAAATCTGTTTAACTTTCTGGAGCCAGTTGATATACATATATATATATATATATATATATATATATATATATATATATATGCAGATGAAGTCAGGCTGCTCACCACTCTCGCGTTTGCTGCACTATCTCGTGCTACGGACACCGGTACCGCCCCCGGCTTAGTAGAAGTCACACAGGAAAAAACGTCCGGCACTCGGGAAGATGCAGGTAAAACTTGTCAATGGCTTTATTCACACGCTTAAGGCAGGACACAATCTGACGCGTTTCGCACACTCAGGTGCTTAGTCGTAGTCTACGACTAAGCACCTGAGTGTGCGAAACGCGTCAGATTGTGTCCTGCCTTAAGCGTGTGAATAAAGCCATTGACAAGTTTTACCTGCATCTTCCCGAGTGCCGGACGTTTTTTCCTGTGTGATATATATATATATATATATATATATATATATATATATACACAAGTTTTTTCCTGGATAACCCCTTAAAAGTGGTAACTCTTCAGTACCTCATACGCAAGAGGTACATTATTACTATTTGGGGCACTAAGGATAGGAAATTTATATATAGAAAGGTTGGGGAGGCAGTTGCAAAAGTGAGAAGCCTTTTTTGGCAGCAAAATCTGCAGTTTTGTAATATTGTTTTTTCAGTCGTTATGCGGTGGTGATATGGGATCATGATAAAGAAAGGAATAGAACCTGTGGTTAAGTTAGTTTACAGGATCACCACCTTTGGGGTTAGAAGGTTGGCATATGAAGAAACTTCTCACTCCAACAAAGTGGAATAAGTTAAAAACTGACTGTAAAGCAAAACAATTTTCAGTAAGTTCATAACTATTCAAACACTAACTATGAGGCTAGGACCATCGGTTATCGCATGTGGTTGTGAACTGCACCTGGACTTGCGGATTTAAACAGCTGCATCCTGCAATTATCAGTGAATTGTATACGCTTGCTGTGGACTTTAGCGCTTGCTATTCTCTGATAATTGCAGCCTGAAATTAAGAATCACAAGTGCTTGCTGAAGTTGCTAGTGCTGCATGTAAGAGCGCCCTAAGAGCCTCGCACTGCTCATAGAGAGCTCAATGCAGACTATATATATATATATATATATATGTATGTATGTCTATATATATATATATATATATATATATATATATATATATATATATACAGTACAGACCAAAAGTTTGGACACACCTACTCAAAGTTTTTTTTATTTTCATGACTATGAGAATTGTAGATTCACACTGAAGGCATCAAAACTATGAATTAACACATGTGGAATTATATACATAACAAAAAAGTGTGAAACAGTGTCAAAGTAGCCACTTTTTGCTTTGATTTCTAAATTTTTGAGGAGGAAAACATACATACCCTAACAATACAATTGAGACTCCAATATCTGGGCAAGAAGCAGAATTGGGGATGGGTCCAAAATTTTCCATGGATCCCATAAAACTCTGTCCCTGTTCCATCTAAGAAAGTGGAGAATACTTGTAACGCAAATTAGTTGCATTAGTTGTTGTAACGCAAACAGAATGAAAGCAGCATTCACCAAACTACAGCAAAGTCCATCTTTAATATACATAAAAGGTGCAAAGGACAAGACATAGCAGGGGATGATACGGATGGCAGGAGCAAACACCCCTGCATGACATGCCATACCCTGCTATGTCTTGTCATTTGCACCTTTTATGGAGAATAAAGATGAACTTTGTTGTAGTTTGGTGAGTGCCGCTTTGATTCTGTTTGCTGTTACATGTTCTGTCATCATTTCACATTGAGCACCACTTTAACGCCTTACCGTTGCTGATCAAGTGCAGCTTTTTACCACCAGTGTGAACTAGAGTCTATATTGCAGTGTTGGAGTTCTTTCTTTGGTTAAAGGGGTTCTCCGGTGCTTACACATCTTATCCCCTATCCAAAGGATAGGGGATAAAATGCCTGATGCACGCGTCACCCCGTTTGTAATCAGTTCTCCGCCCCAGTGTGACATTACGCTCCGCCCCTCAATGCAAGCATACGGGAGTGGGAGGGACAGCTATCATGCCCCCTCAAGTAGGTTTGCATTGAGGGGCGGAGCGTGACATCACACGGGGGTGGAGGTGTGATGTTACACGCCGCCGGCCTTGTGGTCGTCGGTAATCAGACCAGGAGCGAACATGCTCCGGGGACTGATTACAAAGGGGGTGCCGCGTGCAAGATCCCGGGGGTCCTTTGGATAGGGGATAAGATGTGTAAGCACCGGAGAACCCCTTTAATGACTTGTTCTTAGTTCTGCCTTGTTACTTAACCCCTTAAGGACCAAGGACGTACTGGTACGTCCTTGGTCCTGCTCCCCTGATATAATGCGGGGTTACACGGTAACCCTTCATCATATCACGGCGGGCCCGGCGTCATAGTGAAGCCGGGACCCGCTGCTAATAGCGCGCAGCGCTAGAACCGAAAGTGAAAGCTGCCGGTTAACTCAGTGGGCTGTTCGGGATAGCCGCGGCGAAATCATGGAATCCCGAACAGCTTACAGGACAGCGGGAGGGCCTGCCTCCTCGCTGTCCGATCGCCGAATGACTGCACAGTGTCTGAGATCCAGGCATGAGCAGTCATGCGGCAGAATCGTCGATCACTGGTTTCCTATGAGAAACCAGTGATCAATGATGAAGATCAGTGTGTGCAGTGTTATAGGTCCCTATGGGAGCTATAACACTGCAAAAAAAAAGTGAAAAAAAAGGGAATGAATATCATTTAACCCCTCCCCTATTAAAAGTTTGAATCACCCCCGCTTTCCCATAAAAAAAAAACACAGTGTAAATAAAAATAAAAATAAACATATGTGGTATCACCGCGTGCGGAAATGTCCGAATTATAAAAATATATAATTAATTAAATAGCTCGGTCAATGGCGTACACGCAAAAAAAATTCCACAGTCCAAAATAGTGCATTTTTGGACACTTTTTATATAATTTAAAAATTAATAAAAAGTGATCAATAAGTCCTATCAATGCAAAAATGGTACCGTTAAAAACTTCAGATCACGGCACAAAAAACCGCCCCATACACGGAAAAATAAAAAAGTTATAGGGGTCAGAAGATGACAATTTTAAACGTATTAATTTTCCTGCATGTAGCTATGATTTTTTCCAGATGTAGAACAAAATCAAACCTATATAAGTAGGGTATCATTTTAACCGTATGCACCTACAGAATAAATATAAGGTGTCATTTTTACCAAAAAAAGTACTACGTAGAAACGGAAGCCCCCAAAAGTTACAAAACCGTTTTTTTTTTTTTCAATTTTGTCGCACAATGATTTTTTTTTCCGTTTCACCGTAGACTTTTGGGCAAAGTGACTGATGTCATTACAAAGTAGAATTGGTGGCGCAAAAAATAAGCCATCATATGGATTTTTTGGATTCAAAATTGAAAGAGTTATGATTTTTTAAAGGCAAGGAGCAAAAAAAACGAAAATGCAAAAACTGAAAAACCCCGGTCCTTAAGGGGTTAAAATTGATGAATTCAATATCTTTATTTTGGGTGGACATTCTTTAATAGATGGGAAATATAGCTCTTACAACACTGTTGAGTTTTAGTCTGAAAAAGTAGAACCTCTTCAGCACTCTTCTTTTATAACATTTCAATTATTGTTTAGTACTCCTTTCCTACTCAACCCGATTTCTATATAAAAACCTCTTGCAGAGCTATCTCTATTATTAAAAATAATATATTTGAAAAACAGTCCTGCTAGGTATATTCTATACTACTTGTATGGAAAATTCTCTATTATTGTTAAAGTTAAAACCACACGATTGCTACTGTTATTTTTACCTTTTTATCTGCATTCTTATCTCGGCATTGTTTTTCAATGCTCAATTTTGTCAGGTCTGATATACCGTATATACTCGAGTATAAGCCGACCCGAGTATAAGCCGAGACCCCTAATTTCAACCCAAAATCCCAGGAAAAGTTATTGACTCGAGTATAAGCCTAGGGTGGGAAATACCTCATCCCCCCCTGTCATCATCCAGACCCGTCATTAACATCCTCATCATCATCCCCTTGTCATCATCCCACACATCCCCCCTTCATCATCCCCTTATCATCCCCCCTTCATCATCCCCTTATCATCCCGCACATCCCCCCTTCATCATCCCCTTATCATCCCACACATCCCCCCTTCATCATCCCCTTGTAATCATCCCACCCCCCCCTTCATCATCCCCACCCCCCTTCATCATCCCCACACCCCCCCCCTTCATCATCCTCTTCTCATCATTCGCCCTCAGTGGTCTTCAACCTGCGGACCTCCAGAGGTTTCAAAACTACAACTCCCAGCAAGCCTGGGCAGCCATCGGCTGTCCGGGCTTGCTGGGAGTTGTAGTTTTGAAACCTCCGGAGGTCCGCAGGTTGAAGACCACTGCGGCCTTCAACATCATCCAGCCCCCTCTCACCCCCTTTAGTTCTGAGTACTCACCTCCGCTCGGCGCTGGTCCGGTCCTGCAGGACTGTCCGGAGAGGAGGTGGTCCGGTGAGGAGGTGGTCCGGGCTGCTATCTTCACCGGGGGCGCCTCTTCTCCGCGCTTCCGGCCCGGAATAGAGGCGTTGCCTTGACAATGACGCAGAAGTACGTTGGCAATGAACGCACCTCTGCGTCGTTGTCACGGCAACGTGACTATTCTGAGGCCGGGCCCGAAGCGCTTAGAAGAGGCCTCCCCGGTGAAGATAGCAGCCCGGAACCACTATCCCACCGGACCACCTCCTCACCGGACAGTCCTGCAGGACCGGACCAGCGCCGAGCGGAGGTGAGTATTCAGAACTAAAGGGGGTGAGAGGGGGCTGGATGATGTTGAAGGCCGCAGTGGTCTTCAACCTGCGGACCTCCGGAGGTTTCAAAACTACAACTCCCAGCAAGCCCGGACAGCCGATGGCTGCCCGGGCTTGCTGGGAGATGTAGTTTTGAAACCTCTGGAAGTCCGCAGGTTGAAGACCACTGCGGGTGGGGGAGTTCACTCGAGTATAAGCCGAGGGGGGTGTTTTCAGCACGAAAAATCGTGCTGAAAAACTCGGCTTATACTCGAGTATATACGGTACCTTCTTGTTCTAAATTTCTTTGTGGAGGTTTAGGTATAGACCTTTATGGTCTCAAACCACTACTGGATAATGTTAAACTCATTTGCCCTTAATTACTAAGAGTGGAGTGTAGTTTTATTTGTGGGTTTTAATTCCTTACAATTTTTTCCACAGTATTTACTAAGGTTTCCCTACATTTTCCACTTTTCCCTACGTTTTGCTTTTTTACACATACTCAGATCTGTCTGGTTTTCCTAAGCTCAAATCAACCACATTTTCTGTGCAAACCTTAGTAAATATGTCTGTTTTTTGTGAAAATGTAAAGGACATGCCTCTTTTTGGTGGTTACGCCCCTTTCCCTGGTGACCACGCCTCTTTTTGGGGTTTTCTAAGTAAAATGGAGAGTTGTTCTGTTTTTTCTTTTTCAGTTCTGTTGCAAATTCTTGTGCAGACAGAATGTCTGGCGCAATGACAAAACATGTCGGGTTTACAATAGTAAATCAGGGCCATTGTACCTTTCTATTGTTTCTGTAATCATAATTTGATGCTCTTTTTATATCTATTTGATGTGAACTTCCACCTTGTGCATTAATGTACCTGCTTTTTTTCTGTTAAACTGCATAATCTCAATAAAAAAATAACTTAAAAAAAAAAAATATTGCTGCATTTACAAAGTATTAATCTAAGAAATATCTATTTTTATCTATGTATTTATTGTTGTTACATTTTTTTTTAAATCTAACTAAAATTCAACATGATGGAAAATCAGCAGCAAATAGAGCGAAAGCTCAGTGATCCTTGTTTATATATTACATTTCAATTTTCCCAATCACTTCATAGATTTAATCAATGATTGGCTATTCTGTTTAGCCAAATAACGTATTTCCGCACATTACAAACCCAAATCCTTAATGAGAAATGCCTGACCTTAGAAATGTTGCTGAATCAGACTGTAATGAACAGCAGTGAGGCGCTGAGACTTTTCAAATATTTTAATGATTTCTGCTGTGTAATGTAAAAACCTCACAGCAAGCAAGGAGTTTTCCTCCCATCTCTGATTTTTGTATTGCTGGGATACAAAAGACATTGCATTGTTTATGGTCCATTTGATTAAAGTTTTTTTTTTTTCTGCAAGCAGCCTCAAATAAAAACCTGCTGTAGTATATAAGTGTTTTGCGTTTTATGACAGTGAATTCTGTCATTCACAGTGTGAAAGGTGATTATGCAGTTATCTCTGTGAATAGCTAAATCTCATGCCGGTCCTGCCATGTCATTAAAGACATTGGAGTTCAATGAGACATGGCTATGTTTAGGGGTCTATTTTTAAGTCAGCATCAGTCACTACTATTACATATCCACAAGATGATAGAAGGATCCTGATGGACACAGGTTCTTACATTATGATACGCAAAACAACAAGAGACCATATGAGGTCCAGCAGAGAAAAAACTGCAGCTGGCAACTAGAGCAGATCACTTTCATTTGACCTTAACACTTATATACTATATACTATGGCTTGTTATATAAATATATACTATATAGTTCAACATAATTACAAATGAACACGCATTCATTCGCATTGTGAAAGAGCAGACCCTTAGAAAAACAATCTGTAGTGTTAGACATATGACCCTAGAAAATGCATACCTTTAAACACGTTATAAAATATTTTATTTATAGGAATTTAATATGGCAGCATGTAACCCTGTGATCCTGATTTTAATTTGATCTTAGTCATAATCTACTTTTATGTTCTCCCTCCAAAAGCCTTCTGATAGACTGGTCATCTTCCTAGGAAATTCATTTTAGTGTGTGTTACATCATGATCCTTACTATAAGGTGATACAGATCACATGAAGAGTCCCAAATTAACCCTCTGTCCAATATAAGCAGTCCTGTAGTATGAATCTTTTTGTTTCCTATACTATTGTTTCTATTTTTACTTCTCATTGACTCATGATCCTAAATTTGGCATTTTTGCTGGATATTGCCTCTGCCTAACCCCATGGATTTTTCATCTGGTACCTATTGTTCTATTCCTGGCTCTTACCCTTGGCTCTATTCTTGATTTAGAACCTACTTATTCTCTACTTAACTCCCTTTCCTACTCACTGTGCAGAGAGAAAAAAGGGACATTATTAAAGTTCAGAATATCAAGGGGTCTAAATTGTCATTTGGAGCATTCTGAATGGGATTTTGCGTAGATGGAGAAAAGTTGGAGATGGTGCTGGAAAAGTAAGGAGCCTAATAAGTTTGTGTAGGAGATGTGTAAGAGGTAAGTCATGGCTAGAAATGTATGGTGATCTGGGATGGATGGGTCTTAAAAAGTAGTATGTATTATTGTTAATAATAAAAAAAAATATACAAAAGTATAAGGGGGGGGGGGGGGTCTTATGTAAATCTTTGAACCTTTCAAGATTCATAAAAAAAATAAAGAAAATTGGGAACCCAAGACCAATAATAATACATATACTAAGCCTAGCCAGCAGTTACTAACAGACTATGTGCAACTTGCAAGATGGTTATCCATATAAATGCAGTGTCCACTCAAGACCCATTTTACCCCCCAAAAGCATAAAAAAAGAATAATTAAGAAACATATTTGGTTTTGCCGCGTGCGTAAATGTCCGACCTATTAAAATATAATGTTAATTATCCCGTATGGTGAATGCCGTAAACATAAAGAAAAAAAAAGTCCAAACTTGCTGCTTTTTTGTCAGATAATTTTCTCCAAAAAATTAATAAAAAACTGTTTTACAAGTTTTATATACGCAAATTTGAAAAAGTACTAGTTTCAGTAAAAAGTTTAAGATTTTTTAAAGCAGTAAAATAATAGGAAAGTATGTAATCATGGGTATCATTTTAATCGTATTGACCCACAGAATAAAGAAAACATGTCATTTTTACAGTAAAGTGTACGGTGTTAAAACGAAACCTTCCAAAATTAGCAAAATTACGGTTTTCTTTTCAATTTCGCCACACAAATAGTATTCTTTTGGTTGTGCCATACATTTTATGGTAAATTTAATGATGTTATTTACAAATGACAACTGGTCACCCTCATACTCCTCTGTAGATGAAAATAAATAAGAGTTATGATTTTTAGACGGCAAGGAGGAAAAAAACGAAAATGCAAAAATAAAATTGGTCTGGTCCTTAAGGCCAAAATGGGCTTCGTCTTTAAGGGGTTAATAAGTACACTACCCTTGGAGCATGCAGCCCTAAGCTCACTAATATAATGACAAGATTAATTAGGTCACTAGCTGTAAAAAGATCAGCACACTCTTCTCCTACTCCTATAAAAGCAGTAGATACAGAATGGAAACACATAAGATACTGGTACTGTAGCCATATGCTCCTTGAATGCTGATAGCTAAAGTTATATTATGTGTAGCTGCAACATTTTTTTTTCCAAATGAGCTGCTAAAATAATAGCAGCACCTTACATGATATTCTGCCCACTGCCAGCATATGGAAGGATACAAATAGTATTTGTCAAATGTTAAGGGCAATGCTTAATCTCTGTAATGACTACAACAACTCTAGATTACAAATACTTCCCCTGAGGCAAAACCCTAGCTATCTCTGTGAGTTGTGGCTCCCATCAAGAAGTCCAGTGTTCGGTAATAAACTTTGTTACTGTTGCAGTTCCCTTATTTTTTTCCTTCGCTGTGCACAGGTTGGGAATGAATAATGATGAACTGTGTGGTCCAACACATGAAAGAAAATTCCGGGCAGTGTGTTGTCTTAAGATATACCTTTCCCCTGCCAGGGCTGACAGCCATAAAATGATGGCAACAGATTTCTGTCCTTCATATCTGTTCATAGTTGAAACTGTCACAAAAGGAATAAAATGCCTGTCAATGGATGCTGTTTCTTGACACATTGTTTAGTCCTGAGGCTCTGAGATGTTTGTGAATGCAGGAGGTGTTAAATACTTCTTTTATGTCTTGATGCTTTTATTCTATTCATTGCTTTAAACCAACTTTAGGTATCTACAAAGGCATCGGCTGCAGGGGAACTAAACAACTCAGCATGCCCAGCCAGCAGCTACCAGCTATCAGAATCCACAGCAACTGTAAAGTCAAAGGTTCAAATGATTGTTGTTCATAATGATGATACAAAGTAAACTCTATGAAGGATATTTATCAAGGGATTTAGAGGGTATTTTTTTGCTTACCAAAGTCACTCAAAAAGTCGTACGAGCTCGTAAGCAACTTTTTGTGCAACTTTTGTGGGTAAGCAAAAAATACCAGTTAGCCCCACCTAAGCATTTTACAGTTTTCACTTTGCAGTGGTCGGGAATTTATCAAGTGTGAAAGTCGTAAGTAAGACAAAAAAAGTCGCAGGTAGGTCAGACCTGGCTTACAAACTTGCTTTTGACAGCATTTTCAAAAAATCGCAGTTGCGACTTTTGTGCAACTTTTTTTGTGCAGCTCCGCTCCCCGGAACCTGCTCACATTTACCAGCAGCCTGCAAGCTGTTGGGACTACATCTCTTAGCATTCCTTACTGCAAGGGCATGCTGGGAGTTGAAGTCCTGTAATAGCTGATGGGCGGGTGGCCGGGGAGCAGAGCTGCGCAAAAAGTCACACAAATAATGTGCACAGCTCCGATCCCCAGCCACCTACCCGCATCCATCACCCACCAGCTAGCTGTTACAGAACTACAACTCCCAGCATGCCCTTACAGTGAGGACATGCTAAGAGTTATAGTTACAACAGCTAGCGGCTAGGTGATAGATGTGGTCGGGTGGCCGGGGAGGGGAGCCGGACGTTATGAATATGAAATTACAGCACTGTAATTTCATATTTCTCGGGCAGACCTTTGATTGGTCCAGACCTCCTGGCCAATCACAACTGCCAGAGGGAAATATGAAGTTACAGTGCTGTAACTTTATTTTCCCCACTGGGAGGCCAGGGAGCAGAGCACACACCACCTACTTCCCTGGCTTCCTTGTCCCCTGCCCCGCACCGCAGGACTACACCTCCCAGTATGTCCTTATTGTAAGGACATGCTCGGAGTTGTAGTGGTGCGGTGCGGGATGGCAGAAGATGTGCGGGTGGTGACAAGTTTGTCACCTGCCCATGCCGCACAACTACAACTCTCAGCATGTCCTTACTGTAAGGGCATGCTAAGAGTTGTAGTCATGTGGGGGGGAGGTGACAAGCTTCCTGCCCAAGCCGCATGACTACAATTTCCAGCATGTCCTTACTGCAAGGACATGCTTGGAATTGTAGACGTGCAGCACTGGCGGCAGGAGATGTGCGAGCGGGTGACAATAAATGTACTAACCTATTCTCTTTTTTTTTTTTTCTTCTCAGTTCAGATCCCTGTATACAACTTCAGATTCGATGGACTATTACGATGACCAGTGTTTTTTTTATTTTTTTATTTTTTGTTTAATGTTAATAAAATGGTTAACGAGGGCTTGTGGTTGAGTGTTTTTTTAAAAATACAATATAACAAAACCCAGGGCACTAAGCCGGAGGCACAAGATCTCCTTAGATACCTCCCCTACAACTTCTAACAGATAATTCATTGTGTATGATCAATTATCTATTGGACTATAAAAGACATCATCTGAATGTGGTGAATACGCAATTAGAAACACAATTAAAAAAAATACAGTCGTTCTCTACCCACCCAGAGTACAATAATTTAGAAATAAAGCTACAGAAACACAGAGTCATTCAAAAACAAAATAAAAGAGAAAAAACATAAGACATATGTACAGGATGTTACAGACTTCTCAACCGGACAAGTTTACACTTATCATGGGCAAACTAGACTTAATACTCAGATTAGGCACGTAGCTAAATATACTGATATTTCTGAGACTGACACATCTGAAACAGAAGGCTTCCATTCAGACACCAACATGTCCCATACTACATATAAACGTAAAACTAACACATAAAGGAATCAGATGCAGAAACCGAGAAGAACAACATATCAACAAAGAACTGCCACATCTACATTTACAGGGACAAAATGTCAGGATCAAGGTGCGGTGGGTGGTGTGTGGCTTACCATGTGGCTCATTTTGTGGGAATATAAATTCAAATATGAACTCAGGACAGGGTGTATATGCTATTCCCGGATTACCAGGATCAACATCCAATGTAACTATGCTTCAATTTTACCAGCCAACACATAATATCAATCTTCCTTCTGTGATGAACACCCAATCAATGGGTCCTGTTTTGAATTTGCCCACTTTTTGGGGGGCCAGGCCAAGGTCCAACATTAGGCCTGACCTAACACTGGGTGACGGTTTTGGGAGACTACTATACCTGTTGTTAGTAGGGAAGATGAGGTAGGAGAGGAAGATATCCTGACGATATTCAATCTATCATCCCGTGTTCTCGATGAGGGTGAGATAGCCCTTCTTTCAAAGGGTCTCTCATTTAGTCCAGTACCAAAATTTGATGGGGTTAACTAGATTAAAGATGTCAACCTTTTTGCCCATAAGCTCGCTTTGAGAAAATGGTACCTACAAAATGACACAGACTCGATAATGCAGTTATGACATGATGAGGAGGTAAGGCAAACACTCCATGAACTTTTATTGGAAAATGAAGGGGTAGCTGCTGGTTTTGAAGCCCCCTATACTAATTTAAAGCCTAGATCTCTGACTACTCCTCTATTTTCCCAGTTTGCGAACAACGTTTGTGGCACTAACAACAACCGATATTGAGGCCATTTGGCCACAGAAACACCTGATCAATTCCAACTTTACCATTATGGAACAACAGGCCCTGGAGACACTTAAGGCGGGGCAGTGGTACCTAAACTTTTTTTAAAACCTTTTGATTAGGGCTAGAGAACAATCATTGATCTTGACTGATGAACACAAGTTCCTTTATAATCCACACCCTACAATTGCTACATTTTATGCATTGCCTAAGATGCATGAGACCACTATACCTATTCGCAGTCGGCCAATAGTTTCCGGCAACAATTGTCTCACCCAAGGGGCAAGTATCTATATTGACAAGGTACTGGCTCAGTTTGTGGTGACTTTGCCTTCATATCTAAAAGATACGAAGGATACAATACTGAAACTAGAAGACATTGTAGTGACTAGCACAACGATACCTACCAGCTTGGACGTCTGTATAGTAATTTTCCGCATGACTTTGGTCTGACCACGATCACACATTTTTTTGAGCACTAAAAGCACTTTCTTTTCTGGACACAACACTTTCATTATTGAATTATTAAAAGTCATCTTAATTCACAATTATTTTTTATTTAACACTTTTTATCATCAAACACAAGGCCATGGGGTCTACTACTGTTTTTTCTGAATCTTTTCAATCTTTCACCAATCACATCACTTTCTGGGGGTGCTACATCGATGATGTCCTCATTCTTTGGGACGGAGATGCTCCACTTTTCACGGACTTTGTTCACCAACTTAACACCAATGATATTGGGATGGTTTTCACCAGTGAAGTAGGAGGCAAGCCTATGTCTATTAATTTTCTAGATTTGTTAATTTACATGAATGCAGATCTCAAGATCCAAACTCAAATATATCAGAAACTAACCTCAGCCGACTCATTATTACACTGGAGTAGTTGGCATCCAGATTGGCTAAAGTCCAGCATACCTGTAGGACAATACTTATGTGCGCGTTGCAATTGTTTGGAGGAAATGAAATTCAAGGAGGAAAGTAGGAAGTTACATCAAAGATTCAGACAACAAGGGTACCCTAGAAAACATCTTAAGAAGGCATATCAACGTGCTAGATCACAGACAAATGTAGTTTGCTTTCCACCTCCACACCTGCAAGGGAACCGGAACAGATACGGTGTATAGGGAGTTTTGATGGATAAACACATGGGTATCCTGCGCAAGCATTGGCACCTCTTGTCTAGTGATAAGGATCTAGGACCCTTAGTTGGGAGGAGCCCGAGTATCACATTTAGGGGGGAACCTAACTCACGTGACCAGTTGGTCCATGGTCATTTTGACACCCCAGATACGAGAGACGTGGCTTAGGAGCAAGACGATTGGCTGCTACCCATGCGGATATTGTTCCTTTTGTCCTTATGTAACCAAAATGAAACGCTTTACAAACCCCATAGATTCTCGGACATATGATATCAGTCAGTTTGTTAACTGCAATAGTAAAAATGTGATATACATAGCTATATGCACTTGTCCAAGAATCTATGTGGGTAAAACAACACAGGAACTGTGAAGACGTATGTATTATGTCTAGGGCCTAGACGGGGTGACATAGATAGGAATCTTTTGAGAGAAGAGGCAAGGTGGATACATCGATTGAGGAGTATGACGCCTTCAGGACTTAACAAAGGTTTTTCTTTTGCTGCCTTCTTAGAATAAATGAGTGTAGATAGTATATTACCATATATACTTGAGTATAAGCCGACCCGAGTATAAGCCAAGACCCCTAATTTCAACCCAAAATCCCAGGAAAAGTTATTGACTCGAGTATAAGCCTAGGGTGGGAAATACATCATCCCCCCTGTCATCATCCAGACCCGTCATTAACATCCTCATCATCATCACCGCCTGTCATCATCCAGACCCTCATCATCATCACCTGTTATCATCCCCTTGTCATCATCCCACACATCCCCCCTTCATCATCCCCTTGTCATCATCCCCACCCCCCTTCATCATCCCTTGTCATCATCCCCACCCCCCTTCATCATCCCCTTGTCATCATCCCCACCCCCCTTCATCATCCCCTTGTAATCATCCCACACACACCCCTTCATCATCCCCTTGTCATCATCCCCACCCCGCTTCATCATCCCACACCCCCCCTTCATCATCCTCTTGTCATCATCCCACACACCCCCTTCATCATCCTCTTCTCATCATCCGCCCTCAGTGGTCTTCAACCTGCGGACCTCCAGAGGTTTCAAAACTACAACTCCCAGCAAGCCCGGGCAGCCATCGGCTGTCCGGGCTTGCTGGGAGTTGTAGTTTTGAAACCTCCGGAGGTCCGCAGGTTGAAGACCACTGCGGCCTTCGACATCATCCAACCCCCTCTCACCCCCTTTAGTTCTGTACAGTACTCACCTCCGCTCGGCGCTGGTCCGTTGTTGCAGGGCTGTCCGGAGAGGAGGTGGTCCGGTGGGATAGTGGTTCCGGGCTGCAATCTTCACCGGGGGCGCCTCTTCTCCGCGCTTCTGGCCCGGAATAGAGGCGTTGCCTTGACAATGACGCAGAAGTACGTTGGCAATGAACGTACCTCTGCGTCGTTGTCAAGGCAATGTGACTATTCTGGGGACGGGCCCGAAGCGCTTAGAAGAGGCCTCCCCGGTGAAGATAGCAGCCCGGAACCACTATCCCACCGGACCATCTCCTCACCGGACAGCCCTGCAGCACCGGACTAGCGCCGAGCGGAGGTGAGTACTGTACAGAACTAAAGGGGGGTGAGAGGGGGCTGGATGATGTCGAAGGCCGCAGTGGTCTTCAACCTGCGGACCTCCGGAGGTTTCAAAACTACAACTCCCAGCAAGCCCGGACAGCCGATGGCTGCCCGGGCTTGCTGGGAGTTGTAGTTTTGAAACCTCTGGAGGTCCGCAGGTTGAAGACAACTGCGGGTGGAGAGTTCACTCGAGTATAAGCCGAGGGGGGTGTTTTCAGCACCAAAAATCGTGCTGAAAAACTCGGCTTATACTCGAGTATATACCGTATATAGTGTGACACTTCACTCCCCTCCGGTGATTATCCCGCCTGTTGATGGGAAATTATGAAATTATAACTTTGCACTAATACCTTAATTTCATTACATTTTTGTTAATTGGTTTATGGAACTCTTTTATGAATAGTAATGTCATACACCTGGTTTGCCTGGCTACAGGTCCAGAAATTATCAGTTGTTATATTATACTTGCTCTAATATCCATATATGCCCATATAATATTAGCTGTAGTGCCCATAGAATAATCTCTGTAGTGGCAATATTATATTCATTATAATGCCCATTTAATAACTTTTATTGTGCACATACAGCATCAGTTATAGTGTATATGTATCAGTTGTGGTTCCTATATAATTTCAATTGTAGCATTTATATTACATCAATTATAGTGCCTATTTATTACCCTCTTTATTGCCTGTAATTAAAGATACAGTGTTTATATAAAACCCTATGGAGGGATATACAACATCAGTCTTACTATTTAATATCTATAACATGTATGAGATTAACACCTTCCTGCAAATGGACATTTAAGAATGTCCATTTTTCCTGTGACTTAACGCAAATGGATGTTCATAAACGTCCAATACATTTTCTATCACCATGTCCGGTGGCATGGTGATAGAAATGTCATTGCAGCTGTTCTGGACATCTGACCAATGACACTATACAGCTGGAGACCAATCAGAATGGTCTCCTGTTGCTGATCGTTGTCATTAGTCAGTCAGTTAGTGACTGACTAATGACAAGGACTTAATAAAAGTTAATTTTTAGGGAGGTATCTAAGGGGATCTTGTGTCCCAGGCCTAGTGCCCTGGGTTTTGGTAAATTTAATTAAAAGTGGCCCTTTGCTCTCTAGCAGTTTTATATATATATATATATATATATATATATATATATATATATATATATTTTTTTTTTTTTTTTTTTTTTTTTTAAACGTGTTGTGTGTTTCTAAAATTTTATTTTTTTACTTGATTAGTAGTGGAAGCCATCTTTTAGACGGAGAGGATTACTAAGCCGGGCTTAGCGTTAGCCCCAAAAATAGCTATCGCTAACCCCCAATTATAACCCAATTATAATGGCGGGAAGAGCCAGTTTCAACAGGCCAGGAGCATCAAAAATGTCACTCCTGGGCTAGGGGGTAACATGCTGGCGTTATTTAGGTTGGGAAGGGCCAGCAACAATGGTCCTCACCCAACCTTGTAACGTCAGGCTGTTGCTGCTCGGTTGGTATCTGGCTGAGAAGGAAAATAGGGGGAACCCTATGCATTTAATTATTTATACCAAAAATGTGTGGGGTTCCCCCTATTTTCGTTCTCAGCCAGATACCAACCAACCAAGATGCAACAGCCTGACATTACCAGGGTGGGTGAGGACCATTGTTACTGGGCCTCCCCAGCCTAAATAACACGAGCCTGTTACCTCCTAGGCCCAGGAGCGTCATTTTTGATCGGCTCTTCCTGGCACCTCTGTTGTGGTGGTTACCTGGGTAATAATTGGGGTTAGCTCTAGCTGTTTTTTGTGTCTGGAGTGTTAAAAGCTTTTTCTTATATGTGCTAAAAAAAAATTTATTTTAAAGTGATTTATTGTTTTTTGCTTATGTGAGCCAAATTGATCAACCCCCTCTGATGTAGTATGATAAATATATCACACCAAAGAAGAGCTATTACTGTACAAAGTGCACACCTAAAAAAACAATGTTCAAATATAATATCTTTATTATGACAAACACATACTACAAAAGATTATTCACAAGGGCAGTTAAAAACAATTAAAATAACTCCTAAGGAGCAGAGCACAACATGGGAGACAGGCCATGAACTCCCTTTCTCCACTATCCCGTCCTCCAATTATAAGATATATAAGTAGCTGCTAGTCCTGAGAAACACAGTGCATCCTAATGTAAATCAACAAAGGCACTTTGGCATAAATAAAGCACCAAGTACGGAGGACAGGATAGTGGAGAGAGGGAGTTCAGGGCCCCTCTCCCATGTTGTGCTCTGCTCCTTAGGAGCTATTTTAATTGTTTTTAACTGCTCTTTTGAATACTTTTTTGTAGTATGTGTTTGTCATAATAAAGATAATATATTTGAACATTGTTCTTTAACGTGTGCACTTTGTACAGTAATGGCTCTTCTTTGGTGTGATATATCGCCTTTTTTTGCTGTGAGTAGCACCCTTCTCTATATGGGTTTAGCGCCCCTTGTTTCAAGTTTAGTATGATAAATATGTTACACAGGAGCAAAACCAAAGCAAGAAAAAATTACTACAGAACTCGCTTACCAAAGCAAAAATGACAAATGTCATTCTATATTTTTTTGAGATTCGAATACAACATTCACAAAACCCAGGGGTATCTCTTTGGAACTTCTGATGATGTTCTTTATCCCTATATGGGCAATTAATAGCAATTTGCAAAACAAATGTGCATGAAGAGTTAAAAATATTTCAGCTCAGGCTAAGTTCACGCCGCCATTATGCTCTGTCCCGTTTAGGGTCCATTCTTCACCAAACAACAGAGCCAAATGGACCAGAACGATGGGCACAAATGTATCCTGAATTATATATTTGACTCAGGTGTCTGAGTTGAGCGGAGAAATAAATATCAGACATGCAGTAGTTTTTTTCTCCCCTGAACCCCGTCCTTTCAGCAGGTTAAGCAAATGAAGCTCCCTTTAGTAGAGCTCAATGGTGGTGTGAATGTAGCCTCATCCATGATTTTGTACCAGGAGATAAGAGGTAAGTGGAGCTCCTCACTTGACCTTCAAGGGTAGCCATTGGTTTAAAAAAAAAAAGTAAGGCAATACAAATGGAAAATTGGGTTTAGTCTATGGTTAGTTCATAATTTTTATTAAAACAAAGGTGTGGACAATTTAACAAAAAAAAAAAAACTTTGGCTTAAATGGGTTATCCAGGAATAGAAAAAACAGAGCTAATTTCTTTCAAAAACAGCACCACGTCTGTTCTCAGGTTGGTTGTGGTATTAAAACTTGGCTCCATTCACTTCATTGGAACTGAGCTTCAGAAGCACACCCAAGCTAAAGACAGACAGGGAGCTTTTTTTATTTTTATTTTATTTTAAGGAAATTAGCTCTGTTTTTCTATTCCTGGATAATCCCTTTAAATATAAATTGCTCTACTAGGGTATATGGTACACTGATAAAATTGAGGCTACTTGTAATAAGCCGGAATTGATAGCTATTAGAGATGAGTGAACTTTTCAAAAATTCGATTCAGCCGATTCGCCAAATTTTCCCGAAAAGTTTGTTTCGATACGAATTTGTTTGCGGCGAATCGATATTAGGAAAGGCAATTTCTAGCCTACAAACAGCCTCTATAGGGGTATAGAACACTTTGCATATGGAGTGTGCTGGGGTAGCGAAATAATACTGTTATTCAGAATAGCATGCAGATTACCAGCATCGCTCTTAGAATCACTGCCGCACAGCAACAGAATGACAGAGCCTGGTGGTGGCATCAGTGTCAGGAGACCATATAGTGACTGAATGACATAGCGTGGAGGTGTTGGCAGCATGAGGACACCATATAGTGGCTGAATGGCACAGCGTGGAGGTGTTGGCAGCCTGAGGACACCATATAGTGGCTGAATGGCACAGCGTGGAGGTGTTGGCAGCATGAGGACACCATATAGTGGCTGAATGGCACAGCGTGGAGGTGTTGGCAGCATGAGGACACCATATAGTGGCTGAATGGCACAGGATGGAGGTGTTGGGAGCATGAGGACACCATATAGTGGCTGAATGACACAGCTTTAATAACCCCCTACCTTTGCACGATCAATTGCGAGATCAAGCAATACCAGGTGTGTTATGCCCTCAGATTTCCGGGGCCGCAGCCGCGCTCCACTGAACGGATTAGCGTGTCTCTATCTTTCAAGGACAGGTGCGTGGTGCACGCTGAAACCAGTTCGTGATAGGGATCTGGGATTGCAATTATTTAATCTTAAAACGAGGAATTACCAGTAAGTGAGGGTCATAAGCTGGCGTTGATTAAGCAATTGGATTAGTTAGTGAGTTGGTTAGTGAGGTCCTCGGATCGGCCCAGGCGGGGTAGGAGAAGGCCCTGGCAGAGCACCAAGAATTTAACGATCATTGTTGAAATTTGCATTAAGCATGTATTTAGCTACTGCTAAATATAAGGCCCAAGGCCAGAGGCACCAGGGAGGCAAGTAGTTCCTGAAAGACATAGAATGAGTCTGGATCATGCATTTGCAGTACCCAAGAGGTTTTCATAACCCCTTACATTTAAAGATCAATGTTTACATTTGCATTAAGCATGTATTTAGCTACTGCTAAACTTCAAAAAATTATAGGCCCATGGCCTGAGGCACCAGGGAGGCAAGTAGTTTGTGAAAGACACAGGATGAATCTGGAGCAGTCATTCGCAGTACCCAAGAGGGTTTCATAACCCCTTACATTTAAAGATCAATGTTGACATTTGCATTATGCATTAACTTCAAAAAATTATAGGCCCAAAGCCAGAAGCATCAGTTTTCCCCATATTAGGAGCATAGTTGTCCTCCAGATTAGGCAGCATAGATATCACCCAGATTAGGCAGCATACATGTCCCCCAGATTAGGATCATAGTTGTCCCCCAGATAAGGAGCATATTTGTCCCCCAGATTAGGCAGCATAGATGTCCCCCAGATTAGGAGCATACTTGTCCCCCAGAGTAGGCAGCATAGATGTCCCCCGGATTAGGAACATACTTGTCCCCCAGATTAGGCCGCATAGATGTCCCCCAGATTAGGAGCATACTTGTCCCCCAGATTAGGC
The DNA here is from genome assembly GCF_029499605.1 of Hyla sarda. Lineage (NCBI taxonomy): Eukaryota > Metazoa > Chordata > Amphibia > Anura > Hylidae > Hyla > Hyla sarda. The sequence continues at coordinate 188,529,694 of NC_079194.1, forward strand.
AGCATAGATGTCCACCAGATTAGGATTTTAGTTGTCCCCCAGATTAGGAGCATAGTTGTCCCCCAGATAAGGAGCATAGTTGTCCCCCAGATTAGGCAGCATAGTTGTCATCCAGATTAGGCAGCATAGATGTCCCCCAGATTAGGCAGCATAGATGTCCCCCAGATTAGGCAGCATAGATGTCACCCAGATTAGGCAGCATAGATGTCCCCCAGATTAGGAGCATACTTGTCCCCCAGAGTAGGCAGCATAGATGTGCCTCAGATAAGGACCATACTTGTCCCCCAGATTAGGCAGCATAGATGTCCACCAGATTAGGAGATTAGTTGTCCCCAGATTAGGAGCATAGTTGTCCCCCAGATAAGGAGCATGGTTGTCCCCCAGATTAGGCAGCATAGATGTCACCCAGATTAGGCAGCATAGTTGTCCCCCAGATTAGGCAGCATAGATGTCCCCCAGATTAGGCAGCATAGATGTCCTCCAGATTAGGAGCATAGTTGTCCCCCAGATTAGGCAGCATAGTTGTCCCCCAATCAGCGCAGGCCGGTCAGAGCCAATCAAAGGGCCGTGTGTGGAAAGCGGGCCGTAGAATGCCCAGGTTTGCCCCAGAGGGTTTCACAGCCACAATAGAGAAAATGTTGTTGTAGGAGCATGGTCAATCTACTCAGACCCATGTGTCATTGGTGGCTGGAAATCCTGTCTGATCCATCCCTGATTCATCTTGACAAATGTCAGTCTCTCCACATTTTTAGTGGAAATATGAGTTCGCCTTACTATGGCCCCGGCCGCACTAAACACCCACTCTGATGGCACACTACTGGCCGGGCAGGACAGCTTTTCCAGGGCAAACTCCACTAGTTGCAGCCATAAATCGAGTTTGGCTGCCCAGAAGTCCAGCGGATCTTCAACGGTTGTTGGCAGGGTCATGTCGAGGTAAGCCACCACCTGCTGGTTCAGGTCCTGCTCCATGTCCACCTGCTGCTGATGAGTAGCTTCACTATGCGGCTGAAGGAAGCTACTCATCAGCGACTGTAGACTCAGGCTGCTGCTGATTGAGCTGGTACTGCTCCTGCCACCCCTCCTCTCCCCAGCAGCCGTGGCAGTGGAAGGTGAGCGCAGAGGGCCCCCCGAGTCAGACCTGCGAGTGGATGGACCATGTGGCCGATAGGCATCGAACAACCAACTACATTGAAGCTCCCTGAAGTAGGTCAGTTTGTCCTCCCTCTCAGTGGGTGTAAAAAAGGCCCCCATTCTGGGCCGGTAGCGAGGGTCTAATAAGGTGGAGATCCAGAAGTCATCGTGCTGACGAATTTTGACAATTCAGGGGTCACTACGCAAGCAACTCAGCATGCATCGTGCCATTTGTGACAGTGTCTTGCTGGGACTACCTGCCTCCATCTCCACTGCATACTGCCACGGTGTGTCTGGGTCCTCTGTCTCGCCTCTCTCGTAATAACCCTCCAGCTCCTCTGGCTGCTCCTGCTCCTCCTCTCCTGTCCAATGACCAGAAACACCGGCCATCTCATCCACCGTAAACTGTGCTCCGCACTGCCCCTCATCATCCTCCTCCAGTTCATCCCCCACAGGACTCATGTAGCCTTCTGATGTAGGCGCAACGTCTCCATTGCCGTGACCAGCTATGTTTTCAATCATTTTTCGAGTAAATGTAGGAGTGGAATTACTTTGTTCATGGCGTAATTCGAGCGACTAACAAAAAATGTGGCTTCCTCAAAGGGCCTCAGCAAATGAAAGGTGTCACGTATGAGCTGCCACTCGTTCACATTGAAGTTACACAGGGGAGTACTCCTATCTGCTTGTATCATCAAAAAATTTGTGATGGCTTTTCTTTGTTCGTTTAGTCTGTCCAACATATGGAGGGTGGAATTCCAACGTGTGGCAACGTCACAAATGAGACTATGTTGTGGGATACCGTTCTGACGCTGCAGCTCAAGCAAAGTGTGCTTTGCGGTGTACGAGTGGCTGAAGTGCATGCACAGTTTCCCTGCCATTGTCAGGACGTCTTGCAAATGGGGTGAAGACTTGATGAACTTCTTGACAACCAGATTCAACACGTGTGCCATGCAGGGCAAATGGTTCACACTTCCATGTCGCAGCGCGGCCACAATGTTCTTCCCATTGTCGGTCACCATGGTTCCCATTTCCAGATTTCGTGGAGTAAGCCATACTCGGATTTCTTCCCTAATGAATTTCAGCAGTTCCTCCCCTGTGTGACTCCGTTCGCCAAGGCAAACCATGTGAAGGACAGCTTGACACCGCTGTGCCCTACACACGTGGTATGATGAAGGGCCACCGAGATTTGGACGTGCAGTGGAGGCCGAGGACACGGGGTGAGGAGGAGGAGGCACACACTGTAAAAGGACCAACTGCCTGGGAGCGAGAGCGTGGAGGAGGAAGCGGTGTGACCTGTCCAAGTTGCTGTTGTGGCTGTGCAGGAACAACATTTACCCAGTGGGCCGTAAAAGACATGTATTGTCTTGGGACTCTCCACCTCGGCTCGGCACAAGCCATCAATTCCCTGAAAGCTGCAGAGACCACCAGTTGGAAAGGGAGGGACTGCAACACCAGCAACTTGGACAGGACCACATTCAACTTCTGCCCCGTTGGATGAGTGGGCGCATACTGTTGTCTCTTGGACATGGATTCGCCGATCGATTGTTGGCGGAATGGCTGACTACGAGCGGAAGAAGCAGGAGCGCAAGAAGGAGGGTTTGACACAATACTCCCTTCGGCTGAGGTGGTGGAGCCTTGGCTGGATGACGGAGGGAGCGGATGGCTACTGGGTGATGCGGCAGGCTGGACCACTACATCGGAGCCACGGTTATCCCAGGCCACTTTATGGTGGTGAATCATGTGTTGACGCAGGGCCGTGGTGCCGAGATTGGGACCCTGGCCACGCTTCACTTTCTGCCGACAGATTTTGCATGTGACTACACTAAGGTCCTCCGGATTCTTTATGAAGAACAACCACACCGCAGAGTAGCTGATTTTCCCACCCGCAGTCTGCAATATTTCACTGCTATTGGCGCCGTCTCCAGGAACCCCTGTTCCACTACCTCCCTGAATGGTAGCTTGCCGTGAAGCAGGTGGTCTCCCCCTGGCACGTTTGGCTCCTGAATTTCCACTACTGCCACCACCACGCTGATTGCCAACCGTGCTACTGCCTTGCTGCCTCATAGACAAAGAGCAAATCTCTTCTCCTGATGATGATGAAGCCCCGGCTTCTGCACCCGACTCCCAATTGTGATCGGCTTCATCTTCATCAAAAGATGTGTGCACGTCACTGATGTCCTCTTCGTGTTCCACAACAGTGTCTGCCTCAGGACCTTGAACAATTTAAACACCGCCTCCCACGTCACTCTCCGCATCACTACTTGCCCGCCTTGCGGAGCAAGCGACGCATGTCTCCTCACATTCTTGGCTGCCCATTAGCTGCTGACTGTCCTCTATTGGATCGTCCTCAGTAAATAGTGGAGCTGAACCCAAAGCATGAGATACTTCTTTGGGAGAGGGAACAGCATAGGACAAAGGCAATGGGATTACGGGGACTGCTCCCGGGCCATGCCAACTGAGGGTTGTGTCTGAGGAACTCACCGACTCTTGACTGGGGTTGTGAGATGTCGCTTGTGATCATGGGGATGACTGTGCAAACCAATTGACGAGGAGAGATGGGTCGACGACATGACTGCTGCCTGACGTATGTAGGCCTCTGCCCCTTCTCTGTGCACGTCCTGGCACTTCCCTGCCTGAGATACTTAGTGCATTAATGAGGGTATAGAAAAGCAGCAGGCGATTACTTACGGCTGTCCTTTCAAAGTATGTAGGCCCTAGACAGAATAACAGTTACTAAATAGTACACTCCTTTGTTGTATGTATGCCCTTTGCAATGATGAGCGGACTGGTATGCGTATTTCTACGTAAAAAAACACTTTTTTTTTAAATACACCAGCAAGTGTATACTAATGTGTGGAATAGCACTGAATTTAGCACAGAGACAAAATAACAGGTAGTAAATAGTACACTACTTGGTTCTATGTATGCCCTTTGCAATGATAAGCATATTTGTACGCAGGAAAAACTTTTTTTACTTTAATACACCGGCAGGTGTATAACGTGTGGTATAACACTGGATTTAGCACAGAGACAGAAAAAAGGTGGTATATGGCACGCTATTTGCTTGTATGTAGGCCTTTTGCAATGATAAGGGCACTGTTAAGCGTGTTTGTACGCAGGAAAACCTTTTTTTTTTCTTTAATACACCGGCAGGTGTATAACGTGTGGTATAACACTGAATTTAGCACAGAGAAAGAAAAAAAGGTGGTATATGGTACGCTATTTGCTTGTAAGCAGGCCCTTTGCAATGATGAGCGCACTGTTAAGCGTATTTGTACGCAGGAAAAACTTTTTTTTTTTTCTTTAATACACCGGCAGGTGTATAACGTGTGGTAGAACACTGAATTTAGCACAGAGACAGAAAAAAAGGTAGTATATGGTACGCTATTTGCTTGTATGTAGGACCTTTGCAATCATAAGGCCACTGTTAAGCGTAATTGTATGCAGGAAAAACTTTTTTTTCTTTACTACACCGGCAGGTGTATAACGTGTGGTATAACACTGAATTTAGCACAGAGACAGAAAAAAAGGTAGTATATGGTACGCTATTTGCTTGTATGTAGGCCCTTTGCAATGATAAGGCCACTGTTAAGCGTATTTGTACGCAGGAAAAACTTTTTTTTTTCTTTAATACACAGTCAGGTGTATAACGTATAACACTGAATTTAGCACAGAGACAGAGTAACAGATGAAAAATGGTAAAAAAGGCATTAAAGTCCACACTAATATAACTTATTTCTTAACAGCAGCAGGACCCAACAGTGCAGAACCACAAAAAAAAAATCCAGGGATTAAACCCTAAATTGCACTCTGTCACACAATTCTGAGCAGCAGAAGATTTGTGGAGCAAATAAAATTAAACTCAATTGGGCTAAAAAATGAGGAGATAAGATGCTTCAGAAAGTTCAGGCAGCTTGGAGATCTGTATGAGGCAGCTGACAGCTATCTGCCCCTCTCTGCTGCAATGCTCAATAACGTGAATAGGAGGTTTAGCTATCAATGATCCTTCTCAGAGTAACAGCAAAGTACTCTGCACTCCTGTCTTTCCCTAATGCTGATGTGACTAGCAGTTGCAGTGTAACGCTGTGGTATGAGCTATTCACACACACGCAGTCCCGTCCTCTCCATCTGAGTGCATAGATGAAATGAAGAGAGGCAAGATGGCTGCCGATTATATAGGGGCTGTGACATCACAGGGGTCAGTGAACACTGATAGGCTGCATCTCATGTGATTCAGGGTCAGCCCACCCACCTTCTTTCCCGCCGCTGATTCCCGCCATCCCATAATCCCCTGCCCCATGTACTCACATGTGGATCCGCCATCTTAGGTCTCCAATAGCCTGGAACGCTGTAAAATGGAGTTTAATGAAGCGATTCGCGCGATAGAATCGCGGCGATATTCGTATTCGTTGCAAATCGAATTTTTCATGAAATTCATAATGAATTCGGGTTCGTCAACTTCGATTCGCTCATCTCTAACTGTAAGCATCCAGGTGCTACCATGACCCCCTGTAACATCTGCACTCCGGCCAGACATGCTGGCCGTGAGAGCTCTCTTGTGTGTCATGTCCCCGCTACTGGCAGGGCTGGGATTCGCATCGCGGGACGCGCCCACATGTGGGGCGCGCGTGACGGAGTTCTTACATTTAAAGGTCCAGTACTCATTTAATTAAGTGTCTACATCTCCACCCTGTCTTTAACCCCTTAAGGACTCAGCGTTTTTCCGTTTTTGCATATTCGTTTTTCCCTCCTTACCTTTAAAAAAGCATAACTCTTTCAATTTTGCACCTAGAAATCCATATCCTGGCTTATTTTTGGCGCCACCAATTCTACTTTGTAATATCGTCAGTCATTTTACCCAAAAATCTATGGTGAAACGGAAAACAAAAGCATTGTGAGACAAAATTAAAAAAAAAACAAACTCAATTTTGTAATTTTGGGGGCTTCCATTTCGACACAGTAGATTTTTCGGTAAAAATGACACCTTATCTTTATTCCTTAGGTCCATATGATTGAAATGATACCCTACTTATATAGGTTTGATTTTGTCGTACTTCTGGAAAAAATCATAACTACATGCAGGAAAATGTATATGTTTAAAATTGTCCTCTTCTGACCCCTATAACTTTTTTATTTTTCTGCGTATGGGGCGGTATAAGGGCTCATTTATTGCGTTGTGATCTGAAGTTTTAGCAGTCCAATTTTTGCATTGATCGGACGTTTTGATCGCTTTTTATTCATTTTTTCTTGATATAAAAAGTGACCAAAAATGCACGCGGCGATACCACATATGTTTATTTTTATTTTTATTAACACTGTTTTTTTTATGGGAAAAGGGGGGTGATTCAAACTTTTAATAGGGAAACTTTAAATGAACTTTATTCACTTTTTTTTTTTACTTTTTTTTTGCAGTGTTATAGCTCCCATAGGGACCTATAACACTGCACACACTGATCTTTCACATTGATCACTGGTTTCTCATAGGAAACCAGTGATCGATGATTCTGCTGCTTGACAGCTCATGCCTGGATCTCAGGCACTGAGCAGTCATTCAGCGATAGGACAGCGAGGAGGCAGGTAGGGGGCAGGTTGTCCTGTAAGCTGTTCGGGATGCCGCAATTTCACCGCGGCTATCCCAAACAGCTCCCCGAGCTAACCGGGATGCTTTCACTTTCACTTTATACCACACTTTCACTTTCTGAAGGGTTAATAGCGCGTCAGCGCGATCAATGCAGCGCGCTATTAGCCACGGGTCCCGGCTGTTGTTAGAGGCCTGGCCCAACCCGCTATGATGCGGGGCCACACCTTGGCCCCCTGTTATAAATCGGGAGCGGACTCATCACGTAGCGGTACGTCATGAGTCCTTAAGGGGTTAAGTATGAGCTCCTCCCTTTGTTCCCGGACGGATCTTTATTGCCGTGTGTCCTAATGAAAGCATGCTGTTTTCCTGTGTTCCTGATATCTGTGTTCCTGATCCTTGTTCAGTTACCTGACCCTGCACCTGTGCCACCTGCCCTGACCTGCTGCTATCTTGACCTTGTCTTGCCAGTTTCCTTTGTGCTAGCCACATCCCAGCAACCTGTGTGGAGTTGTGCCAGGGATAGCGACCTGGGTGCTGCTTGCTGCAGCAAGACCATCCTGCTTTGCGGCAGGCTCTGTTGAAAACCAGAGGCACCTTAGACTCAGCTCCCTGGCACGGCTCACGTCATCATCCACATAGGCCCAGAGGATCCACCACCTGCCACAACCCTAACTCCCCTTCTTGAGCATTTCAAGTGCATGTATGTGTATGTTATTACTCATAGCATTAAAGGAAATCTGTCACCAGTGTCGGTACCAACAGGTAGTGCAGGTGACACTGATGACAACAGTATTTACCTTGTCACGTTCCGTGCAGGAGATCTCCAGTAATCTTGTCCGTTTTCTCCAGCTTCAGGCACCCGGCTTGGGGCACGGGCCGAGCTAAGTGATGTCACCGCTGCTGTTCTCCAGCAGCGCGACCCAGCAGACAGCAGCATCGGCTTGGGGCATGGGTGGAGCTTAGTGATGTCACCGCTGCTGCTCTCTGCTGGGTCCCGGGTCCTGGGTCCTAGGAACAGCAGCAGTGACGTCACTAAGCTCCCCCTGTGCCCCAAGCTGGGTGCCCGGAGTTGGAGCTAACAGAGAAGATTACCGGAGATCCCCAGCACAGAACGAGACAAGGTACCATTGTCATCAGTGTCACCTGCACTACCTGTCGGTGCCAACAGGTTAGTGCAGGTGACACTGGTGACTGATTTCCTTTAAACATCTACCCCCATCTCGCTAAGAGAATTATGGAAACTGCTAACCTACCTCTGTCAGTACAAACAATATAAAAATAATATCATTTTTAATATAGGTTTCCACACAGTTTTTTTTCCCGACATTTTTTTTTTTTAAACTACATCTGCCATTTTGCAGCCAAAGTCAGAAGTTGATTCGGCAGGAAGAAGAATAAGTGCTTCCTTTATACATCCCATTTCTTTTGACTACACTTCTGACTCTGGCTCAAAAACTGCAGTGGCAGTTATCCAAGAAAAAAAACACTAGTGTGGAAACTTAGCCTTATGATATTTTTTTTTTTTTTTTATTCTTATGGTTAAATGTGCAAACAAAAAACATTTGTAGAAGTAGCAGCTGTGCCGCTTTATCCTGTGATATTTACTTATAAACAAATCTGCTCTACCTTGCAAGGCAAAAAAAAAAATCTGTTAAGTTATGATTTTTTTTTTTTAAATGAATACATTCCTTTGAATTTTGGTCACATTATCATTGCTAAATTAAAACATCTTACTCATTACAATACAGTTGTCCCCTTCTTTACCATAAAACCTCATTATAGCAATAATTTATAGCTCTAAATTGAAATAGATTTAAATAATTATACAATATACATTATGTTAAGTGTGTTAAATCTGAAGGAACATAAATCGTAGGCTTTGTGCAAATGTAGTTGTTATAAAATGCAAGTTTTATTCTTAGATCACAATGAAGTTGTTTAGATGATAGTTGCACAAATAGACCAATGATTTCAATGGACGTCATGTCATGTCATGTTTTGTTTCTCCAGTGGTGGCACTGCAATTGAGCAATTGTTGACTGGTTAAAGCTTTTGGCTGGAAATTCCAAAATCTGTGATCAGTTTATTTTCTGAGGGAGGGGCCTTCTACCAAAAAAGTGTGTTACTTAATGTTCTTAATCCTATTAATGTTTGGGGAATAATGACTGAAACTGGTTGCCCACTAATAGAACAGCATTAGAAAGTGTGAGTACCCCTAGGGGCAAGATATGTAACCAATCAGGTACATGTACCACAACCTGACACCCTAAACTAGGTAATACCAGATTTTTCAGACTAAAATACAAATTATTTTGAAAGAAAACATCTTAATACAAAGAGTCTTACGATTCACAGACAGGGTTGCTCAACAGTTTCAGACTGCCCTGATTTGCTTATTTACTGATTGGGGAAAACACTGACAAAAATGATGGAACATATGAAGTCCAGCTCAATTTTGATCTGTGTGATGGATGACAGAAAGGAGAAGGAGCTTCCTAACACCAGAAATGTTCCCCCAGGAAAAACATTGGTGGTCTGCATATCTGCAGGAGAGAACTCACATAAACTGCAGTACTGAACTGTTCAGGGACTTGTCTGTATTAACATTAATGAGTGTTTGTGTGTTGGTGCAGCTGAGCTGTGTGTAAAGAGTATATCAGAGCAGTGTGTATGTGGGTGCTGCAGAACTGTGTGTATGTGGGTATAGCAGAATTATGTGTTAGCAGAGCAGTGTCAATGTGTTTATGAAAGTTGTGTGTGTGCAGCAGAACTGGGGGTGTATGCATAGCTGTGCTGTGTATGTGGGTGAAGCAGAATTGTGTGTCTATATATAATTTGTGTGCAGATGAACAGTGTGTGTAGAATGTGCATACTGTAAAGCTGTGTATGTGTGGGTACATAAAGTCCCAGTTTTTGGCAGGGGAGCCTAGCACAGACATTTTGCAACTCCTCTCATGGCTCTATATACTCCAGCTTGTTAAGCACCAGATGATCTCAGTATTGGGAAGACTAACAAGAACAAACATAGTAACACCCATGGTTAAAGATAGAGACCCCTAATGTTAAGAAGAGCCCATTTAAAAAAAAATCCTTTAGAATAAAAAACATACTTACCTCTCTCGTGGCATATGTGTTTACTGTCAAAGGGTTTCCCTGGCAGAAGCAGAAAGTTTTGGCTGCATAGCCCAAAATGTTTTGCAATTGCCCAGAAAATCATGTTCAGTCAATAGTTGGCAGCATGCCAAAACTGTGTACAGTACAATTGGCTTCCGGTGTAGTGGGGTGGAAAGATTCCCAGGGTCAGGTACAGTGCACACGGCCAGGGAACCCTATGAAAAGTAATATGTAATAGGAAAGTAAAAATCTGATTCTTATAGAACTGGTTCTATCAACACCAATCTTTGTGTTGAGGTTAAAACCAGGGTAGAGTAACCTGTGGTTAAGAAAAGGACAATGCGGCCCCTAGTACAAATATAAGTCAGGATTGTATTTCTGTTTTGACCAATCTACTTATTGCCTTTTGTAGTGCTACAATGTCCCTGTGTGTCTTTAAATGGGCACTGTCATGAACTGATGTACTACAACATATTTCTAATATGCTTTAATTATTTATTTTTTTAGATTAAAAACCTTTATTTATATTTTGAAAGCCGGCCACTAATGGTCTCCCTCCTAGTGGCGGGCTGCAGCCTGGCGTGATGTCACGCCTGAATTCGGACCGATGCAGGCCGGGCAATCGGTCTGAATTCATTCAGCCTGCGGTCATTCCCTGCCTGTCAATCAGACAGGCGGGAGCGAGCGCATTGGCTCCCTGGCCTCAGATGCCGGCCACTCCTCCCACACCATGTCGCTGCTGCTCCTGCTGCCCCTGCACGCCGACCTCACTCTCCCTGGTCTCAAACGCTGGCCCCACCTCCCGCTGCTGCATCAGTATGTGCACTTCGGTATGTGTGTTTCGGGTGTAAGGATTTTAGCGCCGCGGCCATAACATTTATTGCTTTCGGGGTGGGGGGCCGTTGCGGGGGTAGCTGCAAAAAGTTTAAGGCAGGGAGGGGGTTAGGGATGGATGGGCAATAGGCAGGGACAGATAAAAAAAAGATGGTGGGAGCTACTCTTTAAGTACTTTGGCAAATGATAGAATCTTATATTCTCTCTCGCGGCCATAACATTTATTGCTTTTGGGGTGGGAGGCCGTTGCGGGGCTAGCTGCAGGGGTAGCGCCACAGCCATGAAATTTGTTGCTTTGCGGGGGGGCGTTGCGGGGTAGTGTCGTGGCCATAACAAAGTTATTGTTTTTACCACAGGGTGCAGCACACTACCAGGCAGACAAAAAGCCATTTATAATGTGTTAAAAAAATTTTAAGGCAGGGAGGGGGTTAGGGATAGATGGGCAATAGGCAGGGACAGAAAAAAAAAAGATGTTGGGAGCTACTCTTTAAGTACTTTGGCAAATGATAGAATCTTATATTCTCTCTCTAAACTGCTCTGAAGTATTTGCAGCCACTTCGAAATCTAATTCCATTCCCTACTGGAATGATATTGAGATGACATGTCTATGTCTTACTCAAAACTACCTGTTTGACTTCTTTTCTGTACATGGCAACAATGACATTTGCCTCCATTAACCTCTTAAGGACCAAGGACGTACAGGTACGTCCTTGGTCCTGCTCCCGTGATATAACGCGGGGTTACACGGTAACCCCGCATCATATCACGGCGGGCCCGGCGTCATAGTGAAGCCGGGACCCGCCACTAAAAGCGTGCAGCGCCGATCACGGCACTGCGTGCTATTAACCCTTTAGCCGCGCGCTCAGAGCTGAGCCGCACGGCTAAAAGTGAAAGTAAAGCTGCCAGTTAACTCAGTGGGCTATTCGGGATAGCCGCGGCAAAATCGCGGCATCCCGAACAGCTTACAGGACAGCGGGAAAGCCTGCCTCCTCGCTGTCCGATCGCCGAATGACTGTTCAGTGCCTGAGATCCAGGCATGAGCAGTCAAGCGGCAGAATCATCGATCACTGGTTTCCTATGAGAAACCAGTGATCAATGATAAAGATCAGTATGTGCAGTGTTATAGGTCCCTATGGGAGCTATAACACTGCAAAAAAAAAGTGAAAAAAAAAGTTAATGAAAATCATTTAACCCCTTCCCTATTAAAAGTTTGAATCACCTCCCTTTTCCCATAAAAAAAAACACAGTGTAAATAAAAATAAACATATATGGTATCACAACGTGCGGAAATGCATTTAGTGCAATAGTGCATTTTTGGTCACTTTTTATATCATTTAAAAATTAATAAAAAGCGATGAATAAGTCCTATCGATGCAAAAATGGTACCGTTAAAAACTTCAGATCACGGCGCAAAAAATGAGCCCTCATACACGGAAAAATAAAAAAGTTATAGGGGTCAGAAGATGACAATTTTAAACGTATTAATTTTCCTGCATGTAGTTTTGATTTTTTCCAGAAGTACGACAAAATCAAACCTATATAAGTAGGGTATCATTTTAATCGTATGGACCTACAGAATAAAGATAAGGTGTCATTTTTACCGAAAAATGTACTACGTAGAAACGGAAACCCCCAAAAGTTACAAAATGGCGCTTTTTTAAAATTTTGTCGCACAATGATTTTTTTTCAGTTTCACCGTAGATTTTTGGGCAAAATAACTGATGTCATTACAACATAGAATTGGTGGCGCAAAAAATAAGCAATCATATGGATTTTTAGGTGCAAAATTGAAAGAGTTATGATTTTTTAAAGGCAAGGAGCAAAAAACGAAAATGCATAAACGGTCCTTAAGGGGTTAAAGTTAAAGGTTTAAATGTCCTGAAAATGTTTTAACCGATATTGCATCTTGTGGGAAAGCACAATTCTGCTATTGTGTTCCTGAATGGGATGCATCTCAGGGAGGTTTAAATATTCAAACAATCCCTTCTACTACCTTCTTCAGAGGGTGCATTGCACATATTCTCATAAAGAAGTACAGGGAGTCCTTTGCAGAAGGTATCTGTGCATTAGGAGAACATTTCAACACGATCATTGAGTCTCATCTTGATACCTCTAATCCATCCCTTCATTTATTACACAAGAGCCTGTGTAAGTTAAAAAAAAAAAAAATGTGCCCTCAGGTTTACATTTGATTGATAATTTGATTGATACTTGATGCTCCTTTAATCCTAAATTTTACTTTTTATTCCCTCTCTCACAAATCATATGTCTACATTGATTATCTTTATACTTCACAAACCTGCCCTGGCTCCATAGTTTAACCATTGGCAATCTGATTATGCACTGGTTTTCTTCACTATGTTGGCATTCTTCTTTTATCCCAAGGCCTATTACTTGTCTCTTAATAAGATGTTGCTGGGCATTCTATTCTCCTTGGAGAAAATATGCGCTTCTTTGGAACAATATTTTGAAATTAACATTATGCGTCATGTTTCTTTCCCTATAATTTTGGAATCACATAAGGTGGTAGTTAGAGGAGAATTTATAGCTTTGGGCTCTGCCCACAAAAAAGGCTAGATCTTCTCAGCTCATCTCTCTACTCACTTCAATTTCTAGAAAATATTCACAAAAGAACTATGGTTTACCAGTTTCTGCAGGCCCTCATTGATTTACATAACCAACTTGCTTAATGTTTGCTAAAGCTTATGAGCTGTCAAAATTGAAATATTATCCCTATGGGGACATGTGCAGCCTACTGACCTCAGCTTTAGTTAAAGCAAGAAGAAAACATTTATTTCTTAGATTAGCATTTCTGATAGGACCCTCCTCACCTCAAGGGCTTATATAGCTAATGAGTTCTATAAATTCTATCATAAGCTTTATAATATCTGACTCCACTCTGACACTGACTTTTATGAGGAATACTGTTCTTTTATTTCCGGTTTTCTACCATTACTCACCTTACCACCCTCTCATCTGATCAACAAATTATCCTTATAGCCCTTGTCTCAGTAGACAAAGATGATAAAATTACTGCAATCAATCTCATGAAGGAAAAACACCAGGACCGGATGGTCTACTAAGCCTTCTGTCCTGATTTTTATTACTGTAATACTATGCTCCAAGATGCCCCCATTCTCTCTCAAGCCCTTGAAGCTTACGTATCTGGATTCTAACGGAAGGTAGGACTGATGTGTTCTGTAAAATCAATCGTCGATCTCCCTCCTAAACATAGATTTGTGAACTGATGGGAGAGCTTTGCTTGTAGAATTAGTGCCTTTTATCATCCCTAATAGGCCCGGGAGAAACAGGTTTCGTACCCTCCCGAGAAGGCAACATAATACCTGATATATGTCACATACTTTAATGAGCATAACACACCATTGGTCCCTGGCAGCTGGACTTTTGATTGAATTATTGAATTTAATTAGAGTGAATAAACTCTACATGATGCCAGAGAATGCCAAATTTGGCTTCTCTGTTGCATTCATAGATGCCATATTTCCCTTTCCCTTATGCAAAATTTTAACAGCACCGTTTCCCCAACTTTCCATATAAATAATGGGATGTGACAGGTACGCCCCCTCTCACTGTTCCTGTTCGCTATATAGACATATATTCAAAAGATTAGATAGGATTCTTGGATAAAAGGTTTGACTGTTGATCATTTTGAGCATAAGACCACTGCATTTGTGGATGACTTGTTGGTTTTTCCTATCTAATCCGAGACAAGCATTCAGCATTCTTATATTCTTTTAGCTTGGTCTCTGATTTTAAGATTATTTATGCAAAATCTGAAGCACTAAACATTTTAGCCTCTTCTTTAGTATTAGCTCTGCAAAGTACCTTTGCTTTATTGGCAGTGGGTATAAATATCTTGGTATTTATATTTCACCTAACCCCCTGGGGTTAGGAGAAGTATAAATATTCTAACTTTGGGTACCTACAAGTATTTTCAATCATTGTTTTTCATTTGTATGTGGATTTTCTCTTACAAGTTCTGTGGGCTGCTTACAGTAAACCTGTAAGACTTAACCAGGAGACAAGTACTCTCCTCTGTTACATGCAACTCAAATTTTCTCAGCCCTCTCCTATAACTAGTGATGAGCGTCAGGGGACATATTCGAATTTGTGATATTTTGCGAATATATGGACGAATATTCATCCTATATTCATGAAATTTGCATATTTGCTATGTTTGTTCACTTTTTTTCCATGTGAAAATGGTAATGAAATTCATATAGTGCGCATGCATGATTATATCTTTCAACTTACTAACACTATACCCCACACTAGAACCTATCTGCTAAACTGTTTTACCCTATCTAACACTAACTCACTAACTATCAATTCAGTATACAATTTAATTTGGTTTAAAAAAACAAAAGCATAGCACAGCACAGCCAGTGTTCAATCTTCTCTCACAACTACATGAAACTGCAAAAAAAACACTGCTGGGAAGAATCTCATATAGTGAAGGGGTGGGCAACTTTTCTATTAGTTGCTAGGGATGTCGCTAACATCTAAAAACTGTATTTGTATCCTTCTCATTGGCCCACAAGCTAAAAGAAGGGAGGAATCAGTGTCCTCTGGAAGTGCCAATATTCGCAAATATTTGCATATTCACATATACAAAATATTCATGCTCCACACTGACTCACACAGTAAATAACATTGGAGCCTTCTTTGGACCACAAGCTGGAAGCAGGGAGGGATGATCACTTCTTTTTTTACACAGTACACATCGCTGTTGGGATGTGTACTGTGAAGAAAAAAAAACGAATATTCGTCAATACTAATACATATAGCACTATATTCGAAAGATTCGCGAAATCGCAAAGTCCTGATATTCGCATTTCAAATATTTGCGCTCAACATTACCTCTGTTGCACAACATTGTCTCAGATAGAGATATTTATGCCTCAGAATATGTTGTGAAACTTGATCATTGTCTTTATGATATTAATTGTCTATATAACCCTCCACCAGCACACCAGAATTTAACCCCTTAACGACGCAGGACATATATTTACATCCTGCGCCGGCTCCCGCGATATGAAGCGGGATCGCGCCGCGATCCCGCATCATATCGCGTCGGGCCGGCGCTAATCAACGGCCTGACCCGCGGCTAATACCACACATCGCCGATCGCGGCGATGTGCGGTATTAACCCTTTAGAAGCGGCGGTCAAAGCTGACCGCCGCTTCTAAAGTGAAACTGAAAGTATCCCGGCTGCTCAGTCGGCTGTTCGGGACCACCGCGGTGAAATCGCGGCGTCCCGAACAGCTGATTGGACACCGAGAGGGCTCTTACCTGCCTCCTCGGTGTCCGATCGACGAATGACTGCTCCGTGCCTGAGATCCAGGCAGGAGAAGTCAAGCGCCGATAATGCTGATCACAGGCGTGTTAATACACGCCTGTGATCAGGATGAGAGATCAGTGTGTGCAGTGTTATAGGTCCCTATGGGACCTATAACACTGCAAAAAAAAGTAAAAAAAAAGTGTTAATAAAGGTCATTTAACCCCTTCCCTAATAAAAGTTTGAATCACCCCCCTTTTCCCATAAAAAAAATAAAACAGTGTAAAAAAATAAATAAATAAACATATGTGGTATCGCCGCGTGCGTAAATGTCCGAACTATAAAAATATTTCATTAATAAAGCCGTACGGTCAATGGCGTACGCGCAAAAAAATTCCAAAGTCCAAAAAAGCATGTTTTGGTCACTTTTTATAACATTAAAAAATGAATAAAAAGTGATCAAAAAGTCCGATAAAAACAAAAATCATATCGATAAAAACTTCAGATCACGGCGCAAAAAATTAGTCCTCATACCACCCCGTACATGGAAAAATAAAAAAGTTATAGGGGTCAGAAGATGACATTTTTAAACGTATAAATTTTCCTGCATGTAGTTATGATTTTTTCCAGAAGTGCGACAAAATCAAACCTATATAAGTAGGGTATCATTTTAACCATATGGACCTACATAATAATGATAAGGTGTAATTTTTACCGAAATATGCACTGCGTAGAAACGGAAGCCCCCAAAAGTTACAAAATGGCGTTTTTTTTCCCATTTTGTCGCACAATGATTTTTTTTTCCGTTTCGCCGTGCATTTTTGGGTAAAATGACTAATGCCACTGCAAAGTAGAATTGGCGACGCAAAAAATAAGCCATAATATGGATTTTTAGGTGGAAAATTGAAAGGGTTATGATTTTTAAAAGGTAAGGAGGAAAAAACGAAAGTGCAAAAACGGAAAAACCCTGAGTCCTTAAGGGGTTAAAGAGGTTATCCAGGAAAAATTTTTTTTATATATCAACTGGCTCCAGAAAGTTAAACAGATTTGTAAATTACTTCTATTAAAAAAGCTTAATCCTTTCAGTACTTATGAGCTTCTGAAGTTAAGGTTGTTCTTTTCTGTCTAAGTCCTCTCTGATGACACGTGTCTCGGGAACCGCCCAGTTTAGAAGCAAATCCCCATAGCAAACCTCTTCTAAACTGGGCGGTTCCTGAGACACGTGTAATCAGAGAGGACTTAGACAGAAAAGAACCACCTTAACTTCAGACGCTCATAAGTACTGAAAGGATTAAGATTTTTTAATAGAAGTAATTTACAAATCTGTTAAACTTTCTGGAGCCAGATGATATATATATATATATATATATATATATATATATAAAAGATTTTTCATGGATAACCCCTTTAAAACACATATTTCAAACACTGAAGTGTATAAATCCTAAGGTTGCACCCAAATATGCAAGCAGTCCATTGGTTTGAAACTCTCTCGCCTCAATGCCCACCCCCCCCCCCCAAAAAAAAAAAGAAAATATTATAATGCTCCATAAGGGTATGTTCACACTGAGTAAATTAAGGATGAACAATCCTCATCAAATCCTCTTCAGTTCCTCAATAATTCCTTGTTAAAAACCCTCTTCAAATCTTCATCATTTGCCGATCAATTTCTCTTGATTTTTTTTGTCAATTTCCTGTCAAAGCAGCTTTGAAGCAGAATTTTGAGATGCAAGAGCATCATTCAGACAAACATTTGGACTGGATGTTGCACAACTGATGCCAACGGGACCCACTGACCCGCTGGTGTCCATTGTTTTTCAGGAGCCGAGAAAGTAAATCGGACCTGCATTGTTTTTTCTCTGCTCAACTCTCATCATCTGAATGGACCCAGCGAATGTATCTTCCCTAAAAGGAACTCAACACCGTCATAAAATCTCAAAAGTAAAAATCTAGCACAAAAAACACAAAAGCTATAAATGACCCAACAAATCTATCTAATCTATAAAAATTCTACAATAGATTTGTGTACTATTTGGTCAATATGAACCAAACAGTACAGATACTTTAGAGGGTTAAGTGATACTTTTTGCCAATCTCAGAGCTTCAGGAATAGCAATCTATACATAGGCTCAGATTATGTCAAATCTTCTCACCTTCTGTCACACACTAATCCTCATCTCTGATATAATCAGCATAAACTCTATTCTACTACTGTAGCAAAGTCTTCCTCAGAAGATAGCGCCGACCTTTCCCTTGTCACCTCGCAAAGAGTCATTAATAATATTTAAAATAAACTACAGATGAATGCAAACACTCAGGAGTAAATATTAGATCTCCTTCACGGTCACTTTCCTACCTTCATAAATATGGAATTAGTTGCTGAGCAATTCACTGGCCTTATCTGGTAACAGGAAAGTTTACTACTGGCATATTCTGGAATTATGATAACTTGTGAAACTTCAGTGGTTTATATAACTGTTCCATATGTAGATAATGAGCAGTAAGGATTATATAGAAAGTGTTTAAGCAGCAAATAAAGGCCTTGAGGAATCAATTATTCATATTGGCATATATAGTGTGGCTATGATAACAAGCATTCCTGTAAATATGTAAATAATCTGCTCATCACACTATGTAGGTAGGATAGGAAGAATAGTCCTATGAACCACCAGGCAATGTTAACATTACAATTGTTTTATTTAATTTTTTATTAACAATTATTATATTAAACAAAGTGTGGTGGTAGTCACAGTATATATATATATATATATATATATATATATATATATATATATATATATATATTTATATATATATATATATATATATATATATATATATATTGTCATGGCACATCTGACATTTTTCTAGAAAATGAAGTATTTCTCACAGAAAAGGAAGGAAAAAAAGCAAATTGGACATAATGTCAAACTAAACCTCAAAAATGGGCTGGACAAAATTATTGGCACCCTTAACTTAATATTTGGTTGCACACCCTTTGGAAAAAATAACTGAAATCAGTCGCTTCCTATAACCATCAATAAGATCCTTACACCTCTCAGTCGGAATGTTGGACCACTCTTCCTTTGCAAACTGCTCCAGGTCTCTATTATTGGAAGGTGCCTTTTCCCAACAGCAATTTTAAGATCTTTCCACAAGTGTTCAATGGGATTTAGATCTGGACTCATTGATGGCCACATTAGAGCACTCCAGCGCTTTGTTACCATCCATTTCTGGGTGCTTTTTGAGGTATGTTTGGGGTCATTGTCCTGCTGAAGACTCAAGATCTCAGATTTCATGATGCCTTGCACACATTCAAGGCACCCAGTGCCAGAGGCAGCAAAACAACCCCAAAACATAATTGAACCTCCACCATATTTCACTGTAGGTACTGTGTTCTTTTCTTTGTAGGCCTCATTCTGTTTTCGGTAAACAGTAGAATTATGTGCTTTACCAAAAAGCTCTATCTTGGTCTCATCTGTCCACAAGACATTTTCCCAGAAGGATTTTCCACCATGCGGACTATCCTGCATTGACACCTTTCATCAATTTTTCTCTTCCGTCCACACCCAGGGAGATTAGCTACAGTACCATGGGTTAAAAATTTCTTGATAATGTTGCACACTGTGGAAAAAGGCAAATCTAGATCTCTGGAGATGGACTTGTAACCTTGAGATTGCTGATATTTTCCCCAAATTTTGGTTCTCAAGTCCTCAGACAGTTCTCTTCTCCTCCTTCTGTTGTACATGCTTAGTGTGGCCTGCTTACAGACATTGCCACTCTGTTTCTAGTAATACAATGCATATGTGTAGGGAGTAAGGGCACTTGCACAGAAAAATGTGTAGTGCTGAGAAAGGCTATATCTGCAAATACAGCACATGCGTACAAACACAAGCGCCTATGCACCTTATGACAAATGTAGAGTAGGCAAGTAGGACATGCGTATCAGGTGCATTGTCCGGCCGCACAAACAGAAAGTGACATACAGTATATTGTTTCATAACCATGAAATACTTGCAAATCAAAACATTATTTCAATGTAATTAATAAACATCAAATATGGACACGTGCACACAAGAGAGTCAGTAAATCAAGACAACAAATATTTGTGTTTTTAGCATTAACATAAACACAAGCACTTACACAGCCAAATTTGGTCATATCCCAAAGAGAAAATGGTGTCAGTGTACTACAAACAAGCCATATACATATGAAAATATCAATAAAGCAAGAGCAGAGCTCAGAAGCAGTGTGAGGAAGCTCTAAATAGACAGCCCTAAAAACAGTAAATAGGTGCACCAATGCAAGGAACACCTGTGCTATAAGAGAATCAATAGCAATGAAAATCAATATGTAGAAATATATGAAATAAGTGTTCAATTTATCATAATACCCACAAAAGTGTATTGCATAACTAAACTGTCCTACCCAGTAGGTGAAACAAAATAATAAGAATAAATAATCTAATGCACCATTGCAGTTTATATAGTAGTTAGAAGATGAAGCAGATGATCAGAATCTGACTTACATCTCTGTACAACCTAGACCACCAAAGTCAATTACATTGACCCTTCTACCAGAAAACAGGGTAGTTTTCATATCCTATAGTCTGGGTCTTATAATTAGAGATGAGCAATTTTGGGGGGAAAATTTGATTCGCCGAAGCACCGAATTTTCCCCAAAATTGTTTGCGGCAAATTACTTTTAAAAATGGCTATTTCTTGCCTACAGAGAGCCTCAATAGGGGTGTAGAAAACTTTGCCTTGCTGTACCACGCATAGGGAGTGTGCTGGGTTAGTGAAATAATACTGTTATTTAGTATGACATGTAGATCAGAGGCACCGCTATTAGAATCACTGTCGCAGAGTCAGTGGTGGCATTTGTATGAGGAGACCATATAGTGGCTGAATGACACAGCCTGAGGTGACGGCAGCATGAGGAAAACATATAGTGGCTGAATGACACAGCGTGGAGGTGGCAACAGCATGAGGAGAACATATAGTGGCTGAATGACAAAGCCTGGAGGTGATGGAAGCATGAGGAGACCATATAGTGGCTGAATGTCACAGCCTAGAGTTGGCGGCAGCATATAGTGGCTGAATGACACAGCCTGGAGTTTGCAGCAGCATGAGGAGACCATATAGAAGCTGAATGACACAGGGTGGAGGAGACGGCAGCATATAGTGGCTGAATGACACAGCCTGGAGTTTGCTGCAGCATGAGGAGACCATATAGGGGCTTAATGACACAGAGTGGAGGTGGCGGCAGCATGAGGAGAACATATAGTTGCTGAATGACACATCCCGGAGTTGGCAGCAGCATGAGGAGACCACATAGTGGCTGAATGACAGAACTTGGAGATGGCGGCAGCATGTAGTGGCTGAAAGACAAAGTGTGGAGGTGGCGGCAGCATGAAGAGACCATATAGTGGCTGAATGACACAGCCTGGAGTTGGCGGCAGCCTGAAGAGACCACATAGTGACTGAATGACACAGCCTGGAGTTGGCGGCAGCATAAGGAGACCCCATAGAGGCTGAATGACACAGCCTGGAGTTGGCGGCAGCATATAGTGGCTGAATGACACAGCGTGGAGGTGGCAGCAGCATTAAGAGAACATACAGTGGCTGAATGACACAGCGTGGAGGTGGCAGCAGCATGAGGAGAACATATAGTGGCTGAATGACACATTTCTGGAGGTGGCGTAAGCATGAGGAGACCATATAGTGGCTGAATGACACAGCGTGGAGGTGGCGGAAGCATGAGGAGAACATATTGTGGCTGAATGACACAGTCTGGAGTTGACAGCAGCATATAGTGGCTGAATGACACAGCCTGGAGTTTGCAGCAGCATGAGGAGACCATATAGTGGCTGAATGACAGCGTGGAGGTGGCAGCAGCATGAGGAGAACAAAGGTGCAGTATGAGACAGCTTGGAGCTGGCATCAGCATGAGGAGAACAGATGGTGGCAGAATGAGTCAGCTGGAGGTGGCAGCAGCAGCATCAGGAGTCCTGAAAGTGACCCAGTGACAGAGTGGTGTGGTGGGTCCAGTGAAAAAAGGAGAACTTGGCATCAAATGTATGGCATCAGGCAAGTGGCAGGACTGAAGAAAACGGTTTATTTTGTAAAAGTGTTAGTGTGGATATGCATTACGTAAAACTTAATTTTTAATAATATGCTTAGGATAAAATATATGGACCCAAATTATTATTTTTTTAAATCAAACAAAAGGAAAGTTGTGTAAAAATCCCCATGTGCCTCCTACACCACCAAGTGTTGATGTGATGCAAAGACCTCTAAACTGTGGAAGGCAACAACGTATGGTCAATTGTAACCAGTGGGGGTAAACACTTCCCCTGTAAGGCCCTACTCTCGCATCATTAATTCCCTTCTTGGCAAGTGTTACTCGTCCTAAAAAGGGCGGCTCCACACAGGAACCTCTCTCTATTTCCACCTACAAACACTGCCATTTCCCAGAGTTTTTAGGTGGAAATAGGGATTGGTCCCTGTGTGAGGCTGCCCTTTTTTAGACGAGTAACACTTTCCTCAAAAAGGTGGAAGGCAACAACATATTGTCCATTGTAGCAGGTGAGGTTAAAAACTCCCCCTGTAAGTCGCTACTCTCGCCCTAATTATTCCCTTCTTGGCAAGTGTTACTCACCCTAAAAGGGAGGCCCCACACAGGAAACTCTCTCTATTTCCTCCTATCCCGTCCTCCTATCTCAACCTCCTATCCCGTCTTCTTATCCCGACCTCCTATCTCGACCTCCTATCTGGACCTCCTATCTGGACCTTCTATCCCGACCTCCTATCCTTACCATCCCATCCTCCTATCTCGACCTCCTATCCCAACCTCCTATCCCGACCTCCCATCCCGTCCTCATATCCCAACCTGTAATATGTGTACCAGGTATTGAAATATCTCTAGCCGTAAGGAAGTTATGTGGGAACATACATTTTCCATTGATTTGCATGGGACTTGAAACAAAAACCCATCTTTTATATAAGGGTGTAGGTAAGGGTTAATTTAACTATCATATCTTTTTTATTTGACATATAAGTAATATGTGTACCAGGTATTATTGAAATCACTCCAGCCGTACTGAAGTTATGTGGGAACATACATTTCCCATTGATTTGCATGGGACTTTAAACAAAAACTCCGACCCTCACAAATGGGGGTAGTTAAGGGTTTAATTAACTATCCTTTATTTTAAATGGACATATAAGTAACATGTGACCAAGTATAATCAAAATATCTCCAGCCGTTTGGAAGTTATGCAGTAAAATATAATTCCCATAGACTTGTATGGGACTTTAACAAAAACCCGACCCTGGCAAATGGGGGTGAGTAAGGGTTAAATTACCTATCATATGTTTGTTGTTGACATAAGTAACATGTGTACCAAGTTTCATGTTAATATCTTTATCTGTTTGGACGTGATTGTGGAACATACCGAATGTATCGGCGTTTAGCATTTTTTATGCAAAAATTTTTAGCCTAAAGTCAATCTGCGTGTTATACGCCGATAGACTGTTTGTGACCACACAAAAGCCGCTGCAGTTCAATGATTCAAAGAGGGCGCTTTAAATCATTGAACTGCAGCAGCTTCTGCCTGGCCAGAGTCCCACTGCCACTGCCCGCTTTCCTTCCCGTCCCCGGTTTTATAGTTATATGTCCCGCCGTCGCCATTGCCCAATTCCCTCCCCGTCCCTGGTTTTATAGTTAAATATCCCGCCGCCGCCCCCACGGCCCAATTCCCTCCCCGTTCCTGTTTTATAGTTAAATATCCCGCTGCCGCCACTGCCCAGTTCCTTCCCTGTCCCCGGTTTTATAGGTACATGTGCCCTGGGGACTGCGGTCCTTCATGCTCCGGCAGTCTCCTGATCTGTCACTGTATCCCGCGTAATGCACACTGTATGCCGCGTCCTCAACACAACGTCACTTGTCAGTCAGTGCGCGGCACACAGTGACAGATCAGGAGACTGCCGGAGCACGAAGGACCGCAGTCCCCAGGGCACATGTAACTATAAAACCGGGTACGGGGAGGGAATTGGGCAGTGGCGGTGGCGGGATATTTAACTATAAATCCGGGGACGGGGAGGGAATTGGGCCATGGCGACGGCAGGATATTTAACTATAAAACCGGGGACGGGGAGGGAATTGAGCAGCGGCACTCTGGGCCCACAGAAGCCACTCACTGCACTGTCAATGATTTGAAGCACTTGCTTTAAATCATTGAACTGCAGAAGCCGCCAGAAACAGTTTATCGAGGTACACCTGCACACACACGCACCCTCATTTTTCCAAGGATATTTTGGTAAAAAAACTTTTTTACCAAAATTTCCTTTGAAAAATGAGGTGCGTGTTATAGGCCGGTGTGTGTTATACCCCTATAAATATGGTACATACACACACATTGATATATATATATATATATATATATATATATATATATATATATATATATATTTGTATATTAAAATACAAATGAGAAAAAGCATCACCAAAAATTTACAAATATGTTTAACATAACAAATGATATAAACAATAGGTGAATTTCTGATGACAGACTCCCTTTTAGTTTAGAAGTATAGTAAATATAGCATTAATGCAATTTAAATTGGAAAAATATGACATGAGTATATGTTTCTTAGCTGCTGCAGAGTGCTGTAGAGTCTTTGTGCTTGCATTAATAAGTGACTCCTCATGGTAACAGTATACAGTGTATATATATAAATTGTGTATGTGTCTTTTCTAATTAAAACACAGTTTTCCGTTAGGATTGTTCAGGAGAGCCTGAAGCCAATGATAAATGAATAGCACAATACCCTCAAGGCAATATATAATATAGTGTAATTCCAGAGCCTTGGGCAGCCCGTGTATCCTGCCATCTTTCAGCTCCATTCTTCTGACATCATTGTAGTGGGGTTACCTCATTTACACTGGCCTATAATTTTTCTATAAATGGGAGTGTAAAATCCATTCAGATGGGGGGGCATGATCTGTAGGAAGTCCCAATGATCGGACCACTAGCAATCCATTTCTTATCACCTGTTCTGTAGATAAATGATGAATGTTGTTTATAGGACAACCTCTTTAGTTTCCCACAATAATTAAATGCATGGAGATGACAATGGGCCAAGAGTGGAGTATAGTTTTCTTTGTAGGTTTTTGTTTCCGACAGGTATTTACTATTGTATCTTGTATTTGGATACATTTTGCTCTTTTTGCACATGCTTTGAACTGTCGAGTTTTCCAAAGCTTAAATCCCAAAAATTTTATCTGGAAACATTAGTAAGTTTATAGGTTTCTATTATTTTTTTTTTTTTTTTTGAGACACCTCACTTTTCCCTGATGGCCACACCCCTTTGTAGGGTTTTCTGAGTAAAGTGAAGAGTTAGTAGAGTTTTTTGGCTTTTTTGTCAGAAATTCTGGCACACAACACATGTGTCACAAAAAACCCTACAAAATCTACTCGGAAAGGCCTTAGTAAATTAGGTCCAATTTGTCTTGACATTCTTATCATTTTACAATATGGCTTCCTCTCGTATGTGTATCCTATGGACTTATCTGAGCATGGGCAGCACATTACTATTGGTGATGATTGCCTTTCACTTTCAGCTTTAATAGCTAGTATTTGAAATGATAATGGTCTTAGTCTTAGCTAAAGTATAGTTTTTTGTCTATAAAATTACGGTAGGAAGCTCTTTATATCCTTGTTTAGTCATGTCAGGCATTTCTACTGAACCCTAAAATGGGCTGAAATAGCAGGAAAGAAAAGTAAATTGATGTATGGCTCAGCTTCATCTTGTGCCAAGGGGACTCAAGATTGCAGGAAATGTTGTTCAATTATTTTCAGTGTAAGAGAAATACAAACTTCTCAAAGCCTCTAAGCAGTTAAATAACTGCATGGTTAAATCTATGTTCTAAACGTAAAAAGGTTATCTTTCTGTCCGTCTCTGTCTGTCTCTATCTACCAATCTTTGTTTCGCAGAAACAATGGTTATATTAGTGCTGTGGAAACTGCTTGGGGTGTCATTCGAGAAAAGAGTGATGCCCTGTGTGAAAATAACTGACTACAGGGGTGTTAGGTCCCTGAGAATAGGCTATTAAAGGGGTATTCATGAATTTTTTTTTATGTGACTATGCTACAGGGGCTGTAAACTTAGTGTAGTTCATCATATAGTGTCTGTACCTGTGTGTGACAGTTTTCTCACAATTCTTATGTGATTTTCACCCCAATATTTATTTTTAGCAGCATACAAAAACAAAACAGATAGCTGTGTATTGCCTCATACATTTCAACATGCTGCCTCAACTTCATAAACCTTAGCAGAGGAGGCAGGAAAAAAATTTCAGTGCAATTCTGTGTCTTTGTTCCACAACAAATAATCTGCTGGTTATACTAGTCTAAATAAATCTCAAACACATGAAGGGTTCTAAATAGAAGAAAAATGTGTCTCTAATTCCCAGGGTACACTACCTCAGTCACATTTATAACCTTCAAAAATTAAATACCTGCTAATATGAACTCCCAATGGTCATATCTAAAACCGGAAAAAAATGAGTCATTTACACAGAAATAGCAAAAAATATATTATGTTTATTGGTACATTATAAAACACAAAAAGAGATTTCCACAAAAGTGGGGGAAAGAAAAGAAAGTGTCACACTAAGCCCCAGTATCATACCTCATAGACATAAACCCTAATACTATTTCCATAGAGATACGTGTTACATGCTACTGCAAACTAATCAAGGTGCTTACAGCTTGCAGCTTCCGATCATAAAGCATTACATGAAAACATATTTGTGCAGTAATACATACTTTGGTACTTTCTTACTATTTAAACTATTATACCAAAGTATGTATGCACCTTGATTAGTTTGCTGTAGTATGTTTTGCACGTATCTCTATGGGAATAGTATTAGGGTTTTTGTCTATGAGGTATGATACCGGGGCTTAGTGTGACACTTTCTTTTCTTTCCCCCACTTTTGTGGAAATCTCTTATTGTGTTTTATAATAATAAACATAATATATTTTTTGCTATTTCTGAGTAAATGACTCAATTTGTTGGGGTTTTGGTTATACTAGTCTGTAGACCGTATAATATCCAGCAGTCCATTCCTAATAGTCTTTGACATAGTGCAATTTTGTGTTTAGTACACAGCTTTTTTGTGCTGCAGCACTGTTGTGTACTGCTGGTGTTGTGCAAAAATTCATTTCTTTTAACTGTACTGTTCCACATTTTTCTGCCCTCATAAGTGCATACCACATACGTACATCTAAGTAGTGTACTATTTTGTACCTGTTAATCTGTAATGGGCCTAGATATAGTGAAACTCCAGGCAAAAGTACTCACCAGCTGGTGTTTGTACTCATATATTTTATTAAGTGTACTGTAGAGCTTTTTTCTGCCCACATAAGTGCATACCACATACCTACATCTAAGTAGTGTACAATTTTGTACTTTATGTTTCAATGGGTGGGGGGGGGGAATAGAATTATGGGATTTGTAGGCAAAAGAAGAAAACTCAAACAGGAAATACCAGTTCACAAAAAGCTAGCCACGGTGTTATGGTAATCTCACAACACAGCCATTTGGCCCCAAGACAAGTGCATATCCTTCCTAAGCAAGTCCATTACTGTCTGGCTGGTACGTATTAAAATCCCCTTATAGTGCATAACCCCTTTAATGTAAAAGGCACAGAAAACAATTTATCTGTAGCTAGCTATACTATATCTATTTACAGGGGCATAACTAGAAAAAGCTGATTTTTTTGCAAGACACTCTACATTGTCATACTTATCAGACACTGTCACAGAATACATAAGTTCCTCAGGTACCATAAGCCATGAGTTAAAATGAGAATGTCTAAAGTGAGTTAAGGAAGGGTCCATACTAAGATAGGCTAAGAAGGAGACATGCATGGAGAATACAGCAAGATTTAAAGAGCAACTAGGTCTGGAAAAAGTGCATGTCTTGTGGGCAGCCAAACTAGGAACGGTTTGTTAAGAGTAGAGTTGAATAAGCCGATCCTGTAGAGCCCAGTTTCGATCAAAACTTTGCCAAAAATTCTGTTTAGGAAACATTAGAACTTTGCTGGACTCATTTTCCATTAGCTTGGCTATTGCACTATTATAGAAGGGATAAGAAACGTGTGGCCTTTTGCATAGGATGAGGAAGTAGAAACATTGAGATTTCATCAGGGTAGCCCAGCTTACGTTCTAGCTAGCAATAAGATCAAATGCTCGCAGGTTAGCCAATCATTGCTGGCATGCAGCCACCCAGGCCGATAAAGAGACAGCATTCAGAGTGGGTCTAAAAGGAGTGATAAAACCCAATGTACTGTATTGCGGCCGCTATCTTGGAGAGAAAGCTTAGCAGTAAGCAGTGCTCAGAAGAATTCCCTGTGGAACTAATGATCCCAGAAAGCTTTCACCCTACAATACAAAGCAATTTGAGCAAAGGACTGGGCCAACCTCAGTAACCTACATTACTTCATGCAGCCACCTTACTACAAATCTTAGCAGCATGACTTCAGAATAATTCATAGGAAGCTACCACACTACAACACAAAGCAAATTGAGTAAAGCCTTGTTGGCCGCAATGGGCATCACCTATTTGTCCAGGCCCAGTACAGGTAGCAGCAGCCAAGTGCCTGGTGGTAGTAGTAGTAGAAACATCAGCAGGCAAAAGTTGCTCATTTCTTCCAGTGGTTGTGTTTGTAGGATAATATGGCCATTGTGGACTGGTTGGTTTATTCTTTGTCATGGGTTAATGAGGTGATGCCACTTAGAATGTTATCCATTGGAAAAAGATTACCCTGATTGTTTTTTTGCGCCACCAATTGTAATTTGTAATGACATCAATCATTTCAACCAAAAATGTATGGCGAAACCAGAAAAAAATTATTTGTGGGACAAAATTGGAAAAATATAATTTTTCGGTAAAAATGACACCATATATTTATTCTGTAGGTTTATTCGGTTACAATGATACCCAATTTATATAGTTTTTTTATTTTACTACTATAAAAAAAATTATAACTACATGCACCAAAATTAGTATTTTAAAATTGTCATCTTCTGACCCCTATAACTTTTTTATTTTTCTGTATACGGGGCAGTTTGAGGGCTTATTTTTTTGCGCCGGGATCTGAAGTATTTATTGGTACCATTATTTTTTGATGGGACTTTTTGATTGCTTTTTATACATTTTTTTTAGGGTATACAAAGTGACTAAAAATACTCAATTTTGGTCTTTGGACTTCCTTTACGTGTACGCCATTGACCGTGCGGTTTGGGTAACATTATATTTTTATATGGAATGCATAGAGGATTGGAAGAGCCGGCACTGTAGTGAGGGAACGTCCCGCCTTGATGCTGAGGAAAGCACTGGTGATGCAAGTGGATGGTAGGTAAGGCATATGCGGGGGTCCTTTCATGTGAACAAATTATGCAGCCAATGAGACATTTAAAGAAGGGTACAAAAGACGCACTCACCTGGTTTCATGCTGAAGAAGGTGTAGATTTATTCCAAGTAGTACATGGAGATGTATGGCTCGGGTCGGGAAGGAGAGAAAGCAAGAGCTCAGCCGAGCTTGGCTGAGCTCTTGCTTCCTCTCCTTCCCGACCATAGCCATACATCTCCATGTACTACTTGGAATAAATCTACACCTTCTTCGGCATGAAACTGGGTGAGTGCGTCTTTTGTACCCTTCTTTAAATATTATATTTTTATAGTTCGGACATTTATGCATGCAGCAATACCACATATGTTTATTTTCATTTTTGTTTAAATATTTTTTTTTTATGGGAAAAGGGGGGTGATTCAAACATTTATTCAAGAAGCGGTTAAATCAAATTTATTCACTCAATTTTTTTAAAACTTTTTTTACACTTATTTTTAGCCCCCATAAGGGATTATTACATGCAATCCTTTGATTGCATACACTGAACAATGCTATGCCATAGCATTGATCAGTGTTATCTGCGCTCGATTGCTCACGCCTAGATCTCAGGCTTGGAGCAATCAAATGCCAATCGAACAATGGGAAGAAACGTAAGTACCCTCCCACTGTCCTCTCAGCTGTTTGTGATGCCGCAATTTCCCCACGGTGGTCCCGAACAGCTCCGCTGAGCTAATCGGCAGTATTTTCTCCTGGTTTAGATGCCGCAATCAACTTTGATTGCGGTGTCTAAAGGGTTAACACTGGACATCAGCCCGATCGGCGGTGTCTGATATTAGCCGCTGATCCTGGCTGCTGATAGCAACTGGGACCCTGCAGGTATGAAGCGTGCTACCCTGTAGGTATGAAGCGTGCTCAGCTCCTGAGCGCGCTTAACACACCGGAAGCTGGCCATGAGCGTAAATATATGCATGTAGTCATTAAGGAGTTAAGATTGCTGTGCTGTATGAAAAAATATTTAAGTAAATATGAATGGTTTGAATTATGTTGGAGTGCAATCGTAATTATTTTGACCATGCAAGAGCGCAATAACTCCACCTTAACTCTTTGACAAAACACAAATAAGTGTAAACCATTCTCATTTTATAGAGGAACTGTCATCTCTCCTTCTGTTTGAGTAAATATTTGCAGTAGAACTCTATTCTGTACATCCTCTTTAACTTCTTTTGGAAATATTTAAAGGAAATCTGTCATCAGAATCACCCGCACTAAACCTGTTACACAGGCTTGTAGTGTGGGTGATCCTGATTAAAACGCTTCTTACCTGGTTAAAAATGGTTCAGTGGTTCTTCAGATATCTTTATTTTTAGTTTTCTGTTATTCCCTGGCTTGGGACTCAGTGGGAGGTGTTATCATCTGGGACTCGGCCACACATCATTCTAGCTGGGCGGAGCTGCCGCCCGGCTCATGAATATTCATGAACATATCCTCGTGGTCTAACTCCTTTTTCTAGGTCTGGTGCCTAGATAAGGTCATGAATATTCATGAGCCGGGCGGCCGCTCCGCCCAGCTAGAATGACGTGTGGCCGAGTCCCAGATGATAACACCTCCCACTGAGTCCCAAGCCAGGGGATAACAGAAAACTGAAGATATCTGAAGAACCGCTGAACCATTTTTAACCAGGTAAGAAGCGTTTTAATCAGGATCACCCGCACTACAAGCCTGTGTAACAGGTTTAGTGCGGGTGATTCTGATGACAGATTTCCTTTAAATACATTTATAACTACAGATATAGAAACTGTATTGTTAAAGCTCTACCTCTGTCCTAAAGCAAGCTATGTTATCAGCCCAGCACTTTGGAAGGTGCAGGTACTCAGACTTCTTACTAGTGGCACAGATTCACTAGGCTGGGCACAAGGAAATCTTCTGACTGTAAGCTGCTGAATAACACATCCACAATGTACTGCAGAATAGAGAAACAGGGACACTTTTATTTGATAGGCATCACTGCCCTGATAAGTAGTCTGTGTAGCGCCCAAAACTTGTAGCATAGTGCACAAAAAAACTACTGTGTAAGTGACCAGAAAGGTGTATGCATCGCGGATCATATAAACATGATGCGAGGGTCACAGCACCTTATCACAAAATCTGCCTTCCATTCTTGTGGCATTTATTCATTAATTTACCGTCTCACTCACTATCCTTAAAGCATCTTCGGCGGTGGCCGCCTGGCGGAATCTCTGCCTGCGGAATTCCATAAGCGGAGATTCTGCAGTGTGAACATACCCTAATAGGTCTTGTGTCTGCTTATATGCCCTGCTTAGAACCCTTTGGGTCCCTTCAGGCTTCTGGGCCAGATTTACCTATAAAAAGGGCTTTGTAATTTAGGCAAGGACCAATTGGTGGTTATTTTTAACACTTAAAAAAGGGAAGTATTAAGGATAGTGAGTGAGACGGTAAATTAATGAATAAATGCCACAAGAATGGAAGGCAAATTTTGTGATAAGGTGCTGTGACCCTCGCACTGGTGGGACCCCGGGGCACTGCAGTACTCATGAAACCGGTGGGACTGCGGGGCTATGCAGTACTCATCAAATTCCGTGCAAAGAATGAACATGTTCTCTCCTTGCGCGGAACAATTTCACACTGATGATAATGTTCACAGTGCGGAATTCTACTCGTGGAATTACGCTCACGGAATTTAAATGGGCACTGTCGGATACAAAAAACTTTTGATATGTTGTAAAGCATGCAAAACCAATAGGTACTGAAAAAGCTAGTCAAAAAACTGCCCCCCTGCCTGCTTGGACACATACTAGTCCTGCTGTGTCCATGCATCATCACCTATGTCATGGACACACTTCCTTGATTGACAGCTGTGAGTGCAGGGCTCACAACTGGAGGACAAATCCTCCCACTGTCAGCTTGTGTCTCGTTACTGTCAGTGAGGACAAGCTGGGAGTTGTAGTTGGGCTAATGCTAGGGGAGATGTGAGCAGACAGCATACTGAGGAAGGGGGCGGAGACCTGCACAGTGAGGCCACGCCCCCTCCCTTTGAGATGAATTAAGACTAGGGAGCTAAATTAAAAGTGTAATAAAAAAATAAATAAAGATGCTAGGCACATAACAATTAGATGTACATGGTCAGGATAAGGTACTGAGTGATTTATTTAACCCCTTAAGGACACATGACGTACTGGAACGTCATGTGTCCACTCCCGATCTATAACGCGGGGCCACGTCATAGCGGTTCGGGCCCGTGGCTAATAGCGCGCGGCATTGATCGCTGTGCCGCGCGCTATTAACCCTTTAGACGCGGCGTTCAAAGTTGAACGCCGCGTCTAAAGTGAAACCGAAAGCATGCCGGCTAGCTCAGTGGGCTGTTCGGGATAGCCGCGGTGAAATCGCGGCATCCCGAACAGCTGACAGGACAGCGGGAGGGCCCCTACCTGCCTCCTCGCTGTCCGATCGCCGAATGACTGCTCAGTGCCTGAGATCCAGGCATGAGCAGTCATGCGGCAGAATCATCGATCACTGGTTTCTTATGAGAAACCAGTGATCAACATAGAAGATCAGTGTGTGCAGTGTTATAGGTCCCTATGGGACCTATAACACTGCAAAAAAAAAGTGCAAAAAAAAAGTGAATAAACATCATTTAACCCCTTCCCTATTAAAAGTTTGAATCACCCCCCTTTTCCCATAAAAGAAAAAACACAGTGTAAATAAAAATAAAAATAAACATAAATGGTATCGCCGCGTGCGGAAATGTCCGAATTATAAAAATATATCGTTAATTAAACCGCACGGTCAATGGCGTGCGCGCAAAAAAATTCCAAAGTCCAAAATAGTGCATTTTTGGTCACTTTTTATATCATGAAAAAATGAATAAAAAGCGATCAATAAGTCCTATCAATGCAAAAATGGTACCGTTAAAAACTTCAGATCACGGCGCAAAAAATGAGCCCTCATACCGCCCCATACACGGAAAAATAAAAAAGTTATAGGGGTCAGAAGATGACAATTTTAAACGTATTAATTTTCCTGCATGTAGTTATGATTTTTTCCAGAAGTCCGACAAAATCAAACCTATATAAGTAGGGTATCATTTTAATCGTATGGACCTACAGAATACATATCAGGTGTCATTTTTACCGAAAAATGTACTACGTAGAAACGGAAGCCCCCAAAAGTTACAAAACAGCGTTTTTTTTTAAATTTTGTCGCACAATGATTTTTTTTCCCGCTTCACCATAGATTTTTGGGCAAAATGACTGACGTCATTACAAAGTAGAATTGGTGGCGCAAAAAATAAGCCATCATATGGATTTTTAGGTGTAAATTTGAAAGAGTTATGATTTTTTAAAGGCAAGGAGCAAAAAACGAAAATGCAAAAACGGAAAAACCTCCGGTCCTTAAGGGGTTAAAAAAAACTTTTTTTTTTTTTTTTGATCTGACTCATACGCTTTAAGCAAAAGAATCCAGGAAACACTAGTTCTTTATAATATATAGACAAAGTATGAAGCAAAACAGATGGTAATGAAAGAAATAATAATGCTCTTGTCTTCCTGAAGTTGCAGAACTTTATGAATATATCCAGGTCATTGGCACAAATGCTGGTTATAATGTTAGTGGTATTTGTCTTTTGTTTCACTATTTAATGATGTAATATGACACTTCATGATTCTGCTTTTGTACTGTAATATTGTTACATTCATCAACTTCTTGGATCAGCCTTATGAAGTGTCAATTGAACGACCATATGAAGTGGAAGGACCGAGAATACATCTCTCTTTATCAGATAACTTTCTATTGATTTCTCTTTTTCCACTCCAATCAGGTAATGACTATGGACATATTGCAGGAAGGTAAAATAAAACAATGTTTAAGGGGATGCTTCTCGAAAGATTGAAGAGTATTAGATATAGAGTACAGTATGTTTAGTGGTAAAAAAAAATCTATAGTTTGATACATAGATACATGTATAGATTATACATATTTTATTTCATCTTTCATTAGAGACCCAAATGCAAATGCTGTAACAGTACCACTTTCTTTAAACCTATCACAGGTTATTTATATTACTATTACCACTTATAGAAAAGAATAAAAAGAAGAGTACTTTATGAGCAGCATCATCTGAGTGAAAGACGGTGTATACAAGTGAATAGTGCACTCACCTATACACTGAAGCAATGAGAACACTCTTAAAGCGGTACTCCGCCCCTAGATATCTTATCTCCTATCCAAAGGAGAGGGGATAAGATGTCTGATCGCTGGGGTCCCACCGGTGGGGACCACTGCGATCTCCCGTCTGCACTCAACATTCATTTAGAGTGTTCGATGCAGCAGGAGGCTTGTAATGTCATCCCGCCCCCTCCCATAGAATTGCATTGAGGTGACATTACGAGCCGGGCGTGCCCGTGATGTCACAAGCATCTACCCCACATCACCAATAATCCAGCACGGAGGGGATAAGATGTCTAGGGGTGGAGTACCCCTTTAAGAATGGCAGTCGTTGATCCTTCTCAGTGTTCTATTGGGTCTGATGTGTAACATAATAATGCAAAATATGGTAAAGAACATTTTTCATTTTGCACTGCTCCAGTGAGATCCCAGGAAAGCTTCTTGATAAAGAGGAGATTTTTATTTATGTCATTGAAATATCACATTTCAGACTCAAACTAAGTATTTTTTCAGGTGAAGAGAAGGTATGTAGCTTAGAAAATGATGATCTAGCATAGAATATTGATGCAAAGTAAGCTTACAAATTGTTGGTTAAAAAAGTTAGATATTAAAGTCTGAATTTGCTCCTTATTTATCACACAGCATGAGGCAATGTAAAAAAGGTTAGAACATCCTTAGACAACCTGGGCTATGTTTATGCTTTCTAAGTATTACCTAGGATTAGTAAATCTGCTCCATTGTGTTTTTGTCTTCTAGATACTTAGATAATTGCCTAGCAAGTGCTTAATAATAACCACGTGTTCATTCATTGCTATAGTTATGCCATATAAATTGACATTGTCATGGTGAAATTGACCTTGCCGGAATTCTTTTTATGGTCCCAAGGTTGCCCTAAAGCCCTAGTTATACAGTAGTGTTTTTGAGTTGTTGATACTCAGATCCTTGACCAACAAGATTCCAATAAAGATAATGAGAGAATTAGAGCATGTTTATTATTTTCCCATAGAGATTCTCTATCATTCGAAAACCTTAAGTACAGGCACTGCTGCCTGCCTCTCATCTCAGAAGGAAAATTTTAACCACTAGCGCAGTGCTCATACTTGATGCTGAATAAATCGAGATGATTTCAACATATTGTTTCCAATTATTCTTTTCATAATTTGCATATTGTAAACATGTCTAATGTATCTATCCTGTGATTTCCTCTATACAATATACATATACACAGTGGGGATCAAAAGTTTGGGCACCCCAGGTAAAAAATTGTATTAATGTGCATAAAGAAGCCAAGGAAAGATGGAAATATTTCCCAAATGCATCGAATTACAGATTAGACATTCTTATAATATGTCAACAAAAGTTAGATTTTATTTTCATCATTTACACTTTCAAAATAACAGAAAACTAAAAAATGGCATCTGCAAAAGTTTGGGCACCCTGCAGAGTTAATATCTTGTACTTGCCCCCTTTGGCAAGTATCACAGCTTGTAAACACTTTTTGTAGCCAGCCAAGAGTCTTTCAATTCTTGTTTGAGGTATCTTTGCCCATTCTTCCTTACAAAAGTCTTCCAGCTCTTTGAGATCTCTGGGCTGTCTGTCACACACTGCTCTTTTAAGGTCTATCCATAGATTTTCAATTATGTTGAGGTCAGGAGATTGTGAAGGCCATGGCAAAACCTTCAGTTCACGCCTCTTGATGTAATCCCCCGTGGATTTCGAGGTGTGTTTAGGATCATTATCCATTTGTAGAAGCCATCCTCTCTTTAACTTCAGCTTTTTCACAGATTCATCAACTTAGCATCCAAAATGTGCTGAAATTTTATTGAATCAATGTTTCCTTCTACTCGTGAGATGTTCCCTGTGCCACTGGCTGCAATACAACCCCAAAGCATGATTGATCCACCCCCATGCTTAACAGTTGGACAGAGGTTATTTTCATTAACTTCTGTTCCCCTTCTTCTCCAAACATACCTTTGCTCATTCTGGCCAAAAAGTTCAATTTTAATCTCATCGATCACAGAACTTGTTTCCAAAATGCATCAGGCTTGTCTATATGTTCATTTGCAAAGTTCAAACGCTGATTTTTGTGGTCAGGATGTAGAAGAGGTTTTCTTCTGATGACTCTTCCATGAAGACCATATTTGTACAAGTATCTCTTCATAGTGGAATAGTGTACCACAACTCCAGTGTCTGTCAGATCTTTCTGGAGGGATTGTGCAGTCAAACGTGGGTTTTGAATTGTTTTTCTCACAATCCTGCGAGCTGTTCTGTCTGATATTTTTCTTGGTCTTCCAGATCTTGCTTTAACTTCCACTGTTCCCGATGACTGCCATTTCCACTGCCATTATTTTATAGTTATTGCTGTAATTTCCTGTCTTATGTATACTACTACCAGTTCACTGTTTGTTTTCTAGAAAAAGACTGCAGTTGGGCAGCTGAAACGTTGTTGATGTAAGGTGGACTAAACTCTACAAACTTTCTTCAATATACAGTAGTGTAAAATTGATTTTGCGGTTTGGATGTCCATTCTAGCCGTGTGAACTTGGGCTATTTAATGATTTACACCCGCTTCTTCTATAAGTTTTGTAAATATTTTATTATATCTTTTCATGGGATAACATTGAGGAAATAACACTCTGCTGCAATGTAAAGTAGTGAGTTCACAGAGTGCACAGCATGTATAACAGTGTTTAACGTTGTGTCCACTCAAAATAACTCAACACACATCCATTAACCCCTTAACGACGAGCACCGTAAATGTACATTCTGGTGAGGTGGTACTTAACGCACCAGGACGTACATTTACGTCCTAAGCATAACCGCAAGCATCGGAGCGATGCCCGGATCATGCGCGGCAGGTCTCGGCTGCTAATTGCAGCCAGGGGCCCGCCAGTAGTGGCAGACACCCGCGATCTCGCGGATGTCCGCCATTAACCCCTCAGATGCTGTGATCAACACAGATCATGGCATTTGCAGCATTGCGGTCACTAAAATGGATGATAGGATCGCCCGCAGCGCTGCCGCGGCAATACGATCATCCAGCACGGCAGACGGAGGTCCCCTCACCTGGCTCCACTGCCTTCCTGGCATCTTCTGCTCTGATCTGCCTTCCCGCAGACCAGAGCAGAAGATGACCGATAACCCTGATCAGTCCTATACATAGCACTGAACAAGATTAGCAATCGAGTGATTGCTATAAATAGTCCCCCATGGGGCCTATTAACCTCTTCAGGACCCATGACGTATGCATACGTCATCACACCCTGGGTCTTAACGACCCATGACGTATGCATACGTCATGTCTTTTCCTGGTCTCCGCCGCTCACCCGACAGAGATCGGAAGCGGATCCCTGCTAAAATCCTTCAGCAGGGATCCAGGGCAAATGCCGAGGGGGGCCATGTAGGATCTGCGGTCTGCGGCCCTTGCGATCTGCGGCGATACCGGGCTGATCGGGTCTCTGGGACCCGACCGCCCGGTAATTTTGCATGATCCCGGCTGTCACAGACAGCCAGGACCATGCTAAAGCATAGGAGCGAGGTGGCAAGCCTGCCACCTCCTCCGATCCCCTGCGATTCTTCGGTTAGTTAACCGACCAATCGCAGGGGGGGGGGGGGCGGTTACTTCCTCCCGTCCTGCCCGGCCCCTGGAAGTCCGGAGAGGACGGGAGGAAGACCGAAGGACGCGGCGGGGGACAGGGGAGTGCTGGGGACCGGCCCCGGTACTTACCTCGTCCCTGAAGACCCAGATCCCGGCGAGGAAGATGGCGGCGGCGACAGGTGAGTAGATCTTCAGCCGCGGTCGGGCCCTTTACAGCAATGCACATCGCCGTAAAGCGACATGCATTGCTGTATTGGGACCCTATATACTACAACTCCCAGCATGCCCAGACAGCCCTTGGCATCTGGGCATGCTGGGAGTTGCAGTTTTGCAACATCTGGAGGTCCACAGTTTGGAGACCACTGTGCCCTTCCAGATGTTGCAAAACTACACATTCTCAGCATGCCCTTACTGTCCAGGCATGCTGGGAGTTGTAGTTCTGTAACATCTGGCCCTTCAGATGTTGCAGAACTACAACTCCCAGCATGCCTGGACAGTTTTGGCATACTGGGAGTTGTAGTTTTGCAACATCTGGAAGGGCACAGATTGGGAACCACTGTATTAGTGGTCTGCAAACTGTAGTCCTCCAGATGTTGCAAACTACAACTCCAAGCATACTGGGAGTTGTAGTTCGGCAACATCTGGCTCTAAAGATGTTGCCAAACTACTACTCCCAGCATGCCTGAGAATGTTTGGGAGTTGTGGTTTTGCAACAACTGGAGGCACACTGGTTGGGAAACATTGTCTGTTTCCTAACTCAGTGTTTACCAACCCGTGTGCCTCCAGCTGTTGCAAAACTATAACTACCAGCATGCACTGATAGACTGTGCATGCTGGGAGTTGTAGTTTTGCAACAGCTGGAGGTCCCCTCCTTGTGAATGTACAGGGTACATTCACATGGGCAGGGGGCTTACAGTGAGTATCCGGCTGCAAGTTTGCGATGCAGCAAATTTTGCGTGGCAGCTCAAACTCGTAGCGGGAAAATTGCTGTAACCCCCCCTGCCCGTGTGACTGTACCCTAAAAACACTACACTACACTAACACAAAATAAAATAAAAAGTAAAAAACACCACATATACACATACCCCTACACAGCCCCCCTCCCTTCCCAATAAAAATGAAAAACGTCTGGTACGCCACTGTTTTCAAAATGGAGCCTCCAGCTGTTGCAAAACAACAACTCCCAGTATTGCCGGACAGCCGTTGACTGTCCAAGCATGCTGGGAGTTTTGCAACAGCTGAAGGCACCCTGTTTGGGAATCACTGGCGTAGAATACCCCTATGTCCACCCCTATGCAAATCCCTAATTCAGGCCTCAAATGCGCATGGCGCTCTCACTTTGGAGCCCTGTCGTATTTAAAGGCAACAGTTTAGGGTCACATATGGGGTATCGCCGTACTCGGGAGAAATTGCCTTACAAATTTTGGGGGGCTTTTTCTCCTTTCACCCCTTATGAAAAGGTGAAGTTGGGGTTTACACCAGCATGTTAGTGTAAAAAAATTAATTTTTTACACTAACATGCTGGTGTTGCCCTATACTTTTCATTTTGACAAGAGGTAAAAGGGAAATAAGCCCCCCAAAATTTGTAATGCAATTTCTCCCGACTACGGAGATACCCCATAAGTGGGCGCAAAGTGCTCTGGGGGCGCACAACAAGGCCCAGAAGGGAGAGTGCACCATGTACATTTGAGGTGATTTGCACAGGGGGGCTGATTGTTACAGCGGTTTTGACAAACACAAAAAAAAACAAAACCCACATGTAACCCCATTTCAGAAACTACACCCCTCACGGAATGTAATGAGGGGTGCAGTGAGAATTTACACCCCACTGGTGTCTGACAGATCTTTGGAACAGTGGGCTGCGCAAATTAAAAATTTTGTACAGCCCACTGTTGCAAAGATCTGACAGACACCAGTGGGGGGGTAAATGCTCACTGTACCCCTTGTTACCTTCCTCAAGGGGTCTAGTTTCCAAAATGGTATGCCATGTGGGGGTTATTTTGCTGTTCTGGCACCATTGGGGCTTCCTAAATGCGACAAGCCCCCCGAGCAAAATTTGCTCTCAAAAAGCCAAATATGACTACTTCTCTTCTGAGCATTGTAGTTCTCCCGTAGTGCGCTTCAAGTCAACTTATGGGGTACCTCCATACTCGGAAGAGATGGGGTTACAAATTTTGGGGGGTATTTTCTGCTATTAACCCTTGCAAAAATGGGAAATTTGGGGGGGAAACACCCATTTTAGTGATTTTTTTTTTTTTTTTTTTTTACGTATGCAAAAGTCGTGAAACCCCTGTGGGTTATTAAGGCTCACTTTATTCCTTGTTACCTTCCTCAAGGGGTCTAGTTTCCAAAATGTCATGGCATGTGGGGGTTATTTTGCTGTTCTGGCACCATAGGGGCTTCCTAAATGCGACATGCCCCCGAGCAAAATTTGCTCTCAAAAAGCCAAATATGACTCCTTCTCTTCTGAGCATTGTAGTTCGCCCATAGTGCACTTCATTTCAACTTATGGGGTACCTCCATACTCAGAAGAGATGGGGTTACAAATTTTGGGGGGTATTTTCTGCTATTAACCCTTGCAAAAATGTGAAATTTGGGGGAAACACACATTTTATTGAAAATTTTTAATTTTTTTTTTACATATGCAAAAGTCGTGAAACACCTGTGGGGTATTAAGGCTCACTTTATTCCTTGTTACGTTCCTCAAGGGGTATAGTTTCCAAAATGGTATGCCATGTGTTTTTTTTCCTGTTCTGGCACCATAGGGGCTTCCTAAATGCAACATGCCCCCCAAAAACCATTTCAGAAAAACGTACGCTCCAAAATCCCCTTGTCGCTCCTTCCCTTCTGAGCCCTCTACTGTGCCCGCCGAACACTTTACATAGACATATGAGGTATGTGCTTACTCGAGAGAAATTGGGCTACAAATATAAGTATACATTTTCTCCTTTTACCCCTTGAAAAAATTCAAAAATTGGGTCTACAAGAACATGCGAGTGTAAAAAATGAAGATTGTGAATTTTCTCCTTCACTTTGCTGCTATTCCTGTAAAACACCTAAAGGGTTAAAATGCTGACTGAATGTCATTTTGAATACTTTGGGGGGTGCAGTTTTTATAATGGGGTCATTTGTGGGGTATTTCTAAGATGAAGACCCTTCAAATCCACTTCAAACCTGAACTGGTCCCTGAAAAATTGTGATTTTGGAAATATTGTGAAAAATTGGAAAATTGCTGCTGAACTTAGAAGCCCTCTGATGTCTTCCAAAAGTAAAAACTCGTCAATTTTATGATGCAAATATAAAGTAGACATATTGTATATGTGAATAAAATAATATTTGGAATATCCATTTTCCTTACAAGCAGAGAGCTTCAAAGTTAGAAAAATGCTAAATTTTTCATCAAATTTGGGGATTTTTCACCAAGAAAGGATGCAAGTTACCAAAAAATTTTACCACTAAGTTAAAGTAGAATATGTGCAAAAATTGGCCGGGTCCTAAGGATCCTTAAGGGGTTAAAGTGTAAAAATAAAAGTAAAAAAATTAAGTAAAAAAATAATGTGAAAAAAACCCCTCCCCCAATAAAAACGTTAATTGTCCCATTTTCTCTATTTCACCCCCAAAAAGTGTTAAAAAAACATTTTATACACATATTGCGTAAATATCTGAACTATTAAAATAAAATGTTAATGATACCGTAGGGTGAACGACGTGAACGTAAAAATAAAAAAAAAGTTCAAAATAGATGCTTTTTTATAACATTTTATTCCCGTAAATTTTTATAAAAAATGGATTAAAAGTTCTATACAAGCAAATATGGTATTAATAAAAAGTAATGATAAAAAAATTAGCCCTCATACCGCCGCTTATATGGAAAAATGAAAAGGTCTTCAAAACAGGGGGATTTTAAACATACTAATTTGGTTAAAAAGATTGTGATTTTTTTTTAAGCACAACAGTAATAGAAAAGTATGTTATCATGGGTATCATTTTAATCATATTGACCCAAATAATAAAGAACACATGTCATTTTTACCGTAAATTGTACGGCGTGAAAACAAAACCTTCCAAAATTTGCAAAATTGCGGTTTCTTTTTAATTTCACCACACAAATAGTATTTTTTTGGTTGCGCCATTATTTAATGGTAAAGTAAGTGATGGCATTACAACGGACAACTGGTCGTGCAAAAACCAAGCCCTCATACTAGTCTGTGGATGAAAATGTAAAAGAGCTATGATTTTTTGAAGGTGAGGAGGAAAAAACAAAAACTTAAAAATTTAATTGTGTGCATCCTTAAGGCTCAAATGGGCTGCACTCACTTTTGTCATCAAGATTTAGGCAATAATGGGTGTGTGTTGAGTTAGTTTAATGGGACAGAACATTAAACACTGTTATACAGGTTGTGCACTCACTACTTTACATTGTAGCAGAGCGTCATTTCTTCAGTGTTGTCACATGAAAAGATAAAGATATAAAAAAATATTTATAAAATGTGAGGGATGAACTGACACATTTGAGAGGGATGAATCTTTATGTGCTATATAAATGAAGAGTTGTTATATGTTAAGCTGTTCATGCTTCAGGAGTTGGAGACCTATCTTTTTATAGTTGATCCCATGTTCCCTATACCACAGAAAAGACATGGGTACTGTAAATGACACATGGTAGATGGCAGACTCTTTGTTACTTTACCTACTACTATTGGTTTATTATGGCTGGGAAAACTACATACATTTCTAGGTCGGAGTGATTATATAGATAAACATTTACATATTTCATGAAATAAAT
The DNA here is from genome assembly GCF_029499605.1 of Hyla sarda. Lineage (NCBI taxonomy): Eukaryota > Metazoa > Chordata > Amphibia > Anura > Hylidae > Hyla > Hyla sarda. Next base: position 188,572,638 of record NC_079194.1, read on the forward strand.
GTGTATGCAGCGCTGCATGCTATTATCCTCAATGGTGCACTTTGATTAATGCAACACATTTTCTTTTCAAAAAATCATATGCAAATTGAATGCATTTCAGCCTGCAAATGTTCTCAATACTGTACAACTTTGATTAATAGATGCTTTAATCTTTTATTTTTTACAACTTTGCTTTATTGTATTACATCTTAAAATTAATAGATCCTGTCTTTGGGCAGTAATTGAACATATTTGTCTTTAAGATAGATAGACTACATTTGGTTATTTTTATATATGTTTCTGAATAAACTATGTTATCAACTTAACCTATGAATGCGTTTAGGAAAGTCTACTACAGAGGTCCCCAACCTTGATCATCTTCATCATCAGTCACCTTCAAATATGACACATTGCCAAAGGCATAAGGTGAAGCACCTAGGTTTCATTGGAAAATGCTTAAAAGTTGGATGTATGAGCCAGATTCCTCACCTTAACTAACATCTCAAAGGGTATCTCACAATCTGATTGATGAAAAAGTTATCCTTCTCTAACTACTTTAAAGTGCACCTGTCAGATCCCACATACACAAAAAAAATATATATATATACGGAACGTATAATATGAACATCTAATTTTTATGCCTCTATCACCTATATTTATCCTCTTTCCATTAGCACACAGTGTTACACATCCTCTCAGGGGAAGGGGGTGTGTCCCTCCTTGTGGTGGTAGGAGGTGATTGGTATGTCTGCTCATTCAGCGTTGTCCATGAGTCATCTCTTGTCCATGACTTATGGACAATCCTGATGCTGCTGCAGGACTGGTTAGTTTCCCCTCACCTGACTCCGTCCATCTCCCGGCGTCTTCTGCTCTGGTCTGAAATCGAGCAGACCAGAGCAGAAGATAGCCAATGCATAGCACTGCCCTATACATAGCACTGAACAGTATAAGCAATCAAATGATTGCCATAGATAGTCCCCTATGGGGACTATTAAAGTGTAAAAATAAAAGTTAAAAAAAGTTAAAAAAAATAAAAGTAAAAAAAATTGAAAAGTCCCCTCCTCCAATAAAAATGTAAATTGTCAGTATTTCCCCATTTTACCCCCAAAAAGTGTAAACTTTTTTTTATAAACATATTTGGTATCGCCGCATGCGTAAATATTTGAACTATTAAAATATAATGTTAATTATCCCATACGGTGAACGGTGTGACCGTAGCAAAAGAAAAAAGTCCAAAATTGTTGCTTTTTTAATAAAATTTTATTCCCAAAAAAATTGATAAAAAATGTATTAAAAGTTTGAAATATGCAAATGTAGTCTAAATTTTTTTTAAAGATCACGGCGCAAAAAATGAGCCCTCATACCGCTGCTTATATGGAAAAATGAAAAAGTTATAGGTCAGCAAAATAGAGGGATTTTAACAGCACTAATGTGGTTAAAAAGTGTGTGATTTTTTTGAAGCAATATAATAATAGAAAAGTAGGTAATCTTGGGTATCATTTTAATCATATTGACCCACAGAATAAATGAAACATGTCTATTTTACCATAAAGTGTACAGCATGAAAATGAAACCTTCCAAAATTAGCAAAATAGCTGTTTTCTTATCAATTTCCCCACACAAATAGTATTTTTGTTGCACCAAACATTTTATGGTAAAATGAGCAATTTCATTATAAATTACAACTGATCGCACAAAAAATAAGCCCTCATACTAGTCTGTGGATGAAAATATAAAAGAGTTATGATTTTTAGAAGGCAAGGAGGAAAAACTAAAACGTAAAAATCAAATTGTCAAATGGGCTGAGTCCTTAAGGGGTTAAGGACATGTTCACATCTGCATTTTCTAATTGATCGCCTTCATCACTGGAGCAGAAAAATGAAAAAAGAAAAAGTGGATAGATCCACTGCACAGCAGACACCAAAAGCACCCCAACATACCCCATTGGACTATACGGGTCCATCAGGTTTCTAGCATGGGCACAGTCACGTCCTGCTGCTAATGACATTCTCATAATCTTACTGGTTATAGAGTTTGACATCCTTAACAATTTTATAAAAATGTTACTTTCTTATGATGCCATCTTACATCAATGGCGTACGACCCTGATGACAAGATAGGTACATCATTGTAATTTGTAGAAGTATCTAATAAACATTTTTACATAGTTTGACTCCTCTACAAGTCTTGAAACAGTAACCAGCTCATTGCACATGCCAAAAAGGTTTTGTACATAACCTTAAAAGATGAGCAGATGCATTGTAGAGGGCACATCTCACCTACAAGACTAGTATATTAATTTACTGAGGCATACATAGGTACATAAAGTCTAATTGTGAGAGTCTCAATTAACTAATACTAACTAACCATGAGTCCTAAAATGTGCTTAAAGTATAGCATATCTACTAGGCCTATTTTGGTAGCTAACTCTTCGAGGCACCAAAGACATGCCTTAAAGCATAGTCTTGTGGAGTTTTTCTTTTAACATCAGATTGTTTTTATTTTAACATCAGCAAGCATAATAACCAAGGCAAATACTGTTGATATATACATCTATAAAATATGAGACATGCTATCTATTAAAATAGAAAAACTGTGAAAACATCTAGAAAAAAAGGTTACCAACCAGCATCCACACTAAAAACCATCTCCTAATAAGAGCTATATCCTTCTTGATATCAAAGCTATACACTGATTTAAACAAAAAAACAAATGTACAGATTTTAACATTAGAAAGTACTTTTATAGGGAAGTTTATCAAGATCGGCATATCCATATGCTGATCTTAGGTAAAATGATGTCCGCTACACCCATGCTAAGGTTATTGAGCAACACACACCTCTCACTAAATCTGGTGCATCTCAGGCTACCCATGTGACAGCCTCAGAAATCTACACCCACAAATCTACTTTGAGCTGGCATAGATTTTAAACACAATTTACATTGCAGGCATGCATTATAGTAATTTAGTGCAGTGGAGGCCACATCCCCCTTGTGCCATGTCATGGCCCATGGCGAGAGCAGCACATAGCTGACAAGATGCCACAAAATTAACACATTTACATAAAATTGTGCTACTTATCATTGGGTCTGCATATGGAGCAGCCTTAAAGAGGACCTGTGGTCAACCCCCCAAAAAATGAGATTGCATTATCATGAAATAGCATAGGGTTCGTTGATCACACACTTTTCACAGTTTCTTGATAAGGCCTCCCATTTCTGAGACATGTGATTTTTTAGTTTGTCTGAATATTCAGGGAATCAGTCAGATGGGCATGAACTTAGTTTAAATAATGGGAGTGATGGGTGGGAATACAGAGTGAAGGGGTGTGTATTAGGGGTGTTTATTATTCATACATGTGCCTCAATGTACAAAATCCATACTCCCTGACTGTAAAACCACGCCATCACCTGAGTCACTCCTATTTTTAAACTTAATCTTACACTCATCTCACTGATTCCCTAAATTGTCAGACAAAATATACACCTCATATCTTGGGAACCAAATTGTGTATCAAGCTAATTTATGGCAGTAAAATCTCATTTTTGGTTGGTCACAAGTCTTCTTTAATAAGTCTCTCATCATGAACCATTGTTAAGAATAAAAAATGTAGCATCAAATTTGCCACTAATAAGAAACCCACCAGCAATGTTCAGTTTCCAATTTTTTCCCATGGAAACTTCTATTGTGGGACATGTATTTTATCTAATAATTTAAGTCCTATACAATCCTTTCAGAGATACAGTACTTAATCCAGATTTGTAAAAATGTGATGCAATAGTACTAAGTAGACAGATGCTCAAATAATTTTAGTTCTGATTGGGATAAGACAAAGAACATTGATGTCTCCAATATAACCTTCAGAATTTGGATCTAAAGCAGTTCAATGGTTGTCTTTGAAGTTACAGAATGACACATAACATCACAGCAATATGTGTCTGATGCCTCAGATATCTCAAGTGGTTTTCCACTTTCCAGTACTATTATGCAATCTTAGTTCACTATGCAATTCTTTCTCTACAACATCAAGGTTTCCTCAAAGTGATTCCTATATTCCTAGATTATGAACAAATTATATGTTGGATTTGCCTAGATATCCTAAAATAGAGTTCCCCAAGGGAATATGAAACACAGTTGTCTTTCACCTTAAGAACTTTGGATATTTTTATTGTGTTTTAGAAATAATGTATGTTTCATTTAATTCCGTTTTAATTCTTTTACCCATGTTTCTTCTATTGAAGTAATATTACTAAACATGGAGGTCCGTGGTTTTGAAGGAACCTTACTTCTTCCATTGTATAACGCAGTGGAAAATTGTTTAAATTTTAAACATAAAGGAAGAGATGAAAACACAGGGGGCCCTCCCTGATGAGGTGTATGTGCTGGTATGTACCCATCACCACATCCAGGTGATATACCGACCTTATATGAAGCTGCACTGGAATTTGCAGCAAATGAGGTAAGTGAAGGTAATTGCGGTTGTTGGCTGCTTAACTCTCTGCGGTATCGGACCCCAGTAATGGAGGTCCAAAAGGCGAATAAGGTAAAGAAACCAGTTAGCGCAGGCGCTGCACAACTGTGGTCATGAACAGAATACTCAAGCAGCACAGGACAGTAATGCTTTTATTGGTATAATTGGGCAAAACGTGTTTTGGCATACTCTAATGCCTTCCTCAGGTCCACTTATAGTTCCCAGAGGTTGATTATGCTCAGTTCTGGGTTGCTGGTTATAGGGGTCCTGCGAGTATCTGTGCTGCCACGGTCTTTGCACAGAACCCCCACATGAGGAGATGGCTGGGGAAAAAAGCCAGTCCCACAGGGGAGGCAATGGGTTAGGAGCTGGCTGCCTCCTTGTTGCAGTGAGGGGTAGTGTGTCCGGGCCCCCTCCCCACAGCTCTTGAAGCCAGCCTGCTTTGGATATAAGAACAAGTCGGGGAGTTAATCAATAGCTTTTTAAACTAAAGATACCTTTGGATAATTGAAGAAGGAGTGTGACTAACTTTATTGTACATGCTAGGGCTGGAAAGTGGCTGCACCAATATACAGGGTGGGCCATTTATATGGATACACCTTAATAAAATGGAAATGGTTGGGGATATTAACTTCCTGTTTGTGGCACATTAGTATATGTGAGGGGGGGGGACTTTTCAAGATGGGTGATGATCATGGTGGCCATTTTGAAGTCAGCCATTTTGAATCCAACTTTTGTTTTATCAATAGGAAGAGGGTCATGTGACACATCAAACTTATTGGGAATTTCACAAGAAAAACACTGGTATGCTTGGTTTTAACGTAACTTTTTTCTTTCATGAGTTATTTACCATTTTCTGACCCCTTATAAAATGTGTTCAATGTGCTGCCCATTGTGTTGGATTGTCAATGCAACCCTCTTCTCCCACTCTTCACACACTGATAGCAACACCACAGGAGAAATGCTAGCACAGGCTTCCAGTATCCATAGTTTCAGGTGCTACATCTCGTATCTTCACAGCATAGACAATTGCCTTCAGATGACTCCAAAGATAAAAGTCTAAGGGGGTCAGATCGGGAGACCTTGGGGGCCATTAAACTGGCCCATGACGACTAATCCACTTTCCAGGAAACTGTTCATCTAGGAATGCTCGGACCTGACACCCATAATGTGGTGGTGCGCCATCTTGCTGGAAAAACTCAGGGAACGTGCCAGCTTCAGTGGATAAAGAGGGAAACACATCATCATGCAGCAATTTAGCATATCCAGTGGCCTACATAATGATGTGTTTCCCTCTTTATGCACTGAAGCTGGCACGTTCCCACTTAATTCTCTTAAGTTGATAACAAGGGGAAGTGATTTCTTAATGCACTAATTTTTGCTGTATATGATAGAGCTGGAGAGTGGTTGCACCAATATGCACTGTATAATTGTGTGGTATTCTGTCAAGAAGCATGTGTTTATGTACATGTACTTTTGTTGGAACAATGAGGGGAAAGGAGCAGTGGCTGCCTAATGAAGACAGTTTACTGTTTATTTATTTGTTTTATAATTTTTTTTCTTTCTTCTCTCTTTTTATTTATTTATTTTTATTTTTTATTGTATTATGATTGTACATGGGAATATATAAGTGGGGGAATGTGGAAATAGCACTGATAAATGATATTGGATAAGTGGAGATTAGTAGTATTCCATTTAGGTAATGATTTGGAAGGGTAGGGTAGAAGCATTACATTTTGGTATTTTGGGTATGCATTGGTGTAGGGGAGTGAGATGACTATTTTTAATTTTTTTTTCATTGAGTAACTCAACTTCTCTTTCTCCTCTTTTTCCCTTTATTTTTTCTCTCTGCATTGCTATTATATACACAGGCTAAAGGTAAAGTTAATGACCATGCCCAGGACATCTAAATTAAGATGCAGTAAGTACGAGTATGTAGGAAAACTACTCGTCTGAGGACTACTCGTCTGTTGTGACTTAGGCAAAATGAATAGTTAAATTAGCTTCCAGCCCTGGCCTTCTGAGTAGGTGGGAGGCAAAAAGGGCTCCTAAAAATGCACATAGGAAATCAGAACGAGGCAGCTCACCTAAAAGCAACAACTCTACAATAAAAATTGACAAATTCGTAAAGGTATCTCCAACAGTGATCCCAACACGAACCAATAAGGCAGCTTCCCCAGGAGAGGATCAAGGAGTCGTCCTAACCGGAGATGAGAAGGTGTTTGTATTTATTTGGAGTTTTTTTTTTTGTGCTGAGTAAATGGCATTGAATGTCATGACCTGGAATGTTAGGGGGATGGGTGATAGGATAAAAAGATGCGCCATTTTTGACCTAACAAAATGTCATCTTTCTTGTTAGAAACCCATGCTACCCAGGAGAATTATGGTAGGCTAAAGAGGAGATGGAGTGCTAAGGAATACCACTCTTGGGGGTCCACTTATTCTTCAGAAGTGGCAATATAAATTCATATTTATACTGGAGGTAAAAGAACAGAAGATACATAAGTATGGTAGGTTCGTCTTTCTCTTGGTTAACATGAATGATTGTAATATGGTATTGACATTCTCATACATTTTTGGGAGTGCTACTAAGGGAACTGCTGTTTTTCTTGAGGGGTAAAGAGGAATATCCAATATTTATTAGCAAAGATCTGAATCGCATTATGGACATAGAGTTGGATAGGAGAAGAGGGAATGCCATGCAAACCTCAGAAAATAGCAGTAAGGCTCAAACCCCATTAGCAAAATTTGTAAAAGAAGTGGGATGGATTGACGTATGGAGGAAGATCTACCCTAAAGAATTTAAATTCTCTTGTTATAGTTCATCTTATGGTACGGCCTCCAGAATAGACATGTTATTATGTAACGCTCAAGCTGCAATATCAGACCATACACCGTCTCATTTTGTATTAAAACCCCGCGTAGGCCGGAAGTGAAGCAATTTAAATATAATCCACATTGGCTTTCTGTTTTCCAAGATAAATCAGATCGGGAGGGAGCTGCACTGCTTTTGGAACAAGAATGCGGGTACTTCGGATCCTGACATAGTGTGGGATACAATTAAATCCTACTTGAGAAGGTTTTGAGCAAAGAAATAGGTAAGTGTAAGAAGAGGTTTAGAACTAAACAAAATACACTGTTAAAAGAAGTGGAGGAGGCAGAGAGTAGGTATGGGGCAGATCCAAAAATTTTGATTTAGTGAAGGAAAGGCAGGGATGTCTGCAAGACCTCTTGACTGAAAAAGCACAGCAGAAGTTTTTTTTTTTTTTCCAGGGTCAGAAATACTTCCTGGAGAATGGTAGACCTAATAAACTAATGGCAGGAATTATAAGAGAGCAGGAAGAGAGCTAATATAGCGGCATTAGAGAGGGAAGATGGGTCTGTTACTAATGACCCAGAGGACATAAAACAGATAATTGTACATTTTGATACAGACCTATATAGGTCAGAAGTTAATTCAACAACTGAAGAAAATAAACTGCTATTAGCTAGATGTAAACTACCTAGAGCAGGGGTCTGCAACCAATGGCACGCGTGCCACTCATGACACGCAGGGTGCTTTTGAATGGCACGTGGGACTGGCTCTAGGTGGGAGACATTCACTCCACTAATGGGGATCCATGACGTTTGTCCCGGATCTCCAGATGAGCGAGCGCTGCTTTAAGCTTTGTGCACACACGCACACATAGCTTAAGCCTCCTCTCAGTGTGAGCTGCAGGACCTGCAACATCACTGAGAGGAGACCTGTGAACTTTGCCCCCACGCAGTGCAGGCGCCGATGACATCACTCATCAGCGCCTGCATTGTAGTGGGAGAAGAATGCAGCCAGCTTTTGCTGCCCAGGCGATCGCTGCGTGGGAAATAGGTGAGTAAAAGTTTGTTTTTTTTTATTCATCCTGGTATCAGCAGAGCAGGGGAGGCAAGGTAACGGGAGGGGGGAAGGGGGGATGCAAATGATGATGATGAGGGGATGAGAGGGGACGGTGCAAATGATGAGGTGAAGAGGGGGGGTGCAAATGATGATGATGATGAGGGGAGGAGGGGGGGTTCAAATGATGATGATGATGAGGGGAGGAGGGTTCAAATGATGATGATGATGATGATGAGGGGAGGAGGGGGGATGCAAATGATGATGAGGAGGTGGGTGCAAATGATGAGGTGGAGGAGGGTGCAAGTGATGATGATAAGGAGGTATAAGGGATGATGATGATGATGATGAAGAGGGTGCAAGTGATGATGGGGGTACAAGTGATGGGGTGGTGGTGCAAGTGATGATGGGGTACAAGTGATAGGGGTGGTGGTGCAAGTGATGATGGGGGGTGCAAGTGATGATGAGGGGTGCAAGTGACGATGAGGGGTGCAAGTTATGGGGGTGGTGGTGCAAGTGATGGGGGTTGCAAGCGACGGGGAAGGGGGTGCAGGTGACCAGGAGGTGGGTGCATGGGACGGGGAGGGGGTGCAGGTGATGGGGGGTGCAGGAGACAGGGAGGGGGATGAGGATTTGGATGTGATGGAGCACTGAATACTTCCCTACCTGGCTACCTACACAAAAACCTGCCTGGCTACCTACATTATTAATTTCCTGGGTACATACCCACCCACTTAGCCACCTGGCTACCTACCTACATAGCTACATACCTACATAGCAACCTAATTACCTACCTACAAACATACATAGCTACCCATTAACCTACCTTGCTACCTACCTATGAACTTACCTCCATATCTACTTACCTACCTGCATAGCTACCTACCTAACTACTAATATCCAAGGAAAATGATAGCTCACCAAAGTGCAGAATTCAGAGCAGTTTATTTAATTTCAAACAGAGTTACAGACCGGGCTACGTTTCATCACCGATTTCTGCACTTCTGGGGAGTGCACTGGAAAAATGCAGAAACTAAGATGTTTGTCCTGCAGATGCTTCAATGATGGGTTTTGGCTGGAAGAAGTGGTCTGGTGGTCAGAGCAAGATGGAGAACAGAAGGAAAGAGGAGGACGCCGACTGTAAAAGACGTGAATTGTGAGTCAGTTAATGTAACCGTATGTATTTTATTGTGATCCTGGGGTCTGTATTATGGTGGGGTCTGATCCTGGGTCTGTATTATGTAAAGGGGGGGAGTCTCTGTATTATGGTGGGGTCTGATTCTGGGGTCTGTATTATGGTGGGGTCTGATTCTGGGGTCTGTATTATGGTGGGGTCTGATTCTGAGGTCTGTATTATGGTGGGGTCTGATTCTGAGGTCTGTATTATGGTGGGGTCTGATTCTGGGGTCTGTATTTTGGTGGGTGGTGATTCTGGTGTCTGTATAATGGTGGGGTCTGATTCTGGGGTCTGTATTATGTTGGGTGGCGATTCTGGGGTCTGTATTATGTTGGGTGGTGATTCTGGTGTCTGCATTATGGTGGGTGGTGATTCTAGGGTCTGTATTGTGGTGTGTGGTGATTCTGGGGTCTGTATTATGGTGGGTGGTGCTTCTGGGGTCTGTATTATGGTGGGTGGTGATTCTGGGGTCTGTATTATGGTGGCTGGTGATTCTGAGGTCTGTATTATGGTGGGTGGTGATTCTGGGGTCTGTATTATGGTGGGTGGTGATTCTGAGGTCTGTATAATGGTGGGAGGTGATTCTGGGGTCTGTATTATGGTGGGTGGTGATTCTGAGGTCTGTATTATTGTGGGTGGTGATTCTGAGGTCTGTATTATGATGTGGTCTGATTCTGGGGTCTGTATTATGGTGGGTGGTGATTCTGGGGTCTGTATTATGTTGGGTGGTGATTCTGTGGTCTGTATTATGGTGGAGTCTGATTCTGGGGTCTGTATTGTGGTGAGGTCTTAATCTGGGGTCTGTATTATGGTGGGTGGTGATTCTGGTGTCTGTATTATGGTGGGGTCTGATTCTGGGGTCTGTATTATGTTGGATGGTGATTCTGCGCAACGCTGTATCTTTGTTCCACAACAAATGGTCTGCTGGTTATACTAGTCTGTAGATGGTATAATACCCAGCAGTCCATTCCTAATAGTCTTTGAGAGAGTGCAATTTTGTTTTTATTACACAGCGACTGTGTGCTGCAGCACCGATGTGTACTGCTGGTGTTGTGCAAAAATAATTTTTTTAAGTTTACTGTAGCACATTTTTCTGCCCTCATAAGTGCCTACCACATATGTACGTCTAAGTAGTGTACTATTTTGTACCTGTTTATCTGTCAAGGGCCTAGATACTATGAAAGGCCAGGTAAAAGTAATCACCGGCTGGTGTTTTACTCCCAAAAATTTTTTGAGCAAACTGTAGCGCATTTTCCTGCCCTCATAAGTGCATACCACATACCTACATCTGAATAGTGTACTATTTTGTACCTGTTAATCTGTCAAGGGCCTAGATACTTCAAAAGGACGGGTAAAAGTAATCACCGGCTGTTGTTTTATTCCAATATGTTTTTTAAGTGTACTGTAGCTGATTTTTCTGCCCTCTTTGTTCCACAACAAATGGTCAGCTGGTTTTACTAGTCTGTAGACGGTATACTAGATACCCAGAAGTCCATTCCTAATAGTCTGTGAGAGAGTGAAATTTTGGATTTAGTACACAGCGACTGTGTGCTGCAGCACTGTTGTGTACTGCTGGTGTTGTGCACAAATACTTTTTTAAGCGTACTGTATCACATTTTTCTGCCCTCATAAATACATACCACATACCTACATCTAAGTAGTATACTATTTTGTACTGTTAATCTGTCAAGGGCTTAGATACTGTGAAAGTCCCGACAAAAATAATCAACGGCTGGTGTTCTATTCCACTACTTCTTTAAAGAGTACCTCTCATCAATTTTTTTTTTATATTTTATAGTTTAATATCTATAGATTAACCTTCTAATTGGGTTCCATAAAAAAATAAAATAAAAGTATACTTTTATGTGTTTAAACTTTCGTCCACTAGAGGCCTCCCTAGGAGTAACTTTTTTATGAATTCGGACTCACACCGGCCTGGCGGATGAGTCCAAAATCGCATATTCAGCGCAGCTCCCTGCCTGTCAATCAGACAGGCAGGAGCGAGCGCTGTACGTGCATTCCTGCAGGGCACGATCCTGATTCTGCCGGCCAGCGGAGTCTACAGGCTCCTCCTGCTGACAAGGATAGCCGCCGCTTGCTGGTCGAGAGTCAGTTGAGCGCAGCTCTGCAAGATAGAAGCAGCAGGGCCAGCAGCTCAGTCCTCAGATCTCCTCCTTTCTGTATGGCACAAGTATAGCCAAACAGAGATAAGGAGGCTGCCATCCCTTCCCTGTACTCCGCCTGTAGGCACGCTCCCGAGAGGGAGCGCAGAATACAGGAAGAAGGGCGGAAGCCAGCCCGGCTTCTGATGATATCGCGCCTGCCGGGCCACGACCACTTCCTGCCCTCCTATACTGCTCAACAATGAGCTACCGAAGATGCTATGAAAAAGGTTTATACATGGGGTTTTAAACAAAAATAAATACAGTGATGGAGATAGTTAGAGTCAGGGAGAGATGGGGAGGGGGAATAGGGAAGGGGGAATAGCACATTTTTCTGCTCTCATAAGTGCATAGCACATACTTACATCTAAGTAGTGTATTTTGTACCTGTTAATCTGTCAAGGGCCAAGATACCGTGAAAGTCCAGGCAAAAGTAATCACCATCTAAGCGTACGGTAGCAAATTTTTCTTCCCTCATAAGTGCATACCACATACTTACATCTCAGTAGTGTACTATTTTGTACCTGTTACTCTGTCAAGGGAGTAGATACTGTGAAAGTCCAGGCAAAAGTAATCACCGGTTGGTGTTTTACTCCAATACTTCTTTAAACGTACTGTAGCGCATTTTTCTGCCCTCATAAGTGCATACCACATACTTACAGCTCAGTCGTGTACTATTTAGTTGACGATAGGTGCTCTTTAATTGTACTGTAGCTCATTTTTCTGCTCTCATAAGTGCATAGCACATACCTACATCTAACTAGTGTATTTTGTGCTTGTTAATCTGTCAAGGGCCTAGATACTGTGAAAGTCCAGGCAAAAGTAGTCATCGGCTGTTGTTTTACTCCAATACTTCTTTAAGCATACTGTAGCTAATTTTTCTTCTCTCATAAGTGCATACCACATACCTACATCTAAGTAGTGTACTATTTTGTACCTGTTACTCTTTCAAGGGCCTAGATACTGTGAAAGTCCAGGCAAAAGTAGTCACCGGCTGTGGTTTTACTCCAATACTTCTTTAAGCATACTGTAGCTAATTTTTCTTCTCTCATAAGTGCGTACCACATACCTACATCTAAGTAGTGTACTATTTTGTACCTGTTACTCTTTCAAGGGCCTAGATACTGTGAAAGTCCAGGCAAAAGTAATCGCCGGCTGGTGTTTTACTCCACTACTTCTTTAAGCGTACTGTAGCACATTTTTTCTGTCCTCATAAGTGCATACCACATACCTACATCTAAGTAGTAGCAAGCAGAAAGCAGGTATCCCGGCTCAATCCCTGGTCTGGATGCTGGGCACGGAGTGGGTGTGGACCTCACCCGGATAAATCACAAAGAAAGAGAAGGACTCCAGCTCAGCTCAGGAAGATACGGCTTTATTCACATCAACGAGGCAACAGGTAACAGGGAGGAAGTGACGCGTTTCGGCCAGGTACTGGCCTTAGTCGTACAATAATAGAAGTTCTAAGAACCCTTATATATGGTTCCGAGAGTGAAGGCAGGTGCTCAGGGACATATAATCACCGGCAAACTCTCATTCACGATCGGAGCCATTCACATAAGAAAAGACGCAGAAATATAAAAAAGTGTACATGTTCATGTCATAGTATAAACAAATAGTTAAAGGAAAAACATTTATTATATTATTTAAAAAATATGAAAAAGTACACAATAAATAGAAATATTGTTAGTATACTTGTGAGCAAGATAGTAAGTACGCATGAAAAACTTAGCAATACATGTAATAGCTCACGGAAGTATAAAAAATGGATATAAAAAGATGAATGCGTTTTTCAATGTCCATGTGAACAGCGGTATAGCAAAATATATATTATTTATTTATAATAAGAAAAAGATAAATAAATATACCACCGTGCACATGGACATATAGAAGGAATTGCAGAAAATTTAACTGGATATAGCAACAATTAATGCAATATATAGAATTATTCTCTCATAAATTGAAATGAGCAAGAGCGGTTATATATGAAAAAATGCAAAACAAAAACAAAAACAACAACAACAAGTGTAACCGCAAATTTTTAGAAAAAAACATTACAATATCACTAAGAATATATGGTATGTAAGATTAGATTCAGACCGTAAATATTGATACTGTACTATATTAATAATGTAAAATTACCTCCAACCTTTTATTAAGACCATTGGGGACAATTGTGTCTAATTTTAGAATCCAATATATTTCCCTATCCATAAGTTTTTTTTCTATGGTCTCCTCCTCTTTTTGGAAAGAACACTCTTTCAATTCCTTGTAATTTGATATTCGACCAGTTTCCAGCATGAGATTCTGCAATGTGTTTTGAAATCATAGAGACATTCCTACTATTAAAATGCGGAATGTCCGAAAGATGTTTTCTGATTCGTGTTTTCAGTGTGTTCATAGTGCAACATACGTACTGCCCCATACAAGACTCACAAGTGAATAAATAAACAACATATTTTGTATTACAATTTATATATTGTTTTATTTGAAAAGAGTCTTGATTGGTGCAGGACATAAAGGTGGAGGAAGACGATATAACTTCACAGCATCTGCATTTTCTGTGGCCGCACTTGTAAGTGCCTTTATATTCCAACCATATTGGGTTAGACTGTGGTTTTTCAGAAAATAGACTGGGGGACAATCTTTGACCCAGAGTGGGTGCTCTACGAGCCACACAACCGTAACCTCCCACTTACATCTAAGTAGTGTACTATTTTGTACCTGTTAATCTGTCAAGGGCCTATATACTGTGAAAGGACCACCAAAAGTACACAGGTGCTGCTGTTTTAGACAAATACTGTTTTAAGCGTAGTGAAGTGTATTGTACTCCCCTCATATACGCACTAAGTATGTCAGGTAGAGAAGTGCCAGGACGTGCACAACACAGTGGAGTGGCAGAGGCCTAAATTCATCAGGCGCAGGCAGAGGTTGCAGCAGACTAGGGGCAAGTGGTAGCAGGAGTCGCAGCGAATGGTCTGATCTCTCGGTATCAGCTAGTTATCATGTCTCGATCAGCAACCCATCTGTTGTCATCGATTGGTTAACACGGTCATCCACCTCATCACAAGTGACATTTGATACCCCCAGTCAACAGTCATTGGATTCCTCAGACACAAACGTCAGTTGGCATGGCCTGGGAGCAGTCCCTGTCCTCCCATGGCCTCTGTCCTATGCTGTTCCCTCCCCTAAGAAAGTATCTTTTGCTGTGGGTCCAGCTCCATTTTTCAGTAAGGATGATCTAATAGAGGGCAGCTACTGCCCAGCCAATAAGTGGAGGAGACATCTGACGCTTCCTCCGCTAGGCGGGCAAGTAGTGATGAGGAGAGTGACGTGGTAGGCGGTGTTGCCAGCGTTCAGGGTCCTGAAGCAGAAACTGTTGAGAAACCTGAGGAGGACATCAGTGAAGTGCAGACACTTGTTAATGATGATGAAGCTGATCTCAATTGGGAGCCGAGTGCAGAAGGGGCTTCATCATCATTAGGAGAAGAGGGTTGCAGGTTGCCCGTGAGGCAGCAGCTGAGCCAGCAAGGTGGTAACAGGGTTGGCATTCAGCATGGTGGCAGAATTGGAAATTCTGGAGACAAACATACCCGGGGGAGACCACTTCCTTTGTGGCAGCCTACCTTCCCTTGAGGAAGTGGAACAGGGCTTCCTGGAGATGGCGGCAGTAGCAGTCAATTAGTGCGGACTGTTGGTGGGAAAATCAGCTACTCGGAGGTGTAGCAGTTTTTCATCAAGCATCAGGAGGAGGTTAACATGGCCACATGCAAGATGTGTTGTCAGAAAGTGAAGCGTGGCCAGGATCCCAATGTTGGCACCACAGCCCTGCGTCAACTTATGCTGCACCACCATAAAGCCACCTGGGAGAACCGTGGCTCCGATGTATGGACTAGCCTGCTGCACCACCCAGTGGCATGCCGCTCCCTATTTCAGCCAGCCAAGGCTCCACCACCTCAGCCGAAGGGAGCTGTGTGTCATACCTTCCTTCTGTCGCTCCAGATGCTTCTGCTCCTCCTACTTTTAGCCAGTCAATCCGCCAACAATCCATCGGCGAAGCCATGTCCAAGAGACAACAGTATGTGCCCACTCATCCAATGGAGCAGAAGCTGAATGTACTCCTGTCCAAGTTGCTGGTGCTGCAGTCCCTCCCTTTCAAATAGTAGACTCTGCACCTTTCAGAGAACTGATGGCTTGTGACGAGCCGAGGTGGAGAGTTCCAAGCCGTCATTTCTTTGCGAAGAAGGCAGTACAGGCCCTGCACAAACCAGTGGCAGCTCATACGTGACACCTGCCGTTTGCTCAGGTCCTTTGAGGAAGTCACATTATTAGTCAGTCGCCAGGATTACGGGATGAATGACATTCCACTGCTTCATTTCCTACAACAGGTGTTAGAAACGATGGCTGGTCAGGGCAATGGAGATGTGTGCCTACATCTCATGGCCACATGAGCCCTGTGGGGGCTGAACTGGAGGAGGAGGGGGAGGAGCACAGTGGAGCACAGTTTAGGTTTTGTGAAATGGGCAGTTTTTCTAGTCATCTGACAGGAGAGGTGAAGCAGGAGCAGCCAGAGGAGCTAGAGGGTAATGAAGAAGGTGAGACAGAGGACCCAGACACAACGTGGCAGTATGCAGTGGAGATGAAGGCAGGGAGATCCTCCGAGTCGCTTGGAAAAATGGCACGTGTATGCTCACTTGCTTGCGTAGTGCAACATTACAGAATATGTTGAAATAATATTTATTATATAATACTTTATATTTTATCCTGTATTGCCCTTACTACACCTTTTTGATTATTCAGTGTGTACCCTCAAGGTCAAAATGTCCTGTGGTATCTGTTGGTGTTATATAAAGTGTAATAATAATAATAGCTATAATTATTATTAACCTTTATATATTTAATTACTATTATATATTCTTTCATAATATTTTTTATTGTATATGAAACCATACACGTCTATAAATATTTTAGTTTTTTAGTGTGACTATGCCCCAATCCATGTTAAAGTTCTATTTTTGTGCATTTGTTTCACAAAATTTTTACTAATCCAGATTGTGATTTTTTAAAAGGCTCAATATGGGACTATAAAAATATATAAACAACATAAACAACATATAAAAAATATGTTAACCCCTTAACGACAATGGATGTAAATGTACATCATGGTGACGTGGTACGTAACGCACCATGACGTACATTTACGCGCCGCCATGACCGCAAGCACCAGACCGGTGCAGCTGGTATCAGCAGCCAGGGAGCCGCTGGTAATGACAGACATCCGCAATCTGAACTGAACTATTTAAATATATTGTTAATTATCCTGTACAGTGAACAGCGTAAACGTAAAAAAAAAAAAAAAAAAGTCCAAAATTGCTGCTTTTTTGGCACATTTTATTTTAAAAAAATGTATAAAAAATTAATAAAAAGTAAAACATAAGCAAATGTTTAACTAATAAAAACTACAGATCATGGTGCAAAAAATGAGCCCTCATATCGCCCCATATACGGAAAAATTAGAAAGTTATTGGTGGTCAAAATAGGGCTATTTCAAACATACTAATTTTGTTAAAATGGTTTGAGATTTTTTTTTTTCTAGAAAAGCATATAATATGGGTATCATTGTAATCATATTGACCCACAGAATAAAGAAAACATGTAATTTTTACCGGAAAGTGTACAGCGTGAAAACAAAACCTTCCAAAATTTGCTAAATTGCGCTTTTCTCTTCAATTTTCCCTCATAAATAATATTTGTTTGGTTACGCCGTACATTTTATGGTAAAATAAGTGATGTAATTACAAAGTACAATTGGTGACACAAAAAACAAGCCCTCATATGGGTCTGTGTATGGAAATATAAAAGAGTTAAGATTTTTAGAAGGCGAGAAGGAAAAAACGAAAATGCAAAAATAAAATCGGTCTGGTCCTTAAGGCCAACATGGGCCTGGTCCTTAAGGGGTTAATCTGATAGAGCCCATTTAAACCCACACTTTTTATTATTTAATTTTTTATTTTTTTTTTAATTTATTTTATTTTTTTTCATTTAGTTGCTGTTTTGCTTTTGTATTGTTTCCCATCTGGTCAATAGGAAACTATATTTATATTTTGTGTGTGTATATAAATACATTTGATATTGTCAGTCTATGCATTTAGTTAGTTACAATCATTTACAGTCTAGAAGAGCAGTGTAAGCTTGTATGTATCTCATTTTATCAATATAAAATTCAAGGGTACTCTGACATTTCACACCTGCACTCGACTGTGAATATCCATTTCTTCACCCAAAGGTGAGCTACCACAACCAATTTTTCTATATGCTCATGCAGAACAATGTCCAAGACCCTTCAAGATCCCTTTTTGGAGAAGGATGCCTACTGTTATGTGCACACAGAGGTATGGGATGAAGCAATGGTTTTTTCCAAGTGCCCCCCCCCCCCCCAATTTTTATTATTTTATTTATTTTTCTACAATTTGTAAAAAGCCACTGCTTTTTTTCTCTACAGGGGCAAAATCCAAGGATACTTTTAAAACAACTAAACCTGAGTGTGGTTGTGCCTGGTACTGCAGCGTAATAGGGCTGAATTAAAGTGCCAGACACAATGACACTTTTTATGGATGTCATTGTGGCTTTTAATGTAAAATACTGTTTAAATTCCAATAAAAAAAAAGAAAGAAAAAACTCCACTTCCATTTCATGAAAGAGTTAAGGTTTTGCCCAGTGTAATAATCTGCTGGCCCGAGACCAGGAATATTTTATTTAACGGTGTCGCAATCTGTGCAACAGCTATCATTTCTTCTGCTGTTCTATCTACTGCAGATGCTGATTTATATCATTAAGCAAACACTCACTAGAATTGCATGGATGGGAGAGGAAATTAATATTATAAACCTGTCATAAAATATTTTAATCGCAAGAAAGCCAGAGAGATTTGAATGCTTTGCATGGCTGAAGCAAAATGATCGAATTCTCGGCAGGATTCACTGTACTGTGGCTTTACTATGTCCCAATCTTTAGACTTGCAATTATTGAAAGACTCCATAGAAAATGAACCCGTTAGGCATATTCACACATTCATCATGTGATAATTACCTTGTCCACGTAATTACACAGCTAGAGTTTTGTGATGTAAATTTACAGCTGTTAGAGTTGATACATAAAGGATCTATTTCCGCCAAACTTTTAGCCATGATATTGATGAGTGTAAGTTCCCAGAGCACCATGCGCAGACTGCTGCCGGGAGTTCCAGTAAATAAATACTCGCAACAAGCTCACATGCTGTCAAAACAAGTATGATTGGCCATTTATTATGATTAAGTTGGTTATTGAAGGTTCATTGAAATGTACTAGGTAGCTTTAGTCACTAGACACCCATGTCCATATTTAGTGCATTCAGGGGTAAATATTTGCATACTCTAAAAGGGTTTATTTAATTTAAAAAAATATATATATGTGACTTTTTTTTCAAAAAAATTGCAACCCTTGTCCATGAGCAGTGTCTGGTATTGTAGTTAACCCCTTTCAGTTTGAAGGGTTTGAGCTGCAATACCAGACCAAACCTATGAGTAAGTGTGGCACTTAAAAAGAGTATTTTTTTGTAATCCGGACAACACTTTTGCATTACGGTAGCCATTCACGTTCAATAACTGTCAGCCTACAGTTATGTCTCCCGACCATCCCACACATATAATTATGTTTCCTCTATGAGGAGGGGTAAGTCACAGTCAGATAGTGTGACTCTGACTCTGGCTTATCTCTCCCAGAACAATAAAGTTGGGAGGTAAAAATCTAGCACACTCAACTCTTCTCTTCATCAACATCATCCGTCAGGGGAGTGTCAGGAGGTCGCCATACACTGGCTTAGCCTTTAGTCTAAGGTGTATGAGTTCTTATACTGGAGCTGCTCAGCATCAAGCGTCCCTATATTTTAGACCTATCTATTTCATCTTATTCTAAGCCACACTGTACGTACCTTAATCTAAACTAAACCTCCCCTCTCTGCTGAGAGGAAAAAGGGACAAAAGCATGCCCTTATCACAGACTATGATGTTCCCAATGTAAAGAATTGGCCCATGTTAAGTGCATGGGCTGTCCACTAAGTCACAGCCATTAAAGAGTACCTATCATGATCTTGTTAAATTTTATAATCCTCCCCCCCTAGCAGGCATGACATCAACTGAAACCATGCAGGGGAGAACTTCTTCCCTCACTCTGCTACACACAGCCCAGAGCAGTTCAGTGTGAGAGGAGCTATGATTGGCTAAAGCTGAAACCCTCCCCCCCCCCCCTTAGCACTCCAGACTGCATTTCCTGATTTTGGACTTCTGCCAGGCCAGCAGGAGTCCAAAGTCTGTGCAAGAGATGGGGAGAAATGTGCTCTGTACAAGTAGGGAGACACCTAGTGGCAGCTTTTTTAAACACAAATAAAACATAGAAAACTTCATTTTTTAAAATCAAATTACATTAGAAAGATTTTTTATTTTCCATAAGGAGTGCAATAGCAAAAAAAAAAAAAAAAATCATGAGAGTGCCCATTTAAAGGAGTAAACATCAGAATCACAACAAAAATAGACATAAATACAAGGCATTTTATCTGACAACCAACCCACTGTCTAAAGTATGGCATTGACAATTATTTTTATTTCCACACAGTTTCCACACATGTGATTTTTAAGTACATTAGATTTTTACTATCTTTATAATCTCTCTTTATACTTCTCATGAATATCAATGGCTAATAAGATTTTAGGAACTTATAACCCATACCAAATTGATATCTCTTGCTATGAAATGTCTTCTGAGATACCTGTTCATGCATGGATTTTTGTCATAACAAAAATGATGCAGCCACACAGGGCCAACTCCAGGTTTATGTGGACCCTTGGGTGGTCACACTAGATTATTATGCATAAAAGGGGTAATCCAGAGACCTAAAATAAAAAATAAAAACCTAAAGTACTCCACAAGGTCTGGGATGTTTCTGGCACCATTCTCTATTACCTTCTTCCTCTACCTATTAGTCCATTTTCTCTCTTATTCTTCCTCCTGCACACTCTACTAAAACTACATTTCCCAGCAGTCTTCACTACTGAGACTGTTAGAAAGGGGGAATGGTTGGACAATATTAGAAAGGGGAAACAGAGTGGACAGATTATGGCAGGTTTTTCTTCCCTTATGCCTGTCACAGCATATTCCAACAAGAAAAACATCCCAGTAAGTTCAGGTAAAGAGTGCATATTACAATACAGTTGGTCTGACTATGAGGGAACAAAATATGAATATGTTTTGCTATCCAGAGTACCTCTTTAACGTCTCTCATCTAGCTGCTATACTGTACATACTGTATGAGAGCCTGTGACTAGGAAAGCAGTGTTGAAGGGGGCAGCATTTTATTGAGTAAAAAAAATTATATACCTGTATAGTTTTGCTTTATCTGAGGCAACCAAGCTGTAACGTGGAGGGAAAAATATTCTCAATGGGTTAAAACAGCTGTGAATTTTACCTGCTGATTTGGAACAAGAACATGTTTATTATGTTGTGGATTTATTATTGATTTTGCCACATTCTGTGCGAATCAGCAACACAACCTGCAAGTAACACATGAAGATTTGGTTTGGACAGATCAACATGAAATATTCTGTGGAATCACAGAGCAGCACAACCTGTAAATACGGCCCTGGCTATACACCAATAATGATTTTCATATCACATTTTTTTCATTTTAATAAAAAACACGTAGATTTTTTCTGATACGTTTACCATGTGTGTTATAAATATTTAGATAGCGATGATGTTTTTCTTTTCTCTTCCCACAGTTTTTTTAAGGGGGGATATGATCAACATATAAAACTATATAAACAGCCCATACAAAAAATATAGGGAAAAAACTGTTCCAGGTTAAACCCCCTCAAAGGACAAGGGGGCACTTACTCCATCTGGAGAAGAAAAGGTTTAGTCTCAAAGGGTTACATGCCTTTTTTACTATATGAACTGTGAATTTATAGAATAGTCTACCTCAGGAACTGTTCACAGCAGGGACAGTTGGAAGCTTCAAAACAGGGTTAGATACATTCCTAGAACAACATAATATTAATGCTTATGCAGTAACATAAAATCACATCCCTTCCCCTTCATCCCACCATACTCCTTCCCTTCAAGTTCTTGGTTGAACTTGATGGACATATGTCTTTTTTCAACCATACTGACTATGTAACTATTGGCAGCCATCCAACATTGAGAGGCCATTTGTGAAATCCCATGCAACTTCTACTGCAAAGATATAAAAGGTTGTGCAGTGTATATGTGAAAGCATAATATAGATAGAGAAATAGATAGATAGAGAGATAGATAGATAGATAGATAGATAGATAAAAAGATGCCTGGTGGTGTGAGACTACCGAAATGTAGCATTTTTGTATTTCTTGCTAAGGATGGAATAAATATAACTTTTTTGCACTGAAGACACTTTTCGTGTGCTGCGTTTTTTTCTACTTTAGATAAAAAGAAAGATAGATACAGTAGATGTAGCAGACCTGCAGTTTAATTGATATTCTAAGAAATGTATTATATATTAGATTACAATGACTGTTGGCAAGTATCCTATTGTTTGTTATACATAAATGCTATGCTTGCCATAAATAAAAGTAATGATAATAATAATAATAATAATAATAAGAAAAACACTAGTAAAGTTTGAATATGCTTTCTCCTCTATAAAACCCTAAATGGACTGGAGCAGCTCTGGGAAGAGCCCCATGATCACAATATGACAACATGATGACACATGCCATAGTCCAGGTCATTTGAATGACACACAAGGGCAGCCAAGATGAAAGCCATTAGGAAAAGCCAAACCTGAATGCAACCCTTGATATGATCAGTACTGACATTTCTATAAAAACAGTACAATATAATGGAAAAGCTCTCTAGGGGGCAAACATATAGGACTTTTAAGCACGACTCTGGCAATATGTACACTTTAATTAAGTAGTTGAGCACTTACATAGTAACATAGTTACATAGTTAGTATGGTTGAAAAAAGACATAGGTCCATCAAGTCCAACCAGGGAATTGACACGTTTCTTTTTAGCAAAACTAGTGCAAAGTTGACCAGTAACCCAAGAATCAGGTCTCTGCTTTATTTTACAAAGAATTTCTGCAAACTGAGAGCTGGAAATGGTAAATGGTTGCTATGAGAAACCGCTTCACTTTTTATTTGCAATAGTTGTGATAAATCTCCTCATTGTAAACATGCAGAACCCTTATGCAGCTGTGTGGAGTATCGTAACATAAGAGTGTGGGTTACAACACAACGGGAATAGGACAATTCTTTATAAATAATTGCTTATTGGCTATGTTCAAACTGTGAAATTCTGAATGGAAATTCTGCAAAATTTAAAGCACATATCGCAGCTCAGCTAACGAGCTGTGGTAAAGTGAAAGCTGAGTTGTGATTGGTTGCTGTGGGGAAAATCACTAAATTTTTTCTCTCATACAGTTTGATAAATCTGGGCCATTATGTTCAATTTGGCTTCCCCTGTCCCATTTACATGACATTCTGAATTGTGCAAAAATATAAATTTAGCTAAATTTAAATGTAAAAATATGCAGAATTCCAGGTTGGATCTTTTTGAACTCTATGGGGCTTTGAATCAACAGAATTTGGTTTTGTGAGCACATATTCCGATGAAATTCCACTCAAGTTTCTCAAAACTGCAAACATTCTGCAGTAAGCTTTGCAGAACAGAATTTAAGCAGAATAGCCAAATTTCTGTAATGTAAACATAGCCTAAGGCTGCTGACCCCTTCAGCATTTTTGAGCCTAAGGCTGGGTTCACATCCCGTTTTCTCCCATATGGAATCGCATACGGCAGGGTGGAGCTAAATCCTTGCGCTCCCGTATGCCTTTCTATGCACTCCCGTATGTAATTCATTTCAATGAGCCGTCCGGAGTGAAACATTCGGTCCGGTCGGCTCATTTTTGCGCTGTATGCACTTTTACAACCGGACCTAAAACTGTGGTATATCACGGTTTTAGGTGCAGGGAAAAAGCGCATACGGCGCAAAAATTAGCCGACCGGACCGAACTTTTCACTCCGGCAGGCTCATTGAAATGAATTACATATGGGAGTGCATAGAAAGGCATACGGGAGCGCAAGGTTTTAGCTCCCCCCTGCCGTATGCGCTCCCGTTTGGGGGAAAACATGATGTGAACCAGCCCTTAGCCAGAAGTGGATTCGGCAACTTCTGGCTTAGAATTAAAAAGGACTGTTGCAGTTTAAAAAAATGAAACAGCCTAAAGGGAACCTGTCATCACCGTATGAGACCAAACCACAGGTTATCGGGTGGTCCTCAGTAGCTGTTCCCCACCCCACAGCTTGACCTGTTTGGGAGAGATCTATGGGCAGGCAGAAGCTGTTAGGACCGCTTAGATGATTCATTGCTCCAACAGCATGAAAATCATGCATGAAAATTTAATTGTCACTTTAGGAGGCTGCTCAATGAATCCTGTTGTTTTGACTTCATAAATGTATGATTGTAGTAGTTAGCAACAGGGATGAAGGCTTCCTGAACCGACAACCACCAAATGCAGGTATGCAAGCAAGGGATCTAGTACTGGCAAGGAGACACAAGTGATGTTGCTAGTACACTGCATCACCACACGGAGGATGAGGAGACAGCTAGGTGGAAGCCTGTGAAAAGGGCTGTGATGTGTTTACAATAAGCCTGCCTTTTGATATCTGGCCCACAGAAGGAGGGACAGGGAATTGAGGCTAAGAAGGCACTGGTGTGCTGAAAGTTGACATGGCACATACCCTTGTGGAGCTAATCGGAAGGGTTAACTGTTCTGTTAGGGCGATTCTTTAAAGAAGGAGCAGTAGTGCTGGTCTGACAAGCAGGAAATGGACTTTGTGGGCAGGATGGTACACTGGGTAAATGGCCTCTGCTATTAACCTGGGGCTAGATAGGAGTGGTCATGGAAGTGAATGGCTTGCAGTTTGCTTTTGTAACATCCTACTTCATCACTTTAAAGACCACAAATAAAATCCAAAAACTAATGTATTGGAGTAAATATAAAATACATAAATAGAGGGGAGGGGTAATGGAAAGGGGCTGTCTGATTTTAGGGGAATGTAGACAAGTGAGGGTGTTGGGAAAACAAGTAGACAAGTGAGGGTGTTGGGAAAACAAGGTCTGAAACGTGGGTGCGGTTGTGAAAGTGATCCAGTTATCAGAACTAGAAGTAATTTTTCAGTCCTATCCGAAAGGTCTGCAGACAGTACCTCCATGAGAAACAGATGAGCCATTTATTGTTGCCAAAGTAGAAGTGTGAGTGGTGAACCATTGGTAATACCTGCCTATCGGCTGTCCCGCAACATCACAATATGTTTTTTATCTGCTAACTAATATAGTCAGGGAGTTTGGGGAGAAAGGCAATTTTGTGTTGGCTACTAGCTGCTGAAAAATAGTGCAATGGTGACATTTAATGCACCATATAATACATAACAAAACACAATTATTTGTGTGTGGTGGAATGCAAACACAATTTTTGTTAGAGTAATTTAGGGTTTTATTTTACATGCCTTTTACCTATAAATTTTTTCCTGTCCAATTATATACAATATTGCCTAAATGTATCTATTTCTGAATAGAAGATTAAAATAATTTTATCATAGGAAAAATATGAGGCAGTGGACTTAAAACATGACATTACAAAAATGCAGAGTCCGCTGTTGAAATAGCAAAAACAAATAGAAATGTAACTCGCAACAAGACAGCAAGAAGCCGGTTTATATAAAGGCTGCTGAATGAATAGCTACCACCTGGTGATTTTACATTACTAGTAGGTGATATGACTTGACAGCATTTTCACAACAAGAAAACGACAGGAGACTTAGTCCATTCACAGCAGGAAAACGCAGATTGCCCACCCCTGTTACATGGTAATAAAACAGAGAAAGGAACATTTAGCTTACTTATTTAACCAGGTAAAATTATTTTAGTTTTGGATAAGTAAGCATTTAACCCCTCAAGGAGACGTGCCGTAAATGTACAGCATTGCAGGCAGTAAATTTGCGCACAACACTACATTTATGGAACGGAACGCTTGGGGAGTAAGCGAAGTAGCTGTGCTCACTACGGGGCAGGTGAGTTCCTGCTACTAGTAGCCAGGGTCTCACCGATAATGGCGATCCTGCTGATGTTTGCCATTAACCCCATAGATGCCGTGATCAATGCCAAGGGGTGTCAAAGTACTGATAAAAACTACAGATCACGACACAAAAGATGAACAATCATGCAGCCCTGTATGTGGCATGTTGGAAACTGAGTAAGCTATAGGGGGTCAGAATAGGGAAATCTTAAACATACTTATTTTCTTTAAAAAAAAAAATTCAACCATTGCAATAATAGTAAAGTATGGAACTATAGGTATTTTAATCATTCATGTAGGGTAAAAAAAAAAGGAAGTCCGTCACAGCCGCTACTTGTGTCACTCAATGGACAATAGGTGTGTGCAGTAGGGAAGTATAATTTGCGGAGTCTTTACAGACTAGCAGTGCTCAGACATTAAATATGCATAGTAAAGAAAACGTTTTCATGGTAGAATGTTTGAATGACGGCACTCACCACTTCTTCCTTATTCTTTCTTCTTTATTAGAAGTCCTTCATCTTCTCACACATAGTGGGTTGGGGGGTACAGAAAAAGGCTATGGCGCTGTTTCGCATCTGCTTGTGCTTCGTTGGGCCTCTGACCTGCAATGGTCACACTCGCACATAAAAGGGGCGTGCAGTCCTAGTGAAACCAAACACCCAGTAAAAATTTTTTTTAATCATACTAACTTACAGAATAAACAGAACATGGCAATTTTACCGTAAAGTGCACTGCGTAAGAACAAACCCTCCAATTTTGCAAATAGTTTTTGGTTGCACCATACATTTTATGGTAAAATGAAAGGTGTTCTTACAAAGTACAATTGGTCGTGCAAAAAAACTAGCCTTCATATTGGTCTCTAATTGGGAAACAAAAGCTTTGTCTCTGTTACGTTATGCTCTCTGGCCGCACACGCTGGCCATAAGCGCCTGGTCCCATTACCTGCTGCTGCCGGCGGGGCTGGGATTCGCATTGCGGGACATGCCCGCATGTGAGTCCCAGCCCATCACTCACCTTGTGCTTCTTCTGCCCCCGCCTCTGCTTTTCTGCTCCAGTGCGCGTGTCCCCATCACCTAGGGCGCGCCGGAGCTTTAAGATTTAAAGGGGCAGCGCGCCCATTAGCCAAGTAATATCTGTGGCTCATTGATAAATACCTCTACCTCCCACACTTCCCTGACGGATTTTTGTTGCCCTAGAGCCTTAGAGAAAGCATTCCTGTGTATTACCTTGCCGTGTATCATACTCCTTGCTCCTTTGCCACCTGCCTACTGACTATTTGCTATGTTCCTGACTAAGCTACTGTGCCACCTGCCCTGACCTCTTGCTATCCAGACTACGAATTGCCTTATCCCACCTGTGCCTCGAATCTCCTCAGCCGCCTGTGTGGTTGAGCTGTGCCAGGGGTAGCGACCTGGGTGCCACCTGCCACAGCAAGTCCATCCCACTTTGCGGCCGGCTCTGATGAAAACCAGCAGCACCTTAGTCTCCGCTCCCTGGTACGTTCTGAGTCATTTACTACACATGTCCAGCGGATCCACTATCATCAGTGTTCCAGTCTACAGAAATGGGAGTGTTATAATCTCTTAAAATGGCAGGGGGGGGGGGGGGAAATGAAAATGCAAAAACGAAATTGTCTGTATCCTTAAGGTCAAAATGGGCTGTGTCCTTAAGGGGGTAAAGCTTTGCCTGGCTTAAAAAGCACAATGCTCCATCCTCTCATATTAGAGGGAGGAGGTCCCTTGTTCAGGGAATTCATATCTTGGTCATTGAAGAGAAAAGTTATGCAGCATGTCTCTCACTATGGACCTGTCCTGTGAAACATCACACAAATATTCTATTTTAAGCAGTAGATAATGCTTAAAGTATACCTGTTGTATCAAAGAACATTTAACACATTCTATTGACATGTCAAAAGTTTAGAATGAGCAGTAAGAAAAGTGCAGCTGACAAAGACAATCCCATAGACTTACACTGTAAATTTGTTTCCGTGGGATGTTCTTCTTTTAGCTAGTTTTAGCTATTAGTTTTAGCTATAGATCAAAACTTGTCTATTCAACATTTCAAAAGATAGTTTTTGTTAAACGCCTTAAGGACCCCTTTAGCGTTTTTCAGTTTTGGCATTTTTGTTTTTTCCTCCTTGCCTTTTAAAATCATAACCCTTTCAATTTTCCACCTAAAAATCCATATTATGGCTTATATTTTGTGCCACCAATTCTGATTTGCAGTGACATTAGTCATTTTGCCCAAAAATCCATGGCAAAATGGAAAAAAAATCATTGGGTGACAAAATTGAAGAAAAAACACAATTTTGTAACTTTTGGGGGCTTCTGTTTCTACGCAGTGCATTTTTTGTAAGAATGACACCTTATCATTATTCTGTAGGTCCATACAGTTAAAATGATACCCTACTTATATAGGTTTTATTTTGCCTTTTCTGTTTTGATTGGACTTTTTGATCGCTTTTTATTCATTTTTTAATGGTATAAAAAGTGACCAAAATACACTATTTTGAACTTTGGAATTTTTTTACGTGTACGTCATTGACCGTGCAGTTTAATTAACAATATATTTTTATAGTTTAGACATTTACGCATACAGCAATACCACATATTTTTAATTTAATGAAATTGTTTTTTTTTTATGGGAAAAGGAGGGTGATGCTGACTGTTCTTAGGGAAGGGGTTAAATCAAAATTTTTAACATTTTTTTTTTTCATCTTATTTTTTGCAATATTATAGCCCCCATAGGGGACTGTAACATTGCACACACTGATCTCTTAGGCTAAGTTTCTACTTGGTTTTTTGTCCTGTGTTTTTTGGTTTGATAAAAATGCAAGAAAAGATGCCTGAAGAAACGCCAGTGCAATTTCCTGCATCTGGCGTTTTTCCTGGTGTTTTTTCTGGTGTTTTTTTCATTTGGGTGGAAATTTCATTTGTGTGTAAATTTGGCATTTTTTTGTTGGGTACCAAAAAAAAAAAAAAAAAAAAGGATACAGTAGTGATGGAAAATAAATATTTAACAAAATTTATATTTTTCATAACAACATTTTTTCCCTTTTTTTCTAAATTTTTTGTCATTTTTTTTAGGTAGTACTACTACTCCCAGCATGGAACAGACTGTTCCATGAGGGGAGTAATAGTACCTGTACTAATAGACATAACGCCTGATGCGATCATCCATACTATAGCAGAGATGTGGAGAGGCTCTATACAGCACTCACATCTCTGCACTATACTCCGGCCAGTGATGTGAATAGAACATCACTCATTCATATTTTACTCATTCATCCCAGAGGGAAATATGAATGAGTGATGTTCTATTTACATCACTGGTCGCAGTATAGTGCAGAGATGCGAGCGCTGTATAGAGCCACTCCACATCTCTGCAATAGATGGGAGGATCACAGCGGATGTCAGGAGTGATACCCTCTGTGATCTTTCCTTAACTGCAGGTACTATTACTCCCATCATGCAGCATACTCTGCTCCATATTGGGAGCTGTAGTACCTG
This sequence comes from Hyla sarda, assembly GCF_029499605.1. NCBI lineage: Eukaryota > Metazoa > Chordata > Amphibia > Anura > Hylidae > Hyla > Hyla sarda. Next base: position 188,601,954 of record NC_079194.1, read on the forward strand.
CATTAATAGAAAGATCTCAGTGAGTGCCACTCCTGACACCCGCTGTGATCCTCCTGTATAATACATAGATGCAGCTGGCCGCTCTTCTACGGTCTCCTGCACTGCTGTGTATATATACCTATTCATATTTCCTGCCATATATCTGGCCAATAGCAGCTCTCTGTGGGAAATATGAATAGGTATATATATAGGGCAGTGCAGGGGACCATAGAAGAGCGGTCGGCCGCATCTATAAATTATACAGGAGGATCGCAATGGAACCCGGGGCGATCTGTCAATTAGTAGAGGAACTACTGCTCCCATCATGGAACAGTGTGTGTTCCATGCTGTGAGTAGTAGTACCACCTAAAAAATAAAGAATAAAAAGTGAAAAACACACACACACACTACATTTTTATTATTGTCAGCTATATTTTTAGTGCCCTGCCCGCCCACATAAATTGATCCCTGTTTAAAAATTAATAAAAATGTTGTATAGAAAATATACATTTTGTTAAATGCTATTTTTTCCATCACTACTGTATCTTTTTTATTATTTTTTTAATGGTACCCTACAAAATGTTATTAAAAAAGGTATCTCCATCACTTTTTTTGATCGCTAAAGTCCAAAAGAGAATAAAAACTGCCTGAAAAAACGTCAAAGTTAAAACCCACATGGCGTTTTTCTTGGTGTTTTTTTTTACTCCCATAGACTTCTATAGGAGAAAAACGCCACAATTTCAGGGAAAAAAACGCCAGTGGCTCAACATGCTGCAATTTTAGAAAACCGCCAAGGAGCTGAAAAACGCCAAAAAAGAGTGAAAAAAAACCCATACGTATAAACAAAAAACGCCAAAGTGAAAAACGCCAAGTGGAATAACATTTTTGCCATTTCTCATTGATTTACAGCTAACATCTGGCCGCAGCGTTATTTGGCCAAAAAAACGCCATGCGGCAGAATTGGCATTTTTCTTGGCGTCCCCGTCCCCCCCAAAAAAAAAAAAAGTAGAAACTTAGCCTTACACTGTTCACTGTCATGTATTAACATGGCATTGTTCAGTGTTATTGCCGCTCGACTGTTCCTGCCTGGATTTCAGGCACGGAGCAGTCATTCAGCGATTGAACATGCAGGATGCAGGTAGGGATCCTCCTGGTGTCCTGCAAGCTGTTCGGGACACCGGAACTTCACAGCGGCGGTCCCGAACAGCCCGGCTGAGCTGCCGGGCAGCTTTCGGTTTCACTTCAGACCGCCGAGTCTAAAGGCATACGCCCTGCATCCCCGATCATTGAGGACTCAGGGCATACCTGTGCGCCCTGGTCCCATTTATCAGGTTTAAATCATTCTCACCAGCAGCCAGGACCCACGGCTTATGCCGGGCAAGGCCAATCGGGCCGATGACCAGCATTAACCCTTTAGATGCCACGATCAAAGTTGATTGCAGCGTCTAAAACTAAAGTAAAACAATCCCTACAGCGCAGCGGAGCTGATCGGGACTATCGCAATAAAATCACGATGTCCCGATCATATTACCATATGACGGGAGGGTCCTCACCTGCCTCTCCGTTGTCCGATCAGCGATCTACTGCTCCATGCCTGCGCAGCAGGCAGGAGCAGCAGAGCGCCGGTTATACTGATCAGTGCTTTGCAATGGCAGAGCACTGATCAGTGTATCCAATCAGAAGATTGCTTTGACCCCTATGGGGGCTAAAAATTAAAAAAAGTGTAATTTCCTTTTATTTATTTATTTATTTTTTATAAAAGTTCATTAACCCCTTCCCTATTAAAAGTTTAACCCCTTAAGGACTCAGGGTTTTTCAGTTTTTGCACTTTCATTTTTTCCTCCTTACCTTTTAAAAATTCTACTTTGCAGTGACATTAGTCATTTTACCCAAAAATGCACGGCGAAACGGGAAAAAAAAATCATTGTGCGACAAAATCGAAAAAAACGCCATTTTGTAACTTTTGGGGGCTTCCGTTTCTACGCAGTGCATATTTCGGTAAAAATTACACCTTATCATTATTCTGTAGGTCCATACGGTTAAAATGATACCCTACTTATATAGGTTTGATTTTGTCGCACTTCTGGAAAAATTCATAACTACATGCAGGAAAATTTATACGTTTAAAAATGTCATCTTCTGACCCCTATAACTTTTTTATTTTTCCACATACGGGGCGGTATGAGGACTAATTTTTTGCGCCGTGATCTGAAGTTTTTATCGGTATGATTTTTGTTTTGATCGGACTTTTTGGTCACTTTTTATTCATTTTTTTATGGTATAAAAAGTGACCAAAATACGCTTTTTTGGACTTTGGAATTTTTTGGCGCGTACGCCATTGACCGTACGGCTTAATTAATGATATATGTTTATAGTTCGGACATTTACGCACGCGTCGATACCACATATGTTTATTTTTAATTTTTTTTACACTGTTTTATTTTTTTATGGGAAAAGGGGGTGATTCAAACTTGTATTAGGGAAGGGGTTAAATGACCTTTATTAACACTTTTTTTTTACATTTTTTTTGCAGTGTTATAGGTCCCATAGGGACCTATAACACTGCACACACTGATCTCTTACACAGATCACAGGCGTGTATTAACACGCCTGTGATCAGTGTTATCGACGCTTGACTGCTCCTGCCTGGATCTCAGGCACGGAGCAGTCATTCGCCGATCGGACACCGGGGAGGCAGGTAAGGGCCCTCCCGGTGTCCGGTCAGCTGTTCGGGACGCCGCGATTTCACCGCGGCGGTCCCGAACAGCCCGACTGAGCAGCCGGGTCACTTTCAGTTTCACTTTAGAAGCGGCGGTCAGCTTTGACCGCCGCTTCTAAAGGGTTAATACCGCACATCGCCGCGATCGGCGATGTGTGGTATTAGCCGCGGGTCCCGGCCATTGATCCCGCTTCATATCGCGGGAGCCGGCGCAGGACGTAAATATACGTCCTGCGTCGTTAAGGGGTTAAATCACCCCCCCCCCCCCCGTTCCCATTTTTTAAAATAAAATAATGTAATAAAGAATAAAAATAATCATATGTGGTACCGCCGCATTTGTAAATGTCCAAACTATTAAAATATTACTGTAGGTTAGCTAAACCACACGGTCGATGGCTTACACGTAAAAAAAAAAGTCCAAAATTGTGCATTTTTGGTCATTTCATATACCATAAAAATATTAATAAAAAGCGATCAAAAAGTCCCATCAAAACGGTACCTATGAAAACTATAGATGAGGGCGCAAGAAATGAGCCCTCATACCACCCCGTACACAGAAAAATAAAAAGCTATAGGGGTCATAAGATGCCAATTTTAAACATACAAATTTTGGTGCAAGTATTTTATAAATTTTTTAAGTATTAAAATAAAACCTACATAAATTGGGTATCCTTGTAACCGTATGGACCTACAGAATAAAGATAAGCCCCCAAAGAAACGGGAGCCCCCAACAGTTGCAAAATTGCGTTTTTTTTTTTTGTTTCGCCGCAGGTTATATTCTATAATAAATTATGTCATTGCAAAATACAAATGGTGATGCAAAAAACAAGCCCTTATATGGGTCTGTAGGTGCAAAATTGAAAGCGTTATGATTTTTAGAAAGGAAGGAGGAAAAAGCGAAAATGTTCGAGGTCCTTAGGGGTTAAGGAGTTAACTGAAAGTGCCCATTGAAAGGAAACTCGTCATTATTTTCATGGTGCCTGAATCATAAGTGAATCCTTGGTGGATTTGGGAGTCCTCCATAGCTTTTTACCACAGCAACAATGGGAAAAAGACAAAAAAAAATGCTTCTTCTAGAGGCCATTAGACAACACCTCTGATGAAGCTCTGAGGTGCAAAACATGTCAGGGGGGCTATTTGTCTGAGTTTTTAATAAGCCTGTGTCACTGGTCATATTTTTTATTACACTTGTTGTTAGGACTGCAGCCATCAACAGTATATATGATTTATACTTCTAGTATAATTAGATTGTGGGAGCATGCCAACATGCCACATTGACGTAAACCTAGTTACGTATACCTAGTTAGACTGGTGACACTGGTGTTTTTAAACTTTTTTTGTTATACCTTTTAATAAACACATTAATAAAAGTGATGTATTAGGATGGGATAATAATAAGGGTATTTTTGATCCCGGGAATGGGATTTGTTGGTTTAACTTCTACCCTAGGGCCCCATAGTAGCTCTTTGGCCTGGCTTTGTGATTTATACTTTCTTAGTATGAAAGTAAAATGTGAGTTAAACATCATTATCTGACTTAAAACTCATAATATGATACATCAATAATAAACAATTTCTAAGAAGATTTTAAAAAATGCAGAAAAAATTACTGCAATCCAAGAACGAGTCGATCTTTCTTCCGAGTGAGTGAGGGGATTTATTCACTCCATCTAATTTCCTTAGATGCACACAAAGACTCTAGATGCTACACGTCTCTGCTCCCTTTATTCTACAGTCAGTCCCTAAAGCAAAGACAAATCCATAAACAACTATTGACTGTCAACGACGATAAGGGGAGTGCAGGGGGGAGGTCTGGCAGACAAGTAACTTTATGCCAAAGGAGATGCCCAGATGATGAGAGGGATGACATTGTTATCAGAGCTAGTCCGGAAAAGCACCAAGGCCTGAAGATTAAGAGGAAAGTTTGAGGCTGTCATAGTCGATGCTGTGAAGAAAGCACAGCTCTATCCATGTGACGGTTATTTGAACTCACTCGTGAAGTCTTTTTTTCTGCTTCACTGAAATCACAACAGTTTTAGACAAATCCCTTTATGTCTTCAATTGGAAATGACTCATCCGTTAGGCTCTGGAGTAAAGTTGATCACAGCGCTAACAATCATAGAAGAGCGACTAGACATGTCCTCTCTAGCTAAGCCACTTCCTAATAGGACAAGCAGAAAAGTGGTGATCCTCCTGAGATGGACTGGCTGCTAATTACAAATATATATTTATTTTCAGGGTAAATATTCTTTTGTTTCAGTTTTTTTTTATTGTTGCTAATTCTGAATGACAAAGGATTGAGTGATCAGCTTTTGTAGTTGGCAGCTGTGGTTTGAGGCACTAGTCACAGCAGGAATGATAATCCATTCTAGGAAATCATATATGCACTGGAAACAGTGAAAAGCTGGAGAGGAAGGGAGGGGGAGACACGAGGAAAATGGAAATCAAGAGATGAGGAATATAAATAAAGGGATATATTTACTAATATCTAAACTGCTCTCAAAATAGCAGTTCAGATTGTGAATATCTAATGTGCTTTCTCAAGATCTTATCAATGGAAGCATTCAAGCAAAACCCTTAAAGGGGTACTCGCCCCTGGCATCTTATCCCCTATCCAAAGGATAGGGGATAAGATGTTAGATCGCTGCAGTTCCGCTGCTGGGGACCCGGGGATCGCCGCTGCGGCACCCCGCCATCATTACTGCACAGAGCGAGTTCGCTCTGTGCGTAATGACGGGCGATACAGGGGCCGGAGCAGTGTGACGTCATGGCTCCGCCCCTCATGACATCACGGCCCGTCCCCTTAATGCAAGTCTATGGCAGGGGGCGACCGCCACGCCTCCTTCCCATAGACTTGTATTGACGGGGGCGGGCCGTGACGTCACGAGGGGCGGAGCCGTTACGTAACGATGCTCCGGCCCCTGTATTGCCTGTCATTACGTGCAGAGCGAACTCGCTGATCCCCGTTGTCCCCAGCAGCGGGACCCTGGCAATCTGACATCTTATCCCCTATCCTTTGAATTCAGAACAGAGAGATCGACTTCTGCTCTGGTGGACTTGGACCATTCATGGATAGCAATTCAAATGAGAGAGAGTGACAGAGGTTGTCAGTAACATTTTAAGCACTCCCCGGACTGACACCTTTTTAAAATTTTTTAGTTCTTGCTAATATAAAAACTATAAATGGTCTTCATATTTTTTTGTAAATTTTGGGTGATACACCAGGCTTTATTTTTATGACATTTTCATCTTAGTAAATTGTTATTATTATTTTTTTATATTTGGGAAACGTCAAAAATTACATATTTGTTTAATAGCACACAGTGATGCTAAAATAATGTTTTTAAATTGTCATGTGATCTGGGTGTCCTAAAACCAAGCAGCTCCTGCAGATACAATGCATTGGTGATCACATTTTACTGTGTACACATTGATCAGGTAGAAAAGTACGGTAATACACCATCCCTAATTTCTCACTACAATGCCCGGCTGTCACTGACAGCTAGCTCTTTGCTCTAACAGCAACATCATTTCCATGATGCTGCAATACTCTGCACAGCTCTTTTGAAACAGCTGTGTGGAGTTAATTGCTTACTTTCTGGACATTAACACCTTAAGAATGCTTGGTGTCTACGCCGGAGCTGAGTGTGCTTCATACCTGGTGAGTCCCGGCTGTTTTCAGCAGCCCTGACCCACAACTGATGTATGACAATAACCCTTTTAAACTGCAAAATGCAGTTCCTGGACCCTTTGGGAAGCAATCGGGACCACTGAGGCAAAATCGCAGGGTTCTGATTAGCTGTGACAACAGCTGGAAGTTCCTGATCATGGTCTGTGCCATCAGATCCATGCTTCAGAAATACAAGCAGCTTCGACAGCCTGCATAAGTGGAGAGCCGATAACACTATTCTATGCATCACTGCTATGCTATTGCCCCCAACCCTAATAAAAGTTTATTTCACCTCTCTTTTCCCATTTTTCAAATAAAACAATGGAAGAAAAAATAAGTAAAAACATATTTCACCATGTGTGAAAATATCCGAATTATTGAAATATAATATTAATGAAACCGCACGATAAATCAGAAAAAAAAGAAAGAAAGAAAGAAAGCAATGTCTAGAATTGCTGATTTTTTGGTCGTTTCATATGCCAAAAAATAAATAAATAAAAATAAAACACATCAAAAGGTTCCCATGAAGTAAAATAAAAATACAGGTTATGGCATACAAAATGAGCCATCATACAGCACCGGAATATTAAAAGATTTATAGGAGTTGAAATAGGTCAGTTTTAAGCATACTCATTTTCTTGCAAAAAGTAGTAGTAGTAGTCAAATAAAACAAAACATATGTACAGTAAATTTGGTATCAGTGTAATCATATTGGCCAACATAGTAGAAATAACATAATTTGTACTAAAAACTGCACTGTGTGAAAAGAAAAACTGCTCAAAAGAAGCAAAACTTTTATTTTATTTTTATTTTTAATTTATTTTGCCCCACAAATATTTCAGGTTGTGTCATATATTTAGAGGTAAAATGAGTGATATCATTACAAAGTACTGTACAATGGCGCTAAAAACAAGGATCTGTAAAGTTATGGCTATTAGAAGGCAAGGAGGAAAAAAATGAAATTGCAAAAAAAAAAAAAATTGTTATGTCCTTTAGGCGGTTAAAGTCTATGGGTTGAAATAAATTTGATGAGTTATGTCTTTCTGAATAAAGACTATGGTGAGAAAAAGGCTTGTGACTCATAATGGCCATCATAAGACTGAGACACCTGATCACATTTGTCTGTAATACTATGGACCCTGTAAGTCAATAAGATTAGTAACATCGATTAGTAGGTACTGCATGTATTGTTGCACGGAGCTCTATGAAGCAATGTTTGTAAGTGACAAAATGTCCATAACATAGTTTGAAGAATGCAATATTTATTTATTTTTTATTTTTATTTATTTGTTTGGTTCACATCAGTTACCAAAGTAATTGCCTATATATATTTTAAAAGAATGTTTTCTCTTTTGAGACAGGAAATAATACATCCATTCACCCTCACTATGTCTATAATTGCATCCTAAAAAGAACTAAATTGAAGAGTATTCCAAAGCATCATGGGAAAACTTCAACATTTATGTTTGTGCTGAAAGTAGTAGCTTTGTACAGATAGAACCATGCAACAGATGAATGTGCTGCATACAAGTAAAGAAGAGAACATTAGACCTGCCACACCAAATTGGCTTTCCGAAGCTGTTGGATAGATGGTAGATATTACCATTACGGTTCTTTATGAAAGTCTGGGGGCTTTCAATGGTTTTACTCATGTGTGCTGAGAAATGAAAGCATCAGAATTGAAATGAGAGCCAGAGACAAGGGAAAAGGCAGTAGTTTGCAAAATACTGTATATATATATATATATATATATATATATATATATATATATATATATATATATAGTCTTTAGTATACTATTTTTCTGCATTATCCATCATAGAAGTTATGGGTCTCATATCAGCAGCACCTTTACCTCCTGAAGAAGCAACACCAAATGTAATTATATGCATGGGCCTCTTAAAAATCAAGCTTTTTTTTTTTTTTCCATAATGTGACATCCAGTACATTATTTAAAAAAAAAAAAAAAAAAATGAATTATTCTTGATATAGCTTATCTTTATTAATAATACTCAATAATCAATATCAATTATCAATCACATGTATTGTTCTTTTTTATACTTATTTATATTAAAAAAAATGTTATTATAGTGACATTTATACTATATTAGCCAATTATCTATTTGCATTTACCATTACTTATTAGCAATACAGCAAAATCACAATGTTTTTATGATTAGTTAAGTCTTGTAATTGTTTCTCAATTGTCTTTTTATGCCCTCCTCTTTCTTGTTCCTGTACACGTCGTATACTCACATTATTTGTTGGTTAGGTAGTCACTGATTGAGGAGGGACACTGCTGGGGTTAGTGATTGCCTATGCAGAGCAGTTATTATATCTATGGTTGTAGTAAATGATAGATAAGAGTGAAATATTACATTATTATGTTGAAGACACCAAGGGTATACTAGAGTTGTAGTTTGGCATCAGCTGTGGACCTACAGGTTGGAGATCACTGCTCTAAACATTTCGAAAAGTACTATTTAGGGAAAAAATGCATGCAAAGTCAAGGCTCTAATCTCAGCTAAAACTAAACACTGGAGATTAATTTATTGATCAACAGAAGCTTAGAAAGTCATTTGGGGACAACACTCCCGGATGAGATGTGCTCTGAATTAAATGCTTATTTATGCTCCTTAAGTGTATAATGTAGAACATTTGAAGGAGAAACATATAGGGCCAGGCTTTTTGAGATGAGAGATAGAGATGAGAGGAGATGAGATTTTTGAAAATTTCGATTTGGGCAATTCGCAGAATTTTCCCCAAAAAAGTTGGTTTGGTCCGATTTTATTTGTGGTAACTCTCTATAAAAAATGGTTATTCCTGGCCTACAGAAAGCCTCAGTAGGGGTGTAGAAAACTTTTCCTTGCTGTAACATGAATTTGGTGTGTGCTGGGTTAGTTAAATAATACTGTTATTCAGTACGACATGCAAATTAGAGGCCTTGCTATTAGAATCACTGTCGCAGAGCGGCAAAATGACAGAGCCTGGAGGTGGCATCAGTATGAGGAGACCATATAGTGGCTGAATGACTAAGCGTGGAGGTGGAGGAAGCATGAGGAGATATATAGTGGATTAATGATGCAGTGTGGAGGTGGCAGCAGCATGAGGAGACCATATAATTCCTGAATGACACAGCACGGAGGTGGTGGCAGCACGAGGAGACCATATAGTGGCAGAATGACCCAGCCTGGAGGTGGCAACAGCCTGGCGAGACATTTAAATTTAAGATTTCAAATACATGAACCTAAAATGTTTTATTTAATGTGCCTGCAGCGTGAGGAGAACCCATGGCTGTACAGTGACACAGCTTGGAGGTGGCGGAAGCTTGAACAGACCACATAGTGGCTGAATGGCACAGCCTTGAGGTGGTGGCGGAATGAGGAGACCATACAGTGGCAAAATGACACAGCCTGGAGTTGGCGGAAGCATGAGGAGACCATATAATGGCTGAATGACACAGTGTGGAGGTGGCGGAAGCATGACGAGACCATATAGCGGCCCAATGAGCTCAGGCCTCTCGCTGCAACTCCTGCTGCCGCCCGTCCCTAGACCTCTGCCTGCGCCTGATGAATTTAGAGCCTCTGCTACTCATCTGTGCATGTCCTGGCACTTCTCTGCCTGACATACTTAGTGCATACATGAGGGGAGGACAATACGCTTCACTACGCTTAAAACAGTATGTGTCTACAACACCAGCAGGTGTGTACTTTTTGCTGGCCTTTTACAGTAACCAGGCCCTTAGGACTTTAACAGGAACAAAATGGTACACCACTTAGATGTACGTAGGTGGTATGCACTTATGAGGGGAGTACAATGCGTTCCACTAGGCTTAAGACAGTATTTGTCTACATCACCAGCAGATGTATACTTTTGGCTGGCCTTTCACAGTAACTATGTAAAGAACCGAAGGGTTAACTTGAACTGAGAGCTTTTGTTTGGTCCTGTTGCTTTGGTTACCCCTGTCTGCTGAGACTGGTCAGCTGACCTTGATTGAACACCTGGTCTGGACCAATTTAAGCTGGCAGCCTACTCCCAGTCTTTGCTTGCTAAATAGTTCTGTTTGTCTCCTAGCTAACTTTTTACTGTACCTGTGATATCTGGCATTTTGACCCTTTGGCTCTGCTCTCTGAGTCTTCTCTCTGGTATTAGCGTTTTTGTACTTCCTGCTCTCCTAGTTTAGACTCGGCTCACTAACTAGGTATTTTTGTGTGTTTAGGTTTGTTTTCTGTTAGTTGTGTGACTCCAGCCTTTCAGGACCTTTTGTCAGTTTTGTAGTTTATTGTTTTGACCTTTTGACTGTCCCTCACTTATTTAGGTAGGGACCGTCACTGTGGTTACGGACCTGTTGTCTAGGGCAGGTACGTAAGTAGGCAGGGACAGGGGAGTGGGGCGAGAATAGTGTGCACTCCTTCCCTGCCCAGACATGACATTTTAGCAAGCTCAATTACTGCATCTCTTTAGTTGTTAGTCATGGACCCCATGACAGCTCTAGTTGGTCAGATGCAGAACCTTACTCAGTTGGTTCAGGATTTAGCTGAGAAGGTATAGCAGCAAGAGAATTCTAAAGCTCAGTCTAGAATCAACCAGGACTTGATTGACAGGTTGGAACACCAAGAGCAGCTGATTCAAAGGTTGCTGGCAAAAATCCTGGAGCTTGAGTCATCACACACTACTAATCCTACTTCTCCATCTTCAACTCCTTTAGAGCCACAAGTTAGTCTCCTGGATCAATTTTCTGGTAACCGGAAAGAATTCAAAACTTTGTGTGAGAGCTGCAAATTATCCTTTAGGTTACCAGCTACTCTGAGTCCCAAAGAGTAGGTATTGTTATGTCTCTTCTGCAAGGGGATCCCGAGAAATTGGTATTTTCCCTTGATCCCAATGCTCCGGAGTCGTCCTCAGTGGAAGCTTTATTTGTGGGATTGGGTCTCTTGTAGGCTGAACCAGAATGTGCTATGTACGCTGAATCTCAGTTGCATACAGTAAAGCAAGGGCGTAGACCTATTGAGGAGTATTGTGCAGACTTCAGAAAGTGGCGTGTGGCTTTCAGATGGAATACCCCAGCTTTGTTTTGTCAATTTATACTGGGGTTGTCAGATGTCCTTAAGGATGTGTTAGTGACTTACCCCTTTCCTCACACCTTAGACCAAGCTATGACTTTAGCAGTTCATTTAGATAGATATTTACGTGAACACAGATGGGAATATTGTTCTTCCTATGTCTCTCCTTTTTTGCCTGTCTCCTCTTCTGCTCCTAAACATCAGTCGGTGCCTGAGGAGGAACCTATGCAGATAGGGTCCATCCGCACTCCAGAAGTTGTGTGCCTCCAACCTTTCACTGTCCCTCACTTATTTAGGTTATTTAGGTTAGGACTGTCACTGTGGAAGAACAATAACCAATCTTCCAATGTACCAATCATCAAAACAGGTTCTAGGTCTTCCCCAGATAATTATACAGTAGACCTGTAAGCTTAACATCCTTTGTGGCAAAATTGTTTGTAGGGCTCATAAGGGACTACATACAGGAATTCATAAGGGGTAATAATATTATAAGCAGGGCTAAAGTCCTGTAGGAATGTGTGGGAACTGGTTCCTGTACTTTTTCCACAGCAGGAACACCGATTCCCATTAACAGAAGACCTGCAGTGCCAGCCATTGAGTGGAAATCTTCCTGCACTTTTTTCCCCAAGACTTGACCCCTGATTATAAGTGATAGCCAGCATGGGTTTACTGAGGATAGAAGTTGAGGATAGAAGCAGAAGCCTTGACAGAGGGATAGCTGTGGACTTAGGGGGACATTCATGAAAGTGTTTACCCGTTTTTTTTCTTATATTTGTTCGCTAAAAAGTCGCAGTTGCGACTACACATTTTTCTTTGCGACAATTCTTCTTCAGAGCGAGAAAAGTAAAAATAATGATTTCAGCTTTTGTAAGCAACTTTTTCAAATCAGCTTACGGTAGTTAGAGATTTATAAAATGCAAATGTCGCAAAAAAGTCGCAATAGAGTAAAAGTTTGCTTACATTTACTCCAGGAAAATCCTGGCTTAGGTTTTTAATCTTTTTTGAACTTTAGTGATCCAAAAAAGTGAGCTACCTTTTTTATAAAAATTTCGTAGCGTACCATTTAAAAATAATAATAAAAAAGATACAGTAGTGATGGAAAAATTGTATTTAACGAAATGTATATTTTTTTATAACAACATTTTTATTCATTTTTAAACAGGGATCAATTTATGTGGGTGGGTAAGGCACTAAAAATGTAGCTGACAATAATAAAAATGTAGTGTGTGTGTGTTTTTCACTTATTTTTTTTTTACATTTTTAAGGTAGTACTACTACTCCCAGAATGGAACACACTGATCCATGATTGGAGTAGTAGTTCCTGTACTAATAGACAGATGGCCCATTGCAATCCTCCTGTATAATGTACAGATGTGGGCGGCCGCCGCATCTATACATTATACAGGAGAATCACAGAGTGACACTCGCTGTGATCTGTCTAATAATGCAGGTACTACAACTCCCAGCATGGAGCAGAGTGTGCTCCATGTTGGGAGCAGTAGTACCTGCAGTAAGGGCCAGATCACAGCGGATGTCACTCCTCCTGATGTGAATGTCGGGATCAGCTGTTCTAAGGGCTACAGAGCTGGGAGAACAGCTGATGCTGAGCCACAGGTATACATCTTATATCTACTGCCCAGCAAGAACTTACAGTGAGCCTGCAATGAGTATACAGTATACACATTGCTGGCTCACTTAACCCCTTGTTGAGCTGTGCGCTAAGCCAGCCCGGCAAGGAAAGAGTTAACTTGCACTGCTGGACAGTGAAGGTTAACCCTTTGGGCAGTCTACAATATATACAGCTATCTATATCTATCTATAGATAGCTGTATATAGTGTATACAGAAGATGAAGAAGTCCCCTTACCTCTGTCCAGTCCCCGTGTTGCTCAGCCCCTAGTGATGATGTCATTAGGGGCGGAGCTACAACAGGATCCAGGCTGATATGTCTGAAGCTCTGTTAACATTGTCCGTTTTGGATAATGTGAACAGACCCTTCTGCCAGTGTCTTCCCAGACAGGGAGACTCCAGCTGTTGCTAAACTAAAACCCCCAGCATGCCCAGACAGCCAAAGGCTGTTTGGGCATGCTGGGAGTTGTAGTTTTGCACCAATTGGATGCTCCCTGTTTAGGTAGACTTTGCATTATGGGCGCTCTCCCCTGCGAAGAGCGCAAAAAATGTCCTAACCCATTTTTTTTCTTCTCATTTCAGATCTGTGTATACAGAGGATTACTGCGGATTCGATGGATTATGACGGATGAACTGGATTTTTTAAAATTTTAATAAAATGGTTAACAAGGGCTGTGGGGGAATGTTTTTTTAACCTCTTAAGGACGCAGGGCGTATGGATACGCCCTGCATCCCGAGTCCTTAAGGACGCAGGGCGTATCCATACGCCCGTGGGAATACCGGTCCCCACCGCTAGCCGGTTGGGGACCGGAGCCGGATGCCTGCTGAAATCGTTCAGCAGGCATCCCGGCATATCGCCCAGGGGGGTCATTATGCCGGCCCATGTCGGCGATCGCCGCAGATCACTGGACAATTCAGTCCAGCGATCTGCGGCGATTCCGGGTCAATCGGGTCTCCAGTGACCCGGTGACCCGGAATTACTGGCTGTTCGGGGCCGTCTCTGACGGCCCCGAACAGCCAGAGCCTGCAGGGTTGAGGTGGCACTGGTGCCACCTCACAATCGCCCTGATTCGTCGGCCGGATTATCGGCCGACCAATCAGGGCGCCTGCTGCGGGTGTCACTCCCGCACCCGCTCCGCCCCTCTTCCGGAGGGCGTGAGCGGGTGCGGGAAGATGACCCCGGGTGCTGGGGACCCCGATCCCCGGCGTCAATGTTGGGATCGGGGCCCCAGGAGCGACGGCGGCGGCGAGGGACAGTCCTGTGATAAAGCAGCAGCAGGAGGTGAGTTACAGCCTCCTGCTGTTGCTTAGCAACAGCTCCCAGCATGCAAAAAGGGCATGCTGGGAGCTGTAGTTATGCAAAAGCAGGAGGCAGACCACCACAACTCCCAGCATTCCCTTATGGGAAAGCTGGGACTTATGGTTTTGCAACAGCTGCTGGAGTAGTAGTTCCTGTACTAATAGACAGATGGCCCATTGCAATCCTCCTGTATAATGTACAGATGTGGGCGGCCGCCGCATCTATACATTATACAGGAGAATCACAGAGTGACACTCGCTGTGATCTGTCTAATAATGCAGGTACTACAACTCCCAGCATGGAGCAGAGTGTGCTCCATGTTGGGAGCAGTAGTACCTGCAGTAAGGGCCAGATCACAGCGGATGTCACTCCTCCTGATGTGAATGTCGGGATCAGCTGTTCTAAGGGCTACAGAGCTGGGAGAACAGCTGATGCTGAGCCACAGGTATACATCTTATATCTACTGCCCAGCAAGAACTTACAGTGAGCCTGCAATGAGTATACAGTATACACATTGCTGGCTCACTTAACCCCTTGTTGAGCTGTGCGCTAAGCCAGCCCGGCAAGGAAAGAGTTAACTTGCACTGCTGGACAGTGAAGGTTAACCCTTTGGGCAGTCTACAATATATACAGCTATCTATATCTATCTATAGATAGCTGTATATAGTGTATACAGAAGATGAAGAAGTCCCCTTACCTCTGTCCAGTCCCCGTGTTGCTCAGCCCCTAGTGATGATGTCATTAGGGGCGGAGCTACAACAGGATCCAGGCTGATATGTCTGAAGCTCTGTTAACATTGTCCGTTTTGGATAATATGAACAGACCCTTCTGCCAGTGTCTTCCCAGACAGGGAGACTCCAGCTGTTGCTAAACTAAAACCCCCAGCATGCCCAGACAGCCAAAGGCTGTTTGGGCATGCTGGGAGTTGTAGTTTTGCACCAATTGGATGCTCCCTGTTTAGGTAGACTTTGCATTATGGGCGCTCTCCCCTGCGAAGAGCGCAAAAAATGTCCTAACCCATTTTTTTTCTTCTCATTTCAGATCTGTGTATACAGAGGATTACTGCGGATTCGATGGATTATGACGGATGAACTGGATTTTTTAAAATTTTAATAAAATGGTTAACAAGGGCTGTGGGGGAATGTTTTTTTAACCTCTTAAGGACGCAGGGCGTATGGATACGCCCTGCATCCCGAGTCCTTAAGGACGCAGGGCGTATCCATACGCCCGTGGGAATACGGGTCCCCACCGCTAGCCGGTTGGGGACCGGAGCCGGATGCCTGCTGAAATCGTTCAGCAGGCATCCCGGCATATCGCCCAGGGGGGTCATTATGCCGGCCCATGTCGGCGATCGCCGCAGATCACTGGACAATTCAGTCCAGCGATCTGCGGCGATTCCGGGTCAATCGGGTCTCCAGTGACCCGGTGACCCGGAATTACTGGCTGTTCGGGGCCGTCTCTGACGGCCCCGAACAGCCAGAGCCTGCAGGGTTGAGGTGGCACTGGTGCCACCTCACAATCGCCCTGATTCGTCGGCCGGATTATCGGCCGACCAATCAGGGCGCCTGCTGCGGGTGTCACTCCCGCACCCGCTCCGCCCCTCTTCCGGAGGGCGTGAGTGGGTGCGGGAAGACGACCCCGGGTGCTGGGGACCCCGATCCCCGGCGTCAATGTTGGGATCGGGGCCCCAGGAGCGACGGCGGCGGCGAGGGACAGTCCTGTGATAAAGCAGCAGCAGGAGGTGAGTTACAGCCTCCTGCTGTTGCTTAGCAACAGCTCCCAGCATGCAAAAAGGGCATGCTGGGAGCTGTAGTTATGCAAAAGCAGGAGGCAGACCACCACAACTCCCAGCATTCCCTTATGGGAATGCTGGGACTTATGGTTTTGCAACAGCTGCAGGCACATTTTTTCTATGGAAAAGTGTACCTTCAGCTGTTGTATAACTACAACTCCCAGCTTGCACAAACAGCTAAAGTGCATGCTGGGAGTTGTAGTGGTGCATCTGCTGGTTGCATAACTACAACTCCCAGCATGCCCGTTGGCTGTCGGTGACTGCTGAGAGTTGTAGTTTTGCAACAGCTGAAGGCACACTGGTTGTGAAACTTAGATTTTTTTTTAACCTAACTCAGTGTTTCACGACCGCTGTGCCTCCAGCTGTTGCAAACTACAACTCCCAGCAGTCACCTTACACCATGCACCGTACATGCTGGGAGTTGTAGTTTTGCAACAACTGGAGGCACACTGGTTTTGAAACACTGAGTAAGGTCACAAACTCCGTGATACATAACCAGTGTGCCTACAGCTGTTGCAAAACTAAAACTCTCAGCATGTACAGTCTGTCAGCGCATGCTGGGAGTTGTAGTTTTGCAACAGCTGGATGTCCCCCCCAATGTGAATGTACAGGGTACGCTCACATGGGCGGAGGATTACAGTAAGTATCGGGCTGCAAGTTTGAGCTGCAGCAAATTTTCTGCAACAGCTCAAACTGCCAGCGAGAAACTACTGTGAACCCCCGCCCGTGCGACTGTACCCTAAAAACACTACACTACACTACCACAAAAAATAAAATAAAAATTAAAAAACACTACATATACACATACCCCTACACAGCCCCCCTCCCCTCCCCAATAAAAATTAAAGCGCCTGGTACGCCACTGTTTCCAAAACGGAGCCTCCAGCTGTTGCAAAACAACAACTCCCAGTATTGTCGGACAGCCGTTGACTGTCCAGGCATGCTGGGAGTTTTGCAACAGCTGGAGGCACCCTGTTTGGGAATCACTGGCGTAGAATACCTCTATGTCCACCCCTATGCAATCCCTAATTTAGGCCTCAAATGCGCATGGCGCTCTCACTTTGGAGCCCTGTCGTATTTCAAGGAAACAGTTAATGGTCACATATGGGGTATCGCCGTACTCGGGAGAAATTGGGCTTCAAATTTTGGGGGGTATTTTCTGCTTTTACCCTTTTTAAAAATGTAAAGTTTTTGGGAAAAGAAGCATTTTAGGTAAAAAATTTTTATTTTTTTTACATATGCAATAGTCGTGAAACGCCTGTGGGGTATTAAGGTTCACTTAACCCCTTGTTACATTCCCCGAGGGCTCTAGTTTCCAAAATGTTATGCCATGTGGGCTTTTTTTGCGGTCCTGGCACCATAGGGGCTTCCTAAATGCGGCATGCCCCCAGAGCAAAATTTGCTTTCAAAAAGCCAAATGTGACTCCTTCTCTTCTGAGACCTGTAGTGCGCCAGCAGAGCACTTTTCACCCCCATATGGGGTGTTTTCTGAATCGGGAGAAATTGTGATTCAAATTTTGGGGGGTATTTTCTGCTTTAACCCTTTGTATAAATGTAAATTTTTTGGGAAACCAAGCATTTTAGGTACATTTTTTTATTTTTTTTTACATATGCAAAAGTCGTGAAACACCTGTAGGGTATTAAGGTTCACTTTACCCCTTGTTACGTTCCCTGAGGGGTCTAGTTTCCAAAATGGTATGCCATGTGTTTTTTTTTGCTGTCCTGGCACCATAGGGGCTTCCTAAATGCGGCATGCCCCCAGAGCAAAATTTCCTTCAAAAAAGCCAAATGTGACTCCTTCTCTTCTGAGACCTGTAGTGCGCCAGCAGAGCACTTTTCACCCCCATATGGGGTGTTTTCTGAATCGGGAGAAATTGGGCTTCAAATTTTTATTTTTTTTTTTCTGCTATTACCCTTTTTAAAAATGTAAAACTTTAGGGAAACCAAGCATTTTAGGTAAAAAAATGTTTTGTTTTTTTTACATATGCAAAAGTCGTGAATCACCTGTGGGGTATTAAGGTTCACATTTCCCCTTGTTACGTTCCCCGAGGGGTCTAGTTTCCAAAATGGTATGCCATGTGGGGGTTTTTGCTGTTCTGGCACCATAGGGGCTTCCTAAAGGTGACATGCCCCCCAAAAACCATTTGACGCTCCTTCCCTTCTGAGCCCTCTACTGCGCCCGCCGAACACTTTACATAGACATATGAGGTATGTGCTTACTCGAGAGAAATTGTGTTTCAAATACAAGTAAAAATTTTCTCCTTTTTACCCCTTGCAAAAATTCAAAAATTGGGTCTACAAGAACATGCGAGTGTAAAAAATGAAGATTGTGAATTTTCTCCTTCACTTTGCTGCTATTCCTGTGAAACCCGTAAAGGGTTAAAACGCTTACTGAATGTCATTTTGAATACTTTCGGGGGTTCAGTTTTTATAATGGGGTCATTTATGGGGTATTTCTAATATGAAGACCCTTCAAATCCACTTCAAACCTGAACTGGTCCCTGATAAAAAGCGAGTTTCAAAATTTTGTGAAAAATTGGAAAATTGCTGCGGAACTTTGAAGCCCTCTGGTATCTTCCAAAAGTAAAAACTCATCAATTTTATGATGCAAATATAAAGTAGACATATTGTATATGTGAATAAAAAAAATATATTTGGAATATCCATTTTCCTTAAAAGCAGAGAGCTTCAAAGTTAGAAAAATGCAAAATTTTCACATTTTTCATCAAATTTTGGGATTTTTCACCAAGAAAGGATGCAAGTTACCAAAAAATTTTACCACTACGTTAAAGTAGTATATGTCACGAAAAAAACAATCTCGGAATCAGATTGATAACTAAAAGCATTCCAGAGTTATTAATGTTTAAAGTGACAGTGGTCAGATTTGCAAAAAATGGCCGAGTCCTTAAGGTGAAAAAGGGCTCAGTCCTTAAGGGGTTAAATAAAATAATTTTTCCAATGTGTTGTGTTTTTTTTTTTTTATTGAATTTTCAGGCTTAGTAATGGAGGCTGTCTAATAGACAGGGTCCATTACTATGCCAGGGCTTAGCGTTAGTCCCAAAAACAGCTAGCGCTAACCCCAATTAATACCCCGGTACCCACCGCCACAGGGGTGCCGGGAAGAGCTGGTACCAACAGGTCTGGAGCGTCAAAAATGGCGCTCCTAGGCGGTAACAGACTAGTGTTATTTAGGCTGGGGAGGGCCAGTAACAATGGACCTCGCCCACCCTGGTAACATCAGGTTGTTGCTGCTTTGTTGGTATCTGGCTGATACTGAATACACAGGGAACCCTATGCTTTTTTTTTTCTTCATAAATAAATAAAAAAAGCATAGGGTTCCCCGTATTTTCATTCTCAGCCAGATACCAACCAAGCAGCAACAGCCTGACGTTACCAGGGTGGGCGAGGACCATTGTCACTGGCCCTTCCCAGCCTAAATAACACCAGCCTGTTACCGCCTAGGCCCAGGAGCGCCATTTTTGATGCTCCAGGCCTGTTGGCACCAACTCTTCCCGGCACCTCTGTGGCGCTGGGTACCGGGGTAATAATTGGGGGTTAGCGCTAGCTGTTTTGGGGGCTAACGCTAAGCCCTGGCATATTAATGGATTCCATCTATTAGACAGCCTCCATTACTAAGCCTGAAAATTCAATAAAAAAAAAAAAAACACGACACATTGGAAACATTATTTTATTTACAAAAACACTCCCCCACAGCCCTCGTTAACCATTTTATTAAAATGTAAAAAAATCCAGTTCATCCGTCATTAATCCATCGAATCCGCAGTAATCCTCTGCATACACGGATCTGAAATGAGAAGAAAAAAAATGGGTTAGGACATTTGATGATGCTAGCGGGAGGCATTCTTGTGACACTATGACATTAGACAATAGGTTGCCTCCAGCTGTTTCACAACTACAATTCTCAGCATGGCCTGACATCTAATAGCAATCATGGCAAGCTGGGAGTTGTAGTTGGGAAACAGCTGGAGGCACCCTATTAGATAAATAAAACACTCATGCATAGACAATGTGAGGGCGGAAGCAAGCGCCCAGCAAGGCATCAGTGACGTCACGCCTGCTGGGAAGCGCTGCTTCCTGCCCTGCTTTATAGAGCAGATTTAGAAGCACTAAATCTGCTCTAATAAAGCGATTTAAATTTTTTTTTAAGCCAGGTAGGGGGTTAGGGCTAGATTACTACTAGGTAGGGACATATTAGATTATATAGTACTTGGTGGGAGCTACCCTTTAAGAGCTTCAAAAGAGAGTTAGATACATTCCTAGAACAATTTAATATTAATGCTTATGCAGAAATATGGAATCAGATCCCTTCCCCTTAATCAACCATACCTGTTCCTTTGAATTCATTTGGTTGAACTTGATGGACGTATATCTTTTTTCAACCTTACAAACTATGTAACTACAAAATTGCACTGAATATTAAAAGGATTGTCTGGTTTGGAAAATCTATTTTGAAGTACTCCATTCTAGAGTTCTACATAAGATATAATAGTGGGGTCCCTCATTCACAACATCCATCAATGAGCCAGTATTTGGAGCAATTCCAAAGATATTATTCTTTCTCCTGTAATACATGGCTTCCTAATAATTTCAATAATGATTGATTCAAATGATTTCTTCATTTTACCTTTTTCAAACACACATACCTCTCTATTCAGTACCCCCTTTTAAAATGAAATACACATTTTTCAGTAACAGCATTTATATTGTTTTTTGCACCTTTGATTTATGAGATTATTGGCAATTACAACATCCAGACAGAATTTTACCTCCGGTAATGGAGAGGCCCTCCAAGAAAATGATTGCCAGATAATAGGATTATAGATTAAAAACATACTATAACAAGCCAAGTACTTGAACCAGGCACAAGGATGAGGTCACCTGCAGGGATATCTGTTCAGTTAGTTAAAAATCAATTACTTTCAATGAGGTATTTGACAAGACTATGTTCCAAACTTCTCATTTAATTCAGAGAAAGCAACATGCAACTTCTATTCATCAGCGCATTGTCTATTACTCCAAAAATTATCACTGCTATGAAGGAGGAATCATCAATCCTGACATGGTTGTTTTAGTAAATACTTGCATACTGCAAGACACACACAGCATATAAAAAAAAAAATGTGCATGCTACATTGCCTACAGATAATTGTGTCATTTTCAGTCCCTTGTCTCTATTTCATTCACTTCACATTCCAATTTTTTGGAAGAACCTAGTGCAGTAATGATCTGGAGTTCTCTGGCTCATGAAAATAATACCGCTGTAACAACAAGGGTACAGCTACTGTATAGGGGATACATAGGTGATAGTTGCTTTTAGGCTCAGGTGCTGAGAGGGTCCAAAGGTCATACCACACAAGAAGATACTAGGATCATAAATTCTGTCTATAAGAGTAGGGTCATGTAGGGAGCATCCGCAGTGTATTTCACGATGCGGATGCACCAATGACAGTCATAGAGGGACAGCAGAGTGAGCTTCCAGCTGCTACCGGGTATCTCTGTGTGTCGGCTCATAGCAGTGGATTTCTAAAGTGGGTAATCCGCCACTACAAGTGGACATACAAGTCTACCTGGCTGCCTCTCTGCTGTCCCTCTGTGACTGCCATCAGTGCATTCACTGATGGCCAAGTGAAATACACTGCGGATGTGCCTTGTGTGACCCTACTCTAAAACTGAAAATTCTACTGTGTTGCTTAGACAGGCAGAACAACAGGAAAGAGGGACACTGCCTTGGCCTTGTACATTAATTAAATTATTTGAACCTAATTTGTGCCCGGGATGAAGCTATTTAGCTACTACTACTGTACACATCTGGCATCTCTGATTTATTCTCATGTAAGAAGTATTTATAATGACATATATATATATATATATATATATATATATATATATATATATATATATATATATATATATGTATGTATAGAAAAAATAAAGGGCACACTAAGAGAACACGTCCTGGATCTAAATGAATGAACTAATGGAAATACTTTGCTTTACGTACTGTTTACATAATTGAATGTGCTGACAACAAAATCACACAAAAATTGTCAATGGAAATCAAATTTATCAAGCCATGGAGGTCTGTATATGGAGTTACACTCAAAATCAAAATGGAAAACCACATTACAGGCTGATTCAACTTTGATGTAATGTCCTTAAAACAAGTCAAAATTAGGCTCAGTAGTGTGTGGCCTCCACGTGCCCATATGACCTCCCTACAATGCCTGGGCATGCTCCTGATGAGGTGACAGATGGTCTCCTGAGGGATGTCCTCCCAGACCTGGACTAAAGCATCTGCCAACTCCTGGACAGTCTGTGGTGCAATGTGGTGTTGGTGGATTGAGCGAGACATGATGTCCCAGATGTGCTCAATCGGATTCAGGTCTGGGGAACGGGCGGGCCAGTCCATAGCATCAATGCCTTCCTCTTGCAGGAACTGCTGACACACTCCAGCCGCATGAGGTCTAGCATTGTCTTGCATTAGGAGGAACCCAGGGCCAACCGCACCAGCATATGGTCTCACAAGGGGTCTGAGGATCTAAGTACCTAATGGCAGTCAGGCTACCTCTGGCAAGCACATGGAGGGCTATGCGGCCCCCCAAAGAAAAGCCACCCCACACCATTACTGACCCACCACCAAACCGGTCATGCTAGAGGATGTTGCAGGCAGCAGAATGTTCTCCACAGCATCTCCAGACTCTGTCACGTGTGTAACATGTGCTCAGTGGTAACCTGCTTTCATCTGTGAATAGCACAGTGTGCCAGTGGCAAATTTGCCACTGTTGGTGTTCTCTGGCAAATGCCAAATGCCAAATGTCTGGGCTGTAAGCACAACCCCCACCTGTGGAGGTCAGGCCCTCATACCACCCTCATGGAGTCTGTTTCTGACCATTTGAGTGGACACATGCACAATTGTGGCCTGCTGAAGGTCATTTTGCAGGGCTCTGGCAGTGCTCCTCCTGCTTCTCCTTGCACAAAGGCTGAGGTAGAGGTCCTGCTGCTGGGTTGTTGCCCTCCTACCGCCTCCTCCACGTCTCCTGATGTACTGGCCTGTCTTCTGGTAGCGCTTCCATGCTCTGGACACTATGCAGACAGACACAGCAAACCTTCATGCCACAGCTCGCATTGATGTGCCATCCTGGATGAGCTGCACTACCTGAGCCACTTGTGTGGGTTTTTAGACTCCATCTCATGCTACCACTAGAGTGAAAGCACCACCAACATTCAAAAGTGACTAAAACATTAGCCAGGAAGCATAGGAACTTAGAAGTTGTCTGTGGTTCCCACCTGCAGAATCCCTCCTTTATTGGGAATGTCTAGCTAATTGCCTATAATTTCCACCTGTTGTATGTTCCATTTGCACAACAGTATGTGAAATTGATTGTCAATCAGTGTTGCTTCCTGAGTGGACAGTGTGATTTTACAGAAGTGTGATTGACTTGGAGTTACATTGGTGTTGTTTAAGTGTTCCCTTTATTTATTTTTTTTTTTTTTTTTGGAGCAGTGTATATACACAGTGGGGATCTGAGGTTTCTGTGATCTCTGGTGTTGTATAGGATTGTGTCTTCTAATTGAGTGTGCACATCTGTAGTAGCTATATGATGTCTGCCCTGTAAATGTACTTCACTGTGCATTAATGCACTCCAGCCAATGTTGTAACATTACCGAGCTGGTAAATGTACAATAATATATATATTTTGCATGAAACATACCATCATGAGCATTGGCAATCTTTGTAATGGGTGATGGATCTGGCTGTCTCTTCACAGGTCAATGATTAAGGTATTTCCAAAGAAAATACAGAAAATAAACATCTTTGGAGTTGAACTGTGGAAATATGTGCTCTCTGCTAGTGTCAATGCAGCTTCTTACCAAATCCATTAGGCTTAGAAAATCGTTACAGAAATATTGACAAGCAGAAAATTGACAATTACCACGTTTATTCTGTAAACATCCGTCTCCAATTCCGCCAGTTAAATGGTACATAAGCAAATTTAGGAATAATAAGATTCTTCTGTTTGAACGATTCAGACCTGAGTAAATAAATGTCTTCAAAAAATTGGTTTTAAACCATTTCCTCCTAAAATAATATGAACTGCAATTCTGATGATTGTATACATAGATATTTGTCCCAGTAGAACATCACAAATTGAGTAAATATGGAAACCTCTTCCCAACAACTATCAAACAAAAAAATTAAGTACTATATACCAATTCTACAAGCTTAAGAATGTAATTGCATCACACAAACATTTCCCTACCCACTTTCTTGCAAAGTTGTTGCCAGTCACACCTGGATTTCCTTAATCTTATACCAAGGAGTAAGTCCCAATTTTGCCACTGGGTATTTCATTGTTATTATGGGGGGGGCTCTCTTTTAAACACTTTTTTATTCCTCTTAGCAGGTTTTTGTAGGCAATCTTTGATGTCTACTACAGTACACTGCAATACTATAGCATTACAATATACTGTTAGATTGGCCTGTTATAACAAATCTACCATGAAAGCTACAAAAGCTTTTAAGTGCCTCTGGGAGTCTTGGCAATTGATCAGCACCACCACAGTCTTTTTCTAAAATGTTTGTTATTAGGACTGCAATCCTTTATACCATTGAACACAACCTAGATAGCTATTGCAGTCTTCACAGCTGCTAATTACAGCTACTCCAGGATCAGCTAAAGGGGTACTCCACCCATAGACATCTTATCCCCTATTCAAAGAAAGGGGGATAAGATGTCAGATCGGGGGGGCTGCTGGGATCCCTCCTGATCTCCGTGCAGGCACCCAGCGTTCTGAATATTATGTTCAGGAGCTTGGTTCGGGTGGTCGTGAACCCACATCATGCCCCCTTGTGACTTCAAAGCCCCACCATTCATGTCTAGGGGCAAAGTACCCCTTTAAGGGCATACCACTTATTTCGCTTTAGCAGTGCTGGAAAAACTTCTTTGCTACATTGTTAGTTTGGGTTGTTGTCTTAGCCCTATTGAGCTAGGAATCAGCTAGAAAGTGCAAATCTAAAGATGGTGGAAGGTATAAAAGGTTATAAATATGTGTTCTGATGGATTTATTTGTAGTAACTGACTATTTAAGGATTTAGTCAGCCAGGAATGTGCACTTCCCGTTTGGTAGGTCTGCGGTAATGCAGATGCTAGTTAGAAAAAGTCTTATGGAAACATATATGGTTGTGCATGCCATTTTATCCTGGGAGTCTACCCTCCAGTGAATTACAAGCCTTCTATGGGGGTATTTATAAGATCTGAGTCTAGTGCAGGGCAGAGAACAAAAACAAAGTTGAGTAGAGCTGGAGTAGATTTCTGGGTCTGAATTCAATGAGATCCTTCACTGGCAGGGGTTTACTTGAAGGGGCTGTCTAAAATTAGTAATGGTATGGTGCTGTTTGTGGAAGAAATTAGCTCGGATTTTCTATTCCTGGATAACCTTTAAGACTAGTGTTTCCAGTGAATTCCCCCAGAGTGTTAACAAGCTGACTGAGTTATTGGAACCTGTAGCTGTTACTGTTGAAAGACTAATTTTAAAGAATGCAGCAAAAAACAAACAAAAAAAAAAACACTTTGTGTTATTCTTCTTGTGTAGACAAATCAAACAGGATTACCCATTTATCTTGGATATGTATTTACAGATATGTGTTTATTTCTATCAAATTCATTTCCATCCAGGATCTCTTTCTTATATCAGGGATGGAGGCGGTTTCTTTTTTGCTTGTGTTCTGAGCTTTGCTTCACGCACAACCTCCCAAGCTGCCTCGCGTGCTCATGAAGAGAGATCATGCAGAGAGAATAAGCAGTATAAATAGAGAAAAGTTTCAATTATACAAAGTGCTGTTGGAACTTACATATAGCGGAAGCACTCGAGTTCACCTGCTTGTAGATTTTCATGCCAGGGCTGTGCTGCGTGTGATCGGGAACAGACGAGTATTAGGGGGCATGGCAACAATGAGCATATTCCATTACAGTCTGTAGCATAAGAGGATAGGAAGAGGCTACAGATTTGGAGGGGGCGGAGCTGAGGTTGAAGAAGTAACACAGTGCCCTGCACTAAAATTCAGGAAATGTAATACAGGAAAAGAAAAAAATAAACATTAACATTTAAAGGTAAAATGATTAACTTAATATACTAAACAATATGTGTTAGATATCTACAGTAACCCATTATGTTCTTCTATATTCAAATCCATATTTGACTCAAGTGGGTTTCTGCCACGAATTGCAATCAGATCATAACTTCTGGCCCTATCATATAACAGCTTGGCTCATTGACTAACAATATCTGTTCTCCATGCTTGTAATTGACAGGTTTCTCCCTTTCCCTTGGTTAATGATTGGGATTTTCTGCAATTTCCAACACTCACCATATGTTGCCAGATTGCAAACTGACATAAAAAAATTTACACCAGACCCACGCATAAAGATGGCAAATGTCTTATGTCCATATGATAAGAGACAAGAAATTTTTCACAGGGAATACATATGTTGTGCTCAGTGTAAGAAAAATGAATAAAAACACATAAATACAACATGAAAAATCAATGACATATTAGGTGGTCTTCTGAAAACACATGCGTACGACATATTCATGAGTAACCTTGCAATACATTGGCCTTTTAAAAGATGGAAGACCCAAAATGTATGATATCATATGGTTTTGCAAATGCGTTCATGGTTTTTCTGGTGATTTCAAATTTGGATTTTGATTCTTGAGATATCCTATATTAAATTGTTGGTGCTCTAGATACACCTTATTTGATGCAAAGTGTTATATCCTAATACAAGGTTATGTGATGCTCCTGGAATATGATGGTAAGTATATGTAAATGGATTATGCAGTACAGTCATCTACAGGGAACACCTTAAGGCAATTCACAGTTAGCAGACGGTTAGCAGCAGAGAGATACCCTCAGTTGCAGAGTGCCGTTAGTAGATCAGTAGCGCTCCGGGATGTCCTCTCCCTGGTGCGGGAGGACATCAGGCTATTCTCCAAGGATAGATCAGGCAGGGGTTGCCCTTATTAGGGTGGGTGCTCCGCTGGTTCCCTGTGTGAGTAGGGCTTAGCCCACACCACTGCACACATAGGATTTTCCAGGGATTTTTTCAATTTCCCCTGCCTTCTGCCTTGCTTTTTTGCCCTCGTGCTGGTCCTTTTTCCTGGAATTTTCACCAGTCTTCTTCTGTGATGTGACACAACTACTCATTTGGGTAAGAACTGACATCTCCTACTTGAGTACTGGTCACTAATAATAATAATTTATGATAACTTGGTGTACTCCTGGTATTCAGTGTGACTAGCGACCAGCCTTATTGGCCATTATTGTTATGTCTGTGAGGTATGTATACAATGTCATCAAGAATTATTAAAAGTTATGATTTAAGTCAGGTGTGTCTCCCCTTGCTACTGATAATTAATTTACCTGTAGACTTGAGGCACTTTTGCTACTGTGCTGTAGTACTATTTATGTCAAGTAGGGACAAAAATAAAACAAAAAACATAGCAACCCATCTTAAGTTAGACAAGATGTTCCACAGTGCTTCTGAAAAAGTTGTCTATGAACAAATAAGACAAAAAAGTTCAGTTTTTTTAGCATTAATACATAACAAAGTTTGGAGGAAAGAACATTGCAGATCACCACCAAAACCTTATTCCAATTTGGAAGCAAGGTGAAGGGAGCTGTCCTACTGTATAAGGACCTGAAAACATTGTGATCATTGATAGAATGATGAATTCAAAGATGTAACAAAATATATTACAGAAGAATGTATATGGCAGCAGTTCATAACCATAAATAATTTTTATATATTTTTTTGTTTTGGAATTGACCATCCAGAGTCCTGAACTTAACTCTCATGAGATGCTATGGCATGACCAGAAGAGAGCTAAGCATGTAAGGCATTACAGAAATATTGATAACATGAAAAACATTTGTGGAAAAGAATTGTCCAAAATTCATCCTCAATGTTGTGTAAATGTTACACGAAACATTTTGTGCACATGACCGCAGATTTTTTTCCTTACACTTTAGATGTTTTCTTAAAGGAATATTCTCATCTAGCTGATTACCTCTCTTTTTGCTAATGCTGTCAGCTCCCAGTATTGTTGGTGGACAGGGCTGGGGTCATATCTAGGCCATCTGCTTTTGTTCTTCTGTGTTTGACAACTCCCAAGCTAAAACACTATGCCTGCATATGTCAGACATATGTGCTGAGATAAGCTGGGCAGAAAGACTCCAAGCACTGACCACTCTACACTGTGACATCACTGCTGCTTCTTAAGCAGATCTGGTGGACGGGAACCATGACTAACAGCTGTCAACAAGTGGGATATATAAGAAATGTCTACAAAACCAGACAACTTTGCTTAATGATGCCAAATGCAAACTTGTTTATGCTGTCATGGTCTACACATAGATACATGATTAAGGAGTTGGGAGTACTCCTTTTATAGGCTTATTAAAATCCATGAACAGTACAAGTGTTTGTGGGTAATACATTTAGTTAGATTTGTTTGTCTAGATTGTGTTTGTCTATTCTGGGAAGCAGTGAATTCACCCTGTATAGTCATCCATTATTTTGGTAATTATGCAATGAAATGGTTGGGAACCTTCAGAATGTGAAGTGAATAGAGGGGTGGTCCTCTGTTTTTCATCTCTTGGTCACAGTAGAGAGTGGTTACATAGCACATTTCTTGCTTGCCGAGAATCTGTTCTGTCCCACATTACACAGATAATACTTTAAATATGATTATTGAATTTGTCCTGTCCATATAAGACAATAACACATAATGCTTAAACAATATAAATGATAAAACATGGCACAGCCATAAAGTGTTAATCATAATGTCCCAAAAAAGTATGAGTCCTAATGTCCCAATAACACTGTGATAATGAGTCTAAAACAGTACAGTTATACACTTATAATGTCTCATAACTGTGCAAGCCTCCAAAACAGAGGAATATATTTACATATTGGCTCCCCTTCTATTTAGAGAGGGTGTCATCTATGGTGTAGACTGTATAGAAGAACAAATATGGTCCGGCACTACTGTCCCCAATATACATCCAGGTGAGTCTAAGAGGCGTGCATTCCGGATCACAAGTAAACAGCTTGGCGGGGCTCTAAATAATGGAGAAAGGCATTGGGCAAATGTAAAGCAAAAAATGACTTGGAATCCGGGGTGGGGGAGGGAACAGATGGAGGCAGGGGGTACTAGTGGAAAGGCGCTGTTTTGTGCCTTCTTGGCACTTCTTCAAGCCACACAGACGCCATTGGCCGTTCCACTAGTACCCCCTGCTTCATTCTCCTCCCCCACCATGGATTGTGTTATGATCTGTCTACTGGATTAAAGTCCACACGTTGATTAGCAGCAGTGAGTCGCCGAGTCATTTTTGCTTTACATTTGTCATCTGTGGTGCGTTGGTAATATGACAGTGTAGACCATGCACCCTATAAACCTAATTATGATTAAGTAAGATTTAATATTTATACTTGTTATTACCAGCAGAAAGAAATAAATCTGTTCCATCTAGTGGCTTGGAATAGTGGTGCCCAGCACTTTACTCATGTTAGACCTTTGATGTGTTCACTGCTCTTCTTTTAAACATAAAAATGTATTTTTTCAATGGTCAAAATGCTCTATACAGCAATCTTCACTGTAAATACACTTTAACATTCATCATAATCATGCATTATTTCCGCAGCCAGGATTTTTTTCAACTACAGAACAAAAAACAATCACTATGTACCCACTGGCAAATGACCACTGCATTCTCTCCAGTTCATGTTTCCAAAATCAGTCCAGTGAATGAGCTGAAGGCAAGGAAACATTAAACTAATGTGCGCTCGGCAGCTGAGCTGATGAACAAATCAAAGCAGATAGTCAAACAAAATTACCTAGGAAGAAATAGATGTGCAGGTCTTCAGAATCCTGTTTGGGGGCAGAGATATTTGGGTGACAGTTTGCATTTGCGGCAGATAATAACAAGTGACTCTATCAAAATGTCAATTAAATCCATTATCCGGTTATAATATCTGCATTGACATCTGGACAATAATAGCTAATCCACTAATGGAGATAGATAACTCACCTTGCTGCACAAATATTGTGCTACAATCATAACTATAGGGACGCACTCACACCTGGGACTTGGAGCCCAAAATAGCCTTCTGCACAGAGTCAGGGCCAAGACGTGTGTTAGTAATAATTATATTAAAAAAAGCATCTATTTTATACTGGTGTAAATCTAGTTCATGTTGTGCTAGTGTGAAACATAAGGGGTATACAACCTATTTTAACCTCTTAAGGACCAAAAACGTATGAGTACATCCTTGGTCCCGTTCCCGTAATATAACACGGGGTCCCACGGTGACCCCGCATCATATAATGGCGGGCCCAGCGTCATAGTGAAGCCGGGACCCGCCGCTAATAGTGCGCGGCACTGATCGCGGTGCCGTGCGCTATTAACCCTTTAGCCGCGCGCTCAAAGCTGAGCCACATGGCTTAAAGTGAAAGTAAAAAGTACCGGTTAGTTCAGTGGGCTGTTCGGGATAGCCTCGGCGAAATTGCGGCATCCCGAATAGCTTACAGGACAGCCGGAGGGTCCCTACCTGCCTCCTCGCTGTCCGATCGCCGAATGATTGCTCAGTGCCTGAGATCCAGGCATGAGCAGTCAAGCAGCAAAATCAACGATCACTGGTTTCCTTTAAGAAACCAGTGATCAATGTAAAAGATCAGTGTGTGCAGTGTTATAGGTCCCTATGGGAGCTATAACGCTGCAAAAAAAAAAAAAAACCTCCCCTAATAAAAGTTTGAATCACCCCCCTTTTCCCATAAAAAAATAAAACACAGTGTAAATAAAAATAAAAATAAACATATATGGTATCGCCGCGTGCGGAAATGTCTGAGTTATAAAAATATATCGTTAATTAATTTGCACGGTCAATGGCGTACACGCAAAAAAAATTCCAAAGTCCAAAATAGTGCATTTTTGGTCACTTTTTATATCATGAAAAAATGAATAAAAAGCGATCAATAAGTCCTATCGATGCAAAAATGGTACCGTTAAAAACTTCAGATCACGGCGCAAAAAATTTGCCCTCATACTGCCCCATATGCGGAAAAATAAGAAAGTTATAGGGGTCAGAAAATGACAATTTTAAATTTATTAATTTTCCTGCATGAAGTTATGATTTTTTCCAGAAGTACGACAAAATCAAACCTATATAAGTAGGGTATCATTTTAATCGTATGAACCTACAGAATAAAGATAAGGTGTTATTTTTACCGAAAAATGTACTACGTAGAAACGGAAGCCCCCAAAAGTTACAAAACAGAGTTTTTTTTTTTCAATTTTGTCTCACAATGATTTTTTTTTTTCCGTTTCACTGTAGATTTTTGGGCAAAATGACTGACGTCACTACAAAGTAGAATTGGTGGCGCAAAAAATAAGCAATCATATGAATTTTTAGGTGCCAAATTGAAAGAGTTATGATTTTTTAAAGGCAAGGAGCAAAAAACGAAAGTGCAAAAACGGAAAACCCCCCGATCCTTAAGGGGTTAATCAGCTTCCCATGCTGAAAGTGGCACCACAGATGAACTGGCATCCAAGGCTTGTCAATGTCATGATGATTGAATAGCACTATAATTTAGGCATTTAGATGACTGTATATGTGGCACACAAGTATCTTGAAGCAGATTATATGTGGAAATTCTACCTGGAATCAAAGCCCAATTGATTTCAATGGAAGGTGCTGAGGAGGAGTAGTCTTGTGGAGAAAAACCTTTTTCCCTATCCAAAGGATACGTTTTAGGATACGCAATCTTCTGTACGGAGCCCTGGCTCTCCCCCAGAGTGGCGCATCATGACCCCCAATCCCTCCATATAGTTCTATGGGAGAGCCGTTTGGTTATCTTCGGCTCTCCCTTAGAGCAATATGGAGGGGGTGTGGTGCCCCCATTTTGGGCATGGGTCTTGACACTTAGCTATGAGGGAGAGCCAGGGCTCCATAAAGGAGATTGAGGGGGCCCCAGTAGTCTCCACAAAACTACTCATTTAAGAATAGGGTCACACGTAGCATATTTTGCTGCATATTTGATGCTGCATATTTTCCTACCTACCCCAGACACAACTCGATGATAATGAGCAGGGTGCAGAAGGGGCTTCATCATCATCATGAGAAGAGGGTTGCAGGTTGCCCGTGAGGCAGCAGCTGAGCCAGCAAGGTGGTAGCATGGCTGGCAGTCAGCATGGTGGCAGAAGTGGAAAGTCTGGAGCCAAACGGGCCCGGGGTAGACCACCTGCTTCGTGGCAGCCTGCCTTCCCGGGAGGTAGTGGAACAGGGGTTCCAGGAGTCGGCGGCAGTAGCAGTCAATCAGTGCGGATTGTTTGGGGGAAAATCAACTACTCGGCAGTGTTGAAGTTTTTCATCAAGCATCCGGAGGATGTTAACTTGGCCACATGCAAGATGTGTCGACAGATGATGAAGCGTGGCCAGGGTCCCAATGTTGGCACCAAGGCCCTTTGTCAACATATGCAGCGTCTCCATAAAGCAACCTGGGAGAACTGTGGCTCCGTTGTGGTGGTCCAGCCTGCTGCATCACTCAGTGGCACGCCGCTCCCTGTTTCAGCCAGCTAAGGCTCCACCACCTCAGCCGAAGGAGCTGTGTGTCATACCCTCCTTATGTCACTCCATATGCTCCCGCTCCTCCTACTTCGAGTCAGTCATTCCGCCAGCAATCCATCGGCAAAGCCATGTCCAAGAGACAACAGTATGCAACCACTGATCTAACAGCGCAGAAGCTGAATGTGCTCCTGTCCAAGTTGCTGGTGCGTC
This sequence comes from Hyla sarda, assembly GCF_029499605.1. Taxonomy (NCBI): domain Eukaryota; kingdom Metazoa; phylum Chordata; class Amphibia; order Anura; family Hylidae; genus Hyla; species Hyla sarda. The sequence continues at coordinate 188,634,966 of NC_079194.1, forward strand.
AGTCCCTCCCTTTTCAAGTGGTGGACTCTGAGAGAACTCATGGCTTGTACCAAGCCAAGTTGGAGAGTCCCAAGCCTTCATTTCTTTGTGAAAAAGGCAATACCAATCCTACACAATTTTGTGGAACAGAAGGTCTTGAGCCTGTCAATGTGTACCAAAGTGCACGTCATTGCCCACGTGTGGAGCTGTAACTACGGTCAGTTACAATACATGTCTTTTACGGCCTACTGGGTAAATGTGGTTCCTGCACAGCCACAACAGCAACTTGGACAGGTCACGCCGCTTCCGCCTACACACTCTGAGGCCATTGGTCCTGTGACAGTGTGCGACTCTGCCTCCTCATCCTCCATCGTGTCCTAAGCCTCCACAAGTCTAAGTGCCCCTCCAGCATACCATGTGTGCAGGGCACAGCGATGTCACGCTATTCGTCACATGATTTGCCTTGCCGAACGGAGTCACACTGGGGAGAAACTGCTAAAAGTTATTCATTAAGAAATCGAATCATGGCTTACTCCACGAAAACTGGAAATGGGAACCATGGTGACCGACAACGGGAAGAACATCTTGTCTTCGCTGTGACAAGGAAGCCTGAGACATGCGCCCTGCATGGCACACGTGTTCAATCTAGTTGTCAATCGGTTCCTGAAGTGCCCCCCCCCCCCATTTACAAGACATCTTAACAATGGGAAGGAAACTTTGCATGCACTTCAGCCACTCGTACACCGCAAAGCACGTCCCCCTTTGAGTTGCAGCGTCAGAACAGTATCCCTTAAGATAGACTGATTTGCAACCTTTCCACACGTTGGAATTCCACCCAACTATGTGAACAGAGAAAAGCCATCACCAATTTCTTGATGATCCAAGTGGATGGGGGGACTTCCCTGTGTAACTTCAATGTCAATCAGTGGCAGCTCATACATGACACCTGCTGTTTGCTCAGGCCCTTTGAGGAAGCCAAATTATTAGTCAGTCGCCAGGATTACGGGATGAACAACGTTATTCCACTGCTTCATTTACTACAACATGTGTTGGAAACAATGGCTGGTCAGAGCACCAGAGATGTGGCGCGTACATCTCACGGCCACATGAGCCCTGTGGGGGCTGATCTGGAAGAGGAGGGGGAGGGGCACAGTGGAGCACAGTTTAGGTTTTTATAAAATGGGTGGTTTTTCTAGTCATCTGACAGGTGAGGAGAAGCAGAAGTCGCCACAGGAGCTAGAGGGTTATGAGGAAGATGAGATATGAGATATCCTACGTCAGTTGGCCAATGCCTATCTGCACCATCGTCCATCCTCTCGTAGGTCTGACTCGGTGGCCCTCTGCGCTCACCTTTAGTGTTGCTTGCGAATATTCGTAGTGTGCCATCAGAGCGGGTGCTTAGTGCAGCAGGGGCCATAGTAATCCCAAGGAGAACTGGTCTGTCCACGAAAAAAGTGGAGAGACTGACCTTTGTGAAGATGAATCAGGCATGGATCAGCCAGGATTTCCACCCACCAATGCCTGATGCATCAGAGTAGATTGACCATGGTGCCACACCAACACTTCACAAATATGGATAGTGCTAAACATATTTAAGGTGCTGCTCCCCAGTTACAGAAATTCCTCTGTATCAGACCACAAGTAAGTATTGAGGATATGCATTAGCTAAAAGTTCACAAAAATATATGGACCCCAATTTTTTTTATATCTAAGAAAAGGAAAGGTGTGCAAAAAACACCATGTGCCACCTACACCACCAAGTATTGATGTGATGCAAAGACCTCTAAACTGTGGAAGGGAACAACTTATGGTCCATTGTAACCGGTGGGGGGTATAAACTTCCCCTGTAAGGCCCTACTCTCAAATTGATAATTCCCTTCTTGGCAAGTGTTACTCGCCCTTAAAAGGGTGGCCCCACACAGGAACCTTTCCCTATTTCCACCTACAAACACTGCCATTTCCCAGGGTTTTTAGGAGGACATATGGAGAGTTCCTGTGTGGGGCTGCCCTTTTTAGGGCGAGTAACACTTTCCTATCACAATGGACAATACGTTGTTCCTTTCTACCTTTTTGAGGAAAGTGTTACTCGGCTTAAAAAGGGGCGGCCCCACACAGGGACCTCTCCCTATTTCCACCTAAAAACCCTGGGAAATGGTAGTGTTTGTAGGTGGAAATAGGGAGAGGTTCCTGTGTGGGGCCGTCCTTTTTTGGGTGAGTAACACTTGCCAAGAAGGGAATTAATAGTGCGAGAGTAGAGCTTTACAGGGGAACCATATGTTGTTCCCTTCCACCTTTTAGAGGTCTTTGCATCACATCACTACTTGGTGGTGTAGGTGGCACATGGTGTTTTTTTGCACACCTTTCATTTTGTTAAATATAAAAAAAAATGTTAGGTACATATTTTTCATCCTAAGAATATTATTCAAAGTTAAGTTTTTGCATATCCTCAATACCTACTTGTACACACTAACACTTTTTCAAAAGAGAGCATTTTCTTTTGCCTACCTGCCTCAGCTACTGTTCCGATCTTGCCACCCACCTGATGCCACACATTTGATGCAAAGTTCTCCTTTTTTCACCCACCTTCATCACCCGGTACTGGTATTGCCACCCACCGCCCCACTCTGTCACCGGGTCACTTTCAGGACTCCTGATGTTGCTGATGCCACTTCTAGGCTGTCTCATTCTTCCATCATATGTTCTCCTCATGCTGATGTCAGCTCCAGGCTGTCTAAAACTGCCACCATATGTTCTCCTCATGCTAATGCCAGCTCCAGGCTGTCTCATTCCGACACCATATCTTCTCCTCATGCTGATGCCAGCTCCAGGCTGTCTCATTCTGCTACCATATGTTCTCCTCATGCTGATGCCAGCTTCAGGCTATCTCATACTGCCACCATATGTTCTCCTCATGCTGATGCCACCTCCCGGCTGTCTCATTCAGCCACCATATGTTCTCCTCATACTGTTGACAGCACCAGGCTGTGCCATTCAGCCACTATGTGGTCTACTCATGCTTCCGCCACCTCCAGGCTGTGTCATTCTGCCACTATAGGGTCTCCTCTTGCTGCCGCCAACTCCAGGCTGTGTCATTCAGCCACTATATGGTCTCCTCATGCTGCGCCACCTCCAGGCTGTGTCATTCAGCCACTATATGGTCTCCTCATGCTGCGCCACCTCCAGGCTGTGTCATTCAGACACTATATGTTCTCCTCATGCTGCCACCACCTCCAGGCTGTGTCATTCAGCCTCTATATGACCTCCTCATGCTTCCGCTATGTGGGCTACTCATGCTTCCGCCACCTCCAGACTGTGTAATTCAGCCACTATAGGGTCTCCTCTTGCTTCTGCCCACTCCAGGCTGTGTCATTCAGCCCCTATATGGTCTCCTCACTTAATAGTGATTTGCCGCAAATACATTTGGATCAAACCACATTTTTCCAGAAAATTTGGCGGATTGGCCGTATCAAATCTTTCAAAAAATCACTCATCTCTAGTCACTAGGGTGAAAACCTAGCTGTATTCACAAGTCTGAAACAACAATGTTCTCTGACTGAGAGCAGATATGTAGAAAAAGGCAAGACATTGAAACACAAAGCCTATTAGAAAGCTGCATAACTTTCGATTTACATGGAAAACTTTAAACTCTCTTTAACATAGCAATGTCCAGTAGCATGCATTATAATCAACAATTTCCGATTTTCATGATAACAATCCTAAAACCTTCCTAATAATGTTTCCGTATTCTAGTCAAACAAGAGGTCATTGACTAAACATAAAAACAGGATATTTTTCCAGCTAAAAAGGCAGGCTAAAAATAGTCTCTTAGGGACAAAGTAATTTAATTTCCTGGTTGAGAAGATATAGTATAAATACATGGCAATGTTCTTTGCATTGTACAGTACATCTCAATAACTGGGGAGATATAGATAAGGCATGGCAGCTGTTCCTATTCAAAATTGGCATTAGAACTCTGCAGACTGACACAGATTCATTAGTCAAGAAGAAGAATCTAATGATGTCTGGGGATAGAAGCAGGTATCCAGGCAGTGGAAGATCTGCTACATTTCTGAATATTTAGCCATTCATAGATACAACGTGTCGATAGAAATAGGGCCAGACACAGGTAGTGGAAACTTCATATGCAAAAACCATACTGTTACTGTATATAGTCCCTATTCTCTACCATAGCTCTTCATACAGTACTGGAATATACTGTATTTCTTTAGTAATTGTAAGATATAAAATGTATCAGCTCAGTCTGTTATATGTGATTTATTAGACAGTAGGATAATGCTAGTGTTTTTTTTTGTTTTTGTTTTTAAGGAGAAAGTGGGCCCTTATACCTAATGGACCCTGCACATTTGGTATATCCATCAATATTAAAACAAAATGGCTAATAAAAGTAGACATACAATAGGTTTGTTTTTGATAAACATGATAAAACAGAGTCTGATGAAAAGAAATCTCAAAACACCAATTTGCTTCATGACAGAGCTATGTGACAACTCTGGCTGTGGCACAGATCATGCAGCCAAAGATTGCCATGTGATACCGCCTGAATTATGCTGCGCTACAGCTAATGTGAGTTAATGGGGTTGTGTTGTGAGCTGCAAGTGGTCAGAACCAGAAATCTATCCTGGAAGAATTTCTGGCGATTTCCCAATCAAGGCCACTAGCCACCGATGTCTCACCCAAAGTTGCCATGTATCCCTAGCCTAAACTGAAATGCCTAGTTTTACCTTGTACATCAAGGTCAGCCTAAAATTCTTCTTTACGTTGGCTTTCTCTGCTTGGCCTGGCTCCTTGCTGCAAATATGGTGGATTTCAACAGGAGTAGACCTTTGGTGAAGGGTCTTTGCTCTCAATAGCCTTTTATTACCTACTGACATTTAGCCCAGTCCCTTTATAGGTATTCTATCAGTTTTTCAGCACTATAGATACTGTTAAGAGAGGGTTGCTATAGCATTTTTTCATGGCCACCAGACAGATCATGCACAATCTTCAGCCCTCCCTCTCGTATCCTGTGGGTAGAGGCATTGGACCAGTTGTAGAGGATGGTGGAGCTTTACTTCTCTGATACCAACCAATCCATTTCATTTCTTTTGCTATATGATCTTTCTGGTAGCAATTTTGGGATACCCCTCAAGACTGCTACCTTCCTGTACTGCCTGATTATTTAATAGCTTTACATCTTGGCTAACACCTTCCCCTCCTCACCTGACTCTCCCCTCTTCCCTTTTTTTATTTGTCTCTTGACTTTTGTCCTGTGTCTTTCCTCGTCTGGTTTAATTTGTTAGTTTGGCATTGTACGTTTGATATTTTGCTATATATACCGTAACTTGTCCTCCATTATAGGAGTATTGTACTGCTATCACTTTGTTGCTGAGGTTGCATGCTCGCTTTGTATGAATTGATGGTTTTTTGACTCGAGGTTCAGGTCTTTTATTGAACCACGAATCAGCCTGAAATTCTGTAATGATCATTTTCTCAACAGTCTCAAAGGAAACCCTATTTTGTTTTACACATATGTCACGCTGGAGTGAAAAAGTTAAATAGCTGATCTCACCTGCCACCGATCCTCTGCCACTTCCATGTAGATGGACTCTGGTCCCCTCTTCTTAGCACCTTCTGGTTTTCTATTGACACAAGAAATTGTCTGCTACGCCAATCATTGGCTCAGGTGGGTCATTTACCTTTGGTTCGATTAGCTGTATGCTTTGGAATCCTGCACATGAGATACTCCCATGTAGAAACATAGTAAAATGAAAAAAAAAGACTTAATTTTACTTATTTTACTCCTATTTGTGAATTACTATACATGCAGTTGGATAAAGGTTCTTAAGTGGATGCAAAGGCAGAACTTTGTTTTAAAGGGGTTGTCTGCTTTGGGATATTCATTTTTGTTAGAAAGGAGCAAAGAAAATAAATTGACCACAGAGATCCTCAATGGAAGGCTATAATCTGAACCTGGCAGGAGGTGTTTAATATCCCTGCAGTCCCATCACAAGAGAAATTAAGTATTATGCTGTACCCAGGAAGGGGATATTCAGTCTTTTAAAGAGAATCTATCAGCTGTAATTGCTGCTAAGAGCTGCAGACACTTGTGGATAACTGTCAGGGTATAAAAGTAATCTGTACTTTTTCTGGAGCTGATGGTCGAACCTATCAAATCACTTCTTCTATTTCTCTATTTCCAAGTGTCAAGGAGCTGCTCATGTGCCACTACCTGGCACTCCTCCTTGCTCACATCACTTCCCAGCCCCTTCTTGCATGTGCAGGTCTCTGTATGTGAATCAAGACTGGGAGGTGAGGGTGAGCAGGGAAGCATGCCAAGCATGGTACTCAAGCAGATAGACTCCACCTCCTTAACACTTAACTGAGAAATAAAAACATGATTTTATAAGTTTGTCACCCCCATCAGCTTCAGGAAAGGTACAGTACTCTAACAGCTATCAAACTGTCTGTAGCTGTCAGCAGCAAATAAAGATGACAGATTTCCTACTGATAACATTGATGGAGGTCCCCAATGATCAGCTGATCACAGGGCCTGTGTCCTGCAGTCCTTTGAATTTTTCAATCAGTCTCCATTGATTTGTACTTTGCAATAACATTTTTATAATATTGTCCAATTTACTTAACCCCTTAAGGACTAAGCCCATTTGGACCTTAAGGACTCAGACAATTTAATTTTTACGCTTTCGTTTTTTCCTCCTCCCTTCAAAAAATCATAACTCTTTTATATTTTCATCCACAGACTAGTATGAGGGCTTGTTTTTTGCACGACCAGTTGTCCGTTGTAATGCCATCACTCACTTTACCATAAAATGTATGGCACAACCAAAAAAAATACTATTTGTGTGGGGAAATTAAAAAGAAAACCGCAATTTTGCAAATTTTGGAAGGTTTTGTTTTCACACCCTACAATGTATGGTAAAAATGACATGTGTTTTTTATTCTCTGGGTCAATACGATTAAAATGATATCCATGATTATACACTTTTCTATTACTGTTGCGCTTAAAAAAAATCGCAAACTTTTTAACCAAATTAGTACATTTAAAATCCCCCTATTTTGAAGACCTATAACTTTTTCATTTTTCCGTAAAAGCGGCGGTATGAGGGCTCATTTTTTGCACCATGATCTGTACTTTTTATTAATACCATATTTACTTATACAAAACTTTTATTACATTTTTTATTTATTTTTTTTTGGAATAAAATGTTATAAAAAAAGAAGCTATTTTGGACTTTTTTTTTTTACGTTCACGCCGTTCACCGTACGGTATCATTTACATTTTATTTTAATAGTTTGGATATTTTCGCACGCGGTGATACCAAATATGTATATAAAATAATTTTTTTACACTTTTTGGGGGTAAAATAGGGAAAATGGGACAATTTACGTTTTTATTGGGGGAGGGGGTTTTGCACATCTTTTTAACTTTTTTTTTTTACTTTTTTTTTTTTACTTTTTTTTACACTCTTATAGTCCCCATAGGGGACTATTTATAGCAACCATTTGATTGCTAATCCTATTCAGTGCTATGTATAGGGCATAGCACTGATCAGGGATATCGGTCATCTTCTGCTCTGGTCTGCGGGAAGGCAGATCAGAGCAGAAGACTCCCGGAAGACAGCGGAGGCAGGTGAGGGGACCTCCGTCTGCCGTGCAGGATGAACGAATCACCGCTATAGCGCTGCGGGCGATGCGATCATCCTGTTAAGTGACCGCGATGCTGCAGATGCCGTGATCTGTATTGATCACGGCATCTGAGGGGTTAATGGCGGACATCCGCGGGATCGCGGGTGTCCGCCATTACCAGCGGGTCCCTGGCTGCGATCCAGAGCCGGGACCTGCCGCGCATGATGCCGTTCGTTATGCTCAGGACGTAAATGTATGTCCTGGTGCGTTAAGTACCACATCACCAGGACGCACATTTACGTCCTGCGTCGTTAAGGGGTTAAAGTGTAAGTCCAAAGCTGCTCTCAACTAGTCTACACTGATCCAAACAGAGAGATACAGTTTTAGCTGGACGGTACAATTGTTGAGTCAATGGTAGAATGCCCAGCAAGTTCCGCGCAAGTGTCCGGGTTCATCAGAAAACGGTTTGTGCACTGAGCTTTGTACACTGTGCAGATCAAGCGAGAGAGCATCTCTGCACATACATTGTTAGTGAGACAATACTGAAGTACTTTCTACCATCAATATGAAAAATAAGGAATTTGTAAAGTACAAACCAGGCTTCTGCGTTGCCTGACATTCTAGGTCCTTTATAAAGAGAGGCTTTGCTTTTGTAGCTGCTTTTTTAGACATTACGCTGCTGAATATAGTTCCCTCTAGTAAACCAGATTTTGATAATAGAATAATTTAAAATGAGTTTTCTAAACCCCTTTAAATTGTCATTTATTTGTGAAAGTGCAGAAGTAATATCTCTCAGCACATTTATTTTATCCTCCATGTTCTATTTGCTCTATTTACCAAATTTTACCATATCACAGATTACTTGCAAACTTTATCTAGATATAACTGTAATATGCAAAACTCTAAATTCCCAGGGACTGAAATCCTTAAAGGGGTACTCCGGTGGAAAACATTTTTATTTTATTTTATTTTTTTTATCAACTGGTGCCAGAAAGGTAAACAGATTTGTAAATGACTATTATTTAAAAATCTTAACCCTTCCAGTAATTCTCTGCTGTTGTATGCTTTACAGGAAGTTCTTTTCTTTTTGAATTTCATTTATTTTCTGTCTGACCACAGTGCTCTCTGCTGACACTATTGTTGCTGTCAAGAACTGTCCAGAGCAGTAGCAAATCCCCATAGCAAACCTGTTCCTGACATGGACAGAGGTGTCATCAGAGAGCACAGAAAAAAAATTAAAAAGTAAAGAATTTCCTCTGAAGTATACAGCAGCTGATAAGTACTGGAAGAATTAAGATTTTTAAATAGAAATCATTTACAAATCTGTTTAACTTTCTGGCTACAGTTCCTGAACAAAGCTGTTTTTAATATTCATGCAAAGTGGGCAGAAGCAACGGACAGCAAAGTTTAACACTTTAAAGGGAATGTGTCTTCAGAAAATGACCTTAGAGCAGGTTAATCCATACTAACCTGCTGGTATAGGCTGATAGCGCTTCTCACCCTGATGTCCATGTTACTATTTGTATATCCACTCATTGTGTGTTTTTCTTTAAAACAGATTAATAGCATTATGCAAAAGGAAGGTATACTGCACACTGAGGGCATTACCTAACCTCTAAGTGCACTGCTACACCTTTTCACTATCTCTGGTAAAAACACCTTCATGAGTCTTTGCTGTGTGTTTATGGAGGCATCCTTACCGGGGCTGACGGGCAAGCCTAGTGGAACACTTGTACACTATGTATTTTCTGTAAGGAGTTCCGTTGCAGGAAATATAGTAAGCCTTTCTTTTTTTTTTTTTTAATATGGGATTCTACTGTGCCATTCACACAATGGAACTTCCACAGCAGATTTTCCAGATCCCAGACTTTGATGAAAGAATCAACATGTTAATTATTTTGATGGAGACCGCTCGAAAATGCTTTGGCAACTTCGGAGACAAGCCATGGAATCTCAGCCTGGAGAATCCATCTGTGCCGGTGCCCTCTAACATCTATCTAGCTATCTGTCTATCATAATCACCTGTTATGAGCATGAAAACTGTAATATAAATACTCCTATAATTCTAATTGTCCCTCTATCTCCTTTACAGGGAATACAATGAATTATAGGGTTCTATTATATTTAAAGTGCTACTCTATTGCAAGACATCTTATCCCCTATCCTAAGGACCCCCTGTGATCTTTGTGCAGACACCCGACGTTCTGAACACTAAGGTCAGAATGCTGGGTTCAGTGGAGTGGCTAAGGGGCATGGCAGCAATGGTGTTGGTGTGAGACACCTTGACTGCTACCTACCAGCAAATTAACCAACAAGTGGGAATCTTCAGCAGGAGAGTACGGGCATCACACATAACAGATTGCGGTACATCTGCCTTACCGGGACCAGGCACTAAAACAACATGACCAGAAGCAAGGCTAAGAAGAACAGCCCAACTAAAGTGACCAACTTTTACTCACCTCTGGGCAGAGCAGCAGCGGGTGGTACAACCACACGTGGGAGCATTGCGCTGGGCAGCGAGTCTCGCATCAGATACGTCACACCCGCGTCAGCAGAGTGCCAAGCAACAGCCCGGAACAGAGAGCCGAGACAGAGTACCTGCGCGCACAGTGTGGATGAAGGGCACTTCCGGGACAAGCCTTGCCAGAGAGGGAGGCTTCAGCAGAGACGCCGAGGAAGTAACTAAGGAGGGAAAGAACACCAGTAGCGGTGATGCCGCAATCGAGAAGAAGGAAGGAGACGGGTTACAGCGGGGATATCAGGACCCAGCAGCAGTGGAAGGACACAGTATCCCAGCGGGACCAAAGGAGCAGGACGTTCAGGCCACCCAGAGTTACCTGAACCAGACGGACTCACCATTAAAGCAAAAGGAACTGGTAAGCCCTGATGGGCGTATAAAGGGGACAGTAGGGGACCAATGCCACTTGCATAAAAGTGCTTTCAGCGATCTTTGTCTCCGGAGCTTATAAATACAATAGGGGATAAGGGTATAACTGATACCAATAGTAGGGCAAGAATTACCCCAGAAATACCCACCCTAGCTAGATTATCAGCTCCAATAGCATTTAGCCCAGCAGCCAGAGCTAAAACTAAGATTAACTTACTATTTAACTCTCCCCCACCTGAAAAGATAGAGGAAGAATTGGAGTGGTCAAATTTAGTAGTATTAAGTCAGACACCAAGCCCGTTAAACCCTGAAACTGTTGAAAATGCAAAACATAGTAATGATCACACTCCAGTATCAGAAGGTGCAATGAAAAGAATGTTGGCTGACTTGCAATCATCTTTCACATTGGTATTAAAGACCGCAGTATCTTCAATACACCAAGAGATCCAATCACTAGGCAAACGAACAGCTCATGTGGAACAAAGGTTGGAGGAACACGCAGAGGCTCATAACAATATGGCTAGCTCTGTAGACCACATGAAAGCTTGAAGTAGAACAATTAAAATTTAATATAACCGACATGGAAGACCGCTCTAGGTGGAATAATCTCCGGGTCAGAGGCATTCCAGAAACAGTAAAACATTTATTCCCTCTCATACCACAACTGACCCCAATAGACTAAAGTATGGATAGAGTACACTGCTTACCTAAAGCTAAAAACCTTCCTCAGTCCCTCCCCAGCGATACTATTTTGTGAATGCATTTTTATCTTGTGAAAGAACAAATCCTTTGAGCAGCCAGGAACCCCCCACCATTGCTGGCCCATTTCTCAAGTTTACATATATATATATATATATATATATATATATATATATATATATATATATACAGACTTATCAGCAGCAACTATGGCAAGAAGAAAATAATTTGGCCAGGGAACCTGCATACTCCATGAACATGGGATGTTGTATAAATGGGGGTTCCCTGTAAAACTTATAATTACCTATAAGGGGAGAAAATATGTTGCATCTACTCCACAACAGCTAACATCTCTGTGCCAAGAATGGGACTTAACTCTGACTGGGCAAGATAACATAGCTCCGGCTCAGGTTCATCCACCTTTTGTCAGAACCGAATGGGTCAGAGTCCCCAGGAGAGGAGAGCTGTTGTGTAGAAATAATGGACCTGGGGTGGAAAGGTCTCCACCAGACCATTAAGGTCTGAAGACAAACTAATGAAAAATGGACTAAGCTAGCTGTCGCACATAACAGTTTCTTTTTGTCTTTATTACTTTTTTGCCGGAGTAGCCAAGATAGCAGTATTTGGGTAAACCCAAGTTCCCTCTAAAGGGCATAAAAGCATAATGCCTGATTTATAAATTTTTAACACCCTGATGATAAAAGGAATAAAATTGTTTAACTATGTTAGATGTGATAGGCTACTTGAATATAGTTTAGTAGGTACTTACAATTTCTTGCCTAGCTTATACTTTCTTCTTTGGTTTACTTTAATTAATATTCTTCTCTTCTTTCAGGCACTTGAATTTTTTTTCCTATTGGAGAACAAGACCAAGGGACAGAACCTTTCCCGCAGGTGGGACATCTCACAGACAGTCAGTAATTGTTTATTCATATACAAGGGAATGGGGGCTCAACCTGTCTGCGCAACTGTCAAAACAGGGAGACAACAAGTAACTTAAATTACTCTTAAACTGTTTTCTTTAAATGTAAGGGGATTAAACTCCCCTACAAACGTTCATTACTGATTAAAGAAGTCCGTATCCACCAAGCGGGCATTTGCTGCATCCAAGAGATTCATCTGAATAAAAATGACTTTCATAGACTTAAGCTTAAATCATACTCAACAGTAGTCTCCTCACCAGCAGTGCGCAAGAGAGGGGGGTATCCATTTAAATATGAGACTCAATAACAGTTAATATTAAGCAACAGATAATTGACGATGAAGGCAGGTACATTATACTCCAATGCCTTTTTAACGGTAGTCCTTATACATTAGCTTCAGTATACAGTCCCAACACAAAACCACATTGTTTCATCAAAAGGGTACTGAAGCTAATAACCAGCATAAGACAGGGAGTATTAGTTATGATGGGCAACTTTAATATGGCACAATGGCCCTCTATGGATACAACTTCTTTAAGTTCGTCAACAGAACCCTCTTCATAGGTTAGAACACTTAACACTAACCATCTGTATGACCCCTGGAGAATTCAACATCCCGGTGAACATGACTTTACGTTTTACTCCCCCTGCCATAATACTTGATTATTTCCTAATAGACCGCTCTTACTTTAGCCAAGTAGACAACACAACTATAGGGGACATAACATGGTCAGACCATAGCCCAATAACTTTAACCTTAATAGAGAAAAACCAACGTACACATTAGTCAAGATGGTGCCTGAATGAGATAGTCCTTCAACAACCTTATAGTGTTGAGCGGCATAGGCCATATTCGAATTCGCGAATATTCGCGAATATATGGACGAATATTCGTCATATATTCGCGAATATCCGCATATTCGTTATATTCTCGTTTTATTTTCGCATATGCGAAAATCCGCGTATGGGAAAATTAACACATGCGAAAATTCGCATATGCGAAAATTAGCATATGCTAATTTTCGCATATGCGAATTTTCGCACGCCAGTCTCACACAATAGTATTACAGCCTTCTTTACACCACACAAGCTGGAAGCAGAGAGGGATGATCACTGTGATGTGTACTGTAAGAAAAAAAAAATACGAATATTCGTCATTACGAATGTATAGCGCTATATTCGCGAAATTCGCAAATTCGCGAATATGCGATATTCGCGAATAGTATTCGAATTGCGAATATTCGCGAGCAACACTACAACCTTATTATAAGAAAGCTACAGAAGAAGCAATACAGAACTATTTCATGACTAATGACAATGGACAAGTATCAGATAGTATGCTGTGGTGCGCACATAAAGCGAACATCCTAGGCCATTTAATCAAACAAACCATTCACTTTAATAGAAAAAATAAAAAGGAGATTACAGAAATTCAACAAAAAATTCAACAAAAAACAATTCAAACAAAGTAAAATTTTACCCTAAAATAGCTAAATAAATTTCAGTTCTTGTTATGGACATGAAAATGACATACATTTTATTTGCTATATTTTGTGATTCTAGTCCAAGAGGGCCGCATGGAGGATCATCTTTATAGTAGGGGTCTCCAAGGCATGCTTACAGGGGCTTTTGTAACATTAGACAGACCACATGGGGGCTGGCTGGGGGCGGAGAACATCTAAAATAAAAGCCCATTCAAAGGGGGCAAAGGGCTCTCTTTCTATTGCGGGGCTGGATACCAACACACCTGGCCATTCAACTTCCTGTTTGGGCCTGAATCCTGAAACAAAGGACTGCAGCCTACTCCCAGCCTACTTTGTTCATCATACTTGCTGTAAAGGGTCCGCGAAGCTAAGTATTTTTCAGTATTATATTCTCTGTGTGTTTCATTTAGTATAGTTGTATATTTTAAGGAAAATCCACCTAAATAGCCAACGGATAGTGTTTTCTACTATAATTGTTGTATATGTGTCTACTTACACTGCAGATTTAAGTTTCTAGCTATTTGTAAAATCTTTTTCTCTTTTCTCTCTTAGTTAGAGTGTGTTTTATTTAGCTGTATATTAAAACATCTTTATTTCTGCCAGTATTTGGGTGTGTAGTGTTAATTTGTGCATTGGATATTAGGATATAACTCTTCCAAAATTCCTAAATAGGTTGGTCTGTGGGGTGTTTATGAATGCATTTGGTCTCCGATAGTACTGCTCAGTTAAGTGTCTATGCACCTGGTCTGTGAATATATTGTATTCACAACACCGCACGGTGGCAGCCATTTTTGTCGGACATTTTGTGTCCCAGATGCATGGTCTGCAGATTTTAACTGGTCGTGTGACCCTTGGAGCCAGATATAATTCAACCCCAGAGCCACGAACCACAACAAATGGCGACGAGGATGGGATTTTGCAGGAGTTATGAATATTAGTAACCATTTGACCATATTAACTAATTTTCCTAACAATTATAATTTATTTATGAAACTTCTATATTAAGGAATATTTTTCTGATGATTAACTTTGTAGTCTTCAAAGGGCTTTTAAACTAAAAGGGTGATTTGTATGTTGGCCTGTACTTCCTGCTTCCGTTTTATACATAGCTGGGGGCCATTTTTAGGGACAAAGAAAGCACATGGTCGGGGGAGGGGCATGTTTTGTTGTACTCTTATACAATAAGTTAATCTGTTGAGATGTGGTTATCTCGTGTAGCACTGTACTAATTTTATAGGATCCTAATAGACTGTTGCTTTGTGTTCCTTGTTTTAAGGGTAACTTGAATATCATACATGATAGCTATTTAGTGATTTGTCACTGGTAATTAATAGCATTGCTTTTCTAGGTAATGGTTGTTTGTATTGCATACATGATAGTTATTAGACACAGACTGTAAAGCATATTGAAAGTCTCCTGTTGTACATGTGTTTTATATTGTGACTGTACCTTTAGTTGTGTGAGCTGTAACTCTCCACTGTATTATCTAGTGTGGGAGGGTGTATACACAAGTGTTTGTACGAGATACCCCAGTGTAGCCTGTTTGTGTATGTGTTTGGTGATTGTCCTGCCATCTGATATTGTGCTTGAGGTTCCTTTGTCTGATCATATTCCAAGTATATCTGACTGAGAGAACGAGCTTCATTAGAAGGAAGTTTTGTGCATTGCGGCAGGATAGAAGGCCCAAATTTGGGGCTGTACCACATTGGGCTACCACTATGGGAAAATGGAGTGTTGTAGCAGAAGAGCTTGTACGCTATGGTGCACCAGTTTACCCAGAGATGGGGGATGAGATAGGAGGTATGGCTCTGAAGCTTGATTTAGGGGTTTATCCCAAAAATGAGAGCCGAGCTGCGGCTGAAGTGGGCTGGATTCTGTTACATGCCCTAAAATGTGAGGTGCAGAGAAATGAGGAACTTGAGAAAGAGTTGCAGACAAAAACACAGGTGATTTGTGATAAAGATAAGCAGATTTGCATGTTGGAATCAGAATTACTGGAATGGGAGAACCAATGTATAAATACTGATGGAAAATTGTCTCAGTCTTATGCTGAAATCCAGGAGTTGAGGAATGAGATTGCTAAAAGTGAGTTCCCCAAGATGGTGTCTGGTGTGGCCTCTTCCCATAATTCACAGCCACATTTCACAGCAGATTTGCCCTCTGAAAAGGTCTGTGTTTCAAATGCAAATAAGGGGGCGCTAGAGAGTGAAATTGTAGAAGTTCCCAGTGTTGGTTCTCAATGGTGTAATAAACAGAAATTGAATAACAATAAGGGGAAATACAAAGCAAATTGGAGAAGTTTAAGAGTTGTTAGAAGTGTGTCTCTGGCAGTGAAGCGGTATAGATCAGCTATGAAAAATGAGACCCAGATAGTAAATACGGCTAAAAGGGTAAAGTCTTGTTTTGCATGTGGTGTTTCAGGCCATATCGCTAGATATTGTAAGGCCCATAGTAACAAAACTAAACACTGTTCAGCTAAATGTACTACATGTGGTCTTAGTGGCCATATCTCCACAAGTTGTTATTCTACTGGAAACATGATGCAGAGGGAACCAGGTAAATCCAGACTGACTGAGAAGAGCAATATGCATTCTTCCTTCAAACAAGAGTTTCCAGAGAAATCTCTCAGCTTCCCATATAAACCTCATCTGTTTAATCCTATGAAAGATGACATTACAAAATATGTGTTCAAGGAGTTGTGTGCACAGGTAGCAATATTCTTACAGAAACCGTATATACAGGTCAAGGATCCCATGCCCCCTGTTGGTCAAACGGGGGAAGGGAGACTAAAGAGTAAACAAGGGCTACCTTCCTTTTGCATGTAAATAGTGTTCACTTGTTTTGTCTTTTGGGGAAAAATGGCGGTACATAAGATACTGACTAAACTTTCTTTCTGCCCACTAGGGCCATACCATAGGCTTACTTGTAAAAATGACAATTCATTTGTTAGTTTAGGGTTGACATTTACAGGAGCCTCCCCAAATTTGTGGAGAAAACTAATTAGGAAGAAACTAACTAACCACTTTGATTTATTTTTTTCAAGAGGTGGGGGAGGTTTAGCAATAGCTAGTCCTTCCACTAGAAGGCAATATGCCTAGAGGGACTGAGGTAACACTCACACTCAAATATTAGTTAGCAATGGTCGGAATAATGCTGGGAAAGTGAGTATGGATATGCAGAGTGGAGTTCAACTATGTCTAGTGTTGGGTTGTTCCAAGGTTCACTGATCAGCACAGGCAGAAGATAATCTCTGATGGGCCTGGAAATACTAAAATTGTATTGTTGAAAAGTGACTCTAAACATGTTTGTTTTCCATTCAGCAGATTAGTGGCAGTGTAACCCCGCTCAACCCATGGACCTCCAATCAGAAGAATCCAAGCTCACCACAAACAGATGACCAGATGACCAACACTTCTAATGGAGTGAAGAAGGCTACCTATTCCCCAGCATCCCGTGGTTGGAGGATGACAAGGATCAAGTCGTCAAGACTGGGTTTGGATGACATCGCGAGACAGGAGAACCCAGAACCAAAGGATTCCCTCCAACATTTTGGAAAAAGCTTTTGGACACCACAGAGGACGCTTTAAATAAACTGTCTCAAGAGAAGCTACAACATGAGGACAGTAGCTCCATCACTCGCCTAAGACCTAGACTATCCCTTTACTGGCAACAGTAGAGTTGGTGCTATAGCTACATAGTGAACAATGCGGGCGATGTCTACCATAATCTATGTAAGCTGAAAGCAAGAATCTAGGGCTACCTAATGTAAATTTAATAATTTGTGAATACTGAGTTTAGAGGATTACCCATCCAGCAAGCAACTCTAATGTGGTTTCCTGGTACTAGAATCAAGAGGTGGAATGTTATGGACATGAAAATGACATGCATTTTATTTGCTATATTTTGTGATTCTAGTCCAAGAGGGCCGCATGGAGTTTAGATAAAAGAAAAGATGGAGGATCATCTTTATAGTAGGGGTCTCCAAGGCATGCTTACAGGGGCTTTTGTAACATTAGACAGACCACCTGGGGGCTGGCTGGGGGGCGGAGAACATCTAAAAAAGCCCATTCAAAGGGGACCAAGCTCTCTTTCTATTGCGGGGCTGGATACCAACACACCTGGCCATTCAACTTCCTGTTTTGGCCTGAATCCTGAAACAAAGAACTGCAGCCTGCTCCCATGCCTGTCTTTGTTGCTCATACTTGCTGTAAAGGGTCCCCGAAGCTAAGTATTTTTCAGTATTATATTCTCTGTGTGTTTCATTTAGTATAGTTGTATATTTTAAGGAAAATCCACCTAAATAGCCAACGGATAGTGTTTTCTACTATAATCGTTGTATATGTGTCTACTTACACTGCAGATTTAAGTTTCTAGCTATTTGTAAAATATTTTTCTCTTTTCTCTCTTAGTTAGAGTGTGTTTTAGTTGCTGTATATTAAAACATCTTTATTTCTGCCAGTATTTGGGTGTGTAGTGTTAATTTGTGCATTGGATATTAGGATATAACTCTTCCAAAATTCCTAAATAGGTTGGTCTGTAGGGTGTTTATGAATGCATTTGGTCTCCGATAGTACTGCTCAGTTAAGTGTCTATGCACCTGGTCTGTGAATATATTGTATTCACAACACCGCACGGTGGCAGCCATTTTTGTCGGACATTTTGTGTCCCAGATGCATGGTCTGCACATTTTAACTGGTCGTGTGACCCTTGGAGCCAGATATAATTCAACCCCAGAGCCACGAACCACAACAGCTCTCACCAACCAATTACATGAAATACAACATCATAAGTTTGTGTCAGCATTAAGCAAGACGTGCTTGTCCATTTATTGGCACAGTAATCGTCCGTGTAAGTGTTTAGCAAAACAAATTCAAAATCAGCAATCCAGATCCCACATTCATTATATTTATAATCATAGGGGGGAAGAAATAGTAGATCCGAAGGGTATCGCAAACGTTTTGGCAGATTATTACAAACATCTGTACAATCTGAAAGAAGACCTCGCCGAGCCACAACCTTGCCTAGTAAAAGTCAATGCTTTTCTTGACGAATTAGATCTCCCCCGGGCGACCACAGAACAACTACATTTTCTTTCCATGCCTATTACCCCAGCAGAGATAAAATTGACCATTAAAACAATAAAATCACATAAATCTCCCGGGCCGGATGGGCTGTCCAATGCATATTATAAACTTTATAACTGCTTTCTTGCACCCTATCTGACCAAAGTATATAACGAAACTATCGCAAAAGGGAAATTTCTACCTGAGATGCAGAAAGATTTGATAATTACCCTGCCCAAACCAGGCAAAACTCCGGACAGTCCTCAAAACTTTCAGCCAATAGCATTATTAAATACCGACTTAAAAATTTACTCTTCCATATTGGCTAAAAGACTGAACAGTATCCTTCCTCCATTGATAGCCAGTGATCAAGTAGGGTACCCGAAGATTCTTAGATATAACATCTGTCTTAGAGCACCATTGAACACCTTCTCTGCTCCTTACACTGGATGCGGAGAAGGCGTTCGACCGGATTGGATTAGGAGGGAATTTTGGTAGGGCAATTATGGCCATGTACTGTCAGCCAACAGCTAACGTCTTCATCCCAGGAGCAATTTCTGGGGAATTTGGCGTCTCGAATGGCACGAGACAGGGGTGTCCATTATCCCCATTGTTATTTGTGTTGGCGATGGAACCCCTTGTCCAGTGCATTCAAGACGCCAAGGATATTAAAGGAGTACTCATTGGCAACAAAGAACATCGTATAGGCCTGGAAGGGTACAGTAGTCTCAGATATTCAACAGATTTTAAAGGCTACCCAGCATAATTACATTATGGAATGCTCTTTTGCCTCTGTTTCTAATAATTTAGAAAGATTTAATAGAATTTGGGCAAAATGGATGGAATTCAGAGCCCACTAACCACCCTGTCCCTTTAGGCATTAGTTAAGTCAAGTGCCCACCTTATTTTCTTTCTTAGCACTACTTAAATTATTACATTTCCATTTTTCTCCCTTTTTTTTCTCTCTCTTCTTTCTTTTGTTTTAGTTTTTTTTTCTTCTCCTTTCTTAACACTTTCTTTTTATATCATTTTAAGTAAGGCATTTAATTTTAGGAAAAATTTGGCTACGAGAAGCTAGTCAAGTAACCTTCAATGATTAAATATTGTTTGTTTGCTTTGTATTCTTCTGTGTATAAATAATAATTTAAAAAAAAATAAAAAAAGAATGCTGGGTTCAGGACGCAGTGGTCATGTCGTCACGCCATTCCCCCTTGTGACGTCACACCACAATCCCCACCCCCAGGGGTCAACTCCTGGGGAAAAAAAGTGTGGGTACTCACCTAAGATTTCCACTTAGGGGCTGGTCCAGCAGGACTTCTGCTAAAATGATTGGTGTTCCTGCCATGGAAAAAGTGCAGGAACTCAGTTCCCACACGTTCCTGAAGGACTTGAGCTCTGCCCGCCCCCCATCGGATAGGGGATGAAGTGTTTAGCAATAGAATACCCCTTTTATGTGAAGCTTTTGAATATGACTACTCTGTTATGCTGTGCAGATCTCATGGTAAATAAAAGATATCTCTTTTCTTGAAGGCTTTTATTAATTCAAATTCCTCGGAAGATTAATACATATATACCTACCATTTTCTGCAACTGTCTCCATTGTGATGTGCCCGTGAGAATTCTTATCTCCGTTAGACATATTTGGGGGACTGACAATCTTTAAACGATGCTCTGAAATGGGAAGGAAAGAAAGAAATAAAAGAAAAAAACAAGAAATAGTTTTATAGGGAATTTCTGAGTTTCATTTTTCCAGCTGAAATAGATACAAATTTAAATCTAAAGCATTTGACCTCTCTTTAAGTCTATTTCCCCCCCAGAATTGTCACTTATTCAGCATACTCCCGGTAATGCATCTCTTTAGACACATCATGAATCTTGTAATGAAACACTGTGATTGTGCGCTCGCTTACACCTTACATCTTTTGGAAAGTGTTTCAACTTAAATAACCAGTTATACAAAGCAGGTCAGATTGATATGTGGAGAAAAAGTTCTAATCCCCAGTTACTCTGCTCCTTCCTCCTGAATCTTTTTGTTATCTTATTTTAGGCCTTATTTAAAGGGGTACTACACCCCTAGACATCTTATCCCCTATCCAAGGATAGGGGATAAGATGTCTGATCGCGGGGGTCCCGCCGCTGGGGACCCCCGCAATATAGCATGCGGCACCCACCTGTTTCTGGTCCGGAAGCGCTGTAGGGTCTGGGTCCCGACCTCGGGAATCGAAGTTTATGACATCAGGACTCCGCCCCCCTGTGATGTCATGCCCCATCCCCTCAATGCAAGTTTATGGGAGGGGGCGTGGCATCCCCAGCGGCGGGACCCCCGCGATAAGACATCTTATCCCCTATCCTTTGGATAGGGGATAAGATGTCTAAGGGTGGAGTACCCCTTTAAGGTACTCTGCACCGTACATCAAGTCTGGTATGAGCTCGATCTTCGTCATGTGGCTGAAGATCTGAACAGATTGGGTCCATAATAGATGTCTTTCTTATTTATCTATATGCTGTGATAAGATATAGGGATAAGGCTTTTCTTCATGAGATAATCTCTTTAAAGGGGTTCTCCAGTGGAATTTTTTTTTAAACTCAACGGGTGCCAGAAAGTTACACAGATTTGTAAATTACTTTGATTAAAAAATCTTAATCCTTCCAGTATTTATCAGCTGCTGTATGCTACAGAGGAAGTTGAATAATTATTTTCTGTCTGACCACAGTGCTCTCTGTTGACACCCCTGTCCATGCCAGGAGCTGTCCAGAGCAGGATAGGTTTGCTATGGGGATTTGTTCCCGCTCTGGAAAGTTCCTGACACGGACAGAGGTGTCAGCAGAGAGCACTGTGGTCAGACTGAAAGAAATTAAAAAAAGAAAAGAACTTCCAGTGGAGCACACAGCGGCTGATAAGTACTGGAAGGATTAAGATTTTTTTAATAGAAGTCATTTACAAATCTGTTCAACTTTCTGGCACCAGTTGATTTAAAAAAAATAGTTTTCCATTGGAGTACCCCTTTAAGCTTTATATATTTGTTCAACTCTGCAACATGTCCTCGAACCATTATTCCTTATTTATTGCGCGATAACACATTATGTATTCATTAGCAATGGGACTGAGTACATGAAAATGGTCAGGTGCCATTGAATTGTGCCGCAGAAATTGGGTAATATGCAATGTTTATTGAACGTGGAGTAACAACAATATTTATTTGTAATGCCTGGCTGGTGATGTATTGAGAGAGCTTAACTATTCGGGAAAAGCAGGATTTATAACAGGGGCTGTAATTGAGATCTTTGACAGGAAATACTATAATGTTTCACAAGCCTTAGTTCTCATTTACACACAAAAGCTAAAGGTCTTTGTGGCACTGTAAAATGTTAAACACCTGCTGAGTGAGATGCAGTCAGATTGAGTTGTGTGCGGCTAAACTTAGAAACCTATTGACACAACCTTTTCAAATGCTCTGCTACTTTCTTTTATATAAATGTACTGGATTTAAAGGGAAATTGCTTGGAAAGAAATCCTGGAACAACTAAATACATGGAGAGCCAGTGGCACCAAACACTGCTATAGTGTGAATGACTACTAAATGAGAAATATGTTCAATGTATCTTCGGAATGCTAAATTGAAGATAATGGGGTACACGACAGAGCACCCAGACTAAAAATAGTAATAATGGTTTTTGAATAAACATTGAATTCATGAAATGTAGTTACAGTTTGAGCCAGGTTTATCTTTCTTGCAGGAAGATAAAAAAAAAAAAAAAAATAGGATGCAGTCAAAATAAAACCATGAGTAGAAATAGGTAAAAAAAAAAGATGGTTGACACGTTTCGGATAACTTATATAGTTTAAAGGGGTTCTCCACCCCTAGACATCTTATCCCCCTATGAAAAGCTGGTGCTGGGACCCCTGTTATCTCTGTGCAGCACCCAGCGTTCGTTTAGAACACTGGGTGCCTTGCCGAAGGGGGTTGCGATGTCATGGCCATGCCCCTCACGACATCACATCACACCCCCTCAATGACAGTCTATGAGAGAGGGTGTGGAAGCCGCCACACCCCTCCCATAGACTTGCATTGAGGGGGCATAGCTTGGAGTGACGTCACAAGGGACGTGGCTGTGATGTCACTACCCCTGCCGCTGGCAACCAGCATTCAGAACAAAATGTTCAGAACGCTGGGGCAGGGAAGTGCCCCTTTAAATACAGACGATGTGTGGAATTTATGAAGACAGTATGTCTGGCTTTAGGCTTTAGGCAACTTTATGCCATGCTCATCAAGAGGGCAGAAATTGGCATAAAAGGGCATGAAAGGGGTCATGACCTTTTTGTAACTTTATTACAAATTATGCCAGAGAGCAAGTGTAGATTTTAGTTGAAATGTATGCTGACTCAGAGCTAATGTAGGGACCATGGGGGAGATTTATCAAAACCTGTGCAAAGGAAAAGTTGCCCATAGCAACCAATCAGATTGCGTCTTTCATTTTGCAGAGGCCTTGTTAAAAATAAAAGAAGCGAGCTGATTGGTTGCTATGGTTAACTGGGCAACTTTTCTTCTGGACAGGTTTTGATAAATCTCCCCCAATATGTATCGGACTGTTCTATATTTATCAGATGTCAGTTGTGTTGTATAACTGCCTAACAAATGTCGAGGTCAGAGATAACTCTGATTCAGTCCATATTGCCTCATATATGTCAAACATTGCTGCCTATCAGTGGTTTGGTAAAGTTCACCTGGACAAGCCAGAAGGTGTCTCTAGGTGGATAAATAAGTCTAAAATAGAGCTTTTTTTTTTGTTTAAATGAGAAGTGAGAAAGGAAAACACTGTATTCTAGCATAAAAACATCATACAGGGTTGTTGTGGTATCATTGTTTAGGTCTGTTTTGCGGTATTTGGGCCTGGATAGCTTGATGTCTTTGTTGAAGCAAGGCATTCTGAATAATAACTGCACATTTTAAAGGAAAATGTCATTACATTTGTTTGTTAGCTGAATCTCTAGACAACGGGAATTATGCAGAACGACATTAAAGATCCTAAGAAAACAAGTTGTTCTATCAAAAAATGGTAAAGAAGACTAAAGTTAAACTATTAGGTAAAATGTAACTTTATGTTTTGGTGTAGTTTTAGGTCATTTATGTAACTCAAGCAATTGCGTGTTCAAGTCTGACTTTTATATGTTATCCTGTGTGAGAAGTAAAAGAAGGTTGGTCGTGACCATGCCTGAGGGAGCTGACGGCACATTGGTTTTGGTTCCTGTTAAAATAATTCTAGATTAAAAGATTGTACACCAATAAGTAATGACCTTGGTTGTATTAGGATTTGCAACCTCCTTGACTTGAATAGAGATAAGATGCAATAGCAGACCCATCTTTTAGACTAGAGTGTTGCACTTTCATGAAAAAAGCAGTGACATTGGGTGGAATTTATGAAGCCAGTACCCCTGGCTTCAGGCTCCAAACATTTACAACTTTTCAACTTCAAGCAATGCTCATGAAGAGGGCGGAGATTGGCATAAAAGGGGCATGAAAGGGGTCATAACCTTTTTGTAACGCTGAATTTATTACAAATTATTCTTGAGAGCCAATCTAAATTGTAGCTGAAATCTATGCTGGCTCAGAGCTATTGTGGATTTTAAACCAAAGAGCGTAAGGCAGCGGCTGAAGTATCTGATTTATTAAGAGGTGTGTGGCTTTTAATAAATCATGTGAATGGGAAGCCAGTGAGATTTTACATAAGACCCAAGAGTGAAATGGCACTGTTAGTAAATTAGCCACTTTGTTTCTAATCTCATAAAACTCTCTTAATCCTTTATCAACAAGCACAAAAATAGCTTGTTGTGGGAACAGCGCAGTTTCTGTGAACCAATGTACAATTATGGTGCAGTGATCACTTGTGAGTGTCAGTTGTGTAATACAGCTGACACCCTCCTGTAACATTTTGGATCATAGATAATCTCTTAGATCTCCCTCTGTCAACTTAATGCACCCCCAAGTGTGACATGATCTTGGGGTGTCAATGACATCCTGTAACAGTATGTGGGCTTGCCAGTGCCAATGTGAGATGTAGGGCCTAATAGGCTGGCTGTCAGTTTTATTACACACAAATGCATAGTGCACTGAAGTACAGAAGTCATTTTGGAGACAACTCAAAGAAAGTGGCAATGGTTCCTAGTCTTCCATAAATGGAAGCCCATTAGGCCCTGAGATAAGGCATACGTTTGATTAGTTTGCTGTCATTTATGGAACAATGAATTCTGAATTATACCAGCAAATTTTACCTGTCAGTACCTCTCATCAAACCATATTTTCTAAACTAACTCAGATTATATTCCCTAACTACTCCTAACACCTCTCCTGCCTTTGAACTTTTTTTCTGAGCTTTAAAAAGCTCTGTATCATACCTTTCCCCATGCTGACATAGTGTGAGCTCCTGTCAGGAGAAAGTGGGCGTTCCCCAGCAGGGGCGACGTCACTAAATCCTGCGAGAGCTGTTCCTCTCTATACCCCGCACGCACTTCCTGAGTTTGGTCTCCTGCCAGGACGGGAGGAGAATAAACTAACTGTTTGACTTGTGGCATGGAACAGAACAGAGCCACCTAGTGGCCGTTTTTTTCAATCACATTAAAAACATATAAAGGTTGATCATTTTAAAAGCAAGTACCATATTTATCGGGGTATAACACACATTTTTTATGCTAACATTTTTAGACTAAAGTCTATCTGCGTGTTATACGCCGATAGACTGTTTGTGACCACGCAAAAGCTGCTGCAGTTCAATGATTTAAAGAAGGCGCTTTAAATAATTGAACTGCAGCAGCTTCTGCCTGTCCAGAGCCCCACTGCCACTGCCCAATTCCCTCCCCGTCCCAATTCCCTCCCCGTCCCCGGTTTTATAGTTACATGTGCCCTAGGGACTTCGGTCCTTCATGCTCCGGCGGTCTCCTGATCTGTCACTGTGTGCTGCATAATGACGAGTGACGTCCTCAACACTACGTCACTCGTCAGCCAGTGCACGGCGCACAGTGACAGATCAGGAGACCGTCGGAGCATGAAGGACCACAGTCCCCTGGGCACATATAACTATAAAACCGGGGACGGGGAGGGAATTGGGCAGTGACGGCGGGGGGGATATTTAACTATAAAACCGGGGACGGGGAGGGAATAGAGCAGCAGCACTCTGGCCACACAGAAGCAACTGCACATCAATGATTTAAAGCACTTGCTTTAAATCATTGAACTGCAGAAGCCGCCAGAAACAGTTTATCGAGGTACACCTGCACACACACGCACCCTCATTTTTCCAAAGATATTTTGGTAAAAAAAAAGTTTTTTACCAAAATTTCCTTGGAAAAATTAGGGTGCTTGTTATAGGCCGGTGCGTGTTATACCCCGATAAATACGGTACATAGCAAAGTGTCTAATAATTACATAAGGAACAATGGCCCTCATTTGCTAACATTCCCACTCTTTTTGTCGGCTTTTGTACCAAAATCAGAATCACTCACAGTGAAAAAATAAAAATAAATACAAAATTGGCATGGTTTTCAGGAAAAGGGGCCTGTTCCCTACATTTCATCCAAAATCACTCGTCTTTTCTGAAAACGACTCTGAAAATCATGTGAATTTTCCGGGAAGAAAACCCTACAAATTTCTGAAAGCGGTGTAAATAAATAAACAAAATCTACACTCCACTCTTAGTAAATCAGGGCCAATATATTAAAAGTTTAGTTTGGTGACAAGTACTTTTTAAAGGAAAATGTCAGTAAATCTGTGAGCTAAAGCACTAGACAAAGTTAATCATGCAGACAAAGACCCTAAGCAAGCAAGTTGTTTTATCAAAAAATAGTTAAAGAAGAATAAAGTTAACCACTTCAGGACCCATGACGTACATGTACTTCATGGGACCCCGGTACTTAAGGACCCATCACATACATGTACGTCATAGTATATTCCGGTCCCTGCCGCTGCGCCCGGTAGAGATCGGAATGGCATGACTGCTGAAATCGTTCAGCAGGAATGCCATGCAAACGCCGAAGTGGGTCCCGGGACCCCCACATGTCGACGATCGCAGCAGAGCGCTCGCAAATTCACACGAGCGATATGCTGCGATTCCGGTCTTTCGGGTCACTTGCGACCCGATGACCCAGAAAACAAAGGTAATCAGCGGGGTACGATACACCGCCAATCCCCTGCGGTTGCTGGGAGCGGTGACAATACTGTCACCGCCCCAACAACGCTGCTATTGGCCGGCGATCGTCCGACCAATAGCAGCGTGGCAGAGGAGGGGTTAACGGTCCCCTCACGCAGCTCTGCCCGCTCGCTGAGTTCATTCAGCGGGCAGAGGTGCCAGAAGAGGACCGGGACCCAACCTCTGTGCTCCGGAGCCCCCTCATCCACGGCGATTGCCCGCCTAGTACAGTGACAGTGTTCTTTCAGGGAAAGGTAGGTGTAAAATAAAAGTGAAAGTATAAAAAAAATATATATATATTTTTTACATATGCAAAAGTCATGAAACACCTGTTGGGTATTAAGGCTCACTTTATTCCTTGTTACGTTCCTCAAGGGGTATAGTTTCCAAAATGGTATGCCATGTGTTTTTTTTTTTTGCTTTTCTGGCACCATAGGGGCTTCTTAAATGCAACATGCCCCCCAAAAACCATTTCAGAAAAACATACTCTCCAAAATCTCCTTGTCGCTCCTTCCCTTCTGAGCACTCTACTGCGCACGCCGAACAATTTACATAGACATATGAGGTATGTGCTTACTCGAGAGAAATTGGGCTACAAATGCAAGTATAAATTTTCTCCTTTTACCCCTTGTAAAAATTTAAAAAATTGGGTCTATAAGAACATGCGAGTGTAAAAAATGAAGATTGTGAATTTTCTCCTTCACTTTGCTGCTATTCCTGTGAAACACCTAAAGGGTTAAAATGCTGACTGAATGTCATTTTGAATACTTTGGGGGGTGCACTTTTTATAATGGGGTCATTTGTGGGGTATTTCTAAAATTAAGACCCTTCAAATCCACTTCAAACCTGAACTGGTCCCTGAAAAATAGTGAGTTTGAAAATTTTGTGAAAAATTGGAAAATTGCTGCTGAACTTTGAAGCCCTCTGGTGTCTTCCAAAAGTAAAAACATGTCAATTTTATGATGCAAACATAAAGTAGACATATTGTATTTGTGAATAAAAAAAATATTTGGAATATTCATTTCCCTTACAAGCAGAGAGCTTCAAAGTTAGAAAAATGCTAAATCTTCAAATTTTTCAGCAAATTTGGGGATTTTTCACCAAGAAAGAATGCAAGTTACCACAAAATTTTACCTCTATGTTAAAGTAGAATATGTCATGAAAAAACAATCTCGGAATCAGAATGATAAGTAAAAACATCCCAGAGTTATTAATGTTTAAAGTGACAGTGGTCAGATATTCAAAAAATTGCCGGGTCCTAAGGTGTAAATTGGCTGGGTCCTTAAGGGGTTAAAGTATTAAGTCAAATTTTACTTTAGGTTTTAATGTAGGTTAAGATCACATTTATGCAAACAATGGCAAGTTCAAGTCCCCTAATGGCACTGTTAAAAAATAAATAGCATCACCACACACCACCTTGTAAAGACAGTATGAAGCAATGAATAGCATTGTAATGCAGTGTCAGAATATACACCTGTTACCTGCTCTTCTCTTTGACCAGACCTAAACTAGCATATTTCTCATCAGCCTCTAGTGACCATTTTATGGTCACTAGAGCACTACAGAAGAAAAGAGGAAGACACTGGTCTAGGTAAAGCCACAAGACAGTAAGAACAAAGTCATTTTTTTTTATGAATGTCCCTGAACAAATTCAAAATTTTCATAAAATTTTTAATGAATCTGATTTATTCAGAATCAATTAACTCATCATAAGTCATGACAACTAACCTTAAACTTTTTAAAATATTTTTTTTTGCTTTATCTGAACAGTTCATTATTAAAAATGCCTCCATAACCAGGAGACTTAGATCTCCAAGTCACTCTAAGCAATCCTTAACACATATACAGAGCCAGAGAGCTAATGGAGGGCACTTTGGCCTCCTCCAAGTACCATCCTTGCCAAAATCAATTATTTCTTCTGATGTTGTTGTTGATGAAATCACAACATAAAATTCCACAAAAGTGTGATGAACTTATACACTCACTTACATAAAGATGTAGATAGCCTAGGCCAAAAAAAAAGCTCTGTGGCTTGCACAGCTGGATGGCATCCAATGGATCCCTACTGATGGATCAGCTATTTTATAGATATCTTCCATGTGGAGTCAAGTGGGATCAAGATATCAGAGATGGTGACTCCTACAATTTTTCTACCTTATAGCCTTCACTTATCTTAATCTATTGCTGCATGTACACATTGAAGATCCCATTTTTTGAGTACCTTTAAATTTCATGACCTTAATATTGTGTCAAAGTAACAGAAGTATAATGTGCTCCATTTCTAATCTGACATTTAGGGCAAAATATTCTAAAAAAAAACACTTTCATTTTGAAGGTATTCAGTTGTCAGCTATTGGGATTACCATCTGTTCAACCAACCTTAGATAATCGGCCCCTAAATCAAGCGCCATTAACACGGTTCACTCCTGCGCCGATGACAGATCAGTTAATCCACAATATAATGATAGTTAAGCTTTTCCAGTGATATGTGGTGTAAATGTCACCTATCACATATCATTCAAATCTATGAGATCTCTGGTGAGGACATGTGCTTCTGTTCTAGACAATATATACTCTAGCAGGGGAGAAGCTTCACATTACACTCATTTCATTATAAACCACATTCCAACTTCAAAGACAAAACAAATGGGTTTTAGTGGAAACGTATATGTATGCAGCATTTATGCTATTTTCTGCAACAGATGTACCGATGTAGCATAACTGAGTTCATCATTTAGTGGTATGTCTGTCTTTGTTATCTTAATCTGTTGGACTCCATGTATCATATGAAAATATTCATATCTTCTTGCTGTCTTTTGATTGGGTATATACAGTAATAGCAGTTTGACAGTGAATAACATACATATTATGCATTTGGAAAGTTTTTGGACCCTTTTACTTTCTTCATGTTTTGTTATGTTGTGGCTTTTTGCTAAAATAAAAAATAAACAACTTTTCCCCTATCATTCTGCACTTGATAACCCATGATTACAAAGTGAAAACATAATATTAGACATTTTTTAATTTTTGTTTTGTTAATTTATTGTAAAGAAAAAACTAAAATGTTACATTGATATAAGTATTTAGTTGAAGCACCGTTACCATCTATAACAACCTTCAGTCTTCTTGGGTATGAGACCGCAAGGTTTGCATACAACTGGATTATGGGATTTCCTGCCATTCTTCTCTGCAGATCCTCTCAAGCTTTGTTGGGCTGAATGGGGACTACTAATGGAAGCGATTTTCTCGTCTCTCCAGAGATGTTTTGTTGGGTTCAGGGCTCTGGCTAAGTCACTCAAGGATATTCACAGAGTTGTCTCTAAGCCACACATCTGTTGTCTTGGCTGTATGCTTACAGTCATTGTCTTGTTGGAAAGTGAATCTTTGGCCCAGTCTGAGGTCCAGAGAACTCTTCATCAGGCTTTCATTAAAAATACTTTTGTACATTTCTCCATTCAGCTTTCCCTCAACCCTGACCAGTTTTCCTGTCCTAACTGTTGAAAAACAACCCCCACAGCATAATACTGCCACCACCATGCTTTACTGAAAGTATAGTATTAGGCAGATAAGGAGCAGTGCCTGGTTTTCTCCAGACAAGACACACAGAGTCAAGGCCAAAAACTTCAGTCTTGGTTTTATCAGAAAAAATATATATTTTTTTTCACAGTACACATCACATTGATAATCCCTCTCTGCTTCCAGCTTGTGTGGTGTGAGACTGCTGGGTGAATTTTCGCATATGCGAAAATTTGCATATGCAAATTTTCACATATGCTATTTTTTTATATGCAAATTTTGACATATGCAAATTTTCGGATATGCAAAAATAAATCAGGAATATTATGAATATGCAAATTTAGCAAATATATGACGAATATTCGTCCATATATTCGCGAAATATCGCAAATTCGAATATGGCCTATGCCGCTCAACACTACTGCTGATACCTCTCCTTATACATCCAAGCATTCTGCTAGCAATTCCTGCTGCTCTATTACATAGTCTGCCTCCTTTAATTCCTCTGAAATGATGACCCCTAAATCCCTTTCCTCAGATACTGAGGTTTGGACTGTATTACATAGTCTATATTCTTCCTGAGGGTTTTTATGTCCCAAGTGAGTTATCTTGCACCTATCCACATAAAATTTTAGAGATTGGTGGGGTTCTCCGCACTGAGACTTCCACTAACTAAAACTTTTGACATGTCTGGGTGACATACATATAAAACGAAAAATACTCCAGCTTCCAATTCATTGCTCTTTGAAGTTTATTCCAGCAGCATATACAAAGATATAGCAGCAACATTTTGACATGTACACCAAGTATAGGTCTATATCAAGAGTATAATTTTTTTTTAAAGACAGTAATGCTTTAAAGGGGTACTCTGGTGGAAAACATTTTTTTTTTAAATCAACTGGTGGCAGAAAGTTAAACAGATTTGTAAATCCCTTCTATTAAAACAATCTTAATCCTACCAGGGCTTATCAGCAGCTGTTTACTACAGAGAAAGTTATTTTCTATTTGAATTTATTTTCTGTCTGTCCACAGTGCTCTCTGCTGACACCTCTGTCCATGTCAGGAACTGTCCAGAGCAGGATAGGTTTGCTATAGGAATCTACTCCGGCTCTGGACAGTTCCTGGCATGGACAGAGGTGTCAGCAGAGAGCACTGTGGACAGGCAGAAAATAAATAAAATAAAGGGTTAAGATGTTTTACCAGAGGTAATTTAAAAATCTGTACAACTTTCTGGCACCAGTTGATTTAAAATAAATTGTTTTCCACCGGAGTACCTCTTTAATATTAAAAATCATACCCGACTTAAACACTGTGTTCTCTCTAGACATGAACTCAGGAAAGAGTACCTAACTGGTAGTGCCTAACAGGTAGCCCACTAATACTAACAGTTGCCTCTTAGCTGTTTAAGAAGGTAAGAAATCCTTTAACATACGGCATAGGTTACAGATAGTATTTTATAGGCAAGATAACTAGATAGCTGACATCATAACCATTTACTTACTGTATAATGACTTACTGTATATATAAACTTGTAATAACAATTATTTAAAAGACAGAATTTAAATGTGTCACTATAGCACCACTTCATACAGATAAAATTAACCTAAAGCACTTCTTTTGACATGGTTGGCCTATCCTTATTAAAGGGGTACTCCGCCCCTAGACATCTTATCCACAGACATACGGCACCACAGACATCTGGTGCGCGGAACGAACTTCATGGCCATCCCCCTCAATGCAAGTCTATGGAAGGGGGCGTGATGGCCCCCTCCCATATACTTACTTTGAGGGGGGGTGGCCATGACATCAAGAGCAGGGTGTGACCGTGATGTCACGAGCCTCCGCCACTGCACCCGAACGCTGCGTGAAGCAGGGAGATTGCGGGGGTCCCCAGCGGCAGACCCCCCCGCGATCAGACATTTTATCCCCTATCCTTTGAATAGGGTATAAGATGTCTAGGGGCGGAGTACCCCTTTAAGCAATTTCTAAACTGTAACATAGATCTACCTGTATCACTGTATTTCTGCATAGAATACGACATGGTGTAAATGGGAATAGTTATATGGTTTCAGAGCAAGAATCAAGTCCTGGGAAATAAGTGTGGGAACCCAAAATTTCTACTCAGGGGCTGCAGGACTTGCAAATAGGAACAGTGTTTCTGCTGTGGAAAAAGTGCAAGAGCTCAGTTCCCACGTGTTCCTGCAGGACTTGAGCCCTGGGTAGCAGTCACACCCAGCCCTGTTACAGATTTTAAATTGGGGCTCAGAAGCTTCAGGTTTTTCCTTTGATAGCATACACTTCTATCTTAAATTCAAAGTATACAGATAAAAGGTATTAGACCATAAATATCTATGGGTGTCATATTATGGATCAGCAGACTAGATTAGATTTGGTGTTATGATTGATTCTCTTTAGACAGCCTCCTCCTTGCGCTCCATTTGATCTTGTTATACATTCCAAGCACTGTGAATGTTTTGTGTTACACCTGCTCACCTGTTCATCGTCTAAGACAATCAATTAAAAAGACTACATTTGCACTGGCAGCTCAATATTTGTACCATTACAATCCACCCAATCCAATCTCTCTTTAATCACAGGAATTTAATAGCTCTGCAGTCTTGCACTATCTTAACAAGCTGAGGTTATAAAGTAGACGCATATTTTGTGAAATAATCAGTGAAGCATTCATAAATCTGCAAAAACAAAATTCACTAAACTATCTAGTCACAGCTCATTAAAGGAACAGCAAGATTGGAAAATCAACCAGTCTACAAACGTCGGCTCTAGTCACATGTGCTGCCAAGATCAATGGTATGGGACACCTTTTCAGTTAGGTCAGGACCAGCACAGTAGTAAAGGCTGGTGATTCCCATACAAATTATCATGGAAAAACCTAAACTCCTATACAGTGGTCCTCAAGTTACAATATTAATTGGTTTCAGGACGACCATGGTATGTTGAAACCATTGTATGTTGAGACCATAACTCTATGGAAACCTGGTAATTGGTTCTGAAACCACCAAAATGTCTTCCAAAAATAGGAAAAAGTGAGGATTAAAGGAGATGTCCGGCACAGACTTTTTCTATTCCTGCCCGGGCTGCAAAAAAAGACAAAACAAACTTTCACTTACCTACATATGTTGCCCTGGAGCTCCGCAACAGCTGATTGGTCGGCCGGGCTGTCTGCTTCCTACTTCCTTTAGCCCGGTACGTCAGCCTATCACCGGCCGCAACAATTTCCCGCCTCGGCCGGTGATAGGCTGAAGCACCGTGTGACATACCGGGCTAAAGGAACTAGGACGTAAACAGCCGGCCGACTGATCAGCTGTTGCGGAGCTCCGGGGCAACATATGGAGGTAACTGAAAGATTGTTTTGCCTTTTTTTGCAGCCCGGGCAGGACGGAATAGAAAAAGTTTGCACCAGACATCTTCTTTAACGAAAAATCAGTAGATAACTAATAGAGATAAAGCAAATCCTTACATATAAAAGTAAGAAATAACTGCTGGAAGCTGTAAATCACTGTCTATGTAGAGAACAGGAGCTTCTTCAGGGTTCTGTACAGTACACACGATGTCCCTGGCACAGGTAAAGAGTAGTACAGAATCTGTAATACCTCCCTGTACTGTAGGTGGTGCAACCAGACACCCAGTCAGTGCATACGCTTCAGTAATACAGGGGTTTTACCAGTAAAATGCCCATTCTGATTGGTCAGTTCTTCTAGCCATTGACATGTTTCAGAGATCTGGCCTGTCCGTAGCATTGTATGTTGAGTCTGGTTTTAAGCTACAATGGTCCAGAAAAGATCATTGTATGTTGAAACAATTTTACGTTGAGGCTAGAGATGAGCGAACTTTTGAAAAATTCAATTCAGCCGATTTGGGGAATTTTCCGAAAAAATTTGTTTAGGATCGACTTTAATCGCGGCAAATCTATATTAAAAATGGCAATTTCTGGCATACAGAGAGCTTTGTTCTAACATGCCTATGGAGTGTGCTGAGGTCGTGAATTAATACTGTTATTCAGTATGACATGCATTTTACAGGCATCGCTATTAGAATCACTGCCACAGAGCGGTACAATGACAGAGCCTGGGGGTGGCATCACTATGAGGAGAACATATAGTGCAGGGGTCGGCAACCTCTGGCACGCAAACCACTCATGGAACGCAGGGTGCATTTGAGTGGCACGTGAGCGAGTGGGGTCTGTATTATGGTGGGAACTGATTCTGGGGTCTGTATTATTGTGAGGTTTGATTCTGGGGTCTGTAATATGATGAGGTCTGTATTATGCATGGCAGTGATACTGGAGTCTGTATTATGCAGAGCGGTGACACTGGGGTCTGTATTATGCAGGGCGGTGATACTGGGGTCTGTATTATGCAGGGCGGTGATACAGGGGTCTGTATTACGCAGGGCGGTGATACTGGGGTCTGATTCTGGGGTCTGTATTATGTGGGGCGGTGATACTGGGGTCTGATTCTGTGATTTGTTTTATGGTGGGGTCTGATTGTGGGGTCTGAATTAAAATGCTTATCGATGTTAAACAAATACTTTTGGCTGTCGTGGGCAATCCCCTCTCTTTGTATTGTCATCACTGTAAGTTCCTTCCTTACATATTGGAAACATTCAGAAAAAAAACACTTACCCTGTGACAAGCCACATCCCCACAAACCCCACGCACGGTAAGACACACCCATAATAAAGCCGCACTCAAATTTCCAGCACACCAAGTGACTTCAAAATTTATATTTTTGGCACAGCACTACCAAAAGGTGGCCTATCCCTGATATAGTGGCTGAATGACATAGCGTGGAGGTGTTGGCAGCATGAGGAGATCATATAGTGGCTGAATGACACAGCGTGGAGGTGCTACCATAACATTTTTTTAGGCCCAGGCCCAGCAGCATCAGTAAAGAGGCCAAAGAGCAGAAGAGACCATGGAGCAGCACAAATATAAAGCCTGGAGGTGGCAGCATCAATATGATGAGACCATATGGTGGCACAATGACAGAGCATGGAGGCGGTGGCATCAGCATGAGGAGACTATAGAGCAGCACAATGACAGAGCCTGGCGGCGGCAGCATCAGCATGAGGAGACTATACGGTGGCACATTGACAGAGCCTGGAGGTGGTAGCATTAGCATGAGGAGACCATAGAGCAGCACAAAAACAGAGCCTTGAGGTGGCAGTAGCAGCATGAGGGCCATGCCAACTGAGGTTTGAGTCTGAGGAACCCACCAACTGTTGACTGGGGGTGTCGGATGTCACTTGGGATGAAGTGGATGACTGCTGGTTTGCTGGTTGAAAAACGACTGCAGCTGACACCGGGAGCTCAGACCTCTTGCTGCGACTCCGGCTGTCACATGCCCCTACTCTGCTGCGACCTCTGCTTAAGCCTGATGAATTTAGGCCTCTGCCACTCCACTGTGCACTTCCTGGCATTACTCTGCCTGACATACTTATTGCGTATTAGAGGGGAGTACAATACGCTTCACTACTCTTAAAACTGTATTTGTCTATAACAGCTGTAGGTGTGTACTAATGGCTGTCCTTTCACATTATATAGGATCTTGACAGATTAACAGGTACAAAATAGTACACTACTTAGATGTACGTATGTGGTATGCAATGATGAGGGCAGAAAAATGTGCTACAGTACGCTTAACCTTTTAAGGACGCAGGGCGTCCTGGTATATAACGTGAGGTCACGCTGTGACCCAGCGTCATACCGGGTCGGTCCTAGGGGCTAATGAAATCCAGGACCCTCGTCTAATAGCGTGTGGCACTGATCGTTGTGCCGCACGCTATTAATCCTTTAGACGCGGCGTTCAAAGTTGATCGCCACATCTAAAATGAAAGTGAAAGCTTCCCGGCAGCTCAGTCGGTCTGATCGGGACCATCGAGGTGAAATTGCGATGCCCTGATCAGCTAGGATGCAGCAAGAGGGTCTCGTGCCTTCCTCTGACACGTCCTGAAATCCAGGCTTGAGCAATTGACCACCGATAACACTGATCTTTGCCGTGTCAATGCACGGCAATGGTCTGTGTATTAGATCGGTATGTGCAGTTCAATAGCCACTGGGGGGGGGCTATAACACTGCAAAAAAAGTGCAAAAAAAGTTAATAAAGATCATTTAACCCCTTCCCTAATAAAAGTAAGAATCACCCCCTTTTCCCATTGAAAAAAAAACCTGTGTAAATAAAAATAAACATATGTGGTATCGCCACGTGCGGAAATGTACGAGCTGTAAAAATATATCATTATTAAATGGCATGGTCAATGGCGTACACGCAAAAAATAGCATATTTTTGGTCACTTTTTATATCATGAAAAAATGAATAAAAAGCGATCAAAAAGTCGGATCAATACAAAAATGGTATTGATAAAAAACTTCAAATCACGGTGCAAAAAATTAGCCCACACACTGGCCCTTTCGTGGAAAAATAAAAAAGTTATAGGGGTCAGAAAATGACAAATTTAAACGTATACATTTTTCTGCATGTAGTTATAATTTTTTTCAGAAGTAATGCAAAATCAAACCTATATAAGTAGGGTACCATTTTAACTGTATGGACCTACTAATAAAGATAAGATGTCATGTTTACCAAAAAATGTACTGCATAGAAATGGAAGCTCCCAAAATTTACAAAATTGAATTTTTTCTTAAATTTTGTCGCACAATGAATTTTCTTTCTGTTTTGCCATAGTTTTGTTGGTAAAATGCCTAAAGTCACTGCAAAGTATAATTGGTGTCACAAAAAATAAGCCATAATATGGAATTTTCAGTGCAAAATTGAAAGTGTTATGATTTTTAGAAGGTGATGAGAAAAAAATGAAAACCAGCAGGTGTGTACTTGGTTGGCCTTTCACAGTATCTAGGCCCTAAGACTTTAACAGAAACAAAATGGTAGACCACTTAGATATACCTATTTGATATGCACTTATGAGGGGAGGAAAATGCACTCCAGTACTCTCAAAACATTTATTTGTTTACAATGCCAGCAGGTGTGTACTTTTGGCTGGCCTTTCACAGTATCTAGGCACTTAAGACTTTAACAGGAACAAAATGGTACACCACTTAGATGTACGTATGTGGTATGCACTTATGAGGGGAGAACAATTTGCTCCAGTATGCTTAAAAAAGTATTTGTCTACAACACCAGCAGGAGTGTACTTTTGGCTGGCCTTTCACAGTATCTAGACCCCTAAGACTTTAACTGGAACAAAAGGGTACCCCACTTAGATGTACGCACAGGTTAGACTTAAGAGAGGACAATATGCTTTTAGAGCTCTGCTCACCCTAACTGACTGGCTACTATTAGCTTTCAGTTGTTTTACACACCAGTGCTGTGTACTACACACAGAATTGCACTTTCTCTCTCAATCTCACTCCATTCACTATCAGTGCTTCTAGGCTGGACTTGGGCTTGAGGTGAATCGCTGCTGTAAAACTGCTTTTCTGTGCAACACACTGCTCTATGTCCCTCTCTACAATAGAACGCTGATGTGACTGGGAGGTGTATCGCTGCTGTAAAAAAGCTTTTCTGTGCAGCACACACTGCTCTCTGTCCCTCTCTCTCTGTAAAAGAACTCTGATGTGACTGGGAGGTGAATCGCTGCTGTAAAAGGGTTTTTCTGTGCAACACACACTGCTGTCTGTCCCTCTCTCTCTCTGTAATAGAACACTGATGTTACTGGCCGCAAGATGGCTGCCGATTATATAAGGCTGTGACATTACAAGGGTGGCTGGCTGCTGATAGGCTGCCTCCTGCATGGAATTCAGGGTCCCGCCACTGACCCTTGTTTCTGCCTTCCCAGGATTCCTTTCCCCATGTCCTCACATGTGGATCTGCCAATTTAGATGCCCGGCCCCTGGAGCCTGGACTGCACTAAATGGAGTTTAAGGAAGTGATTTGCGCAATCGAATCGCGGCGATATTCGCATTCATTATGAATCAAATTTTTCCTGAAATTCGGAACAAATTCAGGTTCATCAGATTTGATTTGCTCATCCCTAATTTGTATGATACGATAATAGATCTCATTATTTATAGAACTGTTTGGGGATTAGAGACCTAACACTGGTTTGAGGTCAAATATACCTATGATCTATATTTTATAGTAAAAACACATATCCTATTACAGAGAATGTAGACCAAAATGTAATTTTCTCCCACATCTATGATCCCATGGAGCCCACTAGTCATAGTATATTTCTTCCTTTATGACAGCCTCCCTGAGCTTTGTTGCTTGGTCTCGCGTACTCTAATAAGCCTCTCTGAGGTGCTGCGGCGCTGTAATGTCGCACTCATTTTCCCATTCAAGCCCTGATAAGAGAGTAGTTGGTGATAATGGTGCCTGCTGACCATTTATCATCTCCTATATTCATAGAATTGATTGCCAGTATTCCGCCACGACAAACCATGTTATTATATGTAACTAGTGCTTAAACAGTGGCTTATTACAGACCATCAATGGATAAAAAAACTCACTTAAGGTATATAAATGTAGATAAAGTTACTATTTATAAGGGGACAGAGGCTAGCAACAAAGCTAGCTAGATGTGCGTTTGGTGAGCTCCTGCTGACATAGGCAGAATTTTACTTCATTCGGATGGTTATTCTGCATAGAACTGAAGAAATGGTGTTCCTCGATCACTACCAGCATTGTGAGATCTTATTGGTATGTTGTGTGTTAGTGCAGATCCTTTCTAGGGCATGAAATCTTTGTTCTGAGGGCAGTGGTATGTCACGAGCCTCCGGCGGGTGCACCAGACGCTCTAAACGAACGCCGGCGATAAGATGTCTGGGGGCGGAGTACACCTTTAACTAACCTGTGACAAACACATAGTCAATCCTCTTGATTGCAGTGACCCCCTGATATGGAAGAATTTCCCTGTGAATGATCCAGCCTTTTGCTGAGACCATGATATGCTGTAGTGTGGTGCTGTAGTGTGGTATGGTGTGTGAGATGCAGGACAGATGGCATTAACCCCATGTATTTGTGACACAAGGGCGTGGTTTATCCTCAATACCACCCAAAGGTATACCACTGGATCCTGGGCTAGGCACGGGGGCAATAATGACTCCGACGCCAAGTTACAGACAACAGTAGCTTTACTGAGTGACAGATGGTACAGTCTATACAGTGTAGCTAGGCCCACGGGGGTGACCAGTGACTTCAGAGACCTTAAGGGCTTGATGGGACTTGCAGTGGTTTTGGACAATTTAGTGCTGGCCACGCTGACTTGACAATAGATGACAGTGACTGACTTGACTAGCCTGGATACAGACTAAGCTGTAACTTTAGCTTACTTGTAGACTTGTAGCTTGTGGCTGCAGACTTGACTTGAGGCCTCCTATGACTCCAGACACACTCTTAGGCTCAACTGCACCTCAGCAAAGACTCAGGAACTAAGAGAGAGAAGAGACTTCTCCCAGGGCTTTTATGTGGGAGATTCTGGTGGGGTCCCATTGGTCACTCTTAAGTCACCTGGTCACTGATACCTCCTGGGTAACAATCATATACTAACTCACATGACAATTGGTGATCACGTTAACCTTTTTTACAGATACAACATTCTTATTGTAATGCCTGTGCTCTGGTCGGAAACGCCGGGCCTTGAGCGCTCTTTGCTCATATACTCGCTGCCAGCGGGGCTGGGATTTGCATCACGAGATGTGCCCGCATGCGAATCCCAGCCCGTCACTTCTCCCGCCTCTCCTTGTCCTCACAGCCCCAGCGCGTGCCCACTCCTCCTAGGATATGTGCGTGCCCGAGCTCTCACTCTTAAAGGGCCAGTGCTCATTTAATCAAGTGTCTACACCTGCACACTGGTCCTTAAATATCAGCTTCTCCCTTGGTTCCCTGCCGGATCTTTGGTTGTCTATTGCCATAGTGTAAGTTTTGTGTCTCTGTTACTGTGTACCTGTTCCTTACTATCTTCCTAACATGCACCTCTGTTCCTGCCCTGACCTACTGCCATCTTGCCACGTCCTGCCTGTCTCCTTCTGTGCCACGCCACCTCCCAGCTACCTGTGTGGACGAGTCGTGCCAGTGATAGCGACCTGGGTGCTGCCTGCCACAGCAAGACTATCCTGCTTTGTGGCGGGCTCTGGTGAAAACCAGCGGCACCTTAGACCGCTCCCTGGTACGGCTCACGTCATCATCCATACAGGCCCAGAGGATCCATCATCTGCCGTGACCATAACACTTATACAAATAACATAGGGGATAATATACAATTACAGTAGAACAGATGCAGGGGGGCCCTGGGGACACTGCAGAGAGGCTGCCTGACAGGGCAGCAAGAGTACGGGGGAACAACTTCCATACTGGGCCATCACAGTAGCAAACTTCACACCTCACGTAATACAATATTAACTGGCCAATCCCCTTGCCTATTGTGCTGGACATTCCAGCGTTCTCAACTAGGGATGAGCGAATCAAATTTGACGAATCCGAATTCGTTATGAATTTCAGGAAAAATTTGCTTTGCAACGATTCGCCGCGATTCAATTGCACAAATCGATTAAACTCCATTTAGTGCGGTCCAGGGCATCTAAACTGGCGGATTCACATGTGAGGACATGGGGCAAGGAACCCTGGGAAGGCTGGAAGGCAGGTAAAGGGATTATTCTGAATCACATGCAGCATGCAGCCAGCCCTGTGATGTCACAGTCCTAAATAATCGGCAGCCATCTTGCAGCCAAGCATTGCAGCGTTTTATTTCAGAGAGAGCATTTCATTGCAGGGAGAGATAGAGCAGAGTGTGCATTGCGCAGAAAAACTGCTTGGCAGCAGCGATTCAGCCCAAGCCAAAATCACTGCAGAAAACCACTGACAGGGAAGGGAGAGAGAAAGTACACTTTTTGGTGTAATACACAGCGACTCTACTGCTGCAATGGTCTACAGCAACTCTAAAGCTTATATGGGCCAGTTAGGCTGAGCACTAAAAGCCATTGTCACCTGCTATTATTGCCTAATCATACTGTACTGGGCTCTACTACACAGCGATTCTGTACTGCTGCAGTTGGGTGTACAACAACTGCAAAGCTAACAGGGGCCAGTTAGGGTGAGCACAAAAGCATAGTCACCTTATTACTAGTGATGAGCGGCATATGCAATATTCGAATTTGCGATATTTTGCGAATATATGGACAAATATTTGTCCTATATTCACGAAATTCTCATATTCAACATATTTGCGGTTTTTGCTTTGCGTTAATGCGCATGTCTCTATGCATCTATCTATCTACTAATTATTGGTCTATTTTTGGTCTATACAGAAGTAATAATGGGTCTATGACATTTTTCATTTTGAATATTACCATGTCATAGTCGCAAATATCGTTTATCCACTTTAATTTTAGTGACAATATTCACATGTTCGTATATTGTCATATTCGTGAATATTCACTCTCCAGTCTAATACAGTAAATAGTATAGGAGCCTTCTTTAAATCACAAGCTGGAAGCAGGGAGGGATGAGATCACTGTGATGTGTTCTGTGTGAAAAAAAAAATTATGAATATTCGTAATTATGAATATATAGGGCTATATTTGCCATATTCGCGATTATGCGAATATGTGAAATTTGCAATAAATATTCGAATTGCAAATATTTGCCCTCAACACTACTGATTTCAGTGCCTAATACAGGTTGCATAGCGATGCTTATTGTCCTCTCATAAGTGTAACCTGTGCGTTTTTTCCTGTAAAACTAATTTGGGCCTAGTTACTGTGAAAGGCCAGACAAAGCTACACACTTGTATCTGTAGTCTAATACAGTTTTAAGCATAGTGGAGCACATTGTCCTCCTCTCAAAAGTGTAACATATACACACTCAGCTGGTGTATAAGTATGTCAGGCAGAGAAGTGCCAGGACGTGCACAGAGGAGTGGCGTATGGCAGCAGGAATTGTAGCTAGAGGTCTGAGCTCCTGGTGTCAGCTTGCAGTCGTGTCTCGGCCATCAACCCAGCAGCCGTGATTTATTGGTTAACACAGTCATCCACTTCATCCCAAGTGACATTCGACACCCCCAGTCAACAGTCAGGGGGTTCCTCAGACTAAACCCTCAGTTGGCATGGCCCTCAGGCTGCTGCTGTCACCGTCAGGCTCTGTCATTGTGCCGCCATATGTTCTCCTCATGCTGATGTTGCCACCTCCAGCCTCTATCATTGTGCCGCCATGTGACTCCTTGTTATATTGGGTTTTGTGGTCATACAGTATTAGTTCAAAGTAAATACTTCGGGCACCCGGGACATTAAACTTGTGAATCTGATCAAAAAATTTAATAAATAAAAAATATCTTCAATCTTTTCAATTGAGGCTCTATGATCGTCGTCATATATTACCTCTGGAATTACCAGAAGAATCCAATTAAACAGGTTGGAGTGATAACAATGAACCTTAACTGATTAAATTAAACATTCGCAGTTACACACAGTGTCAGACTGGCGGGGGGGGGGGGGGGCAGACTGAGAGGCAGGAGCTGGAACAGGTGGTAGCCCACCTCTCTGCGGACCAACAGCTTGATGCTCACCAGAGTAGTTCCTCAAAAATGGATTTTAAAATCTTTAAATAAATTCAAATTAAACTAACTAAAAAATGACATTACTAAATCTCTTTAATCTCTTCAATTGTGATGCCACATCCAGATGCTCTGCGGCAGTGATTCTAACAGCGATGCCTGTAATCTGCATGTCATACTGAGTAATAGTATTATTTCACTAACACAGCACACTTTATATGCATGTTACGACAAGGCAAAGCATTCTACACCCCTATTGAGTATCTCTGTAGCCCAGAAATAGCCTTTCTTAATAGCGATTCACTGCAAATAAATTTGGACCGAACCAAATTTTTTCGGAAAATTCGGCATATCGGCCTAATTACATTTTTTACCTACCTACCCTACCTACCTCCCTACCTATCTACGCAGAGCTGGTGCAAGGATTTTTGCCACCCTAGGTGAAAATTTATTTTGCTACCCCCTTGACCCATTGTCTCTGCCCTTTGACACACCCAAACTTACTACTGGGGGGACACACTGTAACAAACTCCCTCCTCATGTAATCTCCTTACTACAGGGATGACATACTGTATCATACCCTCGCTTCATGCAATCTCTTTACTACTGGCGTGACACACTGTAACAAACCCCCTCTTCATGTAATGAGGTGGCACACTGGGGGGTGGAGGAGAGACAGATGTTATGAGGCACAGGCATTGTCAGAATGCTGGACAGACCTAAAAAAAAGAGTGCTGTGTGCAGTGGTGCTGCGGTCTTCTTGCAGACTGAAGAATGCTAATTATTATGGTATGGGGAGTGTGGTGGGTGCGTAAACGCTGTCAGGATGCTGGAAAAACCGGACCTGGGTGAATGGGCCTGTGTGCTTCAAAGAGGAGGTGCGCTGTGTGCAGAGATCCTCTGACAGGTTGAAGAATTCTTATTATTATGGTCCAGGGGAGTGGTTCTAACTGTGAGCAGGGGTTTGGCGGTTGGATTGTTGAGTTTCTTGTGGTGGGCAGAGTAGAGCAGCGCCCCTTACAAGAGGGCGCTCTGGCCGGCTGACTATTTTGCCTATAGGCAGAGCCAGCCAATATCTACTTGAATTATTCTCTACCTACCTACTAGGGTCATCCACCAAATTTGGGGGAGGGTGGTGGCTAAAATACCCTTTGCCAGTGTAGATGAAAATCCTTGCACCAGCCCTAAATTTAGCTCCTTTGTGTTTCAATGGGTGGGGTGACTGATGTGTGGGAGGGAGGAAAGTGACCTCACAATTACAAACAAGGAACTATGGGATTTGTAGTTTCAGAGAACAAACTCCAACAGGAAATACCCAATACACAAAAAGATAGCCACAACGTCATGGCAATATCACAACAATCCCATCCAGAAGGTGAGCTTAAACAGCCAAACATCCCTAATTAATCTCATGTATTCCTGTACTCCTGACAAA
The DNA here is from genome assembly GCF_029499605.1 of Hyla sarda. NCBI lineage: Eukaryota > Metazoa > Chordata > Amphibia > Anura > Hylidae > Hyla > Hyla sarda. The sequence goes on from NC_079194.1 coordinate 188,679,308, forward strand.
GCACAAGGTGCATACATCAAGTCACATTGTCATCTACTGGGGACTTTGGATGGCATTTATTTTCATTCACAGATAAAGCAAATCAATTACCCTGCTACAAATAATTGTTCACAGAAGGGGTAAATACATTTAAAACATAACATTTATTGGTGCTATTAAAACAACAGTATCTCCACTAACACAAGCACAACGAAATTGGTCAAAAGAGGCTCAGAGGCCATAACTAGCAATGATAGTTGGAGTCAGACAATTCGATGGCCTGATTACTGACACTGTGTGATGACAGGGATATGTATGGAGACCAGGTAGGATGGGGCTAAAGCCCTAATACACCCTAACAGGGGAGATGTTGTGCCCACTCACCCTGCTCGCTCAGGGAACTGTCGGGGCACTCGTCATTGAAAGGACTACCCCTGCCCCGGTCTACCCCTTGGTCAGCCCCTACCTTGTAGTTAAAGTTTTATTTATTTATTTATTTATTTTGGGGGGGGGGGGCATGGCTGCAATACCTTACTAACGGGAGGAGGGGGGCTGCAGTGCCTATGTAACTAATGGGGGTCTGCAATACCTTTCTAACTAATGGGTGGGGCAATACCTACCTAATGGGGGGCTGCAATACCTATTTAAGTACTGTGTGCTTCTCTACCTATCTGTAGATTCCCTACTCATCTACCTGAAGTATTTCCTACCTATCTATTGGGGTCATCCACCAAATTGGGGGGAGGAGGAGAGGTGGCGTTAAAATGCCCTTCACCTGTGTTGATAAAGATCCTTGCACCAGCCCTGATCAGACTTATACCAGCGGGTCATCTTTAATCATCGTCTTGGGGCTGCGATGAGTTCCCCCAAACCCCTGACAACTGTTATTTCAGTTTTTAGATGCCTTTGATCTCAGCATCTAAAGGGTTAAATAGCAGACACCAGCATGATCACTGATGTCCATCATTAGCAGCTGATAGCTGAATTCCCCAAAAGAAAATGATGCATGTGGTTTGTAAATAGCATCATTATTTCTATGATAGAGACTGTACATGAAGGACTCCTAGTGTTTTCCATACTAATGATAATTCTTTGTTCGTATAAATTCTCAGTTGTACTTATTATCTGCGTTCCACTTGTATATTGTCTATCTACTACTTGGGAATAATTATGGAAATAGATGGAAGTCCTTGGAAGATCATTAAGTCTTGACTACCCATTCAATATCATCTCCTAATGTCGATATATAAAAAACTACATGAATGAATTTGTATATCTTTTCAAACTGTTATAACAAATATGAGAATTTGCTTTAAAGTCAAAGGGTCTACTATAAATATAGTGATAGAATTATTCAGTGCAGAATGATTGAATTCTGCAGCAAAAAAAATCCAATTGTTTAATAAAAAACAAGCTAAAGTATCATTCAATCAATCTACACATTAATGCAGAAAATTATCTAAAGAATTTATATTGACCCCAATCTACATATGGAGGCCGTATTAAAACCTCCAAATAAGGTTACAATGTTCAGATGCTTCTTCATGGAATAACTGGATTTTGGAGTATCTCCTATAAAACCAACTTTGGGATAGTATTAACCCCTTCATGACCCAGCCCATTTTCACCTTCAGGACCTGGGCATTTTTTGAAAATCTGACCACTGTCACTTTAAACATTAATAATTCTGGAATGCTTTTACTTATCATTCTGATTCCGAGATTGTTTTTTCGTGACATATTCTACTTTATGTTATTCGTAAAATTTCACTGATATTTGCATCATTTCTTGGTAAAAAATCTAAAATTTTCATGAAAATTTTGAAAATTTAGCATTTTTCTAACTTTGAAAGTCTCTGCTTGAAAGGAAAATGGATATTCCAAATAAATTACATATTGATTCACATATACAATATGTCTACTTTGTGTTTGCATAAAAAAATTGACAAGTTTTTACTTTTGGAAGACACCAGAGGGCTTCAAAGTTCCGCAGCAATTTTCCAATTTTTCAGAAGATTTTCAAAATCGTAATTTTTCAGGGCACTGTTCAGGTTGGAAGTGGATTTTAAGGGTCTTCATATTAGAAATACCCCATAAATGACCCCATTATAAAAAATGCACCCCCAAGGTATTCAAAATGACATTCAGTAAGTGTTTTAACCCTTTAGGTGTTTCACAGGAATAGCAGCAAAGTGAAGGAGAAAATTCTAAATCTTCATTTTTTACACTCGCATTTTCTTGTAGACCCAATTTTTGAATTTTTACAGCGGGTAAAAGGAGAGAAATCACCCTAAAATTTGTAACCCAATTTCTCTCGAGTAAGGAAATACCTCATATGTGTATGTAAAGTGTTCGGCGGGCGCAGTAGAGGACTCAGAAGGGAAGGAGCGACAATGGGATTTTGGAGAGTGAGTTTTTCTGAAAGGGTTTTTGGGGGGCATGTCCCATTTAGGAAGCCCCTATGGTGCCAGAACAGTGGACCCCCCCACATGTGACCCCATTTTGGAAACTATACCCCTCGTGGAATTTAATAAGGGGTGCAGTGAGCAATTACACCCCACTGGCGTTTGACAGATATTTGAAACAGTGGACTGTGCAAATCAAAAATTTTATTTTTCATTTTCACAGACCACTGTTCCAAAAATCTGTCATACACCAGTGGGGTGTAAATGCTCACTGCACCCCTTATTACATTCTGTGAGGGGTGTAGTTTCCAAAATGGGGTCACATATGGATATTTATTGTTTTGCGTTTGTCAGAACTGCTGTAACAATCAGCCACCCCTGTGCAAATCGCCTCAAATGTACATGGTGCACTCTCCCTTCTGTGCCTTGTTGTGCGCCCCCAGAGCACTTTGCGCCCACATATGGGGTATCTCCGTACTCGGGAGAAATTGCATTACAAATTTAGAGGGTCTTTTTTCCCTTTTACCTTTTGTGAAAATGAAAAGTATAGGGCAACACCAGCATGTCAGTGTAAAAAATGTATTTTTTTACACTAACATGCTGGTGTAGACCCCAACTTCCCCTTTTAATAAGGGGTTAAAGAAGAAAAAGCCCCCCAAAATTTGTAAGGCAATTTCTCCCGAGTACGGCGATACCCCATATGTGTCCCAAAACAGTTGCCCTGAAATACGACAGGGCTCCAAAGTGAGAGAGCGCCATGCGCATTTGAGGCCTGAATTAGGGATTTGCATAGGGGTGGACATAGGGGTATTCTATGCCAATGATTCCCAAACAGGGTGCCTTCAGCTGTTGCAAAACTCCCAGCATGCCTGGACAGTCAATGGCTGTCCGGCAATACTGGGAGTTATTATTTTGCAACAGCTGGAGGCTCCGTTTTGGAAACAATAGCGTACCAGACGTTTTTCATTTTTTTGGGGAGGGGGGCTGTGTAGGGGTATGTGTATATGTAGTGTTTTTTACTTTTTATTTTAGGTTAGTGTCAGTGTAGTGTAGTGTTTTTAGGGTACAGTCACATGGGCAGAGGTTCACAGCAAGTTTGCCGCTGGAAGTTTGAGCTGCAGCGCAAAATTTGTGCCATCTCAAACTTGCAGCACTCACTGTAAACCTCTGCCCATGTGAGTGTACCCTGTACATTCACATTGGGGGGAGGGGGCAAACATCCAGCTGTTGCAAACTCCGAGCATGCCCTTTGGCTGTCCGTGCATGCTGGGAGTTGTAGTTTTGCAACAGCTGGAGGAACACTGGTTTGGAAACACTAAGTTAAGTAATAAACTTTCAAGTGTTTTGCAACCAAACTTAGTGTTTCCAAACCAGTGTGCCTCCAGCTGTTGCAAAACTACAACTCCCAGCATGCATGGTCTGTCAGTGCATGCTGGGAGTTATAGTTTTGCAACAATTGCAACAGCTGGAGGCACTGAGGTAGGAAACGGACAATGTTTCCCAACTAGTGTGCCTCCAGTTGTTGCAAAACTACAACTCCCAGCATGCCCAGACTGCCCAGGCATGCTGGAAGTTGTAGTTCGACAATATCTGAAGGATCAGATGTTGCCGAACTACAACTTCCAGCATGCTTGGGCAGTCTGGGCATGCTTGGAGTTGTAGTTTTGCAACATCTGGAGGTCCGTAGTTTGGAGACCACTGTATAATGGTCTCCAATCTGTGCTCTTCCAGATGTTAGAGAACTACAACTCCCAGCATGCCTGGACAGACTGAGCATGCTGAGATTTGTAGTTTTGCAACATCTGGAAGAGCACAGATTGGAGACCATTATACAGTGGTCTCCAAACTACGGACCTCCAGATGTTGCAAAACTACAACTCCCAGCATGCCCAGAAAGCCAAAGGCTGTCTGGGCATGCTGGGAGTTGCAGTTTTGAAACTCCCAGAGGCAGCAGTGAGATCGCTTTACGGCGATCTCACTGCTGCCAATGAAGATGCCGCACTGCTGCCGGAAACTCACCTCCGGGACGCAGCGCCGCCGGGACCGCCTGGAGGACGCCGCCCGCGCCGGGACCGCTCGGGTCACCGCATGGCTGGGTAAGTGACGCCGGGGGACGGGTAAGGGACACTTAGCAGAGCGATGTGTGTCCCGATCCCCGTGATCGGGACTCACACACCGCGCTGCTAAGTATTCTGATAGCGAAACGCTGCTATCAGCTAGTCAGATTTGGGATTAAACCCCCCCGTGGTCGCATGGTAAGATGGCTGGCTATCAGTGATAGCCACCATCTTTCCGGGCGCTGCGGGATGCCGCGAGTAGCGGCAAAAATGTTCATGACGTACCTGTACCTGTATGTCATGGGTCGGGAACACCTTGCCACCCATGACGTACAGGTATCTCATAGGTCGGGAAGGGGTTAAAGGGGTATTCCAGGAAAAAACTTTTTTTCTTTATATATCAACTGGCTCAAGAAAGTTAAACAGATTTGTAAATTACTTCTATTAAAAAATCTTAATCCTTTCAGTACTTATGAGCTTCTGAAGTTGAGGTTGTTCTTTTCTGTCTAAGTGCTATCTGATGACACGTGTTTTGTGAACCACCCAGTTTAGAAGCAAATCCCCATAGCAAACCTCTTCTAAACTGGGCGTTTCCCGAGACATGTGTTATCAGAGAGCACTTAGACAGAAAAGAACAACCTTAACTTCAGAAGCTCATAAGTACTGAAAGGATTAAGATTTTTTTAATAGAAGTAATTTACAAATCTGTTTAACTTTCTGGAGCCAATTAATATATAAAAAAAAAAGTTTTTTCCTGGAATACCCCTTTAAATTCTCGTGGTATACTTTCTCACGAAGACCTCATCATTAGGATTTCTAGTAGATCATGAGAATTTTAAGACATTAGGCTACACAGGGTAGAAGAGGTTACCCACTTTAAAGGGGTACTCCACAGGAAAACATTTTTTTTAAATCAACTGGTGCCAGAAAGTTAAACAGAATTGTAAATGATTTCTATTTACAAATCTTAATCCTTCAAGTATTTAACAGCTGCTATATGCTCCACAGAAAGTTATTTTCTTTTTGAATTTCCTTTCTGTCTAACCACAGTGCTTTCTGATGACACCTCATTTTAGGAATTGTCCAGAGTAGGTGCAAATCCCCATAGCAAACTTACCCTGCTCTGGACAGTTCCTGACATGGACAGAGGTGTCAGCAGAGAGCACTGTGGTCAGACAAGGGTCAGTATTATTTCTCCATGCTTTGTGGTATTATTAGTTATATTTTTCTGAGTATAGTGTTTTTTTCCCCCTTAAATAACAGCATGATAGTAGTATTTAGTCCCTTTAGGCCCTGCACTAGGCTTATACAGTCTATACATTTTTGAGTGTTCCTTTAAAGGGGTTGAAAAACTACAAAATGACCCAAAAGGGGGCTATGAGGCCAAAACAATACAATTAACCAAACCCCAAGGCCGTAGCCTGGGGTGCAAAACACCTCAATTTTTCTCCCCCCTAAAACATAACTTTTAATAGTGTATATCTAAAAAGTAACAATTCCAGAAAGTGATAGTTAAAAAATGCAATGTCACATGGGAGGATAATAGTTATTGGAGCAACATGGCTTCCAGTGTACAGGGCTCTGCAGAAGCCCAAACTTCCCAATTGTGACACTAATTAAAACACAAAATTGCCGCCTCTACATGTTTCGCCGTCACAAGGCGTTCTCAAGAGGCAATATGTGGCAACATTTAAAGGGGTTGTGCATTGCCCTGACTTTCGGAGCTCCGCTCACAGCGTCCGGAAGTTCATTACTCCAAACGCTGTGTGCGGGCTTCCGTGTTCGCGGCCGTCGGGCGTGACGTCACGCCCGACCCCTCTTGACGTCTCGCCCGCCCCCTCGTGACGTCTCGCCCGCCTCCTCAACAAAAGTCTATGGGAAGGGGGCGCGACCGCTATCACGCCCCCTTCCCATAGACTTTGGTAGAGGGGACGGGCGTGACGTCACTAGGGGGCGGGCGAAACGTCACCAGGGGTCGGGCATGACGTCATGCCCAGCGGCCGCGAACACGGAAGCCCGCACACAGCGTTTGGAGTAATGAACTTCCGGACGCTGTGAGCGGAGCTCCGAAAGTCAGGGCAGCGCACAATCCCTTTAAATTATATATTAGCCTAAAATAACAGAATTACCTCTCTTTTTCTGTTCTTCCTTAGTAACTAATTCCAGCCTCATGCTTTAGAGACGCTCAGTAATCTTTGAGAAAACACTTACCAATCCATTTATAATTTGTCCCAATAGACTATACTGCTCAATGTATAGACACGACCTTGCTGCTGGGGACAATTCACAGTGCTGCGGAGAAACTCCTTGTTGTTTTCTGAGAAAATAATAACAAAAAAGAGGGAATTTTTTTCCCAGCTAAATAGTTATAATTCCAATCTGGCATTCTTATGAAGGTCACACTGATGATGAGAGCCACAAGCGCAGCCTGCTAAAAAAAAAGACATCATGTTTGAGATGATTTTGATATTTACAAGATAGGAGGATTCCTTATGAATGACAAGCAGTTTAGAACTAAGAGGGGAAGACAAAGAAATATTACAAAGTCACTTTCTAGAAATGAAATTGCTTCTGTGTTCCTTTAACCCTTTTACTGCAAAGAATATATGTAATATGCCTTGTCTTTAAAAGCACCCAATAGATAGAATATAAGGTAAGATCCACACTTTGACTTTTTGAGTTTCTGGTTGAGTTAAACTATTGAGTGACAAGCTGCAGTCTACAAGATTTTATGCATTTCAATGTATGGCTTTGTACTGCAGCTTTAGCTTGATAACTAAAATCAGTTAGTAGAACTATATGCAGTGTAGCCTTATCTTAGAGTTAGAACGTAGCTTAAAGGGGTACCCCGCCCTTAGAAATCTTATCCTTTGGATGGGGGATAAGATGTCTGATTGCGAGGATCCCGCCGCTGGGGACCCCTGTGTTCTCTGCTGCGGCACCCAGACATCCTGTGCCCAGAGCGAACTTCATTCCGTGCTGAATGACTGGCGATTCAGGGTGGAGGCTCATGACGTCACGGTCAAACCCTGCTTGTACAGCTGTCAAGCCCCCTCCCATAGACTTGCATAGAGGGGTCGTGGCCGTGACATTACGGCGGGACCCCAGCGATCAGACATATTATCCTTTGGATAAGGGATAAGATGTCTAGGGGCGGAGTACCCCTTTTGGCAGCTTTCACATGGGCATGATATGGCCACATTTGTTTGCATCCATATTACAGCCGCAAGTCCTGACCTGACCACGGATCTGATGATGTGACCTGATAGCTGTCAGTTCACATCATCAGTAATGCAGTAGGGCCAGGACTTGTGGCAATAATAGAGACACATGTAAAACTGGGCTTAAAAAGATTCCAGGTTCATATGGCACTTTTTTTCCCCAATGAGTACCATGTAGTTCTGTCTGTCTGTCTGTAAGGGAAATGGGAGCGAAAAATTACAGGAAATACACTACATGCTACACTATTGTATAGACTCGTGTGACTCCACTGGGGATACAGATTTTCTTTATGTTCTTGTCCCTTTCAGAAGAGAATTTGTGCTCTTTGTCATATTTAGTGGGTGGATCTTACACATCTTACCACCCCAGCAACTGGTCAGGATGTTTGTTGACTTAAATGGTTACAGCTCACTAGGCAGTGGCAGATTATAATGTGGATGGTATGGGCAGACCCCCAGGGCTAATCGCTCTTGGAGGATTCATGGACCCACGCACACACTGTGCATTTTTCACTGCCTCTGCCTGTGAATCTAAGGATTCATGCCCCAGATTCCTAAGTGTTTTTTTTACTTTCCAGTGACAGAGCAGAGAGCCATTGTCTCCCTCACAGCCAACATTAGGTCTCTGGCCCAAAGGTGATCAGCTGCAAACGGACATGTTGCATATTGGAGCATACAACAAAATAAAATCATCTCACTGCCTGTACAGCATGTGATCACCAGGAAAGGATCCACAGTTTAGGAGCCAAGGAATGGAGAGATGGGCTTATACACTTTTTCTCTTGATTGAGGGGGCAAAGTTGGGGAGGAGGGGCTGTGGGGGCACTATTTAGAGGCTAGCAACAGTGAGAAGGACACTATTGGGGGATCTAACTACTGTAAGAGCACTATTTGGAATCTATCAACTTTAAGAGACACATAATAGGCATCTAACTACTGTAGGGGCACCAACTGGGGTCTATCTATTTTGTGGGTCACTAATGAGGAAATACTGTGGGGGGGGACTGTTTGAGGGCTATATACTGTGTGTTGCACTATTGGGGGATCTAACTACTGTGGGACACTATTGGAGTATTTTTCTGCTGTGGGGAGCACTTTTGGGGGTTAGCTACTGCCCACTCCTGTGTAAGAATGCAATCGGGGAGAATTGTTAACTACTGTGTGTGTGGGCACTAATGTCGATTAACTACTTTCATGGTGTAGCTTTACCTTACAACCCCTAAACAATGATTTTGTGAATTGGGTAAATCGGTTTATTTTTAACTCTTGGACAACTGCTTTAATGTTTATTTAAAATAAAACATGTTGCTGCTAACTATAGATATGTCTGAGGGCTCCAGTTTCATAGACAGACCAGGGTCTAAGTTGTTATGCGTTTTTAGCAAACTTTTCAATATGAGGCTAAATTGCATATAGGTACCAATGAATGCAAAGTGTTGGGTGACATTTTCACAATGTATTAAGTGATTACATTCAGAAAATTTTTAGATGGGAAAATATAACATTTTTATTTCATAATTAAGGTTTTATTTGTGTCAAATGTCATGGTACAAAAATGCTTAAAGGGATATTTCCATGAAATACAATAACCCCCACCAAACCCGAAAGACACTTAACCAATTGATCATGATAAGGGGGCCCCAAGTCCCTCCATTTGAATGGGGAGTCAGTCGGACATGCACACTACTGTTTCTGAGTACTGTCTCATTCTTATAACTAGTGGGGGTCTTAGTGGTGAGACCCCCACTAATCACTCATCCCCTATCTTGTAGGTAAGGGATGAGTGTTTTAGGGAGAAAATCTCTTTAGTGCACTTATTCATCGATTGGTTGTTTTTATTTCTTTATTTTTTTATTAATATTCATGTGTTTGTTTATATTTTTTATGTGTGTTGAAGTTTTTTAATTCTTATTATTAGCTTTTTAATTTTTTTGTACAGCTCAGCATTACCACATGGATTTAATCGAACAATGCTGGTTCTCCCACAGAGGGATTATTTTTGTTACTCATATTGTCACCATGTGTCTCTCTCTTTCAAGAACAAATAAGCCTTTGTGGCTGTGACTACGTGGGTGTAGATTTTATACTGTAAAGAAAAAATATACCGTTTTTGTATCTGCTAATAAATATAAATGCAGTGACATTTTCTCCTGTGACGTCTTGTCTAGAAAAAGTTGCGCTAAAGAGACATTTGCATATATTGATTGACAGCCTGATAAATAAAAGGTTAATCCACTTAATCAAATTGGTGAGGACCAGGATGTTTGATTAGGGACTTTTGGCTCTGGGGTTCGCTGTGATACAGTCCAATTTAACGGGTCAGTGAGCTACTTAACTATGACTTTAATTGTTCGTCATTTGTTTTGTATGAATGTCAGAAATTGCCCTGTTGTGTCATTTGTTCAGTCTGGTATGGGCTGTTTAAAGCACTGACAAACACTTTTATTGCTGGTGGGAAATGCATGCTTGGGCACTCCAGAATTCATTTTCTGAAGGGAATTTTCCCAGATGTCTGACTATATTAATTTACTTCATGCAGAATCAGGTATGAAGCTCTAACAGAACGGGAACAGCTGTCTTGAAAAATATCTTATAACTGATATGCGGCTGCTGAAATACACTGTACATAAGGTGATGGATTTTGGCATTATATTTGTATGTGAAAATTGCGTTATTGTACATCATATGTGTCATAATGCTACTTAATGGCCTTACAGGCTCTATTTCTCCTCACAGAGCCACACATGGCCTACAACTGCAACCACAGACCCTCACATAGCCACTACATATCCTAATACTGGTTATTGAAGCCACGGCCAGCCTAACATAATTTGCCGTCTATGTATAAAGGAATGACCTAATAGAAGTAGATGAAAGTATATATATATATATATATATATATATATATATATATATATATATATATATAAATAACATTGAAATTGAAACCCAATTGAATAAACCATAAGGTCATGCAAATAAAAAAGCATCAGGTGTCCCTAAGATCTGCAAATGAACACATTTTGTGACACCCAGCACCAATCTGTGGAATGTGGAAGGAACTTCAATGGTAGAGATGAAAAGCCAATTTTTTTTTTAGCCCCAAAAAAAAAAAAAAAAAAAAAAAACTCAGAAATCTGAACCAGTCAGTACAGTATGATTGTATGATGCCTCCTGATGGCCAAGGTGCCAGTTATCACTACTTGTCACAGACTTAGAGGTGAATAATCTTTGTACTCAGTGATCTTGGTTTATAACTCATGCGGGTAGACTGAGATGTCAGCACTCTTAAACATGGCATGGGTTGGGAGATCAGCAATAAATGACAATGACAGAAGAGCTGCACACAGGGGAATCTCTATATGGACAGACCTTTTGTGCAAGACATATTAGCAGCATGCATGACCTAAATGTGCTACCATGGCTTGAAGCCTCTATGGACCTGTCTTCTATCGAGTACAATTGGACATCATTGAACACAAAGGGAGCTACCAGCATTAGACCTTAAAAATTGGTATGCTCATTAATAACTTCATTAATAGCATGCCAAGACATGTAGGTGCATGTATTTCTACATGTGGCATTCATACTGAGTACATTGAGAAGTTTATAATATTTTGCTATTTCTATCCTTTGTATACCATTATCATATGTATTAAACCTGCAAATTCCATAAAGTTGCTCTTCAGCCCAAGCTAAATCTCGAATATGCATTGAAAATGACCCAAACATAATCACTAAATCATATCGGGTTGGTCCCGGTGGCTAAAGGTAGCTGGGACCCGTGGCTAATACTTGACAAAGTTGATTGCCGCATCTAAAGTGAAAGTAAAAGCATTCCCGGCAGCTAAGTCGGGCTGATCGGGACCACCGCGGTTAAAACGCAGTGTCCCAATCAGCTGAACGGACACGAGGAGGGTCCCTACCTGCCTACTCATTGTCCGATCGCCGAATGACTGCTCCGCGCCTGAGATCCAGGCAGGAGCAGTCAAGCTCCGAAAACATTAATCAATGCTATGCTATGGCATATCATTTATCAGTGCTGGCAATCAGTGTAATGCATGTTATAGCCCTCTATCGGGGCTATAACATTGCAAAAAAAAGTGGGAAAAAAGTTAACAATGATTTAACCCCTTCCCTAATAAAAGTTTGAATCACCCCCTTTTCCCATAAAAAAAACCTGTGTAAATAGAAATAAATAGAAACATATGTGGTATTTCCGCGTGCGTACATGTTCAAACTATAAAAATATATTGTTAATTAAACCGCATGTTCAATGGAGTACAAGTAAAAGAAAATAGCGTATTTTTGGTCATTTTTTACACCATAAAAAATGAATAAAAAGCAATCAAACAGTCTGATCACAACAAAAATGGTACCGATAAAAACTTCAGTTCACGGTCAAAAAAAATTAGCCCTCAAATTCCCCATATGCGGAAAAAAAATGTATAGGGGTCAGAAGAGGACATTTTTAAACGTATACATTTTCCTGCATGTAGTTATGTTTTATTCCAGAAGTAAGACATAATCAAACCTATATAAGTAGGGTATCATTTTAATCGTATGGACCTACAGAATAAAGAGAAGGTGTCATTGTTTCCGAAAAAAATTACTAAATGGTGTTTTATTTTATTTTGTTGTACAATGATTTTTTTGTTTCACCATAGATTTTTTTTGTAAAATGACTGATGTCATTTCAAAGTAGAATTGGTGGCAGAAAAAAAAAAAAAAACACCCATTGCATGTAGGTGCAAAATTGAAAGGGTTATGATTTTTAAAAGGTAAGGAGAAAAAACAAAAGTGCAAAAAAGAAAAACCCTGAGTCCTTAAGGGGTTAAAGTGGCTGTGTACTTTAAAAAAAATGTATTTTCAAATGCCTTATTAGGGAATTTTAAGTTACCAGATAAAGGATCCTTATCTCTTTGTAAAAAAGTGGTTGTTGTTTAGATTAAGTTCACATCAGCTTTCGGAGCTTCTTAAGAGAACTCAGTTTGATTTCATTATAGTTACAGGACTTAAAGGGGTAATGCACTAGAAAACATTTTTATTCAAATCAACTGGTGCCGGAAAGTTAATCAGATTTGTAAATTACTTCTATATACAAATCTTAATGCTTCCAGTACTTAACAGCTGCTGTATGATCCACAGGAAGTTTGTTTTCTTTTTTAATTTCCTTTCGGTCTGACCACAGTGCTCTCTGCTGATACCTCTGTCCATGGCAGGAACTGTACAGAGCGGGAGAGGTTTGCTATGGGGATTTGCTCCTACTCTGGACAGTTCCTGACATAGATAGAGGTGTCAGCAGAGAGCACTGTGGTCAGATAGAAAGGAAATTCAAAAAGAAAAGAACTTCCTGTGGAGCATACAGCAGCTGATAAGGACTGGAAGATTGAGATTTTTTAAATAGAAATAATTTACAAATCTGTTTAACTTTCTGGCACCAGTTAATTAAAAATCTTTTTTCTCTGCTGTAAAATAACGGGAATCTAGCAGAACCCCAACAGACCCTATATAAAGTCAATGGGACCAGTCAGGTTCTGTTGATGTCCGCTGTCACACACATCCTCTGTTCCAGCACCATTCTGAGCAGTTGTACCAGAGCTACATAATGCTGATGTGAACCTAGCCGTACAAAAGTGCCTCTAAATCAGGAATTGTGCTGTCCTTCATTACACAGACAATCCATTGATTTATTGCATGTAATGCTTCATTTCCTCAGAGATGGTGCTACAAGCAAACTAAACAATTACTGCCATTTTTTTTTTTTCCAAAGGTAACAGCTGAGGGCTGTGGATCCCGACAGGAATCAGCTTATTGTCAAGGGACCCTTCTAACCCATAGGTCTGTGACCATAAGACATTAGAAATGTCCGTTCTATGGGTAGCTTGGATTCGGATTTAAGTTGTTAAGTTGCTATATGGCCTCTTTTAAGAATCTTTTCTGCTCATAAATCATTTCAGAATTTGAAATCTTTGTAACAGTTTTCCTCATTACTCACTACTTTCTGTTGGGAATGTGTTAATTTCAATATTTTTAGTAATAAGAATTATGGTCATTTTAAAAAAGCGTACAAACGTACAAGCGAATATAGGATGCTTTGTAGTACCGTATATACTCGAGTATAAGCCAACCCGAATATAAGTTGAGGCCCCTAATTTCACCCCAAAAACCCAGAAAAAAAAAAAAAAAAAAAAAAAAAAAAAAAGTTATTGACTCGACTATAAGCCTAGGGTGGGAAATACATCATCCCCCCCATGTAATCATCCAGACCCCATCATCACCCCCCTTCATCATCACCACCTGTCAATCCCTTCATCAGTGGTCTTCAACCTGCGGACCTCCAGATGTTGCAAAACTACAACTCATCCAGCCCCCCCCCCCTCTTCCCTTTTGTTTTGTACTCACCCCCCCTTGGTGGGAAGGAAGGGTGAGCTGGTCCGGGCAATCTATGCTGCAGGGACCGTCCGGTGGAGAGAGTTAGTCATTGAGGGCTGTCCATTTTCACCGGGGAGGCCTCTTCTCCGCGCTTCAAGCCCGACGCCGGACTAGTGATGTTGCCTTGACAACGACGCACAGGGACGTTCATGCGCAACGTCCCTGTGCGTCATCGTCAAGGCAACGTCACTAGTCCAGGGCCGGGCCTGAAGCGTGGAGAAGAGGGGAGGTGAGTACAAAACAAAAGGGGGGGGCTGGATGATGACGAAGGCCGCAGTGGTCTTCAACCTGCGGACCTCCAGAGTTTTCAAAACTGCAACACCCAGCATGACAGGACAGCCGATGGCTGTCCGGGCATGCTGGGAGTTGTAGTTTTGCAACATCTGGAGGTCTGCAGGTTGAAGACCACTGAGAAGGGATTGACAGGCGGAGAGTTCACTCGAGTATAAGCTGAGGGGGAAAAATCGTGGTGAAAAACTCGTGTTATACTTGAGTATATACGGTACATCTTTTTCAAATATTTTTTTTTTCTGTAATCAACCCCCCCCCCCTCCTCAATCCTGCTGCTAAAATCTTTATTAAAAGTCAGCTCAGCTTTATCCTATGTCTGCAAGACACGCAATACAAGTTTATGAAGGGGTGAGCAGGGACCTTTACCCACCAGCTCTTGGAAAATTGCAAATCAGAAATGAAGCCTGCAGAGAAGAAATCTGGTGAAAAATTCTATATACAAGCTGTAAATAAAAGTAAAGTAAAATAGTGCTGCTCCTTATGTATACACACTGGGAAATTGTGGTTCAACCAAAATAACTCTGACTTGTCATGGCATAGACTCCATAAGATCTCTGAAGGTGAGCATTGGTAACTGGCACAAGGCATTAACAATGGATTCTTTAAAGGGGTTCTCCACTACCCTGTCTTCCGGAGCTTCGCTCGCAGCGTCCAGAAGTTTATTACTCCGGACGCTGTGTGCGGGCTTCCGTGTTTGAGGCCGCCCCCTCATGATGTCACGTCTGCCCCCTCGTGACGTCACACCCGCCCCCTCAACAAAAGTCTATAGGAAGGGGGAACGACCGCTGGCACGCCCCCTTCCAATAGACTTTCGTTGAGGGGGAGGGCGTGACGTCACGAGGGGGCGGGTGTGACGCCATGAGGGGGCAGCCTCGAACACGGAAGCCCGCACACAGCGTCCGGAGTAATAAACTTTCGGACGCTGCGAGCGAAGCTCCGGAAGACAGGGTAGTGTAGAACCCCTTGAAGACCTGCGATGTGCAAAATACCTCACCAAACCTGCTATTTTGGCAATGTTTTAACCCAATGATTTAGCTGTCACTATTTGACCCTTGCCAAAGTCGCTTAGACATTATGCTTGACAATTTTTCCTGCTGTCCAGTCACATCAACTGCAAATCCTGACTGTT
This sequence comes from Hyla sarda, assembly GCF_029499605.1. Taxonomy (NCBI): domain Eukaryota; kingdom Metazoa; phylum Chordata; class Amphibia; order Anura; family Hylidae; genus Hyla; species Hyla sarda. Next base: position 188,694,824 of record NC_079194.1, read on the forward strand.
CACTTGATTCTTAGGATAATAAATGTTATTTATTTTAGGTGTCAGAGATTTTAATGCTTTGGCTGATCGGTGTGGAACATGTCTATGGCTAATTTTAGTTTTTCGGTCTCCTTCCTGATGCCTCCATAAGCTGGTCTTTTGAATGCTCGGTAGAATGCTGCCTCAATCCTGAGCCTATAAAACAAATCATAGCACTTTGCTGCTAATGAACACAGATGGGTCTTTGCTGGAATCTTATTGGATTTATTTGCTTAAAGAGACATCCTGCAGGAGATCAATAGACACTTCAGCAACTGAAATCAGTTAAAGGAGTGGCTGCAACCACCCAGGTTTTCACTTACAAATAAGACAGATCTTCATCACAGCTCCTCTATTAGATCTGTTCACTTAAAGAAGCTCTAGAAATAGATTGACAACTTTTTCTTTTAAATGAAGAAGCAGGCTAATTCTCACAATGCATTCCTTTATGTACAATATTTTGCAACATTTATTTAATTTTAATTGCAGCAATATCATCAACATATTTCTTTTTCTTCTCACATTTTAAAGGTCCCTTGTGCTGCCTTGAAAACAGGTGAGTTTATTCTTGCTCCTTTTTGGGGGTTTTGCACGCCATTTATTTAAATTTTTTTCTTCACACAAAATTTGTTTGGCACCAAATTGTAAATTTCTGAAAATTCCGATAGGAGCAAGCCAGTCTCACATAATCTTCCATGATTACATTGTTAGTGCCCAGACAAGTGACTTTTGGATGAAACATGTCTGAAGGCAAAGACAAGAGAAAAATAGATATAGATATCAGTATTGATCAGAGTGTCTAAAGGGTTAATGGCAAACACTAGCGCAATCGCTGATATCCACCATAAGTGGCAGGTCCCCGGCTGCTGACGTAGCATCAGCTTGTGCTTCATAGATTGTAAACCCGCCACAATATACGTCACTGTGCACTAATTATCAGGGCACAACAACTTACATGTACATTGAATGTCCTCTAGGGGTTAAATGAGTGCACGTGCAGTGACAGTGTAGTCAGGTAGTACAACTTGGCCTGTAAGTCTTATTAAAACAACCATAATAACAGATGGATGTTTCGTTGCAACTCTATAGAGAAAAATGCAGTCAGAGCTTAAAATGTTTTTCTTTTCTTTTTTTTTCCTTTTGCCAAAAATTTGTATTTACATTTTAATAACTGAGTAATTTTAAAAAAACAAACAATAATAATTTCTGTGATTTTCACACAAAGTGCTGATGTGAAATTGTTGATGTAAAATGGACTCTCACCAATCTAAACTTCAGATCATTCTTGTGTAAAACCCTTTAAATATTTAGTGAACATTTTCACGTTTTATAGTAAAAAAGTTTTTCATATTTTCCTCATGTATTTTAGATGGGCAATGTCAAAGCCAAAACTTTTAATATGTTGTTACCAATGAAAATTAAAGACCTTTTGTAAAAAGTTGTATACATTTTTTTGAATATTTGATAAAGAAAACGGCCTCTAAAAATCCAATCACTAGGGGTCCCCATACCCACTGGGACACTAAAAAGTCCTACAGCAGCATCAGGCTTGTCCATGAGTCATGAACAAAAGATGACTCCTGGATTGTTTATAAAAGGCTGCATGAGCAGACACTCCAATCCCCTCCCACCACCAATAGGGAGGAACATGGCCCCTTCCCCTGATAGGATTTCTAACACTGTGAGCTCATGAAAAGAGGATTTTTTTTATCATAAATATAGGTAATAGAGGCACAAAAATTAGATGTACATGATCAAGTTTAGGTACTGAGTAACTTATTATTATCATTATTTATTTTCATAGATTTTTTGTAGGATCTGACAGGTATGCTTTAAGCATTCTTCAATATTTTATGGCATTTTTGTTTATGAACAGCTAAAACATGTTTTTTTTTTTTTTTTTTGCTTCCATTGAGAAGCCTAAGGGCCATGTCACACACTATGGAAATTGAATGTTTTTTTTAAGTGATTTTGTCATAGATTTTGTCATGTTTTTTCTACTTCTTCTATCTACATTTTCACTATTACTAAAGAAATGTATACAGTTTGTGCAAATATTTTATAACAGAAGCCTATAAATCAGTCAAACAATTCTGACATAAGATTCTTATGCTTCTGAGACTTTTTTTTCAATCAAAACAGAAAAAATTTGGCAAAAAGAGTCTTATTAGTCCTTCGTTCTCACAGGCAGGAAGGGTGGATGCCGATGACAAAGATATGCTTGCCTGTTACTTCTTAGATGCTGCACTAATTATTTATCTATATGAGAATGAATTACAGAAAGCCACACTTACCACTTGATGCCAATCTTACTTCATTTAGGACATGTTCGGCAGGTTCAAAGGTCTCAAATGTGGGGGTGCCTCCATGGCACTAACTATTAACATTACATCTAAGTAAAACCTAATACACACTTAAAGGGGTACTCTGCTGCTCAGCGTTTGGAACAAACTATTGAGCAGTGGAGTACACCTTTAATACAAAATCAGCTCTCATCTGTAAAGGGTGTTTCGGCTAGCACAGTTGAACTGGAGCAGGATCACTAATAGCCCATAGAAAAGGTGAAAAGCCAAGCTGGAATTTTTCCTCCTTTTTCTCAGCATCTAAGTGTTAAAACAGCAAGGATTTCCAATGCAAGCCAGTGCAGCCGAGTGCCAACTCCTGAGCCTTCTCCATACATCCGCCTACAACCTCTGGCTGAACATATACAGCAGAGGTTAGAAAGGGGTTAAGAGTGCATTTTCACAATGTATCAGGTGTCTACATGTGAATGAGAAAATACAGATTTGTCCACCTTCACCACTACCTCTATACATTATCTTCTAGCTACAGATTCCAATTTCTCCGATAAGATGCATTATGAGGTTATATTTTGAATGGATTGTAAAGTTTTAACTATAAACTCTTATAACTAGGTAATATCATCTTCAAAAAAGTTGGCCTCTGATTACTAAAGTATATTGGATTCCCTAACTGTATGGTGCATTCTTTTTCTACACAGGCCCACCCATAGAAACGGCATGCATTCAAGTAAACCTGTGTGCCTAGACAATACATATAGATAATTAAAGGGCTTAGCCACATATTTTGCACAATATACTGTAAAATGTCTCCTAATACCTATTTTAGGGACCATTGCTAAGGATGGTAAAACCCCCTTCAAGGTCTTACTTTGGATTCCACGTTTTAATGGGTTACAGCAGTTATGGGGGCACAAGAAGAACCCACTAAACATATTGTTGTATATATTATGTTTTATATATTGGGGATGTTATCACGGAAGGAAAATTAGGTCAAGTAAAAATGTAAATGTCCCTCTTGGTAGATGTTATTTCTCCTTTAAACAGAAAAAGGGCAACGACACAGCTTTGTAGAATTCTCTTTGCTCCAGTGCTAGATGGTCAAATGTTTTTCCTACTATCTCAAGGAATGACCTCATATTAAATGTACTTTTGTTATTCCTAGGGGTACAATTAATTTAAAAGCTCAAGTGAAAACTCCAGATATTGACCTTGGATTTGCTAGTATATAATAACCTTAATCCCCAGAGACAGGTACAGTATCTGGATCTGTCTTTCGGTTTATTGCTTCATGAGGTTCTCAGAACATAGATTTTTTAACCAATATTAAATAATGGAGAGGTAAGTACAAGAAACATATTACATATCAAAGTTTTCTGGCTGATAAATAATAATACACAGCTAGATTTTATTTACTTCTGTTCATTTACTACTGCCAGGAGCAATATGTCTTGGTTACTGGGACATGCTGCTTGTCTATAACTGTTATATACCTTATATAGTTATTATTTTTTAGTTAGTTGAAAAACTACAACTGGAGACCACTGATATGAGTCAAGTTGGTATTTATTTATTTCAAGTCTCAACTTCATCTGTAAAATTAATTTGCTACAAAACTTGAATTGTCATTAGGGCATATAGGGGGTATATAAGGGTCCCTCAAGTATTGCTTATTTTTTTTCCTTAAGTGCAGCATGTAATACTGCATTTTTCCTGTAGTGGCAACTGCAGCAGAAATAAGTCATTTGCACTCAGGTTAATCAACTTTTAAAATAAATAAATAATAATAATATATATATATATATATATATATATATATATATATATATATATATATATATAAGCTACACAAGGGAAATATAACAAAAAACTCTTCCTGGTGTACTTTGGAATCCCCAACATTAATCTGGTCACAGCATACAAGCTTCTTGGGAATTCCAGAGATCAATTGTAGTGTGCTGTGGAACCTGACAAGTTCTTAATTAATCTCACAGTGCCACTATAGGAAAAATAACGTATTTCACAGACATGATTCACATAGAAACCAATGGGTAATCTGTTTATTACATGGACGGGATGTATCCTCTAGACAGAGATTTTTATTTGTAGCCACTCTCTTTTCTTACCTAATAAAAAGGCAGAATTCCCTAATAGGATATTCTAAAATCCGTTTTGATGGCCAAAGAACTCCTTTGACATTTCTTCAAAATCAAATAAGTAGCTATTTATTGCACATTGAAATATTTACAAAATAATTGTAAAAATTGTAAACATAAAATTATATATATATATATATATATATATATATATATATATATATATATATTTTTTTTTTTTTTTTATTGTGGCTTGGGTTTTGGGACTGTCCCACCACAACCGGGGGCAGATAGGTAGGCCATGAGTGGGTAGTTAATTACGCTCCCCTATTGAATAAATGCCCTTAACTACCATCCTATTCTGTCGACGAAATGGGAGAGTAGGAAAAAGAGACCAGGGGTGCTCCCTTGTAATGTAAATCAACTTGGTGTGAGTCCTCCACTACATCTAGGCGATATACTCACCTTTTTGGTGGTGCCAGACTGATCCACGGTCCTTCCAGATCGTGGTTGTCAGAATGTCATGGTGTGGAATTGCGGATGGATGTAGAGCTTCTGCAGTAGCACACTGTTACATACAAGTTCTCCAAAAAATGGTGGTAAGGAGTGATTATAACTTGTTTGGTGAATATATATTCAGTATTCACTAACCCCTTAAGGACTCAGCCCTTTTTCACCTTAAGGACTCTTTTTTTGCAATTCTGACCACTGTCATTTTATGCATTAATAACTCTGGGATGCTTTTACCGATTATTCTGATTCTGAGATTGTTTTTATCATGACATAGTCTACTCTAACATAATGGTACATTTTTGGCATTACTTGCATCCTTTCTTGGTGAAAAAATCTAAAAATGTAAGGAAAATGTTGAAAATGTGGCATTTTTCTAACTTTGAGGAAAATGGATATTCCAAATAAATTCCAAATATTCCAAATAAATTTTATTTTAATTCACAAATACAATATGTCTACTTTATGTTGGCAGCAGAAAGTTGACATGTTTTTACTTTTTGATGACATTAGAGGGCTTCAAAATATAGCAGTCATTTTCTAAATGTTCACGAAAATTTTTAAATCTGAATTTTTCAGGGACCAGTTAAGTTTGAAGTGGATTTGAAGGGCCTTTCTCTGAGAAATACCCCATAAATGACCCCATTATAGAAACTACACCACTCAAAGTATTCAAAATGTCACTCAGAATGACATTCAGAAAGTTTGTTAACCCTTTAGGTGTTTAACAAGAATAGCAGCAAAGTGAAGGAGAAAAATCAAAATCTAAATTTTTTACACGAACATGTTCTTGTAGCCCCATTTTTTTTTAAATTTTTAAAAGTGGTGAATGGAGAAAAAAAATTGTAGCCCAATTTCTCTCGAGTATGGAAATATCTCATATGTTGACATAAAGTGCTCTGTGGGCTGACAACATGGCTCAAGAGGGAAAGAGCAACTGTGGGATTTTTTTAAACAAATTTTGCTGTCATGGTTTTTGGGGGCCATGTTGCATTTACAAAGCCTCCATGGTATCAGAACAGCAAAATGACCCACACATGGCATACTATTTTGGAAACTACACCCCTCAAAGAATGTAACAAGGGGTATGGTGAACCTTAACACCTCACAGGTGTTTGACGACTTTGTGTTGAAGTTGGACGCAAAAATGGAAAATTAGATTTTTAACACCAAAATTATGGTGTTACCCCAAATTTTTCTTTTTCACAAGGGGTAATAGGTTAAAATGGACCCCAAAATTTTGAATTTTCTTCCGATTAAGAAAATGCCCCATATGTGGACGTTAAGTGCTCTGCTGGCGCACTACAATGCTCAGAAGAGAAGGAGCAAAATTTGACTATGTGAAAGAGAATTTTGCTGAAATGGTTTTTGGGGGGCATGTTGCAATTAGAAAGTCCCCAGGGTGCAAGAACAGCAAAAAAAAGCCCCACATGGAATGCTATTTTGGAAACTACACCCCTCAAGGAATGTAACAAGGAGTATAGTGAGCCTTAACACCTCCCATAGTGCCAGAACAGCAGAAACCCCCCACATGTGACCCCATTTTGGAAACTACACCCCTCACAGAATTTAAGGGGCACAGTGAGCATTTACACCCCACTGGCGTTTGACAGATCTGTGGAACAGTGGGCTGTACATGCTCACTGCACCCCTTATTGCATTATGCGAGGGGTGTAGTTTCTAAAATGGGGTCACATGTGGGGGGTCCACTGTTCTGGCACCATGGGTGGCTTTGTCACACATGGCCTTCAATTCCAGACACATTCTCTCTCCAAAAGCCCAATGGCGCTCCTTCTCTTCTGAGCATTGTAGTGCGCCCGCAGAGCACTGTACATCCACATATGGGGCATTTCCATACTCAGGAGAAATGAGGTTACAAATTTTAAGGGTATTTTTTCCTATTACCCCTTAGGTTAACACCAGCATTTTAGTGAAAAAAGAAAAAAAAAATCATTTTCACTTCCAACTTTAACAAAAATTCTTCAAACACCTGTGGTGTGTTAGGGCTCACTATATCCCTTATTACGTTTCATGAGGGGTGTCGTGTCCAAAATGGGGTCACATGAGGGTATTTATTTTTTTGCGTTTATGTCAGAACCGCTGTAACAATCATCCACCCCTGTGCAAATCACCTCAAATGTACATGGCGCTCTCACTCCTGAGCCTTGTTGTGCGCCCGCAGAGCATTTTACGTCCACATATGGGGTATTTCTGTACTCTGTACACATTTTGGGGGTCTTTTTTTTCCTTTTACTTCTTGTGAAAATGAAAAGTATGGGGCAACACCAGCATGTTAGCGTTAAAAAAAAAAAATACAATAACATGCTGGTGTAGACCCCAACTTTACCTTTCATAAGGGGTAAAAGGAGAAAAAGCCCCCAATTTTTTTGGGGTGATTTCTCACGAGTATGGAGATACCTCATATGTTGCACTAAACTGTAGCCTTGAAATATGACAGGGTTCCGAAGTGAGAGAGCGCCATGCGCATTTGAGGCCTAAATTAGGGATTTGCATAGGGACTGACCCGGATGCAAGAATTCCACTTGCCTCCGATACCAAAATCACCCTACGGCAGTGTTTCCCAAACAGGGTGCCTCCAACTGTTGCAAAATTCCCAGCATGCCTGGACAGTCAATGGCTGTCTGGCAACACTAAGAGTTGTTGTTTTGCAACAGCTGGAGGCTCCGTTTTAGAAACCGTGCCATATCAGACGTTTCTCATTTTTGTTGGGGTGGGGGAGGGGTAACTGTGTAGGGGTATATGTATATGTAGTGTTTTACCCTTTATTTTATGTAGGTGTAGTATAGTGTGTTTTTAGGGTGCAATCACACGGGCGGGTTCACAGCGAGTTTGAACTGCAGTGGAAAATTTGCCCCATCTCAAACTTGCAGCGAGAAACTCACTGTAAACCCAACCATGTGAATGTACCCTTTGCATTCACATGGTGGGGCAGGCAAACCGCCAGCTATTGCAAAACTCCAACTCCCAGCATGCCCTTTGGCTGTCCGTGCATGCTGGGGGTGGCAGTCATGAAACAGCTGGAGGTACACTGGTTGCAAAACTCTGAGTTAGGTAACAAACTGTGTTACGCAATAGGTGGCCTTCAGCTGTTGCAAAAACTGCAACCCCCAGGATGCACGGGCAGCTGAATGGCATGCTGGGACTTGTAGTTATGCAACAGCTGGAGGCACACTACTACAGCTTCCAGCATGCCCTTAGACAGTCCGTGCATGCTGGAAATTGTAGTTATGCAACAGCTGGAGGCACACTGGTTGTTAAACACTGAGTTTGTTACTTAATACCTAACTCAGTGTTTCCCAACCAGTGTGCCTCCAGCTGTTGCAAAACTACAACTCCCAGCAGGCATGGCCTGTCAGTGCATGCCGAGAGTTATGGTTTTGCCACAGCTGGAGGCACACGGGTTGGGAAACACTGAGTTAGGAGACAAACAATGTTTCCCAACCTCCAGTTTTTGCAAAAACTACAGCTCCCAGCATGCCCAGAAAGCCGAAGGGCATGTTGGGAGTTGTAGTTATGCAACAACTGGAGGGGAACAGTTTGGAGACCACTGTGTAGTGGTCTCCAAACTGTAGCCCTGCAGATGTTGCAAAACTACAACTCCAAGCATGCTCAGACTACCCAGGCATGTAGTTTGGCAACATCTGAAGAGCCACATGTTTCCGAACTACAACTCCCAGCATGCCTGGGCAGTCTGGGCATGCTTGTAGTTGTAGTTTTGCAACATCTGGAGTGCTACAGTTTGAACACCACTGTATAGTGGTGTCCAAACTGTGCTCTTCCAGTTGTTGAAAAACTACATCTCCCAGCATGCTGAGACTGTCCAGGCATGCTGGGAGTTGTAGTTCTGCAACATCTGAAGGGGCAGATGTTACAGAACTACAACTCTCAGCATGCCTGGACAGTCTGAGCATGCTTGGAGTTGTAGTTTTGCATCATCTGTAGGGCTACAGCTTTGGCACCACTGTATGGTGGTGCCCAAAATGTGGCCCTCCAGATGTTGCAAAACTACAACTCCCAGCATGCCCAGACAGCCTATGGCTGTGTAGTTTGGCAACTCCTAGAAGGCAGCAGTGAAGGTCACTTACCACAGATCTTTACTGCTGCCTTCACCGCTGCTCCGCCGCCGCCTCCTCACTGCTGCAGATCCCGCCGCCGATCGCACTGCTGCCTACGCTGATCCCGCTGCGATTGCCGGTTCCGCCGCCTCCTCGTGGACTCCGGTACCCGCCACCATCTTCCCCCCCGCCCTGCCCGACATCCAGGGGCGGCAGAGCGGGGATTTCAACTGTAACCCCCCCACCCCCAACTGCCATTGGTCGGGTACTCCTAACAGATCAATGGCAGGGAATAGGAGGAGGTGGCATCACTGCCACTTCGCTCCTATCCTTCAGGATGATCGTGAATGTCTCTGACATCTCTGATCATCCCTATTTTCCAGGCTATTGGATAATCAGAGACCCGATCAGCCCGAAATCGCCGCATCTGAATTGACCCCAGGACCCCCTTGGGCGATATGCCGGGATGCCTGCTGAATAGCAACACTGGTGCTGGACAGAAGTGACGTGCCGGAATCCCCTGCATAATGTTTGCGCTCCACTCCGGTACTGCAATCACACAGGATCCCCACCAGGTATTTGTCCACACCACTTACCTAACCCCCAGCATTACCATCTGGCATATTGTTATCTGTTCCCCTCCATTTCCCCAGCACACTCCCACTATACCAACAACCGAAGAGTGGTAAGTCCAAAATGCTTTATGCACACATAGAACATAGAAATACCCACGCAATCAAGATAACAAATTGTAATCACACATGCAAACAGCCCTAAGAAGTAACATTAATTTGTGCTTACTACATACCATGGAACTTACCTTTATCTTCTTATGTGCATATGTATTGCCTATACATTAATACATGTAGTTGTATCTTTTTATGTGAATTGCATGTTGTCTGTGCACACACACATATATATCTCTCATGGACTGCTAATATCATCGTGCTGTAAGAACTTCACTTTTGCTTTCTGAACTTGCCTTGCTAAACTCTTATATATATTCTTATAACTGTATGTCATTTGTTTATTTTTATGCATAGCACTGTGATACCTTTTATCAGATTAAATGTTTAATTAATCAGCTCTGGTCTTTGATCTCTAAATATATGAGCTCACCTTTCTGAAGGCAGCTCGGGTGAAACACATTTATCTAAGGGTTAATTTGGTGACTTGCTGGGACTAGTAGTGGATACCCAGAGGTCTGGCGGCTTTAACCCTTGCACCATCACACTCTCTCTAGCGTCTTGGCTGGACCGATAGGGTGTGATCGTGACAAGCCCTCAGTAGGTAGATAATCTCTACATTTGGTAAATATCCCCAGTATGTAGATAATTACTCCCATTAGGTAAATGCCCCCCAGTAGGTAGATACCCCCCCCCCCAATTAGATAGATTCCCTTACTGGGTATATAACCTCCCCCCCCCCCCCCCAATTAGGTAGGTGCAGCCAGTAGGTATATAATTTACCCTCATTATATGGAAGCTCCCAGTAGGCACAGAATTCTCCCCATTAGGAAAAAAAAAACCTCAGTAGCTATAAAATACTCATCATTAGGCAAATGCCCCCAATAGTTAGATTATCCCTCAGTAGATACATAATACTCCCACTAGGTAGAAGCCCCCAGTAGGAGAATAATTCCTCCATTAGCTAGATGTCCCTAGTGCATATATAATTCTCTCACCCATTAGATAAATGCCCATAGTAGGTACATAATCCTACCCCATTAGATAGAAGCCCACAGTAGGTATAATATCCCCACAATTTGGTAGAGGCCCCCAGAAGGTAGGTAATTTTCCACGATTGGTAGATGCCCCCCCCCCCAGAAGGTAATGTCCCTTCAATAGCAGGATGCACCCTGTAGGTAGATAATATTGAATCCCCCAGTAGGTACATAATTCCACCATTAGGTAACTGCTTCCAGTAGGTAGATGCCCCAAGGAGGTATATAATTCACCCACCCATTAGGTTTAAGTCCCCAGTAGGCCCCATAATTTCCCCCCCTCCCCCACTCCCTAATAAGACAGAAGCCCCCAGCAGATAGATAATCCCCTCAATTATATAAAAGTCCCCAAAAGGTAAATAACTCCCCCTTAATAGGTAGATGCCTCAAGTAGGTAGCTAACATCCCCTTCAATAAGGTAAAATGCCTCAGTAGGTACACAATTCCCCTTAATTTGGTAGAAGCCCCAAGTAGGTATACAATTTCTCCACTATTAGGTAGAAGCCCAAAGTTGGTATATATTCACCCCCATTCTTCAGAACTCCCAGTAGGTAAATAAATCCTCCATTAGGTAAATTACCCCCTCCTCTTCATAACTAAATAATTCTTCCATTAGGTAAAGACCCCCTCACCCCAGTTATTAGATAATTTCAGCAGTAAGGTAGAAGACCCCACCGAGTAGATAACTTCCACCATCAGATAAATTCCCCCTCTGGAGAGATCATTTCCGCAATTAAGTAAATGCACCAGTAGGTAGATTATCCCCACATAAGGTAGATGCCCCAACTGGGTAGATCATTTCCTTTCATTAGGTAAATGCTCCAGTAGGTAAATAAATTACCCTGGTTAGATTGATGCTTTCAGTATGTACATTATTTCCCCCTCATTAGGTTTATGCCCCCAGAAGGTATATCATTTCCCCCCATAAAATAGATGTATTCAGTAGGTACATTATATAATTCCCCCCATAAGATAGATGCATTCAGTAGGTACATTGTTTTCCCCTCATTAAGTATATGCCCCCAGAAGGTATATCATTTCCCCCCATAAAATAGATGCATTCAGTAGGTACATTATATAATTCCCCCCATAAGATAGATGCATTCAGTAGGTACATTGTTTTCCCCTCATTAGGTATATGCCCCCAGAAGGTATATCATTTCCCCCCATAAAATAGATGCATTCAGTAGGTACATAATTTCTCCCATTAGGTAGATGCCCACAGTAGGTAGATTATTCCCCTCAGTAGTTACACAACCCCCCCCCCCCACTTGGTAGAAGCCCCAAGTAAGTACACAATTCCACCATTAATTTATTGTCCCCAGTAGGTAGATCATGCCCCTATTAGATAGATGTCCCCATTTGCTAGTTCCATAAATTATATGCCCGAGTAGGCAGATTTCCCCCAATAGCTCCACTCCAAAAAATGATAAAAATCCCAATCCTCTTCCCCCCACACCAAAGCTGGAGTCCCTGCTCCTGTTGGCACATTCCGTAATGCATAACAGTAGGGACTCCTGTTTACGGTCAACTTCCTGCTCCATTACAATAATGAGTATTAATGTATTCATTGCATACATTGCCACTCACTTTACATTCTTAGGGGCACACTCTTTTGCTTTCACTCATGCCAGTTACTCATGTCAGTGAATTTTGAGTAAAGAGAAGAGAATGATCAGTGAAGAAAGTTACAGTTTCGTCATGTATCCTTTGGATACATGGAAACTTATAAATGGATGTACACTTTAATGTATTATCAGTATCGACAATTCTTCCTTTAAAATTTAAATAGCAAAATCTGCTTTGCTATCTTATTGTCTCTTTACTTGTGCCCTCTCCTCTTGACTACACAAGGACCCGCATGGTCATCCTATAGCAACTGATAGGAACAATGTCAGCTTTTGAAGATCACTTGTCCCTTCTTAGCAGAATCTAGAACCTTTCTCCTTACTTTAACGGAAAGATAAAATTATGTCTCACTCATTATGGGAATAATGTATCTACAGCTGTACAACATCAGAAGATTCAAAGTTATGGCCGACTTCTTTGACGGCATCAAAGCCAACTTCTGCAGGCCGGACATTTTTATACAGGTCACTGACCTCTGGGATGATTTTTAAGACATATAAGTAAAGGAATATATTATAGATTTCAATTCATCAGCCTCTTCCTGCCAAAACAAGTGATTCACATACAAAATGTCATCTAGATTGTTCAGAATTACTAACACTTAATGAATTTAGTAGGGACACAGTAGCAGAAAGCCAAGCCTATACTCAGAATGGAGATGCACCCCCCCCCCCCCATGCATAAATATTAAGTTTTAGTTTGAGTCTCAGCTGCAATGCCTGAGATGTCCACCCAAAAGTCTTACCTATATTGTCCTCAACTATATCACATAGTTTATGGGTGTCGTTTTATAGGTCATACCTGCAGTCTTCCTCTATACTAAGATCAGTTGTCATGACCTACCTGCCATGAACCTATGTAACAATGACCTACTGTATGTGCATGCATAGACACTGCAGTGGTTCCTGTGTGGTGTGACAATTAGAGATGAGCGAACTTACAGTAAATTTGATTCGTCGTAAACTTCTCGGCTCGGCAGTTGATGACTTTTCCTGCGTAAATTAGTTCAGTTTTCCGGTGCTCCGGTGGGCTGGAAAATGTGGATACAGTCCTAGGAAAGAGTCTCCTAGGACTGTATCCACCTTTTCCAGCCCACTGGAGCACCTGAAAGCTGAACTCATTTATGCAGAAAAAGTCATCAACTGCCGAGCCGAGAAGTTCGTGACGAATCAAATTTACTGTAAATTCGCTCATCTCTAGTGACAATTGTTGTCTGAACCTGACATAATTCAGGAGTGTAAAAGTAGAAAAAAGAAAAGATATAGGAAAGGTGTGTGAGGGGGGGATCCGAAGACTCTATAGGATGGCCGCTCACCTTGAGTGCATATAACCTCACACAGTGGCACAATAGAGATGGATCCCGTGCAGACCCAGAGGTCTCAGAGATAACTGGAGGAAATCCTGACTTGCAAAGGCGTCCAGGTATCCAGGACAATATATCACAACCAGAGTAGGGCTGTGAAACAAGTTGTTTTATTTGCTTAATAAACAAGACATCTTATTTCACAGCCCTACTCTGGTTGTGATATATTGTTCTGGATACCTGGGCGCCGTTGCAAAGGTCATTTTTTCATTGTCGACTGAGATAATTCAGGGGTGGTTTGTCTTCATGTCTTCATGCCCCTTACCGAGAGCCAAATAGATGGCTACCTCCTCTCTGGGAAAAAGCTGGACTTTTACAGAGATTCCCCCCAGGCTGGTTAACAGAAGGAATTTTAAGTGAACCTTAATCTAACCTAATGTATTTAGGAGATCTAATCGGGATGTAAGCATTTTAAACAATGATGGCATATTTAGAGCATATTCCATAAATGCCTTATAGTTGCAGGTACCACGTCTGGATCAAGAACCTTTTAGAAAGAAGGGATGGCTTACCTCTTTACTTATAGGACATAAGTGTATTATTGCCAAGGGTCTGACTTCTGGGACCCTTATGATTGCCAGAATGAGGGTCCCAAGTCTTCCATTGGAATGGAGATTACTGCCTGTGAACGTTGCATGTGGAGCATGTTACTCAGCTATCTTTGGCAGGCAGTGAATGTAGGATAAGTGCATGTGTGTACATATACACCTAATCTAACAGAAGACTCTGACCACTGACCTCTGACAGGGGATATGACTGCTGGGACCTGTGAAGGGTATAAGTGTTAAAAGTGAGACAACCCCTTTAACTAGCATGCCCTATTAAAGTGTAGGTGCACAAGATGGCTGGCAATCTGACTATGAATCACTCCCCCCATCTCCAGTGTGATGAGGATCCTTGAAGTGGAATTCACATTTATCATGCATTTACAGCATATCATGCAAATATGGCATAAGTGGTTAAAATGGAAATGCTACCTTAATTATATATAATATAAAGTAAAGCATTTACATGCAGTCAATATATATATATATATATATATACAATATATATATATATATATATATATATATATATATATATATATATATATAATATATATATATATATATATATATATATATATATATATATATAGCAAAAAAGAAAAAAATAGCCAGCACAACTACCTAACACACAGGTGCACGCTGCTGTGGCAAATACATATTTTTTGTATAGTTATACAAAAGAGAAGGGTTTAGCAGCACACTTGGTCAAAAAATGGAGGCTCTTAGCGCACTCTTTGATCAAAATTTGCCCCCCATCCACCACGCGGAGGTTGCCTCCGTTTTTTGACCAAGAGAGCTGCTGCAACCTTCTTTTTGTATACTTTATATTTGCCACAGCAGTGTGCACCCGCGTATTAGGTAGTTGTGCTGGATATCTTTCCTTTTTAAATTTTTTTTATGCAAGTTAGGGGGAATGGCACCCTCTTCAGCTGGGCAGTCCTCCCTGTTCACAGGAGGTTTTGTAAATTGATAATGGATCCTGCATTTCACCCAGTCAGAGGCCATATGCCCAGCAGAGGTGAGTAGAATAAGCATGTAAGGGTCCCATCCGAAGTGAGGCCATCTCCGAGTGGTGGATGGGGGACAAGTTTTGATCAAATATATATATATATATATATATATATATATATATATATATAGATAGATAGATAAAATAGAAAGGTAGATAGAGTTGCTGTATAGTTGTCAGTGCAGCAGATATCCGACATCTACCTGACATGTAAAGTGTCCTGTCTAGTCCACATACTTCACAATGTCGCCTTAGCTGATGATTGCCTGTAGACGCAGAACTTCAGCCCCTGCCAGCAGAGATAGGGTGTGCACGTAGAAGTACAGTGCTTATGTCTGATCAGATTTTGCTTGGAATGAAAATAATGAGATAGTGACAATAATGGGTTTGTTGTCTCAGTTTTGGAGGTCTCATGGGCCAGATGTTACATGGCAGCAATACCAGCCCCCTGCAGAGAGCTGTAATGAGACAGAGGATCCCAGAGTAAAGCTGCTCTCTGCCTTTAGCATCAAGCGGTGAGGAAG